>NW_025999932.1:35821359-35872097 GCF_001458135.2 Marmota marmota marmota
CTGGGAAAGCTGGGAATGGAACCACCATTTGACCCAACTATTGCCCTTCTCATACTATTCCCTGAAGATCTTGAAAGAGCATACTACAGGGATACTGCCACACAGATGTTCATAGCAGCATAACTCACAATAGCTACACTGTGGAACCAACCCAGATGCCCTTCAATAGATGAATGGATTAAAAAAAAATGTGGCATTTATACACAATGAAGTATTACGCAGCACTAAAAAATGACAAAATCATGGAATTTGCAGGGAAATGGATGGCATTAGAGCAGAGTATGCTAAGTGAAGCTAGCCAATCCCTAAAAAACAAATGCCAAATGTCTTCTTTGATATAATGAGAGCAACTAAGAACAGAGCAGGGAGGAAGAGCAAGAGGAAAAGATTAACATTAAACAGAGACATGGGGTGGGAGGGAAAGGGAGAGAAAAGGGAAACTGCATGGAAATGGAAGGAGACCCTCATTGTTATACAAAATTACATATAAAAGGTTGTGAGGGGAAAGGGAAAAAAATTAAAAAAAAACAAGGGAGAGAATTAAATTACAGCAGATGGGATAGAGAAGATGGGAGTCGAGGGGAGGGGGGATAGTAGAGGATAGAGGATAGGAAAGGTAGCAGAATACAACAGTTACTAATATGGCATTACGTAAAAATGTGGATGTGTAACCGATGTGATTCTGCAATCTGTATACGGGGTAAAAATGGGAGTTCATAACCCACTTGAATCTAAAGTATGAAATATGATATGTCAAGAGCTTTGTAATGTTTTGAACAACCAATAAGAAAAAAGATCATGCAAAAAAAATTAAAACATTTTCCAAGAAGATATACAATTATTCAATAAGCAAATGAAAAGATGTTCACCATCATTAGTTATGAGGAAAATGCAAATCACAGTTACATTTATAGATACCATACCATACCTGCTATAATAGGTATATGCTGATGGGAATGTGGAGAAATTAGAACCCTCATATATTACTAATGAGAATGTGTGTTGGAACTGTGTTAGAAAAGCAATTTAGCAGTTTCTCAAAGGTAGACATTCTGTGGCCCAATAGCTCTCTCTCTTGAATATACCTGAAAAATCAAAACCAAAAGCTTATAAACCTATAAATGAATATAATAGCATTATTGATAATTGTTAGTGGGTGGACATAATCCAAGTGTCCATCAGCTGATGGATAAATAAAATGTGACATATCTATTCAGTGAACTGTTATTCAGCCCTTTAAAAAGGAATACAATTCTGAAACTTTCCATAGCATGAATAACTATTGAAAACACGCTAAGTGAAATAAGCTAGAAACAAAGTACCATTTAACTGCAGGATTCCATTTATATGAATTGTACAGAAAGAGAAATCCAGACTTAACAGAAATATATGGTTGCCTGTGGCTTAGAGTAAGGGGAAGCTTCTCATAAATTTGGGGTTTCCTTTTCAGCAAATGAGAATGTTCTGGATAGACAGTGGTGATGGCTATATTACTGCCTTCCTGCATCAACCACTCTAAAGAAATGAAATGAAACAAATAGAAAAACTCATATCTACTCTTGCAATGCCTTCTTTCCTTCTCTAGTGACTATTTTCCTTATTTTCTTTTGCAATAAATTTAGAAATTATTTTTGATAGCATCTTGACTTTCGTGCCTCCTTTTTATTCCTTACTCTATTACAAGCTGGCTTCTCATTCTACCTTTCTTAACAAATAATTTCATCTTTTAAATTCAAATTTGCTTTTTAATTTGTTTTTCATGATGTTTTGAACATTCTTTGTTAAAGCTTCTCTCAACTTCTGTGTTTATACTCTTCCAGCTTTCCTGTGGCTTTCAGTTCTGTTTTAATACCCATTGTTGACCTCAATTTGTTTGGCTGTCCCTAAATGTTGCTGCTTAATCTTAGATTTTTCTCTCCTTTTTACTGATATACTCTTGGGAGGTTTCATACATTCCCATGGCTTCATTTATCTATCAATATTAAACAGATTCATAAGGTTTATTTTGCTGGTCCTTAATCTTTCTAATTGAATTTTGATTCTATTTAGGCATTCTTCCTCTTCTTTTTTCTTAACTTTGGGATATCTGTTCTCCATGATAGGACATAAAATGCCTTATGATTTAATTTCAATTGTTTGTGGTTTATTAACTTTCTATTGCTTCTAAGTGCTTTACAAACAATGAACTCTCACTATTGTTCCTTGAGGACATCTTATTTTCCATGCCTATTCCTTAATTCTGGGATGTTTTCTATTTCTCATCTTCTTTCTATCTTCTATACCTACTCATTTATTTATTGAGAATAGTGGTCAAGTGGTACTTTCTGTGAAGCATTTAGACACTTAGTTCTACTGATTACTCTGTACTTCTAGGATTTAGTTCTTTGTTACCACAGTTTTTATTTGAATTATGTTACCTGTTTACTTACAGGTAACATAATTCAAATAAAACTCTGGGGAGCACGGTCTACTTCTTGTGCCTCTTTGAATTGCTGGGTGTAGAGAGGCCTTTTATAAATATTTGTGGAATGGAAAGTGAATAAGTGACATCTTCTGGAATGTCCAAGTGGTATGTGTAATGTCCAATTAGTTTGCAACCATCAAATTTACATATATTTGAATATTAAGAAATGTATTTAAAAGTTAAAAAAAATTAAAATGATTTAGATGTTTTTCAGGCTTTTGCTCTTGGCTACAATCTGTTGTAACTTGAGTACTGTCATATACTCGAGTCTTTATTTATAACCCATGAGCTGATAATTAACAAGCCTACAGCTTTTTCCTTCATTTTAGTCTAGCCAACTATCTACTGGTTACTTCATCTCGGATGTTTAGAAGTACCTAAAACTTGACATATCCAAAGCTGAACTTGTAATCTTTACTGTCTACTTCTTGAGAATGAATGTTTAGATGCCTTAGCCATCATTCTCAACTTCTGAGCCAGATTCATATGTTACTTAATCCTGTTGCTTTTACTGTGTGTGTGTGTGTGTGTGTGTGTGTGTGTGTGTGTGTGTGTATGAAATATATAATTTTGCGGGGGAGGTTACTGAAGGTTGAACTTGGGCATTTGACCACTGAGCCACATCCCAGTCCTATTTTTTGTATTTTTTAACTTAGAGACTGAGTTGCTTAGCGCTTTGCTTTTGCTGAGGCTGGCTTTGAACTCACGATCCTCCTGCTGCAGCCTCCCAAGCCACTGGAATTACAGGCATGCACTACCACGCCTGGCCCTGATATATTTTGAATACATTTCCTTTTTTAAATTATAATTTTTTAGTCAAAGTAATTTGTGCAAATAATTAAAAAAATAAATACACTCTTAGGCTTATAAATAGATAGAATGGTCATATAATTTGATCTTCTAAAATTGACATTCTTGAAAGAGAAGGGGGAGAGGCTATTAAGATTATAATATTTACGGTCTACATAAGTACCTGTGGTAGAATGTATGCTTGGCATGGTCACACCCAACTTAACATGAGAAGTAGATACTTAACTATGCCTCACCACCAATAGTTCCTCCTTTTGGCTTTAGGCATTCGAGTTCCTGTTTCCAGAAATCATGCTTATATTCCTTACATTCTCTTTTGCAGGTATTATTGATTTTCTACTGTATGATATGAGGAACTGGCTTTCTTACACTTTTTTTTTGCCCATTTTCCCATTGTAATTCATTTCCTAAGAAAAAATAAGTATTCATACCCATACTTTTCCCTGGAATAATAAAATGCCTCCCTGTAGGGTTAGACAGACTTATAAGGTAATTTATCTGCCTCATTATCTTTTTTATTTTCTTGGATATCATCTCTTGTGGAGTCCTTGTCTGTAGGGTTGTTCTCTAGATGTAGAGATGTTCTCTAGATGGTAAGTAGTTTTCGTAGGATTTGTCTTCAAATAATCATGGGAATTCCTTTTACATCTCTATATTCTATTGGGTCTTTTGTGTTTCTAGACATCATGTTATCATCTTTTCATGATTTTTTCCCCCTCCTTTTGATGGCATATTTTCATCACATTCTCTAGTAGCTTCTTCCTGAGAGAGTTCATGGGAGTGAATTAAGACCTTGGGCTGCTAGTATCAGTTCTAACCTTATGCTTGGCTGATACTTGTTTATTGTTAGTTGGGATTCCTAATTTGGGCAATGGTTTCCATTAAGAGTTTGGAAGACAGACATTGTTCAGTTGACTTATAACTTCCCATGTTGCTGTAAAAAGTCCATTGAAAGGGTTGGGGGTTGGGGGTTGGGAGTTGTGGAGTATAACTCAGTGATAGAATTTTTGCCTGGGGCTGGGATTGTGCCTCAATGGTACAGCACTTGCCTTGCATGTATGAGGCACTGGGTTCAATCCTCAGCACAACATAGAAATAAATAGAGAAAGAGAAAGAAAGAAAAGATTTTTGCCTAGAATGTGTAAAGCCCTGACTTTGATACTTAACACTGCAAAACATAAATAAAATAATTTCTTTCTATTGTGATCTGTAGGGTTGTGTTTTTTTTGTTGTTGCTGTTTGTTTGTTTGTTTTGTTTTTGTTTTGTCTTGAAGTTTTTAGAATTTTTTTTTTTTTTTTTAACCAGTGATGATCTTGATCTTTGGTATAGGTATGTCTTCATTTGCTGTGCTGGACTCCTGGAAAGCCTTTTCAATTAGGAAACTTATGTGTTTAAGTTTCAGAAATGCTATTATTTCAAAATTTTCCTTTCTCCTGTGTCCTTTTCTTCTGGATATCAGACTTCCCAATTGATTCCTTATTCTTCTTACTTTTTTAGATCTTTTTTTTTTTTTTTTCTCCTTATGTCTTTGTTTTTTTCTGGGAGTTTTCCTTAACCTTTTCCTAAGGTTTGTATATTTTTTTAAATTGGAGTGAAATTGACATAACAAAATTAATCGGTTTTGAACAATTCTATGGCATTTAGTATATCTGTTTTTCTTGCTAGGAACTGAATCCAGAGTACTATGCAGGCTACACAAGTGCTCTACCATTGAGCTACATCCCTAGCCCTCAGCCCATCTATTAAAATAAGACATATTTGGAGTGTGTGAAGTACTGTAACAAAGTGCAGCAAATTCTAGGATGGTGGTTTTATACAACATTATTCTTTCATATACCTGCCCTTGACCAGATCATCTCAGGTTGAATGTACTTGAATTTTGAATTGTTGTTCTTGGAAATTATTAGAGAAAGTGCTGAGGATTAGAATTATCAAAGGGTTAAACCTTAGAGAAAGAAAGTTGAGGGACTCCATCTTGAATCAAATCATTCCTGTGTGTTTCTGAAGGAGGAAACCAAAATGAATCTATAAGGGCCTAATACTACTTATACTAGTCTTCTTTTTATTTGTTACATTGTGAGTAGGACCAGGGACTGTATTATATTTGAGTAATAAGATTTAAGAAAATATTGTTTCACCGAAAACACTAAAAACTTTCTTTGAAGCTTTTCTTCCCGTGTATATTATCAAAGTAAATCTGAGTAATTGGGAGTAGAGTGGGACTTGAGACTAGAGATGCCAGCTTTCTATTTATTAAATCACAAAAGCATTTAGCATTAGTTTGAAAGAATGTGTGTGCAGCCCTGCCCTTAACAACACAGTGCCCTCTTTCAAAATACGCATTTTTTGTAGCAAAGAAAAACATATTGACAAGCATCTATTTGAATCTTCCAAGGATTTTGGAAAGCTTCTGGCAAGGTAATTTTTTTAGGCTATTGGTTCAGTTATTGTAATTGGGGCAAAAATATTAGTGGCTTAAAAAGATAAAAAGCTTTTTCTTTCACTTCAAAGAGAACTGGTTAGTAGTAGGGAAAATAGGGTGGTTCTGCTCCAAGCCATTGTTTAGGGTCCCAGGTACTTTATTTTTCATCAGTCTTTGCTTTTATTTGAATGATTGATGGTGGTTTTATAGAACATTCTGCAACTGACTTTCAGTTTGTGGAAAGGAGTGAAGAATGTAGAGGGTAGGCAGCTTCTTAATATGACCCTGACCTAAAACTTCCACGTGACAGTTCCTGTCAGAGTCTATCAACTAGAATTTGACCACACTTAATTGCAAGGTAGAGTGGAAACTAATCTCTGTGTGGGGGTTACTATGGGGCCAAATTAAAATTTGGGAGTTTGGGGAGGAAGAAAGAAATATTAGATTTGGAGGGTCAGCTATCAGTTTCTGAGATTAAAGAATAATGACAAAAAAATTAAACTTTAAAAACTCGAAAGCTTTTTTCTTTTTAGCATGACAGCTTGTTCTAAGCTTATCTCATACATTTTTGCCCCAGATCTAGAATCAGCTCAGGTTCCATGTGTCAGCAAATGGTATATGGAAAAGCTAATCTGGGCTTTAGGTTGTAATTTGATCATTTCTGTTGAGTTGGTCATTGTTTCCAGACCTTTTTATTGGACATAGCTAGGATATATTTATATTTTTTTTCTAAAAGAGAAAATATGTCATGACTTCATGTTCATATCCAATTTAAATTTAAGATAAGTATTTAAAATGTACTGGTTAAAGAAAGTGTTTATGTTGAAAGATTCCTGACTTTGCAACTAGAGGAAAACCTTATTCTCACTTGTTCTAAGTTTTAGTGTCTTCATTTTTAAGATGGGGATGATAATAATAATAATAATGATTATTACGATCAAATGAGACAATAAATACTCAAGGGATATCACAGAAGTAATTATTTTCTATCACTGTACAGAGACGAGAGACACCTAATTCTTCATGTAGGACTTCAAAAAGACTTAACTTTGAAGATAACACTAGTGTCATTAGGGAAGGGTTATAAGTGGGATGCCTAGGTTTAGTCAGAAGTGTATGAGCAAGGGACTAACCAGAGGCTCTGATCTGCATTAATCAAGGCTGGAACATAGGATTTTATTTTTGTAAATCTTGAAATCAGTTAATGTCTCCAATTTTTGTTTTTCTTTTGCAAAATTGTTTTGTCTACTCTCTAGATCCTTGGAATTTAAATTTAAAAGTCAGGTTTGTTAATTTTTATAAGAGTCTACTGCAATTTTGATTATAATCTATTAAAATAATAAATTGACACTTTATAATTGTTATTTTGATAGATGAGCATTGCATCTCAGTTTTTCTATGTCTCAATATTTGTAGTTTTCATTATGTAGGTTTTGTATATATTATAAATTGGATGTTTTATTTCAATTTCTGATTATTGTTATGTATATTATAAGAGTTTATGTGTTTTTTGACCCTAGTACCCTGTGACTTTCTTAAATTTATTTATCTAGTTCCTTTTTCTAGATTCCCTAGAATTTTTTATACATATAATCATGTCTGAATATAGTTTTATTTCCTCCTAATATCTGTCTGTGGTTTCATTATTTTTCTTGCCTTAATATACTAGTGGAAATGGTGAGAAGGACATTTTTTTCTTGATCTTCAGAAATGGAGTGGGGAGTGAAGCATTTAGCCTTTTATCAGTTAAGAGTGATGTTAACTTAGATTTTCATAAATTAAATTATTTTCGGGAGGTGAGGAAGCCTCCTTTGTTTTGTTGTTTAAATGTTGAATGGGTATTTTTTTTCTCAAGTTTTTTTATGCATGTATTGAGAGAACCATAATTTTTCTTTTTAAGTCCTATTAATAGGGTAGATAACTTTAATTTTTGAATGTTAAACCAACTTTGTTTTATATTGTTTATATACATTTTATAAATATAAACAATATAAAACAATGTGAGAACCCTGTTAATATATTTTGTAGATGAGTAAACTGATAGACAAAGTGGTAATTGAGTAAACAGTCATAGGAACCCAAAAAGCAGCAATCTTGGATTGTTTACCATAAAATCAAGCAGAAAATGTATTGAGTAAGCAAAGGGTAAATGTTAGATGAAAATCCATATATTTAACAGGCATGTAGGAAAGCGAAAAGAATAAGTGTTTAAATTCGTTTCTTCCAGAACCCAAATTAACTTGGACAAATAGATTAATGTCTTTGTGGCAAGTTTACCTTATCTTCACTCATCTTCCCAATAATACTTGTAAAGCAGTATTCACTCATTCCCTGCCCTCTTTTTGAAATCAGGATGGACCTAAAAATTACTGACAGTAGAAATTTGCCAGTTTTCAGGTAGAGGAGTAGCTGTAATGTATGTTTTGACATAGGTGTGGAGTCATTTAGTTTTATTAGTTTTATTACTCCAGCTGACTTATTTGCTTATTACCTCATGGTGGTGAAATTTTATATTCTATTTAAAAGTTTTAAATATTTTAATTAATGGAAACTTTGGGCTAATAAGTTTTACAAGAAGGGTAGTAATAAAAGCAGGCTTACCTCGCTTTTCCCATTTTTCTTTCCAGAGATTTTGGTTACATTTTCAGTTATTGTGTTGATTACTCATATATGTCCAAATTTTTTAAAAATTTTATTTTGGAAACTTTCAAACATACATAGATGTGGAGAAAATAAAAATTAATCTCAAGAACCCTTACCCAGTTTCACTATCCATATTTTGCTGGTCTTATTTGATCAGTCTGCCTGTCACCCCTATGCATACTGTTTTGGGGAATATTTTAAAACACATTGTAGACAAATCATTTTATACATAAATACTTCTTTGTGCATCTTTTAATGTATATAAGGCTGTGTGCGTCTGTACATGCATATTCATTTATTTATTTTCCATGAGATCATGGAAGATTAAGATCTGAAGAGTGCAGAATTTACTACCATAATAGTACAAAGTAAGGTCATGCAGAAGGGCTAGCATATACAAAGGCCTTTTTTTTTAATTAGTTGCTCGAGACAATACAATGATCTAGACATAGCATACATTTGATTCAAATGGGGTATGAATTCTCATTTTTCCACGTGTACAGATTACAGGATCACATTGGTTATACAGCCACGTATATACATACAGCAATACTAGTGTCTGTTGTATTCTGCTGCCCTCCCCTATCCCCCCTCCCCTCCCCTCCCATCACCTCTCTCTACCCAATCTACATTTCTACCCAATACACATTTCTCTCTCTCTCTCTTTTTTCTTCCCTCTCACACGATCATATATGTATTTTGTATAACGATGAGGGTCTCCTTCCATCTTCTGTGCAATTCCCCTTCTCCCTCCCATTCCCTCCCACCTCTCTTCCCTGTTTAGTGGTAATTTTCTTCTCATGCTCTTCCTCCCTACTCTGTTTTGAGTCACCCCCCTTATATCAGAAAAGACATTCAGCATTTGTTTTTTAGGGATTGGCTAACTTCACTTAGCATAATCTGCTCTAATGCCATCCATTTCCCTGCAAATGCCATGATCTTGTTATTTTTTAGTGCTGAGTAATATTCCATTGTGTATAAATGCCACATTTTTTTTTAATCCATTCATCTATTGAAGGCCATCTAGGTTGGTTCCACAGTCTAGCTATTGTGAATTGTGCTGCTATGAACATTGATGTAGCTGTGTCCCTGTAGTATGCTCTTTTTAGGTCTTTTGGGTATAGTCCAAGAAGGGGAATAGCTGGGTCAAATGGTGGTTCCATTCCCAACTTTCCAAGGAATCTCCATACTGCCCTCCAAATTGGCTGCACCAATTTGCAGCCCCACCAGCAATGCCCCCGCCCCCCATCCTTGCTAGCACTTCTTGTTGTTTGGCTGCGGTTCTTACTGGAGTGAGATGGTATCTTAGAGTAGATTTAATTTGCATTTCTCGGATTGCTAGCAATGGTGAGCATTTTTTCCCCGTGTATTTGTTAATTGATTGTATATCCTCTTCTGCGAAGTGTCTGTTCAGGTCCTTGGCCCATTTGTTGATTGGGTTATTTGTTTTTTTTGTTGTTTTACAAAGGCTTGTTGTTTGAAAGGAGTGTTTTGTGAATGAGGAACTAAAACAAGGCTAATGTGGCTTGGAGAACAAAAAAAAAAAAAGAGGGATCATAGTACAAAACAGAAAAGAATATTGGGCTTGACTGTATAAAGGACTTTGAGACCATCCTGATAGTGATATTATTATTATGAAAGCAATAGGGAAGCCACTGAGGATTTTATTTAGAGGTAGGGGGTGGCAGACGAGGAGACAGAAGTAGATGTTGGAAGACCAGGTAGGCATTATTATCATTAGTTTTATCAATTAGCTTGAATAAGAAGGTTGGTGCTAGTATACAAGATGGAAATATGCAACAATTTCATGAGACATTTAGGAAGTTAAATCAGTAGAATTTGACATTGCACTCGTGGTTTAAAGAACAGAGAGATGGTGTCTGCAAAACTGGATGATAGTGATGCCATTTATTGAGCCTAGAGAGTTTTGGAGGACTATTTTGGATGGAAGAAAATCATGAGTTCGGTTTTGAATGTGTAGTTTTTGAGGTACCCTTGAGCCATTCAAGAATGAGTGCCAAGTAAGAATAGTTAAGTACAATGAGTTATGAGATGAGTTATGTACAATTTTTGAAAATTATTTAATATAAAAGCAATTGAAGCTGTGACTAGGTGGGTTGAGGGTTCAGAGTATAAGTTGGCCAAGGCCTAAGATTGAGCCTTGAGAATCTACAGCACTTAACACCTAGGTATTAGAGGTCGAGTCTGGTTTGGGAGAGAGGGTAAAAGACAGGAACAGCACAAATAGAGAAGACGAGGAAAACTTGAGTGTGAAAGCCAAAGAAATATGCTTCAAAAGTGTGGCAAGTAGGTTTGAATGCTGCTTGGATGCTAAATCTGAAAGTATCCGCTAGGTTTAATATCACCTTTAGTTACTAATTGCTATATAACAAATCATCCCAAAACTTAGTGGCTTAAAACAGTTCATTATTTCTTAAGATTGTGTGGTTTGGCTACCTTCAGCTGAAGGCTTAGTTGGATCTGGAACAAACAAGTTGTTCTCCTTTGTATACCTGACTTGGTTGAGGGTACCTTGCTACTCTTGTCTGTGACTTCTCTCTCTCCATCCAGTAGTCCAGTTCAGGCTTTTTCATGTGGTGGCTGGTTTCCACAGGGGTGAAAACTGCAAGGCCCAGCATACTTCACTGTGCTGTTGACCACTTTGATCTAAAAAAGACCATTAAGACCCAAAAAAGACCATTAAGACTTGTTTTAATGGTGAGAGAGGACTAAGAAATGACTAGATGAAGAAAAATTCTGTCCTTTTTTCATATTTTCTCTAAGCTCGACCCAAGTCTGGGCTGCTGATTTCCTGAGCGCTTCTGTTTCTTTTCTCTCATGTGCTCTCTGACCACTGTTTCTCCATCTCCCTGAATTAAAATTCTACCTATTTATAAAGGCTTCAAGCCTTTCTGTTAGTCTTTAATCTCTCTCCTCTGCTTTTTATGCTCTAGCAAAACTAAAATTGAGGTTTTATTCTAGTATTCGTTTTTTATTTTTTGCATCTCCTGTGTCTTTGATTGTAATATCTACTCTGCATTCCCCACCAAACTACATGGCATTCTAGATTTCTCAGTAAACTTTTACTCTTCAAACTTGCCCCAATGCTACTTCCTCTAGGAAGCCTTCCCAGTTTCCTTCTCTGGATAATAATTTATTTCTCTGTACTTTATGCATATTTTTGATGTTGTACACATTATAATTATTTACTTATATTTTCTTGAAGGTAGGGAATTACAATGTTTAGTGTGTTATCTTCACTAAATAACCAGTTATAACTTGATTTGCAGTCTGCATTCTTATTTTTTTAAGAAAGGTCTCACATAATGAGACCTTTTTCTATTAAAATTTGTACCTTTATAATGATCATTTGCCAGATTCATTTGTACTGGGTAAGTGAAGTACATTATGCCAGATTCATTTGTACTGGGTAAGTGAAGTAAACTATAAAGAAAAGTTATGGTTTGGTGTGTGTGGTAAAAAAATTACAGGAAGTTATATATGGTCAAGTTCTGTGTATTCTTTAATAAAGCAAGAATTTGAGGTTCTATGTGGGCTGTAGTGAGAGTATGTCTACATATAAATTTTCATTATGAGTACTATCCATTGAACTGGATGAAATAGTGTGGTACCAGCATGTGTAGTGTTTATTTCTTCAACCTATACTCCAGATGTTAGGCAGGTTTTACAGTTCATGTCTTCGTATTCTCCATATTCAGCACATCCACAGGCTATACAGATGAGCTAGACGACAAACAGGGAGAGAATAAACCCATAGCTCTTGGAAATAGGAGTACTTGGTTCTGTGACCTCATATTCTGTGGAAATTGTTTTTATCCATATATGTATATGTTGGTGGTGGGATCACAGTTCTTGGCAGGACATGGAGAGGTGGTTGATCTCTGATTACCTTTCTTTTTTTTTTAGTCGTAGATGAACACAATACCTTTATTTTATTTATTTTTATATGGTGCTGAGGATTGAACTCAGTGCCTCACACTAGGCAAGTGCTCTACGGTGAGCCACAACCCTAGCCCTCTGATTAATATTCTTTTACTTTGCCCCTCTTTTTCTTGTACTTTCTATAGACTGTGGGAATGGGACCTCAGAGGATAGGCAGCTAAGTAAATAGGTCATTAAACCTTAAGTAGGAAGTACTATTAAGAGAGGATATATAATTTTGATTACTTTAATAATAGAACCACTTGGCAGAATAGGTTCCTTCAACTTCAGGTGTTGGTACATATCAATCAATCCTTAACTCATGGTGGACCGTGGTGTGATCCTCATCTAGGAGCCAATTAGTTTGAATGCCAGCAGACATCTATTTAAATTCCTGAATTTAAAGATGTCTTTTCTATTTGTTGACTTTTTTTGAAATAATATACTGCAGTTTAATGTATGAGAATCCTGGTTAATTGAGACTTTAGAATAGTTTTTTTCTTAAAGTGAGTGCTAAAATGTTATTTTCAATCTTGTTTATTTGACTTGTTATATCCTTATTAGAGCTTAAAAGAATGTCAGGCTTATAGTAGGTACTTCACAAATAACTAAATAATTAAAGTTGAGCTTTTAGCCCAATTTTAGCAAAGGAAAATAATTAGGGTCTGCACCATCATCAAATATAAGATAATTAAATAAAGAGGAAATTCTGCTTTCTTAAAGTTTGAGCATGCTTAATGATAGACCAACCTGATGTACCATTTATTTTTTACATTAATGTTAGAAATAAGTTTTGTTTATCTTTTTGATAAGAAGTTCAGGAAGGACTCAAGTGCAAGGGTAGTAAGGCCTTCAAAGAAGGAAAAATAAGATGATCTTTCTAGCTTTAAATTGGAGTTACGTTTTATTTTCTGTGGGCTTCTAAGATAATTACATAAAATAGCTGGATTGGTAATATCTCTGAAATTAATTATTTAAAATAATAATGTAGAAAACTTAAATTGTATCCAAGTTAAAAAATCTTTGTGAATATAAACTAATTTTTTTCACTTATTTGTCCATTGGACTTAAGCTTTGCCAAGTATAATCTTAGAGAAGACCCTAATAAAGGCCAGTAATGCCATGTTTATGGGAAAATTACTGCGTTATTGAATCACATGTGATTTATCCAGTTTTTAAAAGTCCTCCTTAGATGTTCTAAATTTAATTATATAGCAGGGATTACAAATGTTTCCTAACATATAATCTTATGTTATATCTCATCTCTAAAATGGAGATCACAAATGTATCTACCACATTCATTTGTTCTAAAATGATATATGTGATGCTTATATAGGATGATGCTGAAAATATGCTAGCTATAATTATTGTTTATTTTTGTTGTTATTATCCATGTATTGAGAATTGGAAGGAGAAAGCAAGAATGAAGACAAATATATTGCTGTTCCTTTCTGTTGGATAAAAGAGTACCTGGTGTGATGGACTGCTGAGTGGTAGAGTACTTGTCTAGCATGTTTGATTCCTCAGCATTATCAAAGAACAGGAAAAAAAAAAAAAACCCAAAACCCAAAAAGTAACTGGGAGAAAAACTACAGAATTTTGCACTTTAAAACAAGGAACCAAAAATATTTGTAAGATACATTAATTTAGTGACCTAAAATCACTATTTTGGTTCAGAAATTGATTTATCGCTTTTTTTCTGAAAGTGATTATAAAATCTCGTACTTCCCATTTAATAAAATTATTTTACATCAATAGGTCAATATTCAGTTTCTTAAAATGCAGATTGTGTTTTCAGTAATAGACTGTATAATGCAGTGTTTAAGAACAAACTTCTGCCAGGCTCAGTGGCACATGTCTAATCCCAGTGGCTCAGGAGGCTGAGACAGGAGGATTGCAAGGCCATCCTCTTCAACTTAGGCCCCGTCTCAAAACAAAAAACAAAAAGGGCTGGAGATATAGCTCAATGGTAAAGAACTCCTGGGTTGAATCCCCAACCTGTGGCCTCCCTTCCCCCAAAAAACCCCCTGAAAAACTAAAAACACCCACTTCTCTTTCCCAGAAACAGCAGTTGTGAATTTGGTATATGTAGTCTTCTGGTCCTTATTTTCTTACTTTACTACATGTATATGTTATACAAATAGAAAAATAACACTAAATATTGCTTACTTATAATAGTGTGTTAGAGATGCTATTCAGTTCATATCATTTTGCATCTTTTTTTTTCCAGTTGATACTGTTTTTTTAAATATTTTTTTTTAGTTGTGGATGGATATACAATACCTTTATTTATTTATTTTTATGTAGTGCTGAGGATGCTAGTGCCTCATGCATGCTAGGCAAGCACTCTACCCCTGAGCCACAATCCCAGCCCCTTCATACTGTTTTTAATCAGAAATAATCTCATATGGTCACCCAGCATAAGAAAGAGGTGATGTGGCAATGTGGCAAAGAAAGGACGATCTTTTTAATAAATGGTGCTGTGTCAGTTAGATTCCTATTTGGGGAAAAACATATCTCCACCCATCTCTTATCATATACCAAACTCAATTCCACATGTATTTTAGGGTTAATTAAGTAAAAATTAAGTAAAAAAATAATAGGGCTTTTAGAAAAAAGTGGAGAGTACCTTTATGATATTTAGGACACAAAAGGTGCTAAATGTGAAATATCAAAAGATAGCACTAACGTAATGAAAGTGGTCACGGAGTGGAAGAAGGTGTATGTAAGTACCTATATCTAACAAGAGACTGATATCTGGAATATATTAATAGTCCTCCAATACATTAACAATTCTCCAAATCAGTAAGAAAAAGGCAGCTCAAAAAGAAAAAAAAAAGGCAGAACATTTTAATAGGCACTTGTAAAAGAACACATTGAAATGGCAGTAAGTGTATGCAAAGGTGATCAACTTTCATAGATATCAGGGAAGTTGAAACCCTTCTGAGATACTACTACACACATATGTACACACACACACACACACACACCAAAATGGCTAAGATGAAAGACAGCTAGTACTAAGTTGGTAATTAGCAAATGGTTCTTTCATACACTGCTGGTGGGTGTACAACCACTTGGGAAAACCATTTGGTAGTAGCTACTAAAAGTAATTATGTTTATACCCTATGATAGAGCAGTTACACTCCTAAGTGCATACCCAACAGTAAATGCAGGCATATTTTGCCATAAAGGTGTGTACATATGTGTGTATATTCAAGGTGTGTGGGTTTGTGTGTATGTGTATATGTATATGTATATATATGTATATATATATATAAGTGTGTGTGTGTGTGTGTGTATATATATATATATATATAAATGAATATGAATAGTATGCTATTCATAATATACCCAAACAACCCAAATGAGTCTCAAACAAAAAGGATAGGTTGTGGTTATTCTCTCACACATGATAATGCAATAAGAACAAGTGATCTATAGCTATATGCAATATTATGGATGAATTTCACTCCAAAATATTGATGAAAGAAGCCATAATCAAAGAGGTCATACTCTGTAGTTTCATTTATATAAAGTTACAAATCACACGAAACTGAACAGGGGCAGTGATGCGGGGGGGGTGGGGGGGGACATAGTATATGTTATTTTATGTGTATGTTATTTATCCCCCCAAAATTGTGTTGAGATCTACCCATGAAGGAGCTTAGTGATTGTTTATTCATTTCAGCTGTGTTACGAATGACCATAGTTTGTATATTGATTCCCTTATTGGACTTGTAGCTTGTTTTCATTTTTTTCTTCTGTTTCAAAATAATTCTGTAGTCAAGGTGTTCTGTTTCATTATTTGGTGGAATGGGGGATTGAACTCAGGGCTTAGTGCATGTTAAGTGCATGCTCTACCATTGACTGTGCACTCCAGTGTTTCTTTTCTTTTTTTTTTTTTTTTTAATATTTTTAGCAGTAGATGGACATAATAACTTTATTTTTATGTGGTAATGAGGATTGAACCCAGTGCCTCATACATGCTAGGCAAACACTCTACCACTAAGCCACAACCCTGTCCTGCAATATTCTTTTTTATGACTTTTGTGTGTGTGTGTGTGAAAATGAGTTTCTCTGGGAAATTTACCTGTGGCAAGGTATGCTTATGTTCAGCTCTATTTGATGATATCAAATAGTCCTTTAAATGATTGTATATGTACAGGCCCACCAGGAGTGTTGAATTGTTTTCATTATTCTATAGTTTACCATCACTTGGAGTTTTCAAAATTTTAAAATTTTGTTCATCTTATGGTATCAAATGCTGTTTATAATTTACATTACCTGATGACCAGTATAGTTGAGTATCTTTCCATGTTATAGCCCATATGAATTTCCTCTTGTGTGTTCTTAAAATTTTCACCTTTAGGAAGTATCTATTCATTTTTATTGCACATTTTTCTAATGATTAATTTTATTCTTCTTGATTTATATGCAGTTGTCTTTGATTAGCAGTCCATATGTTCATGAAGCCTCTTCCACTTTGTGATTTTAAGCTGTTAGAATTTCAGCTAAAATTTTTAGATTTAGAGTAATTCCAGCTTCTGAAGAATATTTTTCCTTCAGATTTACATATTTTTTTCAGTTCCTGTTTGCCTGCCATTACTCCATCCTATTTTACCAATATGTTCTCTAACTCCAACCATCTTTTGGTAGTAAGAGATTGGTGGTGATATGAGTTAGGGGAGAAAATAATAGAAAAAATATTTGACAAGTATAAAATTAAAATAGCTATGTGTAAAAAGAAAGTATTCTTGTGACCCTGGTTGGCTTTTCTTTTTACTTGAAATACATTCTAGATTTAGCACTATACAGCCAAAGGCTAATTAATTACAGATCCTCATCACTTCATGATTAATTGTGTATATGTGGTCTGTGCAGTGCCTCTTATTTTCTGGATTCTCCAGTTTCGTGTATCCATTATTTCCGCAGAGCAACTACATTAACAATTGAAAGCCTCTTTAGCTAGTGCCACTGGATTTCTTTGTTTCTGTGACCTTAGAAAATGACCACACACTTAGTAGCTGTGTTTCCCAAATTCAAAGGTGGTTGGTCTGGAGTAAAAGGTGATAACTTAAGCAGTGCTTTCTCTTTGTCTTCTGAGAAGGTTCAGTGAAAAGGGTCTAGAGTTCTGAGCTGTGTCACAAAGTCTTTTGAGGTTGGGGAACCTTCCTCAAAGAACATCCTGGTCCATTTTTCTTCCTTGTTGCCTCTAACTTCTGACTCAAATAGGGCCAATGCCAGAGGAAGAGCACATGATTCTTTTACATGGTCACAGAATCTTGGCTGATCTTGATAAAGGAGTCTTGTAGCATATTCTCTTGGCATGAGTCTTTGGGAGAGAGGTGCCAGCACAGCCCAGCTTCACTAGCAACCTCTTTCTAGAATCAGATTTTTTAAGGGTTTGATGTAAGTTAGTGAAGAAATTTGACTCTTAAATCAGTGTAGAATGTCTAAAACCCCCAATTTATTAAGGTCAGAAATCTATGTAATTTAAGAAGGATATAAAGAAAGAGTTTTTGTCTTGTTTTATTAATAAATTGGTACAAGCTCTGGCTATTACTTTGGAAGTAATAATTTAAAAGTATGTTCTATTAAAAAAATTCTCCAATATATTTAGAAAGTAAGTGTATTGATTCTGGATTTGATTTTTTTAAGTATATCTTATGATAAGGATTTTCATTTTCCTAAGCACAATTAGCACACTTAAAATTATTAATGATTCCAACAACATATACATTTTTAATCTTTGCTTTTTTGTCCCCTCCCCTGTAACAGTTTTAACCCTCCCTACTCCATACCTTTGGCTTTTTCATGCTATTGATTGGTTGGAGAAATCAGGTGTTTTGTCCTAGAATGTTTTATACATTCTGGATTTGACTTTGTGTTGTAGTGGTGATTAACTTGATCCTGTATTACCCAAATTCACTGTAAAACTGGTGTTTAGATCTAAGAGCTTGCTTTGACTCCAACTTTCTTTCCCTTCTGCTTTTCCCTCACTTTCCTTTTGTTTTCTTCTCCTTCCCTCTCTCCCTTTCATTTTTCCTTCCCTAAGAACTTTATATTATGAAATTTTTATTACATCACATGAAAAATATACTGTCTGGATACTAAGATTGATGTAAGAATCTTGTTGGTATACTTTCTCTGTTGGTATAAAGGTGCCCATTAGAATCATTTTATGTCTGGTGAGAGTGGGGGAAAAATATCTATTAAAAAACATAGAAAAATAAGTTTATGTGGGGGTAGGAAGGATGATAGTAGACTGAATCAGACATTATTACCCTATGTACATATATAACAATACGACCGGTGTGATTCTATATCATGTACAACCAGAAAAATGAGAAATTTTATTCCCATTATTTATGATGTATCAAAGTGCATTCTAATGTCATGTGTAACTGGTTAAAATAAAAAATTGAAAAAAATAGGAAAACCCTCAAATCCTTCTATATTTACTTAGTTATATTTAATACCTTTAATATGTAATTGTGAAAAAATTTACTTTTATGCAAATGCTTTGGGGTGAGGATCTCCTGTATAAAATAAAGCATATGTAAAATTGTTAAGAACTGTAGAGGGCTAGGGCAATAGCTCAATGGTAGAGTGCTTTCCTAGCATGTGTGAGGCACTGGGGTTGATCCTCAGCACCACATAAAAATAAATAAAATAATAATATTTAAAATTAAAAATATATATATATTTAAAAGATATTGGGCTGGGGATGTGGCTCAAGCGGTAGTGTGCTCGCCTGGCATGCGTGCGGCCCGGGTTCGATCCTCAGCAACACATACAAAGATGTTGTGTCCACCGATAACTAAAAAATAAATATTAAAAAATTCTCTCTCTCTCTCTCTTAAAAAAATTATTTATATATAATATATATATATATATATAAGATACTGACTTTTAAAAAAAGATTCTACTTCTGAAAAAAAGAAAAAGAACTGTAGAGATGTTTGAGGCTGTTGTGGTATAACAGAAAAAATACTGACATGGACCTGGGAGGTTATGTCACCCCCTCCTTCTCCCCACCCCGCATCTCCCGTCTCACACACACAAATAATATTTATCATTGGATTGTTTTTAATGATTAAAGATTTATTTGGAAGCAGTTTAGACCCTGGTAGTTAGTTGCATTTAATCTGAAGTGTATTACAGTATTACAGAATCTGTTTTTTCAATTTGGGTCTTCAGAGTGAAGTCTAACAATATCATGCATTATATTGGGTATATCTGAATAAGTTTTTACTTTTAAGCTTGTTTTTGGAATGATAAGAGATTCAGTGGAGTTTTAATATAACATGGCTTTTTATTAAAAAGGCTTTAAAAAAAAATACTGTGTGGAAGTCTTAACTGATTTCTTCCCCCCTCCATTATTTTCAGCTCCACTTACCTCTTAATTCCCCTTTGCCTGGAAGTGAACTGACCAAGGAACCTTTTCGTTGGGATCAGAGACTGTTTGCATTAGTGTTGCGGTTGCCTGGCACCATGTCAGTAGAATCAGAGCAGTTGACAGGTGTGCCTTTGGATGACTCTGCAATCACACCAATGTGTGAAGTGACAGGCGGTAAGTTTTTTGCTGGTAGTAATTCAGTGACTTAAAGCAGTGTTTATCTGAAGAGTTAAAATGTAGGTTTTAAAAATTCCATGTTTGTTTTTGTTTAACAAGTTAAATATTAGGAATTAATACACGTATGGTTTTAAATTGCAATTATTAATGATGGTCTGTGATCTTGATTTGAATACTTGTGGTTACTGTTGGTCTCATAATGAATGGTAATTTTTTTATCCATATAGAAAATTCTGATATTTGATGTTCTTAAATTTTCCTACCTACAAAAATTGTCAATGATTTTGAAATGATAAAGCATTATTTTCTGTGAACTATGTTTTTAGAAGCATTTCATTACCCATTTGATGGGATATGCCTGGTTAAGTGATGTTTTTCTCAGAGGTAAGGAGATTAGATAGGTTAAAGGAAATGGGCAAGAGGTTTTATCCAGCTTTTTTATCACTTATTCATCAAGTCAAGTAGCCACCATGTTTACTGCACATAAATTAGGATCTTATATAACAGTCACAGGTGTTCTACAATGTGAAATTGGTTAACAAGTGGATTAATTTCATATAGATATATATCAAATGCCTACTGTGCGCCAGCTATTGTTCCATGGTTCAGAGCTGCAGTAATTTATTTTTTTATTTTTATTTTTTTATGTGGTGCCCGGGATTGAACCCAAGTACCTCATGCATGCTAGGCAAGTGTTCTACCACTGAGCCACAACCCCGGCCCAGCAGAGCTAAAGTAATGAATAAGAAATACATGGGGTTTTTGTTTTCAGGGAACATTGTAGTTCTCACCTAAGAAATTTGATACTAAAATTTGAACTATGAGAGGGACCTCCAACAAAGTCTTTAGACACAATCAGTGCTCTACTGAGAGATTAGCTAAGTAAGTTCAGAGAAAATACAAGTTCTAATTAATATTTTAAATGTCTTTGTTCTAAAATTCTATGGATTTCATAAATCTGCAAATTTCTCAGGCAAAAACGATTAGCCGCATACACACAGACACACACACGCACAGCCCTACACATACATAGAAGTGGATGAGATAATTGTTATTCATACTGTTAATGCTCCCATTTTATAGAATACTCTGAACTGTTGTAATGCCTTCACAGTTTACAGAATTTTTAAAAATGTATGTGTGTATTTTTTTGAGGGACAGCTTGTCATCTAAATTTTACAAATTCACTGATAGCAATTTCCTATACATGTATAACATTGTTCAGTGATAGAGTCTCTATGGTTTCTTTGGAGATCTACATTTGTATTCATGAAATTTTAGTTTTCAGCTTTGAACTGACCTACTTGTTAAAATCCACCCCCCCCCCTTTAAACTCTAAGGTTTTTATTTAACAGATTGCAAAGGGCTTTAAGGATGTAATTTAGACATTCTCAGGTTGGAAATTTCTTACTATGAATTACTTAGTTTGAACTTAGAATTATGATGAAGTTATGGCACACTGTATGTACTATAACTTTTTTCTTCAATGATCAAGAATATTCAGAGTGTGAAATCAAGTGAGTGGTACAGTCAGAAAGGGTCTGAAAAGAACCTTGAGAATCATGTAGTAGTTGATATCCTTGCCTTTGGGCAGTAATGTACTAAAGTTATTTTGTTTATTCTTTGAAAGGAACATCTCCAGAGGAGAAGATTCCGAAGTCACCCTTGGTAATATCTTTCAATGACCCAAAATTTTAGTCAAGAAATTTGGAAGTTTTCCCTAAATATACTTCCTGGATCCTTCCTCATGTGTTTGTTCATTTGCCCTTTTTCATGCTCTTGCAAGCAGTAATGGGAAACTGCACAAATGCCACTCACCTTTTCATATATCTGAATAATGTTTATCTTTCTTTTTTAATTTAAAAGAAAGAATGTTCACTAAAGAAAGGTTTGGAGAGAATGCCACCAGAAAAGTAGTAACGACAAAAAAGTGAATATCCATTGGTATTTTACTATACAAATATGTGAACAATACTAACAATTCCTGTGTTGTTGTTTTTTTTTAACTTAGTGCGAGGAAGGTTGTATTAGTGCGTGAGCATTAATATTTCCCATTAAAGAGTAATCCATGTTTATTAAGGAAAAATTAGAAAAATTCACCTATATTGCCAAAATAATTAGTATGTTATTATATTTTTGTTTATGCTTTTAAAAATATGCAATTGTCATTGTGTGCATTGTTCTTGTATTATCAGGTAATTTCATGAGTGCTTACTTTGTGCCTAATAAGTGTTCTAGATGCTGGAAATACATTAAGAACAATAGACAGAAAACTTATATCTTTGGACTGGGTTATAACAGATAATAATCATGTCAAATGAATAAATCGCATTTTGGGGGGTGCCGCCTACTATGAAGAGGAAAAATTAAGGATTTGGGTGTAGAGAGCAACTTGAGACTGAGAATGAGTATTCTTTTTTTTAATATTTATTTTTTAGTTTTAAGTAGACACAATATCTTTATTTTGCATATATGTGGTGCTGAGGATCAAACTCAGTGCCTCAAGCATGCTAGGCGAGTGCTCTACCCCTGAGCCACAACCCTAGCCCCAAGAGAATGAGTATTCTTAGGTAGTTAGGAAGTGACATTTGAGCAGAGTTTTGAAAGATTCAGTTAAACCTCAGGGAAATCTATAAAGAGGAAGTAGTAAGGGAAGAGATGTGCTGTGTGTAAGTAGGAGTAATGGGAAGGCTGATGTGGCCAAAACATATATAGAAGTAGAGAATAATATCTAGGTTTAGAGAGAAGCAGTGTGTTAGTCAACTTTTCATCACTGTGACCAAAATACCTGCCAGGACAAATTAAAGGAGTAAAGGTTTATTTTGGCTCATGGTTTCAGAGGTTCAGTCTATAGTGAGCCAACTCCATTGCTCTGAGCCCAAGATGAGGCAGGCCTCATGGTAGGAGGGCATGATAGAGGAGTGCTGCTCCATTCATATTCTCCAGGAAGCAGAGTGGGAGGGAGGAAGGGAATGGGGTGTTGGGGAGAGAAGGAAAAGGGGCCACAAGGAAGATGAACTCTTCCAGGGTGACCCACCTGCCTATAGATTCTACCTGTCAGCCCATGCAAATAGGATAGACCTATTAGGTCACAGCTCTCAATCTAATCATTTTACCTCTGAACATTTCTGCATTAACACAGAGGCTTTGTGGGAGGAGGAGGACCTCATATACAAACTGTAACAGGCAGGGACAAAATATTGAATTGCCTTTTAGGTCATAATAAAATATTTTTTATTTTCCTAGTGTGATGGGAAGCCATTAGAGGGAAGCAGATCTTTCTATTTCTGATACATTACTTCAGCTTTTAGATGAGAATGCACTGTAGAGTGGCAAGAATGGAAACAGGGAGACAAGAGGTGACTACTTTAATTGAGTGCTAGACTTAGAGGTGGTAAGAAGTAGACAGATGCAAATAAGGATGAGGACAAGGGAAGAAGGAATCAAGAATTGATTCCCAGATGATTCAGTTGGCTTGAACAACTAGAGATGAATGACTATGCCATAAATTTAGATGGGTACACTGGGGAGAGGCAGGGGTTTTAGAGATACCCAGAATAAATTTCTAATACTTGTATTACAATACCCTGGTTTGAATTTTGGCTGTATCACTGTACTAACTTGAATAAGTGGTCTGTTTTCTCATTTGTAAGATGGAGAAATAGCCCATAGAGTTGTTGCTAGGAATAAATAAATTACATGACAAAACAATTAAGACAGGGGCTAGGGATGTGGCTCGCGCAGAGGCACTGGGTTCGATCCTCAGCACCGCATAAAAATAAAATAAAGATGTTGTGTCCACCGAAAACTAAAAAAAATATAAATATTAAAAAAAAATCTCTCTCTCTCTTTAAAAAAAAAAACAAGACAGTGCTAGACACATTCAGATTCAGTAATTGGTAGGTATTTTTTGATTACATTTATTATATACAGGTGAATTGTTTGTGATATACTACTTATTTTCAAAGTAAAGGTAACTTTGAGGATTTGAGTCACTACTACCTAATGTTTTCTTAGCAACCTTTACAAATCACATTAAAAAATAAGTTAATATTGGTACTTTGATGTGTCAAATATATGTAGCTTATGTTCTGAAATTATTGATAAGACTGCATGTCAAGCTTATTACAAATAACATTGTAAGATAGTAGGTTGAAGATTTTTAGCTATCAAGGTTTTTAGTGTTGGTCTGGATCAGCATTGTATAACAAATATAATTCAGTTTTCATATGTTGTTATAAATTTCATAGTAGCCACACTAAAGATAAAAGTAGCAGGTGAAATTGTTAATGATATTTTGTTTAAATCAGTATATCCCAAATATTATTTCAACATGAAATTTACATTTTTCACACCAGGTCTACAAAATCAGTGTATAGTTTATACTTACTGTACAAGTCATTTTGGACTAGCCATATTTCAAGTTTAAATAGCCACATCTAGCTCTTGTCCACAATATCAAACTGCAAAGATCTAGATATTTGTGCTGAAAATCTGTTTAAATTATTCCCACTAGTATATTTTGGGGAAAGGTTGGGGGTTTTTGACCATTCTGGGGAGCAAACCCAGGGCCTTATACATACTAGTCCAGCGTGTGCCATTGAGTCATATCCCCAGCTCTAAATTATTATTGTTGTTTTTTTTTTAATTGCTAGCATTTTAGTGCTTTTTGTAGATTAAAATGTTCAAAAGGGGAATTAATTTAAGATTGGTAATGTTAAAGTATATAAGCCAAATGAAGTTCAGAAATGTACATGCTACCATTTATATATTAAAGTGCAATGTTTAAAATATATAGTAACTGCCAGTAGACGAGATAAGCAGTTATTTAGAATCTTCCATGTACTTTGCATCAGTCTTAGGGATAAATCTTTGTTAATGGGAATAATATTTGGGGGGAATTTTTACTACTAGATGTTATTTGTGTATATGTATACTGAAGACCAATTATATTGGATAATAATTGGAGATAGTGCTCATAGAGAGGATGCATAGTTCCCCAACCACCACACTGTGGTTTGTTGAGACCAAGATTTTATATTTAATCTACCTATAATTAAAAGGAAAAAAAAAAACTATGTATTCTCATAACATGGGATTTTGGGGAGGTTGGAAATAATAATTTTTGTTCATTCTTCCTTAAGATTATGAAATAAGTCAACTTTACCATTGAATTTTTTGTTAGCATTATCAGAAACCTCACTCACCATAGTTCTCGCTAAAGGCAGGAATTCTTACAACTAGTCTACCTAATTTATTTTTATTATTTTTTTTAATCTCAGGCCGCTCATACTCTGTATGTTCTCCAAGAATGCTTAATCAATGTCTGGAGTCCTTGGTGCAGAAAGTACAAAGTGGGGTGGTAATAAACTTTGAAAAAGCAGGACCAGATCCTTCCCCTGTAGAAGGTATGATTGCACTTTTCTTATAGACATTCTAAACTTGCTTTATCAATTATTGGAAGAGAAAAATTGCTGTGTATTGGCCTTAAGATTAATAAGGCCAAGTATTGAGAAGATAGAAGGGAATATGAAATAGGAAAGTCAAGGTAAACTGAGGGGTGGTTCAGTAGATTACCTTTTTATATTAATTATTGTTTATAGCCTTTAATTTTAGTAAGAGTCAAACACCTTTTTAATAAGCAAATTCTAGTTTTGCTTTTTAATATTATTATATCATTGTTTCTTTCTATTTGTTTTTAGCATGTTCCTTAATTATCAGAGTGTTCAACTATCGATATTTAATTCCTACTATTGTTCGAAGGGTTAAGTTGATCAGAACCTAATGGTTTCTGTGGGTCCAAAAATGAAGAACCAGCCTTTGCCATTAAGCTTGATTCTTTTAACTCAGCCCCTCTTGGCTATATTCTTAGCTTCTGTGATTGTGAACTATTTGCAATAGTCAGTAGGTCTAAGAACCATTTGGATATTTTATATCTGAAACCTTATGTATTGTATGAAACTTCAAGAATTAGAAAGACATTAATGACACTTGATAGAGGTGATGCACTGGAGTGATCATGGAAGAAGAGAAAGGTCAGAGATGAAAGATTGTAGGTATATGACTTAAGTTATATGATTGTGTCTGGTTTTAATTAAATTTAAATTGTTAGAATATATTCATTTTAAAATTATTTTAATACTTGGCTTAGGCAACTAAGTAAATGTTTACTATATTGTTGAAGAGAATTATTAAAATTTTGCTAGAATTATTCTAGATTAAAGGCAGTTGATTTGAATTTAAGTTTGCATATTATTTTATTAGGCTTTAGTTTAAAATGATTTATAAGGAATATTCAACTAGCAATACTTAAACAATATTTTCTGTGTGCCTAGCACTTGTTTTGACACTGTTTTGGGACTCTAAATGAAGGTGGCAAATTAGTTGCTTGGTGGTGAAATGGCTTCATTCATTAAACAGATGAGTTTCATAAAGTATTGTTCTGATGGACAAGCAGAGGATGCTATGGGACCTTCTTTCAACTGATGAACTCGTATTTGGAATTTACAGATTTTATGTCTAGTGAATTGCAATCTAATTTAAATGTTAAGCAGTCATCCTATTCTGCCATATTAAAAAAAAAGGGAAATCCAGAAATGAACGAATTTTAGGATATTTTACAGTTAAGTAATAATGAATAATTTAATTTTTCTTTTTTTTTTTTCCCTCTAATGATATATGCTTTCTTTGTCTTAACATCTCTGGTACAGACGGGCAGCCGGATATATCAAGGCCTTTTGGATCTCAGCCTTGGCATAGCTGTCACAAACTCATATATGTCAGACCAAATCCTAAAACTGGGGTTCCTATAGGTCATTGGCCTGTTCCAGAATCTTTTTGGCCAGATCAGAATTCTCCAACACTAGTAAGTACCAGAGAGATGACTATATCCACCTTTTGTATTATTTCTAAGTATTATTGTCAGTTAAAGGTGTGGCTCATTTGTTAGACAGATGTTCAAAGTGCCATCATATGCTGTAGTATATTGTATTCATAACGAACCAGTAAGAAAAAAAGGCATCTGTTCCCTTTAGAATCTAATACTGTGCTTATATTTTGTTATTGGCATCTGGATACAGAGTCATAAATGCAATAAGATTTCCTTTTTGGACTCTAAACATAATGTAGCATGTGGATTTGTCTCTGGGACGCAATTTGAAATTTAAATGAAGGCTTAGGAAATTGTTCTAACAGTTTGCCTGCAGTCTTTCAGGTCTTAGTCAGAAATTGATGTTGACTTGTCTGATTTTAGTTATGTTCAGTGTTGCAACTTAGAAATTTAAGTTAGAAATGATTTTCTAGTCTTGTTTGTATAAATTATTTTTAGGAACAGTGAAGTTTATTCAGTGATTATGGTGAATTATCAGTATTCATTATATGTTTCTGATAATATGTTATATTTTATTAATTCTTTTTGGTCTTCTTGGTGCATTTTGTTTTATCTTAGGTGTTTTTTTTTTTTCTTTACTTTCGTTTTTTTCTACTATCTGAGGACGCCAAGGGATATTCTATTGGGAGAACATGACAGAGTTTTTTTTTTTTTTTTACTTAGAAGATAAGAGTTATATTTCAAAAAGCATTAAACAGCCTTTAAAAATTTTCCATGCAACTATTATTTATGAATTAAGCAGAACCCTTTTGAAACCTTTTGTACCTTAAATCTTATATCAGTTACACAAAATTTGTAAACTTAGGTCCATTAGGTGTTTATTCATTAGGGATTTAATGAAGTACAACAAGAAATTAAGGTCTTAGAAATTTCATTGAGGCATTTTGGTTTATTTTCTTTTTTTAAATTGAACCATTGTAGTCTGGTTTTAGTGTGGCCTTATAGAGAAGCTTTTCAGTTTCTTTGGTAGTTTTCCTTTCTTTTCTGACCCATTTTAACTCTTACCATCCATATTTGTAAGAAATGCTATTTTTTTATATCTTTTATTATATTTAATACCTTCAGCAGTACATATGGTACTTGGCAGACCTTAATGAAAAGAAATTCAAATCCTTACTTACTAATATTGCTCTGGTGGTCTATTGCAAATTGTTAAAAGCCATAGAAAGTAAGTAGGATTTCAGTTGGACGTAGAAATACTATGAGAAAAAAGTATGGAAGTAAAAAAGAACGTAGTATATTTAGAGGAGTAACAAGTAGCTGGGCATGTCCTACATGTGTAGGAAATTGAGAATGCTATTAGCTAAATTGCTAATGACTTTAAAAGCAAGGTTATGGAATGTGAGCTTTTTTCTAGTGGGATTCCAAGAACAATTGAAGATGTTTTTTTAACAGTGTCACTTTAGAAAAATAAACGTGGTTGGTGTTAAGTGTGGCAAATTAAAAGGAGTGAGGTGGAAGGCAGGGAGATTACATATAGGGCTAATGATATGGTTCACATAGGAGATACTAAGAGTTTTGAATTAAGATGACAGAAGAGAGAATCATCAAAATGAGATAATATTGGAGAAAAAACTGGCAAAATTTAGTAACTCAAGGTTCTCAGGGGAAGTAATTTTATAAATTATAACTATCAGACAAGAAGTGTTACTACTGAATGTGATTTATTAGAAATTGGTTCTGAAGGCTATGCACCTTTGGTTAATTATTTTCTTCTAAGCCTCAGTTTCCCATCTGTTGAGATAGCTCCTATCTCATAGCATTGTTAGGGGATAAGATGAAATATGTCTAAGATTTCTTTACTAAGTTTTAGAGGATTTTTCCCTCTGCTTTTCCTTTTGAATCTCAGTATTTTCATTATAAAAAATAAATGTTTCACAGACTAAAACATATTAGATGTAGCTAGGTACAGAAGCACAAGAGAAATAAGACAATACTTAACCTTTTTTCCCCCCTGGGAATTGAACCCAGGATGCTTTACCACTAAGCTGTATCCTCAGACCTTTTTATTTTGAAACAGGGGTTTGCTAGGT
This sequence comes from Marmota marmota marmota, assembly GCF_001458135.2. NCBI lineage: Eukaryota > Metazoa > Chordata > Mammalia > Rodentia > Sciuridae > Marmota > Marmota marmota. Next base: position 35,850,143 of record NW_025999932.1, read on the forward strand.
TGCCCAGGCTGGCCTGGAACTTACTATCCTTCTGCCTCAGCCTCCACTGCACCCAGCTATTTACTTAGCTTCTTAAACCTCACCATGGGTAACATATCCATACAGGCAACTCAGAGTACAGTGTTTCAACTTAATAGAGGGGTGGAACAAAGCCAGAGGAGGTGGGTCCTCACTGCCTTGTGTGTTTAGAGCACAGGGTGGTGGGGAGTTTCAGGAAAGTCTCTTAGAGATTGATTCTTCCAAAATCATTCTTAAGAATTTAGTGTAATGGCAATATGCAAAGGAGAAAATGATCATTAATATGTGAAAGTAGTAGGGTTAATATGTGAAAACATAGTCAAGAAAGGTGATGACCTATTGAAGAATTGGAGCACAGGGTCTGTCTGTATGCAATGTGGTGGAAAGACAGGGAACAGATCATCTAGAATCTTGTGTGTATGTGACATGAAAAAAGTCTGGACCCTATTTTAGATGATTGATATTACTTTTATTGGTAAAAGTAATTTTAATAAGTTAAATAAATAATGAAATAAATAATTATTTAATAGTAAAGTTATTTGGATAATTTTAGGTAGGAAAATCATATGAGCATATTTATATTTTATGGCAGCAGGATTGATTGGAGTGGGCTGACTACATTAAGGAGACTATTTATATAAAAGAGTTGTATTAGTCTACTCTGAGAAATATAAAGACTTGAATTAAAGTTTCTAGAGAGTTGAGAATTTGTTCTTGACCAAAGACAGCAACTAGTACTATACACCTGCTGTTTTGGAATCAGTGTTATTTTACTTAGGTCTTTGTGACAGTTAAATATAGATGTGGGGGGTGTGTGCAGTATCAAGGATAGTATTTAGGTTTTTAGAACAGGTTTTGTGATTTGGGGAAATATAATGAATTAAGATATAATGTATCTGAGGGACCTTTAGAAGATTTAGTTTACATCAAATAAATAGTTGTATACTTAAATAAAGTAGATCTGGTCCCCCACAGTAGAATTGAGAGCCACCAGGGTACAGACAGTAACTGAAGCCAATGGAATTATTAAATAATAAATAGCATTACATACCTTTTTTTAATACTATGTTTTTTACACCTGGTACGGGGGTCTCTAAAGCAGAGTTCGTATACCACAGGGATAACCTGTGTATACCACAGGGATAATCCTGTGTATACCACAGGGATAATCCACTGGGAAATAGGGAAGGAAACACTAGAACTTAGATTAGTGGTTTTATTTTCTCCTAACTAATAATTAATTTAAAAAGCACTTTGTTTTATCCCTTATGGTCCTCTCACTAAAAACTTCACCAATTGTGAAGCAAATAAGAGCTATAGGGCTACATCTTGAGATTTCTTAGCAGTAGTGCAAAATATAGTGAAGTGGTCATCATTTTGGTTACTTTGTTACTTATGTATTTATGATGTACATCTATATTAATAACATAAATATATATCTGAATAGTGTTGTAAAATTTGATCAAGGTGTATAATTAGTTTGGAAACTACCAAATTACTACTCTGTACAAGTCATTAAATTGTTTCAAATGAGGACTTGGGAGTTTCTATACGTTTCTTATATCTTGAATATAAAAATTAATTGAATACTTAATTACAAAATTTTGTATTTAGCTTCTGATAAATTTGATTTTAAGACTTAAAAAGATTTTCATTATATATGGATTTTAAAGTGTTTTGTCTTTTTCTTGTGAATATTATATAATTCAAGAATTTCAGTTTAATGGTTCTTTTAGTAGTAAATTGAACTCATTAGCAACACTAAGGAACTGAGTACCTTTTGATAGGCAAAGATACTTAAAGTGAGTTGTTTCTGGTATTTTGTGTAAATATTAATACCAAGACTTTCCCTTGTAGCCACCTCGTACATCTCATCCCGTAGTGAAGTTTTCCTGTACAGACTGTGAACCAATGGTTATAGACAAACTGCCTTTTGACAAATATGAGTTGGAACCTTCACCGCTGACTCAGTTTATCCTGGAAAGGAAATCTCCTCAAACATGTTGGCAGGTAAGCTAAATAACTATATTGATCAAAAATTTTAAATGAAATGGTTCTTGAAAAGCTAAATTGAACCAGTGGCTTGCATAACGTTTTTTTGAAGGTTATTAATATGAAATATTAACCACTATTTTTAACAGGTATATGTGAGCAATAGTGCAAAATATAGTGAACTTGGTCATCCTTTTGGTTACTTGAAAGCCAGTACAGCACTGAACTGTGTCAATTTATTTGTGATGCCTTACAATTATCCAGTTCTCCTTCCCCTTTTAGGTAAGTCACTCATCATGTTCTCACATATAAAATTTTTCCTAAGGATGAACTTTGAGAATATTCCTTAGTAATTTTCATTCTGAAAAATTAATGAAAATATTTTAACACTTTAAAATATTAAGCCTATTTAAGGAAAGTTTTATAACAATCTGTCATACTTGTGACAAATTGAAAGTTGATACTGAAATATATTTTATTCTATAAACTAATGAAGGTATTTGTATTTAAATTTTTTTAATTAAATATGCTAGTTTTTCTGTAACTGAGTTCTTACACAGAATCACGATATAGGATTTCTTTTGGTGCATTAAACATTTTGTAGGTGCATACTACATTCACAAAATCTGAGTGTATTTTCTAAGCAATTTATATAACTTTATCTTCATTTATCAAATATATTCAGCAAAAGAATCGGTTCCAAAATGTTACAAGAAAGCTTGAGGTTAGTTTCTAGGTACTATCTGGATGTCATATTTTGAGGAGTATTACTGGAGAAAACTTCATTTCCTCCATGAAAAGGATCAGATTTTCAAGTTACAGTCAGAATATTAGTAAATATGTTTTAATAGAAAATGTTGCCAGAAATGGTGGCACATGCTTATAATCCTAGCCACTTAGGAGGCTGAGGCACGAGGATCCAAAGTTTAAGCCTGTCTCAGCAACTTAATGAGAACCGGTCTCAAAATTGAAAATTAAAAAGATAGGGATGTGGCTCCATGGTAAAGTACCCCTGGGTTCAGTGTCCAGTACCAAAACATTTTAAAAAATAAAATAGAAAGTATTCGCATACTTCTTTCTTCAAACAAATTGTTTGGTGTCTAGGTTAAACAGGGCATGGGTTTCCTTGTATATTTTTTATTCTACTTTATTATTAAATGTTTCAACTGTAGTTGGCACCTTTTCATTTTCAAAATGGTATTAAACACCAAATCTAGAGATTTTACCGCTTTTAATTTTGTTAAAAACGTTTGACTGATTTTACTGTCTCACAAGTAACAAAGCGGACTTCAAAGAGGAAACTCTTCGATTTGGCTTTTATGTGTGAAAACAACATGTGATGATAGTTTATTCACTATATATTTCTAGATGACTTGTTTAAAGTGCATAAAGCAAAACCAACATTGAAATGGAGACAGTCATTCGAAAGTTATTTGAAGACAATGCCTCCCTACTATCTCGGGGTAAGAATATTATTAAAAGTTGAATGTTATAAAATTTTATATTGTGCTAATAACTTATTGTAGGTGTTATAAGTTTTCATTTATTGCTGTTATAGTTTAAATGCCTTGAAAATTGAGTGTACAAATGACTGGCATAGATGTAATGATAAAGACAGGTTTCAGTGATTTACAGAATAATGAATCATGATCATGAGAACATTTATGTAGTGCTTTCCCTAGGCCAGGTACTGTCTTAAAGCACTTTACACGTTACTTCATTTAGTTCACATAGTCAACCTATGAGGTTCTTAGAAATGGTTATTTTCCTGTTTCACAGATGAGGGAACTAAAGCACTAAAAGGTTAAGTTAACTTTTCCAAGGCTACATAGCTAATATGTGGGTGGACGAGAGATACCAGAATTCAGTCTGCCTTTAGAAGGAGTCTGGCTTTAGAATTATGCTTTTAGCTGGGAGCGGTAGTGTATGCCTATAAGCCCAGTGGCTTGGGAGAATGAGGCAGAAGGATTGCAAGTTCAAAGCCAGCCTCAGCAACTTAGTGAGATCCTGTCTCAAAATTAAAAAAATAAAAATGGCTAGGGATGTGACATAGTGGCTAAGTGCCCCTGTATTCAATCCCTGCTACCAGGAAAAACAAAAAGAATGTATACTTTTAACCTTGGTTGTTGTACTACCTTTAAAATTGTAGGTTTATAATTATTTTTAAGGGTGAAAAAGTGATGTGTGTTGTATTATTTTCTAAAACATCTAGAATACCTTTTTAGGTGAATAAGGTATGCTCATAGAACCATACACTTTTAGAAGACTGGACTACTTTAAAACTAGTGGATCATAGTTAGACTAATAACATGGTTTATTAAATACATTTATTTAGTTTGTGAAAAGTAACTTCTTAACAAAAACACTAAACCACTTTTAAATATTCTGCCTTTTTTGTTGTTTTTTGCAGTGCTGGGGATGGAATCCAGGGCCTTGTGCATACTAGGCAAGTGCTCTACCACTGAACCACATCCCCAGCCCCAACTTCTGCTTTTGCAGAAATACTACAGCTTTTTGCTATAACTTTCTAAATGGTCCCTAATATAACTAGAAGATTATAATTTCTTGAGCTTTGAAAATCATAACATTTTATGGTTATAAGAGATAACTTATATTGAACGTCTAGCACAGAGTACCTTCCGTGTATAAGAGTGAATGGGGAAGAAAACTTGGTGCATATGTTGACTCATTTATGTTTCATAGCAACTCTGAGGACTTGGCCAAAGCTGCATGGGTATTAAATATCAGAGCTGGAATTTGATTCCAGATTGATACCAGTGCTCATACACTTTCTAATTTGTCAGAGATTTTTTTTTTAATTGCACAAAGTTCTCAATTAGTCTGTTCTTACAATTGAAAGTTTTTCACTGTATCATATCTATTATAAATTTAGATTTTTTTCCTCATTTTTTTCTTCAGAGCTTGTTTCATTTTTAGCTAAGTTAATGATAGTAATAGTAATTGTTAGCACCCATTGAATGCTTACTTGTGTGCCAGATGCTTTTATAAGTGATTTACATTTTGTAATCCCATGACAACCTTAGAAAGGCAGGTAGTATTATTATCCCCATTTTACTTGTGAGAAATTGAGGCATAAAGAAGTTACATAACTTGGTTCAAGGTCATATAGCTTGTGAGTGATTGAGTCACTGCCCATCCAGTTATCTAAGGTAGAAATCTTGTATTTTCCTTAAGTATTTTTCTTTTCACTTAAATACCCAAGTTTTATCACATCTTCCTCTATAGTGTGTCTCCTGTTTCTTCCAAATGAATATTTCTCAGTGGTTAAATAGTCTAGTACTTCACCCTTCTTGCCTTGAGAATTATTATTTTGACCTCTATTCCTTTTTAACTATTTCAGATGCTCTTTTTGCCACTGACATACATTTTACTTTAATACAAATATAGCTATATTATTTACTTTTGGAGGAAAAGAAGCAGAAATTATTTTGGAGAATTTTTAAAAATAAAGTGTATACATGGGCCATGAATTTTTAACATGCTTAATATTGAATTATGTTTCCTTTTTTCCCATAGCCCTTGAAAAAAGCTGTTAGAATGATGGGAGCACCTAACCTAATAGCAGACAGTATGGAGTATGGACTCAGTTATAGTGTCATTTCATACCTCAAAAAATTGAGTCAACAGGTAATGTCAAAAAAATAGAAGTGAGCCGTTAAGTAATTGGATAGATTTAACTAACACGGTTAATTGGTGAAAGGCTAGTTTTAGATGGTTCTAATGAAGTTCCCTTATATTAATTCTCTCATGTTAATATATTAACATTTTAAAACCATGAATCATATATTAAAATGGTTTGTCTCAAGTCAGTGTTTTGAACTGTTGCTTTAAAAGTTTTATAGTAATTCCTAATTTATAACATGGCTTCATTACTGTGGTCATAGATTTCTTTTATGTGATCATACCTAGGTTTTCTTTTGAGAAATTTGACTAGAAAGTTATTTTTCTTAGGAAAAAATTACCAATTTCTGTTGAAGTGTTTGTAAAAACACTAAATTTTATTTTTCTGCCTTTAAGCCACATTGGTAGATACTGTGATTGTCAAGCAATATACAGTTTAACTGCCTGCCAAATTATTAATGTCTTATGCAGTACATAATTTTTTCAGTATTTCTGATATCTCTATCATAATTGCTAATCAAAATGCGAGGAATCAAAATATTGCTATTTACTTTCCAGGAAAAAGCTGCATTACTATTTGCCATATCTGTGAATGCTTCGTTATATGATGTCGTTAAGCAAATATTGATGAGGTTTTTTCTTCCTAATTTCCTATGACCTCTGAATATACATTTTCATTTATAGAGCATTTACACTATGAGGTTTAAGTATAATAGGTATTAATCTTTTAAAAAATTGTATTTGTTGTGCTTCAAAAGTTTAAATTTGTAATGATACAGAATCACAAAACCTTATTGTTTAAACTGCATTTAGTTTCCCTAGTACTTGACATAAATTATGTTTGCTTCAGGTTTTAATTCCTTATTTTGAAAAACACAGTAAATACTTAATTTATAGAAGATCATGCCTATTGGTATCTGATTTATCAAGATTTTATCGAGAAAATTCTTCTTTGTTTTTACTTTAGGCCAAAATAGAATCTGATCGAGTCATTGGATCTGTAGGCAAAAAAGTAGTACAGGAAACAGGAATTAAAGTCCGCAGCCGATCACATGGTTTATCAATGGCATATAGGAAAGATTTTCAACAGTTGCTCCAGGGAATTTCAGAGGATATCCCTCACAGACTGCTAGACCTTAATATGAAGGAATACACTGGGTTCCAAGTTGCTTTACTAAATAAGGTAATATTCGATTTAGCAGTACTATAGTTATGTTCTGTTGTATAATTGAATAAATCAAATTTTCTGTTGACATTCAGTTTGTTGAGACTTTGGAAAGTACTTCTCTACCTCTGCAGAATAATAATCATTAGAACTATCATTGAATTATTGGATTTCAGAATTAAATAAAGTTATGCATGGTATGTGAATGAATGGGTGAATTGATGAAGAATGAACTTATTCATTTTATAATTGAAAAATAGTGGTTTAGAAATTGAGCCACGGAGTTAATGATAGAATTCAATATGATCTGGTACCTATACTGATGACCCTAAAATGCTTTATGAATACTTATTGAAACTAAATTTATCCCAGCAATTTTTTTTTTGTAAAAATAGGCAAGCTAATTTTAAAACATATGGAAATGTAAAGGTTCTAGAATAGCTAAAACAATTTTGAAAAAGAAGAATAATATAAGAGGACTTACACCATCTGATTATAAAACTCACTATAAAGCTACAGTAACCACAGTGAATGTCTGATTGTTCCAGCATCCTGTGTTTAAAAGACTTTTTAAAAATCAACTTAATTATTTTAGCACCTTTGTTAAAAACTAGTTGACTATATGTGAGGACCTCTTTCTAGTCTTTCTTCTGTTTTGTTCATCTATATGTTCTTATGCCAACACCACATATTTTGAACTTGACCCTTATCTCATATTCTTTGAAGTTATTATTTTCTGATATGTAAGAATTAAACCATAAACTTCTAGGAAAAAAAATCATAGGAGAAAATCTTCAGAAGAAACTTTTAAAAATGAACAGGTAAAACTATAATCAGACACCACTTCACTCCTGTTTGAATGGCTGAAATTTAAAACACTGAAAAGTATCAAGTGTTGGTGAGGATGTAGAATCACTGGCATTTTCATACATTGCTGATGGCAAATAGTTTGTGGTTTCTTAAAAAGTTTAATATATATTTGCTATACAGTTCAGCAATTCTATTTGTAAATATCTACTGAAGAGAATTAAAAATAATGTTCATCTAAAAGGCTTTGTATGTAAATATTCATAGCAGCATTATTTGTATGTTTAATAGCCAAAAACAATGTAAGTGTTCAACTACTAGGTTAAGAAAGATGTTGTCTATTCATTAAATGAAATGCTGTGGAAGAAAAAGGAACAGACTACTAGTAGATGAATAATACAGATGAATCTCAAGAACATCATTCTAAATAAAGGAAGCCAGATACAAAAAATTAGATATTACAAGATTCTATTTATAAAACAAAATATAGAAAGACAGGAGGCTGATCAGTGGTTGTGTGGGGCTGAGAATAGGGATTAATTACAAATCAGTATAGGGAATTTTCTGGGGTGGCAAAAATCTTCTAAAACTGGATTGAGATTGTGGTGATAGTTTTGGAACTATAAATTTACCAACCCACATCAAAGCAGTGATTTTATGTTATGTAAATTATATATCAATCTGTTTTTTTAAAATAAACTTTCTGTTTTAAAAATTTGGACTGTGGAATGAAATTGACCAAACTGTACTGTATGCATGAATGAGTATATCACAATGAACTATACTTTATGTATTAACTATAATGTACCAATTTAAAAACCAATAAATAAATAGAAGGAATACAATAGAGGAAGGGAATCAGGGAAAGGAAAGAAAAGGGAAAGTCCTGGGGATTGAAATGGAGCAAATTTTTATATGCACTTAAGAATATGTCAAAATGAACCTCACTATCATTATAACTATTATGCACTAATAAAAACATTTTTTAAATATCTTTAGAGTTAGACGTGAATTTGAAATTATTTGGTTGCACTCATTATCAAATTTCCTTTTTCTCCCCCCACTCTAAAACAGCACATTAAGATTATCATAATATGGTAGTCCCTTTTTTTCCCTTAAGGTAATTAGATACCTTACATATCTTGTTTCCAGACCTATGCTGTAGGCTGGAGATTTTAGTCTTTACTCTCTTAATTTTGTTTGAAAATAAATTTTGTCCTTATTGTCTTTCAATAGGATTTGAAGCCTCAGACATTTAGAAATGCTTATGACATACCAAGACGGAATCTTTTGGATCACTTAACAAGAATGAGATCTAATCTTTTGAAGAGCACCCGCAAATTTCTTAAAGGACAGGATGAAGGTTAGATTATGATTAAAACATTCAACATTTTGGGGGTAACTTTTTTTCTTTATCACCTGAAAAAGTATGGTAATGTTTCCGTATTAGTATATTCTGGTTGTAGATTTAAACAAATGAAGTAAAAGGTGAATCATTCCTAATTTTTCTACCCTCTACCATCACTGTTGCCCCAAATTCTGTTTCCCAGAGATAGCAATCTTTGTTTAGTTTCCTTTTTGGCTTTCCTCATATACTCATACAAATAGAGTCTTACACATATTCATTTTCTTGTCATATATTAGTATCTGATCGTTTCAATCTAGGTGGTCATTGCATGGCATGTTCTAATGTTTTCTTACTATATCCTGTGGTACCATTCACAAATAATCTCATGATAGTTTAACCCTTGGTCATCTGGGGTTAAAATATAGAAAGATAATTTATACTACTTTTTTGTACAAATTATTATTATTAAATTTTATTTATTTGGAATAGAGTAGAAGAGATGTATCATTTATGGCAATGTTACATATTTTATTTACTGAGAGTAACTGTAGTATTTTTGTTTTTGTTTTATTTGGAAGGTGAGATTGGTGTTTTAAACTTAACTTGAAAAATCTCAAAGACTTTATCATAAAACTTATAATTGCACCAAACTAATTGAGAAAATGTAATAAAAGGGAAGACTTTCTAGAATAGCACTAGGGTAGCATTCATATAGTTGATAACTAGATGAACTATGATTTTAGTGAGGGTAACTTTTGTTGTATTCTTTTGTAAAAGATCAAGTGCACAGTGTTCCTATAGCACAAATGGGGAATTACCAAGAATACCTCAAGCAAGTACCTTCTCCACTAAGAGAACTTGATCCTGATCAGCCTCGAAGATTGCATACATTTGGCAACCCCTTTAAGCTGGATAAAAAGGTAATTTTGAAATATTCTATTATATAATTTGCTTGCAGTAGGCATTATCAATTTTAGTGGTTCCTAATTTAACTAAGGTAAGCTGAAGCTGTTATCTGGTAGAGTACTGAATAAATGTCAACATAGTTAAAGTATAGTTATTTTAAGTGGAATTGGGATTGGGTTGTATAATTATGTAAATCCAAAAAATTATATCTATATAAGTATAAAATTACATAATTTTATAATCTCTGTAAACCCCCCCCCCTCCAAAAAAAGAACACACTTTTGGGGGAGGAGGGTGGTTAAAGAGAATAGAAAGGTGGATACCAGAGGCTGTGGTGAAAGGGATAAGGAAAGGAAAAATATTCATCAGCTTGACTGGAGTCTTTCACTGCTTGTAACAGTCGTTAATAGTAATGTATTATAAATAATGGCCCACCACACACAAAAAAAAAACTGGTGAGGCGATAGATGTGTTAGCTAGCTGATTCAGTCTTTCTACATTGAATAGATAGGTCAAAACATCATATTGTATGCCATCCATACATATACCAAATTGTTTTTTATCAAAGTAAATAAGTAAATTTATCAAACTAAATAAATAAATGATAAACAATTTTTTTTCTTAGAAAAAAATTATATGTAAGTCCAAGAAAATTATATGCTTTTTTGTTATAGGGTATGATGATAGATGAAGCAGATGAATTTGTGGCTGGACCTCAAAATAAACATAAACGACCTGGAGAACCAAATATGCAAGGGATCCCTAAAAGACGTCGGTGTATGTCTCCATTATTAAGAGGCAGACAGCAGAACCCTGTTGTGAACAATCATATTGGAGGAAAAGGACCACCTGCACCTCTGACTCAAGCACAGCCAGATCTTATTAAACCCCTTCCTCTTCATAAAAGTAAGAGTTCTAACTTTTAAAAAACATTAGTTGTTGCTTTTTGATTCTTCCTGAGGGAAGAGGTTTTTAACATAGTAGGTAATAGAAAAAAATTAATTGGTAAAGTTCAGTGAATGCCTAGGGGAGAGATTTTTTTTTAAATTGGCATGTGATAATTTTTGAATGGCTTTAATGAGTATTTGCTGGAAACTTCATATATTCATGGTAACTCTGTTAGCTGTCATGCTTTAAAATGGTGTTAGAAAATCCCAAGTTTGGAAATAATGGTTTTGAAAGGAGCATTATCAGTACCAGCAAAAACCAGCTTTCCATTGCATTTAAATACAAAAGCTAATTATTAAATACATGTATTATTTTGAACAGCACTACACATTGAGGTATAGCAGTGAATACGACAAGATCTCTGCCTTCATTTATAATGAGCAAGGGAGAAAGTCATCGAACAGTTAATTAGAAGTTTGATAAGTGGTACAAAAGAGAAGTTAAGTATATTATGGAAGCATTTGGCAAGAGTGTTTAACTTACTTTATGAGGGCAATACACTGAAGATTAAGTTGAGGGATGAATGGGAATTTGTTAAATAAAGCTGTGCATTTTCCTATGCTAGAATAGTAGTCTGAGAAGAATATGTGTAAAGATAGTAATGAGAAAGGGACCTAAGGAATTCTGGTGTAGCAGTGGTGTTGGGCATATGATAAGATAAAACTGAAAGATAGAAATAATCATGGAAGGCTATTGTAAAGATTATACAGAGCTATTGTAAACATTCTCTACTTGATGCTAAGGACAGTGAGAATCTGTTGAAAGATTTGAAAGAGGAGATGACCTGATCTAATTAGCATTTTTTAAAAACCAGACTGACTAATGTGTGGAATATTATCAAGGAGAAGCAAAAATGAATGTAGGAAACTCTTAATGAATTAATGGATTTATTAATTGTAGGAAAACATATTATATACCTCCTAATGAATTAGATAGTACTCCCTCTGAAGTGGATTTTACTCCCCCTCTACTCCCAAGCAAAACAAAACAAATTGAATGTTAACTACCAATTCAAGGGAAATACAAGGGATGGAGAAACATGTTTTAAATGATAAAAACCAGAGATATAATCAGCAAAATCCGGATTATAGAAAACTCTTGTCGGGCCAAGAATCTATTATGGTTTATCCTCCTCACCCCCTCAAAAGAGAAAATGCATAGTAAAAAGGGGAACAGAAGGATTTGTTCATGCTCAGGGACCATTAAGAAACACAGGGAAGAGATGTTTGTGACCTGACTGTGGGCTTGTGAGAAATATGTGCTCGAGGAATATTTGGACATACAATAAAGGACATTGTGATTGATTGAATGTTTGGGTCAGAGCAAAGGAGGAGTCAGGCTTCTGTCTTGAAACATACTGGATAGACTGGAAGAGAGGGGACGTGTGAGTTTAGTTTAGAAATGCATATTAGATAGGCAAGTAGAAATCCAAAGAGGAATATGAATTTGGAACACAGGATTTGGTCTAGAGGGATAGGTATGGGAGGTAGCTTATCATTGCAGTGAGGAAAATGGTAGGGAAAAAAAGAGCCAAGAATAGAACTTTGAAAATGCCCAAGTTAAGAAAAGAGGGAACAGAAAAGGAGATTGAGAAGGAAGAATCCAAGAGATATAGGAAAGAATTAATGTTACAAAAACTAAGAGAATTGAATGAGAAATGAAAGAGAATTGAATAGTTGGTGATCTCACATATTTAAAAAGGAGACCATTTGAGAGAATTAGATCTATTGCTCTTTGGCTATTTTAACAGTTTCTGTGGAGTAAGGCAGGCAGAAGCTTTAAAAAGAGGGGTGGAGAGAGAAATGAGAAGTGAGAAAATAGAGATAATCAGTTTAAGAAGTTTAACTGTAAAGGGTAGATGGGGAAGGTGAATGCTAGCTAGAAGAGTTCATCAGGTTGAAAGTCGTGATTTTTGCCTTGTTTTTAAGATCAAAGAGAATAGAAAGTAAAGTGCTGATATGAAGGAACCAATAGAAAAGGATAGGTTGAAAATGAAGATGAGAGAAGATGTAATCAGTACAGAGCCACTGAGAAGGCAAGAGGAAACAGTCCTGAGTGCTATGAAAGAATGCTGCTTCCATTGAACTGAAGGGGTATGGGTACAGATTAGGGGGAAGCACAGAAAAGTTTCTGGTTCACAGCTTCATCAAATCTGGGGTTTTGCCTAGCAGATGCCATAGGAGGACAATAGAAGCAGAGAATTGGAACATTGGTAAAAGGTGATCTATTAGGGGAGATAAACCTCTGATTGATAAGAAAGTGGCTATCTTGCAGAGATGTGATTAACAGGGAGAAAGCAGAGGAATTGCTAGAGTAATAATCTAGTGTTAAAGACCAGAGGCAATACTACTGCAAAGATGAGAGTTATGCACCTTCATCTATGAATTTGTGTTGGGTAGGAGAGGCAAAAGTGTTAAGTGGAGAAAGTTCTTTGGAGATAAGAAATTGGGGATTGATGAGGTGAGGTATTTTTTTCTTTAAGTATTTTCATAAATTTATTTAAAATTTTAAAAAACAACAATTGCAATGACATCAAATTATCAATGAAAGGCCAGGTTCTTGATAGGTGATCTTTTAGACATTGGTCACCATACCATTTCTTCTTAAACTTTAATGTGCATGAGAGTCACCTGGGGGGGGGGTCTAGTTAAACTACCAGTTCTTATTATTCAGTCTGGGGTGGTATTCAAGATGGGCATTTCTAGGAAGGTCTTTGATGATATTAGTAAGGACCTAGAATTATGTCAGGAGGGACGTGGTGGGTATACTATGAACCAGGTGTAAGAACTATCAGTGGCTATAGGCATGTACCCTGGGTTCAGTATTAAGATATAGTGTTGAGGAGAGAGAGGATAGGTGGCAATGTGTTCCGCCTCAAAAAAAACAAGAGTTGTTACAAGAAATCTTGAAATTACACTGGGAAATGAAAGAATCACTCTTGGAGAGTGTGTGAGAGAAAGCAGTTCTGTTCCAGGTCTGAAAAGGAGAGCAGATTCTTTGTAAGAATAAAGTATAATAAAGTATAAATTTCTGTTGTGGTAAATATTTAATAAAAAGGCATTTGCAAATCATGGAATGGAATTTAGGAAGAAGTTATGAGATTAGGAGATTTGTGGGGATGAATAGACAGGGGAATATGCGTAAATAGGACAGAGAACTTAGAATTCACCTGCTTTCTATGGGGAGCAAGTCTAATAATATGTTTAGGGCAAGCTCTCAAGCTTTTGGGTCTAATGTGTGCACCAAGTTGCTTTACATTGCTCAATTCTTGTGGTCTATATGAATGGTTATAAGAAAAGCACGTACTATGAAATATATATATGACCTGTTTGATATGTTCCCCACAGACTTTGGAATAGTATATTTTACCTCTGATAATAGGCTGAGGTAGGTTGGAATGAGCTAAGGCTTTCTGAGATAAGATGACCATGATAATTTTAATCATTTTTTTCACTAAAGAATTGAAAACATATTTGTTCAATAAAATTGCCAAAGAATAAAGTAGAGAATTAAAAACTGATTGAAATTGGCTTTATTTTAAATTTTTTCCCTAAGGGCAAAAGTTGTATAGATTTTGTAAATATTGTGATTGCTTCACATTGAAACCTACCATATTTTTGGCAAGACTTAGGGATCACATTATTTGTTAATTTGCATTTGTTGAGGAAGTCAGTTGTGATTTGCTTTAGTAATTTTTTTTTTTTTGTAGCTTTCTTTATTGTGTACATTCATATTGGCTCTCAATTTTTTCCCCCTTTATCTTTGTGTTTAGTTTCAGAAACCACTAATGATTCAACAATAGATGATGTGGTTGAAAATCATGTTGCAGACCAACTTTCATCAGACATTACACCAAATGCTATGGATACTGAATTTTCAACATCTTCAGCCAGTTTACTGGAACGACCAACCAATCATACAGAGGCTCTTGGTCATGATCATTTAGGAACTAATGACCTCACTGTTGGTGGATTTTTAGAAAATCATGAGCCATCAAGAGATAAAGAACAATGTGCTGAAGAGAATATACCAGCTTCTTCACTCAATAAAGGAAAGAAATTGATGCATTGCCGAAGCCACGAAGAGGTCAATACTGAACTAAAAGCACAAATAATGAAAGAGATCCGAAAGCCAGGAAGAAGTATGTATAATTAGAGACAAATCTCAGATTTATTTTCTGTATGTGCTCAAAAAAATCAGAAGTCAAATTATGTAAAAGTATATATCTGATTCTAGATCAGTCTTGAACAACATCTGAGCTACTTTTAATTTGATTCTTTATTCTTCAGAATATCTGGCTATGTCCAAGGTTTAAGGTGTGGAAGGATGAAAGCTAAAGAAGAACATGCAGATAAATTACCTGTAGCTCCTACTATAACAGTCTTGAGTATTCTGACCAAGAACTAGAATTTTAATATAGCAACTCACCCAAAAAAAGATATAGTTAATATTAAATAATTTTATGTCTGTAAAGTTCTCATCCTAATGCCTACCACTGTGTTTTAAGTTTTAAACTATGGCAGTGACAAAGAATATGTGTAGGCCAAAAAACTAAAATTATGAAAGCTTTGTACTTTATGAATGCAAAAGAACTTTATGGGGAAAAAATCTGAATATTACTGATATTCATTCAGAAGATGTTAGCAGATCATCTACTATGACGGTGATGGTACAGTGAGTGATCTGTTGGTAGGCCAGAAGAGGGTAAGATTCAGTCCTTGGCAGAGTTGTATGTGAAAACATTGAGATTCCAACAGCACCCTTACTCTTTTTGTGTTTTTCCCTTCCTTTTACCCACCATGTAGTTTAATTTAGAATTTAAATTATAAGGAGGGATTTTTGTAAAAAGCCATTTGCCTCTTACCTTTCAATGGTACTACTGAAAAGCTTTTTATTCATCCTTCCAAGCTTTGTTTAAAACCTTAATGAGAGCTTTTGCCAAAAAAAGGTGACAAATTAGTTTTTATTGATAAATATTTTCTTTCACATAGATATATTAAAATGTATTATAAAATCTTTAAAGAATGGTGATATTTTTAGGTAGAACTTTTTTTGTTCTCAGTATACCTTAATATAAAAAACTGCAAGAGGAAAAGTAATGAATGAAAATATAAATGAAAGCCACTTATTTTTTTTTTCTTGTTTGAAGAATATGAAAGAATCTTCACTTTACTGAAGCATGTGCAAGGCAGTTTACAAACAAGACTAATATTTTTACAAAATGTCATTAAAGAAGCATCAAGGTAAAATAAACGGTTTTATTTATTATGAATTAGTTATCTTGAAATGAGTTCCCAGTTTACATAGGCAGTATTTTAACAGTATTTGTTATTTATTTACTTTTGTTTATCCATGCATATGGCACGCTGAGATATATATGTAGTTCTTTTCGGGGGGATGGGATGTATTGAGGATTGAATCCAGGGGCACGTATCTACTGAGCCACACTCCCAGCCCATTTTTATATTTTATTTAGAGAGGAGTCTCCCATAAGTTGCTGAGGCTGGCTTTGAACTTGTAATTCTCCTGCCTTAGGCCTTTCAGAGCTGTTGGGGTTATAGATGTGTGCCACCATGCCCAACAAGAATTCTCTTAAAACATAGCCACACTGCCAGTGGTGGGCACACACTTGTAATCCCAATGACTTTTGGGAGGAGGATAGCAAATTTGAGACCAGTTTGAGCAATTTAGACCCTCTCTGAAAAATAAAAAAGGGCTAGGGATGTAACTTAATGGTTCAATACCAGTACCACCCATGGGGGAAAAAAGAGCCACATAGAAATTATTCAGGAATTATGGAACTTTCCTCCCTGCAGATGACTAAGTATTTTCAATATTATTATTCATCCTTCTCTGTAGTTTTTTTTTTCCTGGTGTTTTATGTTTTATAGCCTTTAATTTTTTACCTTTTTATATTAATAGTAATTGGTGATTAGAAATAATTTAGAAAGGCAATATTTGAATGCATTTAATTTGTACATGGGAATACATGTAATCAAGGGGACCAGAGTTCAGCAAATGGTCCTTATTCAGAGTGTTAGTGTTTCAGTAGTCCAGGATTATGTACTTTAGTACAAGGAATGTGGATCAAGGTTATAAATGTAAACTATGAAGTGCAATTAATTGGAAAGCATAATTGTACAAGCTTAAAAACATTTTCTACTTTTCTTTCAAGACAAATTTTAGTATTATGAGAAACATTAGGATTTATTTAATCTGATTCAAATATAAACATACTTATCCTTCAATTAGTCCCCTGTTTATCTCATGCTATATTATAAAAAATTTTGGAGAGAGCAGTTAATTTTTTCTTTTTCTTTTGGCATGGCTAGAGCATGGGTCTATCAGGATAAGGTCATAATTTTTCATACAAATTTGAATATTTAACACAATTTGTTCTTTGTAACTTTTTTCTGGTGAGTTCAAACTTCATTCTGAATTTAGCTAGAATATTGGCACCTGAACTCCACTTCTTAGAGAGTTGTGTAATATGGTGACTATTTGTGTTATTTTACAAATAAAGAGGAAGTAAGAATGGAATGTCTAGTAGTGTTTCAGGATATTATAAAAAAAATCAGTGATATTTATATAAATGAGTGCAATTTTAATCTACCTATGCTTATTACTTAAATTTTTCAAGAATTAACACTCAAACTTTTAATTGTTTCCTGTATAATAGCTATCTAATTATCCTTGATTTGCTATCTTTCAAATTATAATAGTAGAACACCCTTGTTTTTAAATGTAACTACCCAATTTTCATTTCTCTCTTCCTTTTTGTGTAATTCATGCTTTGTTCACATTCCTTTCAACACTCAACTTTCAAAGAGCAGAAGAATATAGTGCAGTGATTGCTTTGGGAGTCCAAATTTTACTGAGTATTTGGAATGCTTGCATATGTTAGTATTCCCTTTGCCCTGCTTTTACTCTTATGGTTGTAGGAAAAATAACACCTTTCTTGCTATTTGTAGGTCTATATTTGTTGTAGGAACAAACCAATATTGTTTGGGCACAAGTAATAGTTTACAAATCTTCATCAACAGATTTTATGTCATAGAGTGTTGATTTTCCATTTCACTTTTTAAAAAATCTTCCCCAAAGCAGATTTTTTTTCTATTTTAAAAACATATATTCTGGTATATGTCATCCATTAAAAAGTAATTGAGAACACTATTGTTTGTTTTCCAAACAGGTTTAAAAAACGAATGCTAATAGAACAACTGGAGAACTTCTTGGATGAAATTCATCGAAGAGCCAATCAGATCAACCATATTAATAGCAATTAAAGGAAAATGAGAATGTGGCCACTTATTTCACTATCTTCTCCAAATACAAAGTAAATACAAGACTGTTGTGATCTTGCATTCATTTTTTGACATGCATTGTTGGCTATTTGAAATACTAAAAGCAAATCTACAGATCCTTTTTCCATCATTTTACAGTGACCTTTTCTTCATTTTGGTTTATTTTTGTAATGTGAAAAGTATCACTCTAAAAAACATTTTTATTTAACAAACTAAAAATATTCCTCCAAATCTCTTGCTTGTCATTGACTCTTGCGTGTCAATTTCCCTCAGGTTCTATTTTCTTAAACCAACCTTTAAAATTGTCACCTCTGTTAAGGTTGAACTTTGCCAAAAAAGAAAAAAAAAAAAATTAAAAAGAAGTTACTTTGTAATTTTTGGGGAAAAAAAGCACATACGTTAAAACTAGGTAATGTTTTGTATATACAGTTATTTTGGATATATTATTGTAAGTTGTACAAATGTATTTTGAAGAATATTTAAGAAAGCACTTTTGTTATTCCATCAATAAATGCTCTATTTTACTCTTGTGTGGTTTAGGAAATAATCACATTCAAAATAATCATTTACAAACATCCTTAGATAATGGAATTTTAAAGGCCTTGCTTTTTAGCATTGGAAAACACACCACTTGAAGTTCATATTTGTTAAATCTAACTGTAATTACATGTTACATGATCTGCATTGTTTCTTTACTATTTGTTCATAGCTTTTGTTGGCCACATCAGTATATTCCCATTTCTGCTTGGATCATGGAAATGGCTATGTCTGTGGCAGCAGATAGACTCTAAAAGCTGTTTTAAAAAGCAGACAGCTTTGGAAGTTACTGATTTCCTTATCTCCCTTCAACCCTTTTTCCTTTCTCATAGGATTCTGGATGGTACTAACTTGAAGTTGTTAGTTAGGGAGTGATAAGTTTGGGGAATGCTACATACTCTGTAATAGCTTGCCTTTAGCAAGTTTGATGCCATGCCAAGCTTATAAAAGTCCATGCATGACATATTAGAGGTTTAGCGGTGATCTCTTCATTCTGCTCTGCAATTCTCAGACTTAAACTCTCAATTTTATTTAGAAGCTAAATAGGAAAGGAAACAGATTTAAGATGATTTTGTTCATTTTGCATTCCCTCTGAGTTATACAGGCTGAGAAAAACCGAAACCATCCATTCTTCACCCTCAATCCAATGTGACCTTCTTTATCCTTATTGAGGATGCCATCCTGTGACTTGATAATTTCACCATTCATAGATCACTGCTGTGCCTTTTAGTAGTTTTGAGGGTAACTAGTAGAAAAGGTTAAATTTTTAGATTTGAATTGAGAGGGCAAATATGTCTATAAAATTATAATAAAATTGAAGTATTTTTAGGTTCATAACATTTGAAAATCACATACCCTTATCTTTATACACTTTTATCAGAACATTTTTAAATGTCAAAGGTATAGCAAAATGAAATTGTAACTAAAATTTTTATGAAGAAAAACACATGAAAATGTAGAACATCCTTGAGTTCTGCTTAATTCAGTCAAGGGGATTTGAAACTCTCCCAATACTGAAGACAAATCCTGTCAAGATAAAGAAGCATTTAATGTAACATTATATAGTATTTTCATATGCAATTCTTTGAACCTTTTTTTACCTTTACAAAATATCATCAAGTAAAGCAAGATACAATTTAATAATTGGAGTTATTCAAGTAATTGCCCACAGTTACATTGCTAAATTCAGCAAGAGCTACACAAAATCCAGAATGTACTGTCTGGTCTTGAATTTTATGTATTTAGATTAAGAGTAATAGAAGACATAAGAAGTCATTCAAATAGAAGTTCATACTTAATATATATGAAAAAGATTAATTCCAGTGGCAGTTTTTTTGGTACTGGGGATTGAACCCAGGGGCACTGTATCACTGAGCTACATTCCCCAGCCCTTTTTTGTTCAGAGACAGGGTCTTGCCTACATTGCGTAAGGCCTTGCTAAGTTGCTGAGGCTGGCCTCAAACTTGCCATCCTCCAGGCTCAGCCTCCCGAGTTGCTGGGATTGCAGGCATGCGCCACCCACCATGCCTGGCAATAGTTGATTTCCATTTCACAGATTGCTTATGAAGTAATGATTCTTTAGACCCTTGACCTTTAGTACGTTTTTCAGAAAGAACTCTATAAGGACTTGGAAGTATCAGTTTATTCTGTCTCCTCTTTTTGACCTTTATCTCTCTTCCATGACATAACCTCATGCCAAAAATCTAGTCACAGAGTTTGAAACCCATCACAACCAAGCTTAATATCTCATCTCTCTCAGGCTTCTTTCATTTATTTAAAACAAACAAAAACTACAGGTGAGTTGGTTAACTTAGTGAACTTAGGCAGGTATGTCTTGAGACTCTTAGATCACTAAATGACCTTACATTGGCAAATGGTATTTTCTGAAAGGTTAATGTTGGAAGTTTTTACATTGCTTTTTAAAAAATGTTCCCGCGTGTCTAATTTGTCGATTGATTCATTAGTTGCTCTTATCATTAAGCTTTGTCAGTTTGGAGTGAGTAGTGAAGGCCGAGACTTGTTTCTAATTTTCTCAGTAACTGTCAGTAGCCTCTTTGATTTGGGTGATATGGACAAGAGCCTTCCAGAAAGAAATGTAAACAAATTCACAAAGGCTATGCTTAGATTTGTGGTGGATTATTGAACTAGTTTTGAATTAGCCTTATATTTTCATTCTGATTGCTAAGGCAGTTCTGAAAACTAAAGTGGTGTGTCATTTCCTAGTTCAAGAATTGTACACCATTTTTATGCAGTTAATAGAATCTCTCTTTTAACTGTCATCAATCTTTATTGGCTTATCAACATTTGGCAATGACCTTTCTGTTAAAGTTTAGCCTTATCTTGGTTTCTTGAGAGTAGAACCTACCTTTTTTTTTTTTTTGACATGTGACTCTCTGCTGCTTGTCCTGAGTGATAAGTGACATTTTCATCTAATCACTATGGGGTTGGGCAGATCATGGTGATAATGCTAAGTGGATATATTCTGTTGATGGACTTTTTCTCCCCAAATAATCCCTTAATAGATTATCTTCATCCTTTTGTCACAAAAATGTTCCTTTTATTTCTAGTGCAAGTAATGGCAGTATGCAAATGATTCTCAGATAAAATGATGTTGACAGTATTTCTTTAATTTGTGTAAAACTATGCTTAATTTTCATAATTCTAACTTTTAACCTTTTTTTCCCTCTCCATAAATAAAAGTAATGCCTGATGTTTAGTTAAAGTAGATCCACCTTTGCTTCATTTTATTAGTCTTGTTCCATCCTATTTATTTTTAATACACTGTTTAGACTTGCCAACAACTCTTTACTGAGAATCTCTTCATTCCTAAATATTGTCGGGGGGGAGGAGGAACATTAAGAGAAATAATTTAAAGATTTTGTATCATGTTATTGAAGCTTAAAGGACATCTGCTTTTCTTTGTGATGTGCAAGGCATTGCCTGTATCACACCATCTTTGGGTTGAGATAAGACTATATAGTGGGACTTAAAAAGTTCTAAGGCAAATATTTGATTTTTGAGAAAGATAAATAGAAGAACAATATAAAAATCCAGATGAATTCACTAGAATTCTAGAGTCACTAGGGGTGTTCTCTGAGACACTCTTGGGGCCTGAGGAAACTGTCTTTTCCTAAAATGATAGGAAAGCCTAGAGAACAACTGGCCACAGTGGAAGAAAGCCGATATAGAGGTAGGGGTTATAGCTTAATGGTGGAGCACTTCGTAGCAAGTACCAGGCCCTGGGTTCAATCCCCTAGTGCCACAAAAAAAAAAAAAAAAAAAAAAGCT
>NW_025999932.1:35872118-35893104 GCF_001458135.2 Marmota marmota marmota
ACCTTTTTTTTTTTTTTTTTTTTTTTTTTTTTTTTTTTTAAAGAAACCAAAGCATTCTATGACATTTCATTGTTTGGTGTTTAAGGTGGGTGCAAAAGGGAAAAATAAGAATAAAAGATAACAGCCAAGCCTCTTATTTTTCAAAGATTCCATGGAATAAGTTTCTTAGAGAAGGTAATTTTTAAAATGATTCTATTTCTTGTTTACGAGATGATGGTATAAATCCTTTCCAAAATGAATCTCTTCCATTTTTCAAAAGTGTTTCTGTTTTCTGTTAACATTCTTTTTTTTTTAATACTAACTTCTGGACTGGGGTTTTTAATGGAAAGGTTTAGAATGGATGCAACTGGTCACATTTAGCAAGGGTAGATAGAAAGGGGCCAGCGTGTGGTGGGGGTTTCTGGACATACCTGTGCCTGCTGATGCCTTGGTGCCTTCCTCTGAAACCTCCAGCTTGGCTTTGTGTATTGCTTCAGAAACATAAATGCCATCCTGGCCTGGCCCCAGAAAAGGAAAAAAATGTGATTTGCTTGTTTACATTTTTCCAGACATTTAGTCTAAGTATTTGAGTACATTTTAAAAGAATGCACTTAAAACTTAGTTTCCATTGCTGCTTACTGTATAGCTAGGGAGAAATTGTTTAGAAAATTATCAGCTTTCAATATTTTTATGCAACTTTCAAAAACCCAACTTGTTAAATTTATCTAATAATTCCCTCCTCCCCACCAAAATTAATATTCAGGCACTGTCCCATGTTTTCAATAATTAATTTTAAAAGTTAATCCTAGTTAACATTAAAATCTTCAGCCAGTATTTCTAAAACTTTAAATAATGATAAGAATTATATGAGTTAAAAGGCAGATTCTGTAGCCCAGTAATCATTTCCAGTAAGCTTCTGTGATGATTTTCCTTGAGTCCCTTCTTGGATTGCATTTCTAAGAGTCACTTTTATGCAACCTTATTTATTTATTATTGTGGTGCAGGGGATCTAATCCAGAGCCTTGCAGTGTGTCGGCAAGTGCTCTACCACTGAACTACCTTTAAATGGTCAAGTTACAGGGTTTTAGCTTTAAGAGGCATAATTTACTGTATTAAAAATGTGTCTAATGTTGTGCAGCTGCATTCTGTGTGTCAGTTGCCTCTTGGCCCCAAATCTGCAGAGAAAATGGGAATGTCTAACTAATTGTGCTGTGCACTAACAGTCTCAAAAGATCTAAGCTTAGCAACTGTGACTGTGAGTGATGACTTGCAAGTGACAGAATTCTGTAATTTAAAAATTAACCATTTTGAAATAGTTCTCCAAAGATGAAATGGTAGTATATGGAATAGAGAATGAAAGAATCTTTAGAAGAAACTTCAGCTATTAAAGGGGGCCGTTAAGTCGATAAGCAGAATTGGAAACATGCAGGTTTTAAAACTCAAAGCCCATTTCCATCCCATCCCTCCACTCAAACACTACCACTTTTCAGAAAGTGTGTTCTAGTCAGCTCTAGCATGCCAACTAAAGGGATCTATAGCCTGCATGTTAGAATAGTCAATTTAATGTATTTCAAGGGAGCTTTTTGTCTGTTTGGTTTTAGCCTAATTCATTTGCATTAGTCTTGCACATATAAGGAAGTGGGTCATGAGTGTCATATGGAAAGCCACCCCAGAATATAGAATATGCAGCATTTCATCCATCTTGTAATTAAGGTATGTCCAGGTATTGTGAGTTAGCTATGGTCACTATAAGGAACAATCATTTGCGAGAATCAGGGGAGGGACAGAAAGGAACCAGAGGAAGGAGAAAATCCATGGAAACATTGATTTGGCACCAGAGAAGAATCTGGTTTATTTAGCAGTTAGTCTTTTTCTGCAGGACTTTTGAGAAAATAAGTTTATTTGTCAATAATTAGCCCTTCCTACTAGCTCGTTGAGCAACCACAGTGCCAGAATTAAAAACAATTTCTAGATAAAGAATGATTCGTTGACAGTCGTGACAAGGTTTTACTATTTCTGTGACTTCATTACCATTTAGTATGATGTCTGAACATTTTAAATAAGTGATGAAATGAGTAGAGCTCACTATGAAACTCCAACTCCCTATAGACTAAAATACAGTCAGCGCATGTCTGTGTTAGTCTGGGCATGGTGTGAGAAATGTGGCCAACCGGGATGGATGTCTTCAGGAAGATAAGTTGGGTTATTTCAATGTCTTGAAAGTGAAGAGTTTCCTTTAAATATGTTTTCTCAATTAGACTACAGAAACAATAATTGTCAGCCATAAGCCAAGATCCATAACCTGTCATGCCTCAGTATTGACATCTCTTAAATTTTATCTCTGGCAAGAGTTGACATTCCAAAAGACCAACGTGATAAAAATGAGAATTTGGGAGATTCTGTGAGTTTTGAGTTTGCCTTTTGATCTTGGACTACACCTCCCTTTGCTTACTTTGGTTAAGCAATGTTGAAATGTTATGCAACTCATGAAATCAACCTAGAAGACGCTGAGCATGCGAGGATTTCCTGGCCTTTTTCTCTTCTGAAGTGTTGGCAGCTTAGTGTCTCTGAAGATCATACAGATCTTTTTCCCCAGGTCATTTTTAGGTGCTTTTCCACAGTTGATTAAATGTGGGAGACATGGCTAAACTCTTTTGCACTTTTGTTTTGAGTAGGGAACTTCTCAGAGCTAATAAGTTGTAATGTTTTCAATGAATGTTTACAGGAGGCTCCCAATACTTAGTGTTTAGCCATAAAACCGTCTATACCACTCCTGTGCTCAAATTTACTGGACTAGCATTCTAGAAAATATGCTTAGGGAAATGAGCAGTATAAACCCATTCACTTCTGTTTACATTTCAATACCTAAAGCAAAGGCGTGGGCCCTTTCCTGCCCTCCCTCTGTCATACTTCCCACTTCTTCCATAACATCTTCTACCAGTGCTTACCCAGAAGGCAGAAATGACTTAGTCATTTTTAAATACTTCATTGCCCAACTTGCATAATCTTGTTAAGATTATGTGTTTACTAAATTACTGGATGAATTAATAATAAACCCTCACAACCATTTGCCTCATTTCCCCCACAAAGAAATTGTCCTTTGTGTTCTTTAACAGTGATTACATCTATAAGAAAATGTTGGTTAGTGTGTCGAACAGCAAGCACACAGCAAGTCTCGGCCAAATGATTGTTTCAGTTCCCCTGACTCCCTTTGTTGATGGAGGCTATTATTCTTTTGTGTATGGTTGGTCACATTCTCAAAAGGATTCGGAGTCTTTATATTGTGACTGTGTAAACACGAGATTTGTAAAATGGGTGTCTCTACATTTACTGTATTGTTAGGGGCTTTAAAAAAATTATTTTTTCCAGAACTTGCATCTAGCTTACCTTTCTCATCTTGTCATTTAGCTGCTAAGAGATGGAGGGTGTGTGTGTGTGTGTGTGTGTGTGTGTGTGTGTGTGTGAATTTCACACAGAACCTAGCCCAGGATATAGAGAAACAACACTAAGAGGAATCTGAGATGGCTTCTGAACTTAGGCTGTAGTTAGTTTCTTTCTCCATTTTTCCTAGTGTTTATCTCACTCATTACTCCTGTCTGTGTAACTCTACCAAACAGCTGGTATGTTAATTCATGTACTCTGGATGGTTTGCTCATTTGAAGTCATAGTAAGTCAAAGTAAGAGAGCCTGGTACTTCTTACTGAGCAGAGATTGGAAACTGATTACTTGCTTATAAAAGCAAAGAATAGTTTCGTGCTTGTGTATAAGGAATGTTTCCTGGACTAAAGGAAGTGGATCTATCTGTATCAAAACCTGGTGATCCTAAAGGAAGTATTCAAAAAGATTCTGCTTGGTCTCTTTACTGCGAATGAGACTAGAATTACTTTTTTAAAAAATATATTTTTCTTTTTTAGTTGTTTTAGTTATTTTATTTTGCTTTAGTTATTTTATATTTGGTGCTGAGAATTGAACCCAGTGCCTCACACATGCTAGGCAAGTGCTCTACCACTGAGCTACAACCCCAGGCCTAGAATTACTTTTAAAAGTTTCATAACACCTGGTGTCAAGGATGTCTGGTGTGGGGGGAAATTGTGCCATGGGCTCAACTGAGCCTTGAAATGATGTTGAGTCAGTTCTTCAAATAGGAAAAAAAAAAAAAGATACAAAGAAGAGACACGTGACTTTTAGGTAGGGAAGGAGAACTTGAATAAAATGATTCAGGGCTTTGAAACCAAATGGAAAAAGGCCAAATATTCTCTATGATTGTTGGACTTCCATCAATAGTACAAAACTGCTTGGTGACCTCTTGTTAATTGAAGGAAGAGAGGTCAGCATTTTCCCATCACGTCCTCTCTGGTTAATTCTCAGCAGGTGTTGTGATATATTAAGACCTTTTATTTCTACAATTAAGAAATGAGATTGGTGATGGCTACCTCCATTTTAGAAATGAAGAAACTGTTTCTTGGAGAGGTTCAGTGGCCATGTCTCAAGAATGAAGCTAGAAGCCCACTTGGGCATAGATGTGATTTGACTAGTCTTGATTATGTTTAAAGAAGGTCATTGGAAAAACCATACTTTAGTAGGCAAACTTTTTCTATAACAGGCCAGATATTGAAAGTTTATCTATTGTGAGCCCTGTGGTGTTTGTTATTACAACTCAGCTCCACATTTGTAGTAGGAAAGCAGCCATAAATTATTTTTAGATGGATGGGAATGGCTGGCCATCATTTGCTGACTCCTGTCCTAAAGGGATAAAACTTATTGGGAGAAGGTTATAATGCTGGTGTGTCTTGTCAGTAAGAAACATGAATATAAGCTTTGCATCTGACATGTGGAAACTGCCAGGTAATTATTCAATAAACCAGATCTATAAACATGTTGGATTGAACAGATATAAGCAGACTTACTGTATTAGGGGAAAAAATGGTGAGGTGTTCAAACAGGGGCTCTTAAAACTACGTGGCTTGTTAGAACTTATGAACTTTGAATGTCTTTACCAATAGGGGGCTGCAGGGTGTAGGTTAAGGTCAGACCTATTTGAAGACACAGAACTGATGGCATTTTAGCATGTTCTTCTAGGACATAAAGGAGATTTATGAGTTATGAAGGAACAATCAGTAAGCTGTAGCAATTAATTATAGTGGTGTGGACAAAAAGATCAAAATGTCACACACACCCTTTTGCGAAGGGGGGGCAGTAGGTATTAAACTCAGGGTCCTAAAGTTTGAACTTGGATGATCAAAAGAAGAGTAGAATTTCTGTCAGCAACAGGATGCCATAACTGAACTCCGGAATCTTGAGAAGAGAGAAGCAAGATTGGATTTTGCACATAATTGAAGATAGATTGCACTTTAGTTCTTCATCCCTTACTCCTTCCTGTCCTTTGATGTTTTTTTTTTTTTTTTTCTGTAGTATTTTTCCTTCCCCTGAAGTGTCATTAAGGAATATTTCTGGTTAAGTCAATCACCAAGTCAACAATATTGTATTGGTGGTTGTGGCCAAACTTGACTATTGTGCACATTTAGTCAATAAGTACAGAGGTTTCCCCCCACCCTCCCCCAATGCTGGGAATTATCCAGGACCTAGCATATGCTAGGCAAATGTTCTACCCTGGAGTTACACCGCCAACCCCAAGGTGTTGGACTTTTATAGAAGGGACCCTTGCTTCCTGTGTTCTATTTGTTAAGTAACTGCCTTTCAACTGGTCACATCTAAAGCTCAAGTCAAGTCTTGTCTTGTAGATCAAATTCACATTATTCTTTGTGATTGCTTAAGAAGGAGATTCTGGACAAAGTTTTAGAACACTTGACTGTGTTATGATTGTCTAACATTCAAAATAGTGATTCTCAAGTTTATCAGGTAAGGGGCATGTGAAGACCAATGAGAATGCCTGCTACACCTTGTCATCCTCACACAGATAATTTACCATCCAGAGTAGAAATAAACCTGAGCCTTTGGGTTGGCAATAGTTTAGCCAAAGTTGTTCTGAGAAGATTCTGGAATGTAAGTTCTGGCATTCTGCTCCCTTTTATGTTTGATGTAAGTTCAGATCACAACTGAACACAGCCCTTTTTGATTGTTAAAAGCATGTCAACTATGGGCAAAGAAATTCAGTGTGTATGCTGGAAAGGAGAACGTTTTAGGGCAAAGATATAAGATCATGAGTTATTTGAGGAAAGGAAATTTGGTGCGTTAGGGGGAAGTTCACGTTTAGCTCATTAGAAGAGAACAGAGGAGGTACAGGGAGTGAGGATGGGAGAGGAAGCAGCAAGGAAGGGTGACTGGGAGGCTGGAATGACAGCGGGAGGTTCAAATGGAAAGTTCTGTTGCAGTGCCTGTGCCTCTCTATGGGCCCAGTGGCAAAGAATAGAGCACTGTGGCCACTGACAGCACTGGGAATGCAGTCTCCAAAATCTGTGCTTAAAGGTCTCAAGGCATAGACTGTTATCAAAAGCAGCACATTCTTATATAAAGCAAAGCAATTTTATCCTCTGATATAATGTTTGAATTATATCAGAGGATATATTTGGCTATTTAGCACTGAGGGCTCTGGGGAAGCAACGAAAGCCACTTAAAGTATAACAAAACTGTCCCAAACGTAATACCAACAAAGCTTGGAAGAATTTTTACCTGAAATTCCTTTTAAGTTAGCTTTGAGTGGATCAAAAAGATCGGTGACTCCCCAGGCACTTAAAATGCTCTTTAAGTCGAATTGATTTTGGATCCTAAATCTAAAAAATAAGAACAAACCATCAACTTTCATTTGGAATTTCTACTCAATGTGCTTCATACACACCACACGAAGTCCAAAGTTCTAACGTGGAAGTCAGGGTCCACCGGATTTCATTTCAGCCTTATCTTCGATTGCTCCTTCCTGTAAGCACTACGCCTTGACCAATCTGACTGCCCACGGCTGTTTCCCATCTGTGTGCTTTTGCTCAGGCTGTTCATTCCAAGTTCCCCCCTTTTCCCTTAATCACCTTCTAATGATTAAAGATTCCTCTACTGTTACCTTCTTCTCTTCTCTCCAGCTGTTTTGTGACCTTGGTTCATTCTTAAAGCTCCATTAACATTTGTTCTGCTCTAATGTATAGAACATTATGCTTCCTATTACCATTCTTCATGATAAGCTACCCACAAAAAGAGGTTATCCATGTTCTTTTTTCTTTCTTAGTAATAATATTTAATGAGCACTTACATTGTTCTAGGCACTATGACAGAGCTTTATATGGATTATCTCATTTCATCTTCATATGACTCTTATTATTATCCTCACATTACAGATGGAAAAAGTGAGGCTGCCCAAGATGATCTAGCAAGGACTCGGGGGAACCTCAATTCAAAGCAAGACAGTGTGAGTGCAGAGTCCCAGCTCTGATCATCTGCACTTGCTACCTCCTATTTCAGGTGGCATCACACACATAGGTGCCGAAAAGAAGTGACTGACCAATTGACAATTAATAGAGCATCTCACTTACTGTGTTTATATTGGATAAGACATTTTCATGTTTGCTGTGTGTAGTGTGTGCCTTGATGCAGAGCAGAGAAACTTGGTTATCCTTTTGAGCAGGAAGTATCAGCACACCAACTTTACAATATTTCCCCAAGGGTAAGGCCTTAAAGATTTAACCACTGAAGAATCCTTTCAATGGGATGCTGCTATTTTTCTTTGGAAAAGAATTTTGAAGTGGAATTTAGATTTTTTTTTTCTATAAACCAGAAAGAATTTGCCAGAGAGTAAAAATACTGGACAAGACCATTTGATATCAAAGGTCTTCATTGCTATATGAGACAATGTGACTAGTTTTAAGCAAAAGTAGCAGACTTTCTCATCAAAGTGTCTTTTGGACTTTCAGAATAGTTTCAAAAAAAGGTATTGTGCTGCCTTCATGTATGCTGACATTTTTCAATGACCACCTCTTCTGAAATTTTCTGAAGTACTGAAACATACCTTTCAAGAATTCTAAATGCTGAAACATAGTGGTTAAGAGTATATGTTTGAGAATCTGGAGCCTGAGTTTGAATACTGGCCCAACCTCTTTCTAGGTGAGGGAGTAGTTATTTCACCTCTGATGCAAGTGACTTCACTTCTCTTTGCCTCAGTATCCTCATCTATAAAATGAACATAAGAGGGGTTCTTGTTTGTAGGGTTGTGAAGGTTAAATGAAGTATCCTTGTCAAGTGTTCAGAACAATGCCCAACATTGTACTTATTGTTGCCATTGTGGTTTTATTGATGTTTCTCAAAAGATATTGAGAAAGAGTTATTGTCTCTTTGAAACCAAGTATAGTGATTAGGATGGGTGATAAAACTGAATTTTTAGTAAATTAAGAACAGCAGTGAAAGGCAGGTATGACTACAAAAGATTAAAGTGATTTTCTTATATGAGTACGGAGGTAGATCAAGAAGAAATGCTATAAAAACAGCTTGAGTAAACAAAAAACAAAAAAAAATTGCCCTTTACCAAAACTAGAAAAAAAAATAAGAAAACTATAAACCAATATCTCTTATGAATATAGATGTAAAGACCACACCAAAATACTAGCAAATTGAATCCATACCATATAAGTCGCATGATAATCAAATGAGTTTTATCCCAGGAATTTAAGATGGGTTCAACATATGAAAATAAAGATAATGTACCAGAATCAGAATAAAGAACCAAGATCACATGATCCTCTCAACAAGTGCAGGAAAAAGCTTGATAAAATCCAACACCTTTTAATGATTAAAAGCAATCATCAAATACTCAACCAACTTGGGATATGAGGTAACTTCCTCAAATTGATGAGGGGCATCTACAAAAAAAAACCCGCAACATCATAGTTTGTGGTGAAAGAGTGAAATCTTTCCCTCTAAGTTCAGGAACAAGCAAAGGATGTCTACTCTCACCATTTATGTTTTACCTTGTACAGGACAATTACACAGGAAAAAGAAATAGAAGGCATCTAGAAAGGAGAAGTAAATCTATCTACTTTCACAAATGACTTGGTTTTGTGTATAGAAAGTCCCAAAGAAAACACACACACACACACAAATGATTAGAACTTTAGAACTAATAAATGAATTTGTCAAAGTGGCAGGAGACAAAATAAAAATATAAAAATCACTTGTGTTTCTGTACACTAGCAATGAACAACATGAATACGAAATTGGGAAAATCATTCAAGGTTGGTTCAACAAACAAATCAATAATATAATTCATAACACCAATAGACAAAGATAAGAATTACATGATTATCTTAATAGATGCAGGGAAAGTATTTGACAAAATATAGCATCCATTCATCTTCAAAACACTAGAAAAACTAGGGGTAGTAGAAACATACCTCAACATTGTAAAAGCTATATATGTTAAACTCCAGACCAACATCATTTTGAATGGAGAAAAATTGAAAGCCTTTCCTCTAAAAACTGGAACAAGACAAGGAGGCCTTCTTTCACAATTTCAATTCAACATAGTCCTTGAAAGTAGTCAGAGTAATTAGGCAAAATAAAGAAATAAAAGGATACAAATAGGAAAAGAAGAGCTCAAGCAATCCCTATTTGCTGATGACAAGATTCTATATTAGAAGACCCAAAAAACTTCACTAGAAAACTTCTACAACTCATGAATGAATTCCAAAAAGTAGCAGGATATAAAATCAATACCCATAAATCAATTGTGTTCCTATACCTCAATGATGAATCATCTGAAAGAGAAATTAGGAAAACTATCCCATTCACTATAGCTTTAAAAGTAAACAAACAAACAAACACTTGGGAATTTTCAATCTAACAAAAGGGATGAAAGACCTCTACAATAAAAACTATAGAGCACTAAAGAAAACTGAAGAAGACCTTAGAAGATGGAAAGATCTCCCATATTCATGGATAGGATAATTAATATTGTCAAAATGGCCATACTACCAAAAGTGCTTTATAGATTTAATGAAATTCCTATTAAAATTCCAATGACATTCTATGACATTCTTCATAGAAATAGGAAAAGCAGTTATGAAATTTATTTGGAAAACTAATAGGCCAAGAATAGCCAAAGAAATACTTAGTAAGAAAAGTGAAGCAGGAGGCATCACAATTCAGCTCCTAAATTATGCTACAGAGCTGTAGTAACAATTCCACTTACAATAGAATAAAAAGGAATAAAATACTTAGAAACAGATTCACCAATGTAAGTGTAAGATGTGTCCAGTGAAAACTATAAAACATTGCTGTAAGAAACAGACCTAAATGAAAGACATCCTGTATTGATGGCTTGAAACACTTATGTTATTAGAAAGCAATATTCTCCCAAAGCAATCTACAGATTCAACACAGTCCCTATCTAAATTTTACTGACCTTTTTGGAAGAAATTGATAAGCTGATCTTATAATTCATATGAAAGTGCAAGGGGCCAGGAATAGCTAAAAATCTTGAAAAAGAATACAGTTTAAGGACACATGCTTCCTGATTTCTAACTTTCCACAAAGCCACAGTAATCAAAACTGTATGGTACTGGCAAAGGTTCCAGATATTTATGCCAATAGAACAGAATTGAGAGTCCAGAAGTAAACTCATACATTTGACAATGAATTTTGACATTGGTACCAGGAAGATAGTCTTCAACAAACAGTATTGAGATAAGTGGGTAGCCATATGTATGTGAATGATGTTAAACCTTTATATCAGATCATAAACAGTGACAGTTGAACATATAGGTTGAAGTGCACAGGTCCACTTATATTGGATTTTCTTTCTTTTCTGGAGATTTGTAATAATTTGAAACAAACCTCTCTCAGTCTAAACATATAGTCTAGAAATACCAAAAATATTATGAATATATATGGCACCATTTGTAATCCAGAGAAACATAAACAAATGCAAAGATGGAGTATAAATCGTAACTATGTAAAATCAACTGTAATACATGTTGTTCTACTGTGATGCTTTTGTAACTGCCTCTTGTTACTGCAGTGAGCTCAAGTAGTATATTAGCTTACAATTCCACGTGACCCTGTTCATCTCTGCATGAGCAGGTCTTTTCCTCCAGTACATTGTGTATCTCCATAAATAGTGATTGCTAGCACATTTTTCACCATAAATAATATACATATTATACAAAAAATTTTGTAAAACAACTTTACATCATTGTTAAGACTTCTGGTCAACAGCAAGCTATTAGTTGTTAAAGTTTTGAGTGAATCAAAAATTATATGCACATTTTCTACTGCAAGGGGGTTGATTCCCCTAACTCCCATGTTGTTCAAGGGTCAAGTATATAATAATTAATTCAAAATGAATCAAAAGTGATAAGCCTATAAAACTCTTAGGAAAAAAGCATAGACATTATCTCTGTGACCTTGGTTAGGCAATGGTTTCTTAGCCATGGTATCAAAAGCACAAGAAAGAAAAGAAAAAAAAAAATAGATGAACTGAGCTTCATAAAAATGGACAACTTTTGTGCTTTAAAGATGAAGAAATTGAAAAGACAACACACAGAATGGGAGACAATATTTATAAAGCTTATATCTAGTGAGGGTCTAATATCCAGAATAAATAAAAAATGATTACAACTCAACAACAAAGATAACCAATTTAAAAACGGGCAAAGAGTTAGGTGCGGTAGCACATGCCTGTAATCACTGTGGCCTGGGAGGCTGAGGCAAGAGGATCACAAGTTTATAGCCAGTCTCAGCAACTTAGGGAGGCCCTGAGCAACTTAGCAAGACTACATCTCCAAATCAAATATAAAAAAGCTGAGGATGAGGCAGCGATTAAGCACCCCAGGTTCAATCTTCATTTCCAAAAACAAACAAACAAAAATGGGAAAAGGATCTGAATAGATTTTTTTTTCTCAAAAAATGCATAAATGATCAACAAGTGAATAAAATATGTCATACATTACTAGTAATTAGTGAAGTACAAATAAAAGCCACAATGAGATACCACTTCATACCAACTAAGATGCTTTAATAAAAATTGATGGACAGTAGCAGATGTTGATAAAAATGTAGAGAAACTGAAACCCACAGATAAGTCATGGGCATGTAAGATGGTGTAGCCACTTGGAAAACATCCTGGAAATTCCTCAAAATGGGTTTCCACATGACCCAGGAATTCTCTTCTTAGGTGTATATCCAAGACACTTAAAAATATATATCCACACAAAATACATGAATTTCATATACATGTATTTTTCAATCCAGAGAAACATAAACAAATGCAAAGATGTTATGGTTTGTTTGGCAAAAAGTGGAAACCAACAGAAAAGTGTCTTAGACCTCCAATATTTATGAATTAATGAATTTATAAATTATAATTTAAAACATAATTTTGTAAATTTAAAACAAACAAAATATAGTATCCATGCAACAGAATATTATTCAACTACAAAAGGACTGAAGTAGGGCTGGGGATATAGTTCAGTTGGCAGAGTGCCTTGTATGCACAAGGTCTGGGTTTGATCCCCAGCACCAAAAAAAAAGACTGAAGTACTGATTCATGCTATAAGGATGAACTTTAAACTTTACGTAAGTGAAAGACTTCATATACAAAGAACTACATGGTATGATCTAATTTACATGGAATGTCCA
This sequence comes from Marmota marmota marmota, assembly GCF_001458135.2. NCBI lineage: Eukaryota > Metazoa > Chordata > Mammalia > Rodentia > Sciuridae > Marmota > Marmota marmota. The sequence goes on from NW_025999932.1 coordinate 35,884,671, forward strand.
GAAGAGGCAAATCAATGGAAAAAAGTAGACTAGTGATGGCCTGGGCCCGGGAAGAGGGAACTGAGGAGCAATGGCTAATGGGTGTGGGGATTCTTTTTTAGGTGATGAAATGTTCCTGAATTAGATAGTAGCAATGGTGGCACAATTTTGTGAATATACTAAAAACCAGTGAATTGTGCATGTTAAGAGTGAATTTTAAGGGGATTAAAAAAAGAAGAAAACAACTTTAGAAAAGTATAGACCACCCATGATGATGATTAACAAGTCCTTGAAGGGGGCAAAACTTGTTTTGGATATATGAGGTCTGGTGGATTTTAAAGACTGTGGTGTAGATATGGTTTGGATGTGTTCCCCAAAGACTCATGTGCTAGAAGCTTGCCACAGTGTGATGGTGTTGAGATGGTGCAACCCTTAAGAGGTGGGGCCTAGTGGAAGGTGATGAAGTAACTGGGGCAAGATCCTTGAAAGGGATTAATATAGTATTTTGCAGTTAGTTACCAGGAGAATGTGTTGTTTTTAAAAAAAAAAAAAAAAAGCAAGCCTGGTCACCAAATCTCTCTACCATCCTGTTCTTCCATTGATCTCTCCCTCTTGCATGGACTCCTGCCATGATGCCATCTGCCATATTGAGATGTAGCCAGAAGGCCCTCACCAGAGCTATGCTGATGCCAGCACTATGTTCTTGGAACTCCAGAACTGGAACTAAATAAACCTCTTTCCTTTATAAAGTGCCCAGCCTCATGTATTTTTTCAAGCCAATAGAAAACAGACTAACACATTATCAACTTCCTACTATGTTGACCTAATCACCAAATGTTTTATTTATCAAATGTGTATTTGGTATTATTAGTCTTTGTGGATTACATGGTCATGGATGTACATGATCCTTAAATACTCATTCTTAGTTTTCTGGTTATTTCTTTAATATGATAATCATTCCTAAGAAAGACTAATGGTCCCTATGCATTTTATTCTATTTCTTTATAAGTAAATGGTTACTTTGGAAACTAGACATCATAATTCATCCAGAATCTACTAATGCACTGCTTGGTTATGTTTAACCCCAAAACACATTCATTGTCACACAATTTTTGCTTTGATCCCAACAGTGTACAAAATTTTTTGCTCTTGTGCGGTGAAAACTGCATGCTGACTGCAGAGCAGGCTATACTAAATGATGAATGAATGATTTGAGGGAACTAAAGGTAATTAGTTGTTCAAAAGTTGACTTTGGGTCTACTGTGGTCCATAGTTTATATCTAAACCTAGACTTAAAACAGTTTTAATTTATTTTCAGTTTATTCCCTAAAGGCATTAAAGCTAAATTAAAAAAAAATTATCTAGTTTTGCTTGTGAAATGTTCTTATTTTCCTAAAAACGTCTACCCTTCTTGAGTAAGAGGCTTGATAGACTTAGGGAGATCTTAAAAACTTTTATCAGAATGAAATCAAGTTATTAACTAACAGTTGGTTCACTAAGATCCCTGCCTTCTCCCCCTCCCTCCCCTGACCTCCAATGTTTTTCAGGATCCTTGCTGGAACATTTGGGACTCCTAAAGCAGAATTGGAAGACAATGGAGATTTGGGGCACATTTTTTTCAAGGGAGCGGCACTGGGCTTCTTCCCCTGTCCTGAGAACTGGTTGTGGCATGAAGCTGGAGGCAGAGTATCTGGTCTTGGGAAGACCCCCAGGAAGTAAGTTCACTTCAGTCTGTGCCATGAGCAGTGATTCTGAAATGGACTCCACATGGTCTCCTCCCAGGGTCTTGCAGAATCCTGGAACTGGCCTGGGGATTTAGCAGGTCAGCAATTACCTGTGTCAGAGGAGCCAGGGGAACCAAACAGTGCCAACCCTGGGAAAAGACTGGAGAGTTCTCAATGGAGCTGCACTTTTCCCTGGGGCCCCCTGCTTACATCAGCTGCTTCAGGAAGAGGCAGCCAACTTTATCCTAAGACGGTGGTGAAACCCTGCAGCAGGCTGCTTTTTCTCTACATTTAACAGCAACAGCCTCTTCCTCTCTTCACTGAGCTTCTCTCAGATATAACAGGAAGATAGGGTCTGCTTCTGCTCCACGCCCCAGAGATCTGTTGAAATGTCCAGGCTTGGGGCTTTGGTAGTCTGAATATTTGGTTTTAAGAGACAGACTATATCTTAGAGTTCAGTTCACCTTCTGCCCTGGACTGTGCCTCATCCCACTTTAGATCTTGGCCCTAACTCACTGGGTCTCTGTATGTTTTTGTTCCAGCACACAGGCTTATTTTTAACTGCTCAGGGAAGAACTGCCAAGGCCACTGCCCTTGCCTGCTGAGAGCCCTGGCTGTGGAGTGAAAGCTAGGCCACCAGTGGATGGAGCATGACATCACACATTGCAAAGGAGGCCCTGGACAGCGACGCTTTCTTATTGCTGGTCTACAAATCTATTATAAATTCTCTCTCATCTCAACTGCACCAGAGAAGCTCAACATTTAAAGAAATCTTTGGTGGGATCCCTTCATAAAATAATGAGTCTTGTTAACACTGTGCCTTGGAAAAGCAAAATCTAGTGCTATTATTTCACTTGGAAATTTGTATGTGTATTTATTAGGGTTTCTTAAAGGAGGGATTGATTCCCTCTATTTAGGACCAATAAGAACCTTCCACACAGAGACTTCAAGTCTCACATTTTTATGCCTTAATTTGGTTTCTGATTAGAATTTTATTTGGTTAGTTTCATAAGCCATTTTACCTCTTTGGTTTGGGGAAAATGATAGTTGTATTACTCTTTAAGATGTGGTAAGATTTGGGGCACATTCTTTCAAGGGAGCAACACTGAGCTTCCTCTGCTGTCTCAGAAACTGGTTGAGGCATGAAGCTGGAGCAGGGGGTGTGGGAGCATGATTTCAGAAAAGAGTGCTGGGTCAGGTGGCAGGGTGGCAGCAAACACAAATGACCTGCTAGGAAGACCCAGTGAGAACAAAAGTGTCTTGGGGCAGACCCTGGGGAGTAAGTTCATTTTGGTATGTGCCACGAACTGGTCAGTAGTGTCTCTGAAATGGACTCAAATTCTAGGGTAATTTCCCATTGTCCTAAGCTCTGGAGGAGCATTAAACAAGCCAGCCCAGTGGGTAAAGAGAGATGCTTGAATCAGACCACTTGGCTCCAAATCTGGGCCCTGTGGATGGCTGTAAAGTGGATGGAGTCACTTACCTGGGGAGGAACACGTCCATCCTAGTTCTTTTCAGCCTGGTGGTCCAGAGGTGGATGACTCTGGCTGTGAGGTGTGGTTCAATGTAGCCCAAGGGGGCACCTCTGTCGCGGGGCAGCACGAGGAATAGACTTGCTGTGCTTCCCAGGTAAGGTAGCTCCAGGACCCCCACCTGATGGCCTGCAGTGTCCTGGAACTGGCCTGGGGATTCAGTGGATAACGAATTAGCTCTGTCCTAGGAGCCAGGGGGACCAAATAGTGCCACACCATTGGAAGAGGCAGGTTTACAGGACTGTAAATAATAAAATAGAAGATCTTCTTGCTCTCAGGGAGCAGCATGAGGCTGACGACTGTTGAGTGACGTGGTCCCTTCACTGATCCTAAGGCACAAGGGCCCAAGTCATAAGGCCTGCAGTGGCTGGGCCGGATGATGATGATGGCATAGGGTAGAACCATATACCTTGACTTAAAGGGGAAGCCCATTCAATCCTGGCCTGGGGACCCAGGCCTTTTGTGCCAGATCTCCCTATCTTTCAATTAAAACTCTTAAGTCCAAATTTCCTGTGAGATTTCCCAACCTTTAAAGCACGACACAGACCAAAATAAAAACCATGAGTCCAGTCTAGATTTGACCTGGAGACGGACCAATTGTAACCTGTGAACTAAACAAACAGGTCTCAGGAAGGGCAGCTGGGAGCCCATGGACAATGAATGTGGCTGGCTGAGGACAAGTCTAGGCTGCCAAGCAGAGCATAATTTCCAAAAAGTGTGATGGGTCAGGTGGCAGGTGGCAGCAGACACAGATGACCTGGCAGGAAGACCCAGCAAGAGTTGCTAGTGAACAAACAACCAGTGACTGGGCCCAGTGACAAGAAAAAGATAGTGAGTCATGTAGGCAATCCAGGGGGCAGTGAGCCTCAGGTGGACCCCAGCCCAGATCCCTTCCTTGGGAGGATTTCAAGACCAAGGCCTTGGCATGTGTCAGGAAACAGCAGAGTTGGCTGCTGGTGAAGGCAGAATCTTAGGCTCAGTAGGAAGAGACGGGGACACAGTTCCTAGTGCATATTTCAGCTATTCTGTGGTTACTTATTCACTGTCCTTTGTGTGCCAGCCACCATGCTCTGCACCCTGGGTGTGCTGGGAAGAACAAAAGCCACCCAGAGCCTGCCTGTCATCACACAGCCAACAGTCAAAACACCCAGCACACTGACAATAGCAATGATAAAATGATAAAAATAAAAACCATAGTAAATTGTTCTTGCACATTTGTTTATCCAGTAGACATCCTTCTCCTCTTACTCTACCTCCACAAGCAATTATTGGTTGATTAAACAGATAAGTGCCTTTACTGAGCACTCACATGTGCCTGGATGGAAACAAAGCAGGACTACTTGCTAGCTTTCTAAATGCCAAAGTTCCAAAGATGCTGATTGAAATCTCACTGGCTTTTCCCTGAATAAGAACATAATGAGACTCAGAGGCTGCAGGAGGCTAAGCCTTCAGCAAGATTGAGGCTTGAGACATGGCTTCGGAGAAGTGTGTAGCAAGAAGTGGGGTCTGTTCTCCTCTGCGGTGCAGGGCCTGCTGAGTCCACCACCCACAGCAGGCTGCTGGGATGGGGACCTCCAGGCATGCACCAGCGCTGGGCAAATCCCGCCCGCCGCACCTCTATCTCACCAAGATGAGTGACCATCAGGCAGGTGGGTACACAGAACCATGGCATTTCAGGAGCAGTGGCTGCCAAGCAGAGCCTCCTCTGGGAGGCTTTGGAGAGCATTTTAGTCTCAATCTTCCTCCTTGTTCAGCACCCATTTTATCAGAGTTCCTGCCAGGGCAGGCGGTTCAGTTCAAACATTTTTGATTTCACATTAACTCTATTCTTAGTAAGTGCAGAAGGAAATGTCAAGCATGAAATTGGGTTGTGCTCCACATCTGTGTCCACACTGTCTTGTCAGCACACACAGTACACAGACCCCTTTCTCTAAGTCTTTTGCCACCTGGGCTTTCCTTTGGCCAAAGCCGTGGCCCTGACAATGGACTCACATGGAGACACATCTCAATCCTGATCCTTTGGGAGCAGAGGCCTGACCTTCCCTCTCCTGCCCACAGGGCCCCGGGATTCCTCCCACTTCAGACAGCTTAGGGGAAGGGGCTTACCATAGTTGACCTCAGCCATTTGGTGCATCATGGGGACCTGGAAGATGCGGCCACGAGCACAGGTGAAAGGCAGGGGCTGTGAATTGGTGGAGGAGAATCTCCTCCTCCACGTGCTTTGGAAGGTCATGGTGCTCACCAGTGCGAGCTGAGCAGATGCTGCGTTGATCTGCTCCCACGGCAGGCCACCTGGGCTCTTACCTGTAAGCAGGTAAGATTGAACTGAACACAATATTATGTGTAGAGAAGGAGTGCAGAGTTAAAACAAACAAACAAGATCTTTTTTGGTGTAGTATTCTCCATCTCTCTCTCCCCCCCTCATGTTTCCCAGTGTCTTTTGGTTTACTAAAAATGTTTTAATTCCCTGTCTCAGCTGCTCATACTGCCAGGGGATCTGAGGTCACACTAGCTGCTCTCAGCTTGGGCGGTGGGAATAGAAAGTGAGAACTCAGAAGTGAGTCTGAGTCCCTGACACCTGCCCACGGGCTCTGGGGGTCAGTGAGGCATTTCCAAAGATGGGCTGCAGCCTACTTGTTCATATCCATTAATGGTGAAATATGTACACACTTCTAAAGAGCTGCTGCTGAAGACCATGCCTTTGTTCTTCCCTGAGAATTTTGGGGGGCTCCCTCTGGTTCTGTCTAAAGCCATTCTTTTTCTAGACAGACCCCTGAGGAACTAGGTGTAGTGTCAGGGAGGTGCCACACTGTGTCACCCCTAGATCTCCACTGACCATTGCTGAGCTGTATCCCCTTCTGAGACAGCAATGTCCAGAGAATTGTCTCTGGAGGGCTGAAGTTAAAATTTCATGCATTACTAGAAAGAGGACAGGCAGACTACCCCTACAGGGACAGTTTTTTTGTCCTGGCCCTTTATTTGTTTAATAAACATATTCTTTGCACTGGGCTTTGTTCTAAATATTGGAACAAATTCTCACTGACTCATCCCTGTTATTCCTTACTTCACAGATCTTGGAAAAATTAGCCAATGCCATATACTTGTGATGGGCAAAGCCACCATCCTCCAGTTACCCGAGAAACCTTGAATTCAGACTAGATGGGCCTGGCTTCAGGCTCTGCCCTTGGGATGGCTGCACTAATGGCCACCCTTTCTTCGAGGACAAATTTGTCCAGGAATTGAGAAAGCAGCTAGTGTGGCTTTTGCAGGGGGCAAGGGTGGGGGTGTCCTGGCAGCACAAGGAGGTGAGAGGGAATTAAACCTTTTAAAGTAAATTGACCAGATGTCATGAAACATTGGAGAAAATTGAGGAAGAATTGCAAATACATCAGTTCAATGAGTATATATTCTATCACTTCCTATTCTATTAAAAAAATTTTTTTGTAGTTATAGATGGACAGAATACCTTTACTTTATTTGTTTATTTTTATGAGGCGTTGAGGATCAAACCCAGTGCCTCACACATACTAGGCAAGTGCTCTGCCACTGAGCTACAGCCCCAGTCCCCTATTCTTTTTAAACAACTTTGGGTATTGAACGTTCTCTACATTTCTGGGTAACATGAGTAATTACCAAGGATGCTAGAGTCCCACACTCTGTGTTAGAATCCTGGCTTTGTGGACCCTGGGCAGACAGGGGGCTCCAGCCTCAGTGCCTCAATTCCTCCATTTTTAAAATGGTAACAGTACTACCACCTCCCTCCTAGGACTGAAGTGAAACTAAACTCAGATAATGAATTTCCTTCTGTCTTTGTTTTCTTTTTTTGGTACTAGGGATTGAACTCAGGGGCACCACACCACTGAGCCCCATCTTCAGCCCTATTTTGTATTTTGTTTAGAATCAGGGTCTCACTGAGTTGTTTAGTGTCTCGCTATTGCTGAGGCTGGCTTTGAACTCAGGGTCCTCCTGTCTCAGCCTTAGGAATTACTGGGATTACAGGCGTGAGCCACAGCGCGCAGCTGAGAAAATGAATTTGGAACAGTGCTAAATAAATAAATTAAGTGCTCAGTAAATATTAATGTTTTTCAATAAAAATTACAATGGCAGGGTGGCAGGTGCCAGACCTCTCTGAATCATCCCTCATTGCTGGACAGTTAGGTTATAAATATATTTTTCTTCAATGAAACTGAGCTAAACATCTTATTGCATACAACTTTTTCTTCTTTTGAATTATTTCCATATCCTAAATTCCCAAGAAACAATTTTTCAGCCCCTCTGACATTTTATTCTCACAGGGGGTTAACTGTAGATGAGCACAGAGCTCAGTGGAAACTTACCCTGCGGAACAATGACATGGGAAAAGCCTATAAGGTGTGTCAGAGGTAGAGACTCTGAGGAACACTTTTCTGAGGAACATGTGTATTCATGTGTGTGTGTGTGTGTGTGTGTGTGCATGTGGTGGGGGGTGAGTGGGGTGGGGACAGGGACAAAGTCAGCTTCAGTTGTTTCACAGAGCATGTCATTCAAGGGTAGGATCTCCCAAGAAGACAAACTTGCGCTGCAGTGGAGCGCAGACCACGCACCCACCACCATGGCTTCTGACAAGCGTTGGGTGATACTCTCTCTGTCTTTGCAGCCCTCACTTTAGCCTTGTGAAGGAGGATGGTTTTCTTTTACCTGTGATTGGTCTGGATGCCCCTTCCTTGGCCCAGATGGTAGTGCTGTTGGGCTCTCTGAGGTCAGCCGACTGCAGGCTGCTGTTGGCCCACCAGGAGACCTGCTCCACAAAGCAGGAGGACAGTGGCATTCCAGCTTGCACAAAAAGGGTGCAGGCCAGCTCCATCTCGGTGACGTGGCTGGAGTTGCGCAGTGTGGCATAAACAGCATGCAAGAAATCTCTCACCTTAGGGTCTGTGCAAAAGAAGTAAGGATAAGCAGTCAATGGGGACTGTGAGGAAGAAGACAGCACAATGTCCGTCTGCGTGTTGCATGGAAACGGGACCTCAGCAATGCACTCTTATTTCATAAGGTGTATCCCTATGCATAGTCAATTTAGAAAAGTCAGAGCTAAGCCCACTCAGGAATCAGCCTAGCTGGCTGGGAAGAAACCCTGCTGGAGACACGGCTCAGTGGTAGAGCACTTGCCTAGTAGGCATGAAGCCTGGCTTTGATTCCTAGGCAAAAAAAAAAAAAAAAAAG
>NW_025999932.1:35893125-35931435 GCF_001458135.2 Marmota marmota marmota
ATTTAAAAAAAAAAAAAAAAAAGTAGAAGTTGGGAAGAAGCCATGCTAGATCTGAAGGAATCCAGCTGCAGTAGGGCACAGGGGTGCATGCCTGTAATCCCACTGACTTAGGAGGATGGCAAGTTCAACGCCAGCCTAGTCAACTTAGAGATACCCTATCTCAAAATGAAAAATAGAAAGGACTGGAGATGTGACTCAGTGGTAGAGCATCCCTGGGATCAATACCCAGAAAAAAAAAAAAAAAGAAAGAAAAAGAAAAAGAAATCTGGCTGCAATGAAGTCAACTAAGATAAGGAGCTGTTTTTTCCTAAGATCCTGATTCAGGACTGTGGACAAGTGCTGGACTAGAGTGTCTAGAGCTGGGATAATGGAGGTCCAAAGTGCAGGGTGAAGGGCTTTCAAGTATTTGCAAAGTCAAGAGCTTTATATGCAATGTCACAAGTAACAGTGATGGGCAGTGGCCAGGATGTTGTGTTGTCAAGATACCTTTCCTGGGGCCTTATATGACAGCATGTCATAAACCCAAGCAGCCTCTTTTAGAACTATGCTTTCAATTTGAAAAATACAGAGGAAAGGTAAGAACATTTCCCATCCCCCATCTCCCTACAACTCAGCAGAAGGCTCGTATTATTGCATCAGTGAGAAGCTGCAAGATTGTTGAGGAAATAACCATGGAGAGAGTGAGTAACGAGCTTCCACCTCCTTGGATGGCAGCTAGATTTCTATTTCTATACTATTTACACGGGAGATTGCTGCCTTGTCTCCATAATCCATGGTAGATTTTATTTTCATGCTACTATTTACAAGCTGCAGCTTCTAGACTCCCAAGACATCCCATAAGCTGGTATTCTGGGGGTGAAGCTCTGTAGGCTGCCTGCAGGATACCTCCTTCCTGTTCTCCTCTGTGCCTCACCTCATTCTCAGGAACATCCCTGTAGCTGTCCCCAAATCCTCCCTGCAAGACATAATGCCCTGCCATGTCACATACTGAGATGCATCTCTCACTCAGCTTGGGGTCTGTCCACTCTGACATCTTTCAGGTTGCAGAGGCCAAACCAGGAGGCAGCAGAAGACCTCTAAATAGCCTGGCTCACATCCTTTGGGAGGGAGCACAGTACCCAGAATTCCCCCTGGTTATGGCCCCCTGGCTGCCAACTATAGTAGCGGACAGATGTTATTCATCTACACATCACTCACTACTTCTTAGAATCCTGCTTAGAATCTTAGAAACTGCTTCTTAGAATCCACAACTCTAAAAAGCTGACTTGATCACATGAATTTCAGCCTAACTTGAGTTCTTGCATTGTATCATAGTGAGAAAAGAAATGAAAGTCCTTACAGTCAGATTTTACCTTAGCCAGGGAGGTCATCTGTATTTCTGGGATCACATCTCTGCAGAATGTTGGCTGTCTGCAGAGGAGACATTTCACTAGTTCGTAGTGTAGAGTGACCTTAGGGGTGATCCTGAGCTTTTTCTCTGTCCCCCTACCTTCTCTGGGCCAGGAACCAGTGTTCTTACAAATGAACAGAGCAGAGTAAACTGGCTTGCGGTTGATTTTAGCATGAAGTCTGATCTCCATCTGAGCCGGCCTGTCCTTGCCCATTTGCACACAGGAATATGCCTTGCCAGAAATGAAAACTACTCTAGGCTGACAGTGTCCACAGTGTGCGAGTGCTCTGCGTTCCTGATCACATTCAGTTCTTCCAACAGCCCTGTGAATGAATGCCTATTGTGATCCCCATTTATAGATGAGGGAGTTGAGCCAGAGAAGTCCATTCTCTGGCTCAGTTTCATCAAAGTGGTCAATGTCCTGTTGCCCACAGGGCAAGGGGCCAGTGGGCTGTGGACCCTCTGCTTGGGTGGCTTTGTTCTCTTGGGGATGAAGGTGGGCTGTGGAGCAAGTAGCCTCCTGTTTTGCTGTATTTGCTGTATTCCAGATCCTTTTCTGTGATGGATCAGACGTAACTGATGTGAGAGTGAGAACCCGCTTCTCCCACAGCCCTTGAAGCAGAATCCTGTCGCTGCTGGCTTTCTCTCTGCCTTCCATCTCCGAAATAGAAAGCTGCCTTTCTTGCTGCAAGAGGGGACATAATCAGGTAGTTCTAAGAAAATGCTGAGGGAGGGAAGGAAGACAAAGAAAAGAAAGCCACACGGGCTGTGGGACACCAGGGGTAGAGTGAAGGAGGTGTGAAGGGCTTGAGGAGAGGGTCCCTGGGACAAGTACAGAGTGATGGAAAGTACCCGAAGAAAGTCAAAAATTCTGCTGCAAAACAGTCTTTCAGCTCATTTGAGAGACTGGCATGGAAAGTACCTTCCTTTTTAAAATAAATCTGCTGCATTAACCTTCTTAATTATGACACTGAATCTGGTGGGTCTTGACTTTGTAAGGTTAAGGTGTATAAAATTCTCAAAGTGCAAGAACTGCCTTTTGGATGCTAATATTTTAATTGCCAGAGAAGGAAAAGAGGGTTTTTAGAGAGCTCTCCAGTGAGTTGGGTTGGGCTGAGAGGATCATGATGATGCTTTGTCGAGAAACAGAGAAGGCAGGGTGCTTATATATTTATGCAACTTCCCCATGGCTTAGAGTAGAGCTGAGGGGTTATGAAAAGAACATAAGATTTGGAGTCAGAAAATATGGCATTTGAATTCTGGCTCTGGCACTTGCCCATTAGGTGAGCTGAGTTTTGCAAGTCATTCACTCGTATTTGTAAAAAAGGAATATGAATAGAGGCTTAATATTATATATGGTTTCTGTGAGGATCAAATGACATCATGATGATAAAAGTAACTCCATATGCATCATGAAACAGAATTCTTTCCAGGGACAGATCACCTTTCATCTCTGAGGCCTCTCTGTGTTTCTAGTCCTGTTCTTGTTCTTAATAGAAAACACTGAAGTGTTCTTTATTAATCTCTCTGGACAAGGAAGATCCCTAGAAGTCGGGACTCTGGGAAATGGCGTGCTTCACGGAGTGAAAACAAGGTGCTCTTTGGAGAAATCTCTGGGGCCTGTTCTGAATCTCACACTGTGCTTTAAGGCTCAGAGGCAGGAACCCTGGCAAAGCTCCTGGTGGTCACACAGCGTCTGGATACAGAGGAAGGGGACAATGCTGGTGTGTCACACTGCAGACTTGGACAGTTCTTTCTGTTGATTAAAAAGGCACCGTACCCCTGGCCCTGGGCATGTTTTGCTGCGGATTTTATACTGTGCTATTGGTCTTAAAGAAAAGACTGGGTGGGGGCAGGTAGTGGGCACTGGTGTTAGTTTTAAGTAGTACACACATGATTTTCAGAGCTATCCTGATGCAAACCAAAGCATAGAGATAGTCTATTAACCAGAACTCTGAAAATGGCACATTCTTGTTCACAACTGTTATAGCTCCATAAGATAAATAAAGCAGTTTATGATTAAGAAAATTAAGTGGAATTATTATTATTATTACTATTATTATTTAGTTGGGTGGGGTACTGGGGATTAAACCCAGGAGAGCTTTACCATTGAGCCACATCCCCAGCCCATTTTATTTTTTATTTAGAGACAGGGTCTCACTAAGTTGCTTAGAGCCTCGCTAAATTGCTGTAATCCTCCTGCCTCAGCTTCCCGAGCTGCTGGGATTACAAGCGTGTGCCACCATGCCCAGCAAATGGGGTCATTGTTCCACGGAGTTTGACTATTGCGCATTCTTGACATTTGGTGATTGTTGAATGAGCTGAAAGGACACCCTGATCATCCTCACATCTGGTTACCAGATACTGACACTGTACCCAACAACCAGAGCCAATCACACTGTTTCCTTTCTCTGCAGGTTGCAGCAATTGCAACTGTCTTTCCCCCAATCCTGACTTCAGTGAGGCTCTATTTTAAGACTAAAATGCCTGCCCTATCTTTCACATTCCTCGTTATTTTTCATAACCCAGCTCAGATGTCTCGTCTTCTGGGGAGCCTTCAGATCTGCCAGGGGAATAAATCATTCCCTTCCCTGTACTAACTTATCTCCCACAAATGCACCATGGTGCAGGGTTAGAGTGTATTGCTACTCTGAGCCTGAGCTGCCTGTGTTCAGGGTTTTCTGTACACATCTGGATGCCAAGACCCTCATGCTGTACCAGTACATGCAGTTGGTGCCCCACGGCCCTGGGTGAATTGCCTTGCACCAGATCTAATGGGGTTGAAGAATAAGTCTGTGGATCTGTGCACTGCTGGGATATACTTATTGAGAACAATTAAGTTCAATAAACTATTTTCTGCTTCAGTATCCCCAGAGAGAACCCACATTTGTCTGTGGCCAGCATGGTCACCATCATTGTCTTGGAGCTTCGGAAGCTCAGTTGGAGCCTTAGGGCCTGACATGTTGGGTACTAACCTCTACTTGCTAACTCAGAATTCTATTTCAACGGAAGCTCTCACCAGGCTGTGTTGGTATTGGCTCTTGTGCTTTCTGGCAAATCAGTTTATACAAAGCTTGTCCCATCCTTCTTATTAAGATCTTATTCTGAGATAAAGAAGAAAAAGCCCGTGTGTGCTTAGCATGGAGATGGTGAGTGGGCATTGAGCTGGTCCCTGAGAAAAGTTCAGCTGAGGCTGAGCTACATTCAAGAAACTTGCTGCTGTTGGCAGAGATGCTCTAAGATACAGAATTCATAAAAATAAGCCAGCAGATTGAACACTGGCCAGAAGTCACAGATTCATGAAAAACATGGGCTTTGGAGCCAGAGAATCTGGGCTTGAATCCAACTCTGCCCCTTACTGGCTGTGTGACCTCTAGCAAGTTGCTTCCACTCTCTGTGCCTAGTTGCTCATTTCCAAAATAAGGATGATAATAAAGTCACCAACCTCCATGGGATTGTTGTGGTAATTATATGTTTATAAGGTGCTTGCAACTCGGTCTGGCACTATAAAAGACCGTGTGAAACGAAACCAAATTATTACTGAGGAACATGATGCTAGAAGTGAGCTTTAAAAATCAAGGGTAACCGCCATTCCAAAGTCTGAATGCCTTCTGTTGCCTTCCTGCCCAGTGGTCATCTTTCTGCATGAGAGCACCACTGGGGGCTGAGCTCCTGCCTCCCCACCCCCTACCACCTGAGCAGTGAGGGAGAATGAGAAGAGTAGGCATGAGGAGTGAGAGGGTGAAGAAGCCTGCACGTGGGGGCCTCTTACCGTGCACGGTGTACCCCAGAGCGCCTGCCAGCTGCTGGCCAGTGTTCCCCTGGGCTCCAAACTGCAGGATCTCCAGCGGGAGGGACACGCCGGTGGGAGAGATGACAAAGTTTGTGCCGTTTCTACCTGCTGCTGCGCTCCGGTAGAGGCGAAGTGCAAACTCAGTCTTTAGCATCAGCAGACTTTGGGGGAGGTGGCTGTGCCCTCCAGGGAAGCAGAAGTGAAGGAGGAAGAGGGTGATGTGCAGGAGAGGCGACATGGAGACTGCTACTGCTGCTGCTGCTGCAGGTCCTGTAATTCAGAGGGCAGAGAAGCGGATGCGGAGGGATGCTGGTGGTGCTGCCAGCGCATCCCACAGAGGACGCCGCTGCCCCGCTCTGATTGCTCGGTATTTAGTGGCTGGAATAGGCCAGAACAGGGAGGCCTTCATCCAGCTGCTCTGGTCCCCCGGCTCACAGTCCCACCTGCCCCGGTGGCTTTACTGCACATTTTGTGTTAGCATTGGGAATATCCACACTTGCTGGGATGCTTTACAAAACCAAACCAAGGGTTGGAAGACCTGCTTCTGTCTTTGGCAAGACCTGAAGCAAACCATTACGTTGGGAAAAGAAATATAAGAAGAACATCCTACTCTTTTCTTTTGTATTTAGCCAACTTATAGCTGTGCCATGTTTATCACAAATATTATGACGACTAATCATTATCATCATCATCATCATCGTCTACCATGCTAAAAAGGACTTTGTACATTCTCAATTGTTCCAAAAATCTTACTTGGTAGCTGTTATCAGATTTCATCTCCAGGGATAGTGATTAAGGTTTAGAGAGCCCAGTGACTCATGTACATGGGGAAAGCAACAGGGCTATAACTTAAATCCTGTGCATTATACATGTGCATTAAGATACTGATATATGAGTTAATTGTGAACTAGAATGCCAGAATTCTTGTGATGTGAATCATTCTCATAAAAAAGAACACTTTCACAGAGAAGAGAATTAAACAAAGTAAACCTATGCCAGAACTGTACCCTCCCAGGGAAGGCAGAACATCCACAGGCTAGAAGTTCATGCCAGAAGAGCAAAGAAATGTTTTCAATGGCTATGCCACATGTCCAGCCAGCAGCAATTTTGGCTAAGTGGTCTAACTCTGAAATCACGTGGAACTTCCTGTAGAAGTTTGCAAGCAAGACTCTCAGTGTCCACATTAGATAATGACCCAAGGCAGAAAGCCTGTCTCTCGTTCTTCAGCTTTTTCTCCAGGTAGCCAAGTGCAAATGCAGCACCAGATAGATGTCTTTGGTACCACAGAAGTGGGGATGTGCGTGTGTGTGCGCACGTCTGGGGGTAGAGGGTCCCAGCCCAGGGTCATTTGTGAAAGCTCAAGCCCCACTTCACAAGCCTTGCAGCTCCTATAACCTCCCACAGGAACACGCAGCTCCCAGCAAGTGGACCTGGACCTCCATGTCCCGGACTCCCCATGACCCAAGCCCCGCCATAGTTCATCTGGGAGGAGTTGCTTACTCACGCACTCTTGGACCAAAGGGTTGCGCTTCCTTGGTTGGTTCTGTTCTTGTGGGTCTCCAGCGTTAATGTGCTCCCTTTTAAAAAAGTGGAGCAGAATCTGCTTTGAATCACAAGACAGCACAGGGAGGAAGCTGGCGACGGCCGTCTCTGCCGGCGATGTCTCTACCACTCGGTCCAAATTCCTAGAGGCTGGAGGTACTGTAGGGAGCCAGGAGAAGCAGCCCAACCCTGGCAGCAAAGCCCAGATCGGGAACAGAGTGGGACCCTGGGGACAGAGCCAGCCACACCCGTCAAGCCTTCTTAGGCTTGTGACCTGGTTGTACCAGCAAGGAACCCCTCATCCAGCCCTTTGTCACTTTGAGGAATTCCACTGATAACTCTGTAGGGCTTTTGCTGGGTACCAGGTACTTAGTGCTTCTCCCCCTCCTCCTGTGAAGAGAACAATAATTCAGTCTTTGGGCCTGACCTGAAACTTTGAGCAAATTGAATTCTGCAATAGACCAGGAAAACAAAGCAAGGTACGGCACACTCAGTTGGGAGCAGGATGTTTTGCCTTGTTTATTACTAATCAAAGGGAGTGCACTCATTTATGTATAAAAAGCAATATTTACAATCTTCTCAGATACAACAGCTAAAAAGCACAATGAATTCATTTGAGAGAATAGGACCTTATTGTCAGTGAATAAATGCACATTTTTGGAAAGTATGGAATTCTGCAATAGAGAAGGAGAACAAAATTTCTGTCAAAAGTTGTTCCTGTGACTGATCCAGAATGACTTACATTTCTATTAAGGCCTTAGGCATTGCATTCTGTTCAAAATAGAATGTGAATTATATGTTGTGAAAGATTAAAGAAAAGAAGAAAGGGATTGAAAACAAAAGCAATTTTTAGTAATTATCTCTCAGGCATCTGTTAGTGTTAAAATGAAAAGTTAAAGGACTATTTTTAACCTAACTACCTATTTCCCTATAATCAGTGGGTAATTCATATTTATTTATTTATTTATTTATTTATTTATTTATTTATTTATTTATTTATTTATTTATTTACAGTACTAGGGGTTGAACACAGGGATACTCTACCACTGAGCTACATCCCAGCCCTTTTTCTTTGGAGACAGGGGCTCACTAAGTTGCCCAGACTGGCCTTGAACTTCTTGTGAGCCTTCTGCGTCAGCCTCTCAAGTTGTTGGGATTACAGGCATGGGCCAGCCACTGAGCTCCGCAGGGTTTTCTATTAAAGCAGAGTTATATTGCTGACGTCCATGCCTGGGATAAATTATAGGTCTTAATAATGTTATAGTTCTGTAATTGTTTTACACGAAATCTTCCCAAATCCTTAATTTGGATTTAATTTCATTATTGTATGCCTTGGACTTTAAACAACAGTGTGCCAGGGGAATAAATATGTTTAACTTGTTTTATAACATCCAGGGAAGGCATATCATCCACCCATCCATCCATCCATTCATGCAACTGGTCACCTGATCCTCTGCTAGGTGCCAAAGCTCTGGACTGGGTCCTGGGGATATGACTGTGAACCAGCATCCTGAACTCAAGTCTTCCAGGACCTGAGTCTTGCTCACTGAGTACTTATTTAGAAATGGTGACAAGAAAAGCCACAGTAATTGTGAGGGCTGTCTCACAACATCGTGGAATCCACATGGCTGGAATGATTTGAGCAGAGGCTTGGTTCACTATTGGTCAGTGGTACAGTGGAGAGGAACTTGTAAAACAACTTCTCATATTGAGACTTTATGAACATTCTTTCCCAACTCTAAGAATGTGCCATTCTAAATTGCTTTAAAAACACTTTAAGGAACAATGTTAAGGAAACATAACATACAAGAGATATTTCGTATGTAGGTTATATATTTCAAAGTGTGAATGAATGGTGACTGATTTTCCCTTTGTGTATCAGCTGTGAACCTGGGTGGGCCATTGATGTCTCTGACCATTTAAGCAGAGATTATCCTATTCATTTCTACTGTGCTGGGATAGATATTTGCTATGCAGCTAAAGGGGGCTCGATTCTTGGAGTTGTTTACTCATTATTGTAACAACAAAAATGGTGAACATTATTGAGCACTTACAGTGTTCTAAGTACCCCTGCTAGATACTTCCCATGCACAATTACAACAAAACATCACAACAATCCTATGAAGAAAGTATATTATTCCCATTTTTAATTAATTTTTAAAATTTATATATGACAGCAGAATACATTACTATTCTCATTACACACATAGAACACAATTTTTCATATCTCTGGTTGTATACAAGTATATTCACACCAATTCGTGTCTTCATACATGTACTTTGGATAATAATGTCCATCACATTCCACCATCATTTCTAACCCCCTGCCCAAAGAAACTAAGGCTGAAGAGCTTAAGATTTTGCCCAAGGTCCTGCCAGCCTGAGCTGGGGTTTGAATCTGGGTTCACCTTGACTCTGAGGCTTATGTTCTTCATCACAGTCTTGGTGGTGCCTGCAGGGGCCACTATTTGGGTGTCTTGAAATCTTTTGTGGAAGTGGAATTTGAAGGTCTTTGGTGGCCAGCCCAGATTTTATTGGCTCGTGATGTGTGTCTCCTCCACTTGCATATACTTGAGATTCTGCAGTGAATCACCTGTAGACAGATTACATCTTTTTAATTATGGTGCCTAATTTTTCACAAGCTGATTTCTTATAGGCATAAACAAACCACTTTCAAGCCCAGAGGTCTACCACTGGGATGGATAGAAACACTGAATTTTAACTCTGTTAGTATGCAATACACAGTCAACTCCTCTTTTTTGTGTGGGCTGCTTGTCTGGAGTTGTACAGAGAGAGTCCCCATGTGTACCTCTGCCCTTGAGGAGTCCATCATGGAAAAGAAAGTATGCCACTGATTGACCCACGGATGCCAAGGGATGCCATTGAAAAAAGTCCCAGGGTGTGGCCAGATGAAGCCAGAAAGCAAAGGAAGGGTACCTAGCACTTGATGTCACAGAATTAGACAAAACTGGCAAGTCCCTCAGGGAAAACCATGCAGCTGAACTTCCGCTTGTCCTGCCAGGAAGAGAAGGATGGAGAAGACCGCCTCTGGGTTTCCTGCTGTGGAGACTGACAGTTGCTACATGGCTCTTATCTTCTTCTTAGGTACCTAGTGCATAGTGTCAAAATGAACTCTGGGACATCTCCACCTTGTAACACCTTTTAGTAGGGCCTAGTGAAGAATGTTCATAGCCCTGGCTTCCTATAACTGCTGCTTACTAACTATAGCCCTTGTGCAAGTCACTGAGCTGCACTGAGATTTTACTTAGTTCTTCTGCCAAATGGACTCATAATACCTACCTCTCACTGTGAAGAGGCAAGGAGACAGGCTCTATGAAGCCTCTAACACAGTATCTGATGAGCAGGAAAGGCTAAGAACATCAGTTTCTTTGTGTTGTGTCCCCTTGTGCTACTCAGCTTTCTGTTACTATGACAAAACACCCGAGGCAATCAACTTGTAAGATGGAAAGTTTTAGTTTGGCTCACAATTTCAGAGGTTTCAGTTCATGCTTCCTTGGCCCCATTTTCTCTGGGCCTGTGGTGAAATAGAACATCATGGCAGTGAGCTATGTGGTGGAACAACTTGCTTACCTCATGACAGCTGAGGAGAAGGAGGAGAAGGAGGGGGAGGGAGGGAAGGAGGGAGGGAGGGAGGGAGAGAGAGAGAGAGAGAGAGAGAGTGTNAGAGAAGGAGAACAAAATTTCTGTCAAAAGTTGTTCCTGTGACTGATCCAGAATGACTTACATTTCTATTAAGGCCTTAGGCATTGCATTCTGTTCAAAATAGAATGTGAATTATATGTTGTGAAAGATTAAAGAAAAGAAGAAAGGACAGGGTACAATATCCCTCTCAAGGGCATGAACCCAGTTGATCTAAAGTTCCTCCAACTAGGCAACTAGGCCCACCTTTTAAAGATTCCACCACCTCCCAGTAGTGCCATGGTCTTCGGACCAAACCTTTAACATCTGAACCTTTGGGGAATATTTCAGATCCAAACTATAGCTCACCAGCCTCTCTCTCATTTTAAGAGAGGACCATTGAGGTCACTTTCATGCCTACATAAGTCAGAGGTCTTGCAGACCAAGTGTGGGGGGTGAATCTATGCTATTTTACCTAAAAGTATCTTTTTAAATATCTTAAAAGAAAAAGGTTGGAAACTTTAAAAAGATCTCTGGACTGAATTCAGAGATAATTTTTATCTAACTTGTAAAAATTTTTATCTGACTTGTAACTTGAGGCTCAGGAGGTTGAGGCAGGAGGATCACAAGTTCAAAGACAGCCTCAGCAACTTAGTGAAAGATCTTGTCTCTAAATAAAATATAAAAAAGGCCTGGGGATGTGGTTAAGTGCCCATGAGTTCAATCCCTGGTATCGAAAAAAACAAGAAAGAAAAGCAAGTGCTTCATTGTTGTAGTTACCCCAGGTGCTGAGGGTTGAGTTGGCCCTTCTCCTCAGTTCATGCCACATCATAATCCACTGTTTCTTCTAAGGAATGTGCTTTGAAAAAATGTGTATTGTTATTTATGTGTATTAAAACGTGCATGCATTTTAGATTTACACAACCGTTTTTATGTGTCTCACTAACTGTCCTAATGTTTTTCAGGAAACACCCTTTTAAGATCCATGTAGCACTCTGTATGCATCTGATCCTTGCTGCTGGTGGCTGGGTGCCACTCCACAGAATGCAGCTGCCTCATTTGCTTTATCCATTCTCCTAGTGATGATCATCTAGATTGTCTCCAACTTGTCCCCAGTGCAAACAACCCTTGGACTGCTCTTGTGGACTGTGTGGGAATTCCCCTAGGAGGTTTACTGAGGAAGACAATGTCAGGGCCATAAGGCATGCATCCATTTAATTTGAATATATAGCTCCAGACAAAGCTCTAGACCATCTACATCCAGTATACCCCACCAACATCCACATCCTTTATCTCTACCAATAATGGGTATTTTCTGTCTCTTTTATTTGTCTGGTATAACAGATGCAAAGTGGTATGTCATTGTGCTAATTTGCACTTGGGCAGTTGCCAGAGATGTTGAGCACTTCATAGTGTGCTTGTTATTTTTCTGTTTCTTTCTCTGAAATTGCCTGTCATATCCTTTATCCATTTTGATATATTGTGGGCTTTTTTCTTGTTGATTTTCAGTCCACAGATAACATAAATTCTTGCCAACTTTAGGTCTTAATACCTTCTTCCTTTTGTGCCATTATCAATTACCTATCTCCATGCTGTCTTTTGTTAAAAAAGAAATATTCCATTTTGATGCGTTTAAATTGCTCTTTCCCATTGATTTGTGGTGCCCCTTTTCTCATATATTAGGTTCTCATGTGCATATGGGTTTGTCTCTATGCTCTCCATTCTATGCTGTTGGTTGATTTGTCTTTATCAAACTGTTTTCATTGCTATGGCTTTAAAAGATACATTACTGCCTGTGCAGTGACTCATGCCTGTAATCCCAGTGGTTCAGGAGGCTGAGGCAGGAGGATTGCTGGTTCAAGGCCAGCCTCAGCAACTCAGTGAGACCCTGTTTGTAAATAAAATACAAAAAAAGAGCTGGGGATGTGCTCAGTGGTTAAGCTTCCCTGAGTTCAATCCCCAGTACCATAAATTAAAAAAATAAATAATACCCTACCATGTAATAGGGCAAGTCCACCCTTGATTGTTCTTTTAAAAAGTTTATTCAGCTTTCCACAAACTTTTATTGATTCTACAAATCATTTTGAAAATAAGCTTATTAAGTATCTCCAAAAATCCAACTAAAGTTTGACTAGAATGGCACTGAATCTATAGATCAATCTGGAAAGAATTAATATCTTAAAAATATTATTTTCCCATCCATGACAATGGAATATCTTTCCATTTATTAAAATCATCTTCTATATTAGATTATTTTAGTAAAACTTCATGTATTCTTGATTAAATTCCCATGCTTTATACTTATTGCCATGTTAAATGGATTATTTTTTAAAGCAGTTTAGATTTCTAGAAGAATTGGTCAGAGAGTACAGTAGTACCTTCTCATCCACAGGGCCAACTATCTAAAACATTCTTCAGATGCCTGAAAATGCAGATAGTACCAAACCCTATGGATGTAGTATTATTTTTTTCCTATATGTAAATATCCTATGATAATTACATATAAATTATAATTTAATTTATAAGTTAGGCATAGTAAGAGGGGTTGGGATTGTGGCTCAGCGGTAGAGCGCTCGCCTAGCACATGGGAGGCCCTGGGTTCAATCCTCAGCACCACATAAAAATAAATAAATAAAATAAAGGTATTGTGTCCAACCACAACTAAACAATAAATGTTTAAAAAAATAAATTAGGCACAGTAAGAGATTAATGGCAATACCTAATAATAAAATAGAATAATTATAACAACATGCTATAATAAAACTTATTTAAAATGTATGAATTATTTATTTCTGGAATTTTCCATTTAATAGCTTTTGGATTGCAGTTGACTACAGGTAACAAATTCAGAAAGTGAAACTGCAATAAGGGAGCCCATTGTACACAGTCCCACAACTCCTCCCGGCCATTTCTCCAACTATTCACATGTTGCATTGATGTGGCATGTTTGTTAACTAAGGTCCACAGTGTACATTAAGGTTCACTCTTTCTGTCCTATCGTTCTACAGCTTATCTCAAATGTATAATGTCATGTGTCCACCATTACGGTAATAACATTCAGGATAGTTTCTTTGCTCTAAAAATATATGTGTTCCACCTAATCATTCTTCCCTCCTCTCTTTTCCCTTCAACTCCTGAAAACCACTCACTTTTTTACTATCTTTATAGTTTTATTAGTCAGCTTTTTTGTCATTGTGACCAAAATGCCCAACAAGAACAACTTAGAGGAGGAAAAGTTTGTTAAGTCCATAGCGGGCTGATTCCATGGCTCTGAGCACAAGATGAATCAGAACATCATGGTGGAAGGGCATGGTGGAGGAGAATGGGGAAGGGGCCTCAGGGAAAATTAACTTTTCCAGGGCATGTCCCCAGAGACCTACCTCCTCAGTCATTCCCCACCTATCTAAAGTTGCCCCCATGTTCATTCAAACTAGAATGGACATATTAGGTTGCAGTTCTCACAATCCAATCACTTCACCTCTGAACATTCCTTCAGTAACACAGGAGTTTTGGGGGACATCTCATATTCAACTCATAACAGTAGCTTTATATTTTCTGGAATAGTTAGGATTATACAGTAAGCAGTCTTTTCAGATTGGGTTCTTTCACTTAAGAATATGCATTTAAAATTTCCTCCATATCTTTTTGGGGCCTGACAGCACATTCATATTTATCACTGAATAATATTCCAGTGTATGAATTTGGCATAGCTTATTCATCCATTTATTCATTGAAGGACATCTTGATTGCTTCCAAGTTTGGGCAAGTGTAAATAAAGCTGCTACAAACTTTTGTGGGCAGACTCTCATGTTAACCAAAGTTTCCAATTCAATCGGGTAAACAAGAGGCAATTGCTGGATTGTATGGTAAGACTATATTTAGCTTTCCGAGAAACTGCCAAACTGTCTTCTAAAGTGGTTGTGCCATTTTGCATTGGCACTAGCAGTGAATGAGAGTTCCTCATGGTCCTTGCCAACTTTTGATGTTGTCGGTGTTTTAGATTTTAGCCATTTAAGTAAGTAGGAGCATCTCATTGTTGTGTTAAGTTGCAATTCTATAATGAGATATGATGCTGAGCATCCACTCATGTGTATTTGCCATCTCTATGTTTTCTTTGTGTGGGTTTTTTTTTCGTACCAGGAATTGAACTCAGGGGCACTTGACCACTGAGGCACACCCCCCCCCCCATTTTGTATTTTATTTAGAGACAGGGTCTCACTGAGTTGCTTAGTGCCTAGCTTTTGCGGAGGCTGGCTTTGAACTCACAATCCTCCTGCCTCAGCCTCCAAAGTGGCTGGGGATTACAGGCATGTACCACTGTGCCCAGCTTTGCCTACTTTTTAATTGGATTGTTTATATTCTTGTGTTGGATTTTAATCATTCTTTGTATATTATAATTTAGACATAAGTCCTTTTTTTCCTAGTTTGTGGCTTATCTTTTCAACTCTTAATTCCTTTTTTCTGTTGAAACACTTATAGATTGTAAAATGGTAATATTCACAAGAACTTCAGGGGAGATGTCATGTGGACACAGCAACAGAATCAACTCTATGTTCACATTGTACATAAGCAAAATAACCACTTTTTTGTGGGGAGAGAGAGGAGGGAAATAAGGTATGGGGGAGTTGAAGACAACAACAGTCAAAATAGATTTGACGCATTGTGGAAGTGCTGATTTTGCAAGTGGGTCCTTGGTGCTGTTGTATAGGGTAAATGTTCTGCTCTTGGGGTACAAGAGTGGAGGCCACACCTCCACTCCCCAGGTTGTTGCTGCTGTATCCAGCAGGCCCTGAAGGGTGAAGAGAGTGCTTCACAAACAAAGGCAGGATTCTGCACACAAGTTACAGGAACCCACCCCAGCAGGATATCAGGAGGGAGAGGAGCTGGCGAGGTGTGTGGGATTGAGATTAAAACACTTTATTTCTGTTTCCAACACGTGAGTGTTATTGATGGTGATAGTGATGTGATTCAGTTGGTGAATGCAGGACGAGGTGACCTTTACAAAAATTCATTTTGTACAGAGTGGAAGAGGGAAATGTGTGAGTCCGGGGGTAGTTTGAGGAGAGCACAAAGACTGGCACTGTTCCGGAATGTTCTGGATGCATAAGCTTGAGACACAAAGTCTATATGGACAGCCATAACAAAAAAGCAAAGACTCAGCCCTCACCCCCTGGCCCCAGTGCTATGAATCCAGCAAGCCAATTGGGAAGGGCTGAATGTTGGAGCTGGGCTCTAGACATAAAGCCTCCCAAGAGGCCAGTGGAGCTGGCCCTAGGGGCCTGTGGGTCCTGCTGGCCTCTTAGCTGAAGGTGTTCAGGGTGGAGGTCTTGGTGGACATTCAGAGGTTATCACAGGTTATCACTTTGGGGAAAATGTCTTTCATTGAGGCCCAGTGCATTAACCCCACTCCAACGGAGCCTAAGCCTGAGTGTGCATGAACATACGGGAAATTTCAAGCACAGTGGGTTTCCCAGAACCTCTTCATTGGTCTTGGCAGGGTACATCATGTTGTGACTGCTTTTTTTTATTCCAAGGAATTGCTTCTCATGCCCAAACAAGAAGCGAGGTTCAGGATGTTAGGGAGCAGAAGCATCATGCATGGAAAGTCAGTCCTTTAAAGAGGGTGGGGGGGAGTCATTGCCATCTTCTGGGGACTGGCTAGTCTCCCTCATGCCTTCATCTGCCACTCTGTCTCATATCAGTCATCATACCAGTGGTCCAGGCTTGCAGAGGTCTCCATCTTCCACAGGTGTTGAGAGCCACAGCCGAAGGGGCCCCAGCAAACTTCCAGCTGCCAGCAAACTTCCAGCTGATGATTGGCTCACAGCGGACCCAGCAACATCTAGCTGATTGGCTCCTCTTCAGTGATGCTCATTGGGCTGTTTCCCTGCCCTTTCAGACCACCGAGCTGCTCATTGGGGGACCTTTTTGGCTCCGCCCACATGACCCAGCCAATTGGCCTCAAGAGCAGGAGGATTGTGGGAGGTGGAGAGAGGCTTGTGTTGGAGAGAGAGGCTTGTGGGAAGCCGGTGGTGGCAGTTGGGGCTCTGAGGGTTTTTTCCTGAGAGGCTGTTTTGTTTGGTGTGTGTGGTTCTAAAAATAAAGTTAGTTTCTTTTGACAAGTGGCTCCTGATTGTGCCCAGCCAGATTGCGGCACACAGGGGCAGGTGTCGCTTATTGTTAGCACGTGGTGGGCAGCAGGCAGCTCACAACACTCCTGGGAGAAGTAGGCAGTCAATGCTCACGTGTTCCTGCATGCCAGGACTCTATGCAAACTGGGGCGCCTGAGCGACCTGGGCTCCCCTCACAGTCTATGGTTTGCAGTTGCATCTACATATTGGATAGGACCCTCAAATTACTTAAGCCATTGCATTTTGGGCTGTATAAGTTGTTTCCAAGTGATATCACAACTTACCAGATATTCCATAACTTTTCTATACAGTCCAAAACATGCTTATGACATAGGGGTACACCAGATGCTTATCTCATTTGAAGGTAGGAGCCATATGCTTTATCAATAAAGGGATAAATATGTTTACAACTTTAACTACTTTTGAGAAAATATGTTTACAAGCAAATGCACAGTTTTGATGGAGAAGTGGTTTACCAGTTTTAAGCACAGCAAACTGGTCCACATTCAGGCCTGTTAAAATGCAGGACGAGGCAGCCCTTACAAAAATTCATTTTGCACATCACAGATTAGACAGTGGATAAGCCCTGGTTCCTATTGTTTACTTCAATGTGTATTCAGCTGAGTTTGGATTTTCCAATATAGTAGACTTGTCTACTATATCCTAGAAGCAGGGTAGTGCTGCTTTCGTTTGTGAGTATTTCATTTATAAAAAGCAGCAAAAAAACTCAGAAAAATAATGGAGATCTGATTGTATTGACTATTGGTGGTTTGGGTATGGATTTTCTGGACAATATACTCCATGAAGATAGAGAAGTTTTTTCTTATTGAGGCTGTATTCCCATTTCTGAGAATGGAGATTAGCATATGGAAATCCCTCAATAACTATGGATGGTTGAATGGGAGACTAACTTTTTAACAAGACACTTTGTCACCCCATCCTCCATGCCAAGGAGTTCAAAGTACTATACTGGTTTTATCTTTTGATGAAAACCTTCTTCCCCTTAAGATAAGAAAAAGAAAGTATTTGAGCCATTGTAAAAAATAAGAAGAAATGAATCCTTTAGAAATTTTGCCCTCAGCTGGTTACCCAGGTAGTGTCCTGGTAAAGCAGGGTCTCTTGGCTCCTCGTCCCAGGCAACTCTAGTTTCAGGCCAGCTCTGGGGTCCTGCCAATCATATTTAGGAAACTGGCCTCCTTCCTGTATCTCTCAGGCCTGGGTTCATCCAGATTCCATGGTTTGCAGGGAAGGGGGCTTGTAACAAATGCTTGGTTTCTAAACTAAGGAGTTCACAGGGAGCCCTGAGTCAGGGATCAGTGCCAGGCAATGTTGGATTTCTTCCCTGGAGAGACCCACGTATGAGCTGTAGTGCCACTAACAGGGCAGGAGCCAAGGCCTATTTTGCACCGTGGCCCTGCAAGTGTAGCAGTGAACAGGGTCGTCATCATGGCCCTGCCTCTGCCATGTTGCTACTCACGGAATCATCTGAGCCTATTTTTTACAATGTCTTTGAGCCTCAGTTTTTGTAAAAGAGGAATAATATGTCCATCTCAAGTTGTCAATATCCAAATGAATCAAAGTATATGAACATACTTGGTGAACCATGACATTCTACGAACATACTATTCTTAGATTTTTAAAACAAGAGCCAATTTTTATTGAGAAGTGCTATGAGAAGCCCTTTGCAAGCATTACCTCATTTAATGCTCACACCTTTAGGAGGTAAATGCTCTCCCCATGGTCATGGCACAAGTATTTTAATAAAATAGAAAAAATATAAGGAAAAAAGCCAAAAGTAGCCATGATTCCCCTAATCCACTGGTAATCATTGGTTCTTTCAATTTTCTTTCTTCCTGTGGAAGGGACGTTGATGCTGGGTGAGTTGAGGGGGAAGGACCAGAGACAGGTATGTGTGTGCAAGGCAGTGTATACCTCTGACTCTAGTGTGGGGGAAGTGGCACCCTCAGGAGGGTTCAGAGAGACAGGGGAAGAGCTTGAGACTGAATCTGTTTTCTGAAGTCCACACCATGTTCTCCCTGGCTAGTGCATTATTAGTCAGGGCTCTGTGGCAGGATGGTGGGGGTGGGGGAGGAAAGCACGTACGTACAAGCACTGGAGACCTAGGAGAGCCAGTGGTATAAATTCCAGTGCAGAGAAACCCAAGAATAGCCCAAATTTCAGATCAAGTGAAAAGGCTGAAAAATACCAGTGTCCTGGAAGTTAAGCAGAAGTCCCCTCTTCCTCAGTCTTTTAGCTTATTCAGGTCTTTGGCTGATTAGATGAACTCCATCTGCCTTAGGGAGGGCCAGGTGCTATACCAGTCTACCAACTCAACTAACTGATCACCTCACCCAGAATCATCCTCACAGGCACAGCGGGAGTAATGGCTGACCAAATGTCTGGGCATCCTGGGGTCAAATCAAGTTTCTAAAATTAAGCATCACAACAAAGTGTAGTAAGATGGTGAGTCTTGATTTCTAAAACTCCTGTACCTTTTCCCATGCTGTGAGGCCAGGGGGGCCATTTGACCCTTCTGGTAGTCATTGTAAAAGCTGGGAATGCAAAATGGCCACCAATAGGAAAGTAAATGCACTGGAGGAAAGTAACCCAGTGCAGACCCTAGAGAGTCCGCTACCCACTAGGGACATCTGTGGCCACAGCACTGAGGGTCTGGCCTGAGCTAGCTGAGCTCTGGAGTTAACAGCGGGACCTTCTGGTTCCAAATGCCTGGATGACTGAGGCTGGCCAAGTCCTCCAACTAGGGGAACTTTGACCACATGATGTGCTTGAGAAGGAAGCCCTCTAAGTCTGGATGCAAATTTATGCAAAGTAGCAGGTGGACCCATGAGTCTGGGTGCTTTTTTCCCACCACAAAAGCAATGTTGTTCTGAACCCCTCTGGTCTCTTACATTTTATTTCTCCCACTGCGCCGCCCTCTGCACGCCTCTGCAGAGTGTTTACTTGGTTTTATTAAGGAGGCAGCTGGGCCTGGGAAGAACTGGGAGGTGCTGGGATGGAGGTCTAGGGGAGGGGGCTGCTTCTCCCAAAGCGCCCTTGGGGCAAGTGTGTGACAGGCTTCAACACTCCTAGGAGGCTGGTGTTAAACAGCTTATCATGTGCCAGATGCCCACACAGGTACAGAAAGTACCAAGGGAAAAAAAGAAATGCCCCACTCTGGGAAGACAGAGGAAGGTACAAATAGTTAATATATTTAATCATTACAACAACCCTGGGATTTAAGAATGATTGCTGCTTTTTTTTTGTATTGGGCATTGAACCTAGGGGTGTTTTGCCTTTGAGCTACATCCCTGGCTCTTTCTTTATTTTTTATTTTGAGATAAGGTTTTGCTAAGTTGCATAGAGGCTTGCTAAATTGCTGAGGTATTTCAAACCCGCCATCCTCCTGCCTCAGCCTCCCAAGTTGCTAGGATCACAGGCCTGCGCTGCCAACCTAGCATGACTGCCCATTTTTTACAGGTGTGGGAACAGGTAAGAAAAACTTTCTTCTTGCCCACCTTCTGCCTCTCTCTCTCTCTTCTTTTCCTCTTTCCGTCTCCGTCTGTCCTTCCATCCTATCATAGCACCTTCCTTTCTTTCTGTTCTTTTTTGTTTTTTGTTTTCATTAAACAAGTATTCAAAGAGCCTCTCCTATGTCCTATAGTGCCATGTCCTATGTTAGGTGCTGGGAATTAGCAGAGGGAAAAGATACACATGGTCTCAGTCTTCTTAGGCATATACAGTCCAGTGGAATTATAGTCCAATACAAGTGACAGTATAAAAGTGAGACAATACCGTATTTTGCCACAAAATCATTGCAGGTTTATGCTTTTTTTTTTTTTTTCAGAAAAAGTTAGGTGCAACCATTATGTGAAACTTTTTTTTTTTTTTTTAATTGTGCCTATTTTATTAAAAGTCATTTAGGGCTGGGGCTGGGGCTCAGTGGTAGAGTGCTTGCCTAGCATGTGTGAGGCACTGCGTTCAATTCTCAGCACCACATTTAAATAAATAAAGTTCCATCAACAACTAAAAAAATATTTCTAAAAATTACTCTTTTAAAAAAATCATTTATCACTAAACTGTCTTTGGTGCAAGATTAGGATGTACAGATTTCTTTGAACATATGTTAAAATCCAATAGTTCAAATCCACGCACATCATTTATTTGTGACAGTGTAGGGAACATTTTTCTGGTCTGAAAAATAAAGTTAACACATTAGTTGTTATTGATTTATGCATTATAGTTGAAATATGACACTGGAGAAAATTTACTATATAGTATTGCCAAGTATGGATTTAACAAAATTTTAATCTTCTGTGTCTAAAGATTCTGCACTTCTATCATTGGTTCTGTGGTCTGACTTGAGGTCCTCAGGGCTACTCACGTAAGTTTCGCTGACTGGTTAGTTTGTAGCGCTCTAAACAACCAAGCTAACCAGCCTTTGGCAATGTACCCACAATGTGCATGCACTGAGAATTCTAGGCTGGGAGCTTGCCCTAGACAACAAATGGACATCCCTATGCCACGAGTGAATACGCTGAGCTGTTTACCTTTTAAGCAGCGTGGCAAAGAGAATTGTACCATACAACAATTATGCGACGAAAGGGTACAAGTCGATTTTTGGACTGACAATAAATAAATAAATAAAACCGGAGTTCGCCAATTATGTGACAACGACGATTATGCAGTGAAATACTAGTATGATGGTAGGAAAATGAGAACATTAACTGGGGCTCTACCCTAGTCTGCAGGTGTCAGCTAAGCTCACTCAGCTGGTGAGAATCAAGCCCCTATTACCTGTCCCTTGAGCCTGCGGGTCTTGCTTGCTATGTGGTAAGGAAGTGGGGGTGTGGACACCTGCTGGGTGAGTTGGGGAGGGGCACTTAAAGAGACAACAATTTCCTAGACCCATGACTGACTTTAGGAAAATCCCCAGCTGACCAGCGGTGGAGTTTGAACACTCCAGCCTAGGCCATTTCTAACTGGCATTGGCCAAGGAGCTTCCTGCCTTGACATAGTCCTCAAGGACAGGAGCCACATCTGCACCAATTACAGAATCTCAGGAGAGTGTGTCCTTTCATCTAATATTTATAAAGTGCTCCAGGGCTGCAGGGCATGACAAAGGAATTGTGTGGAAATGGGACAGGACCAGGCGCGCTGTACTCCCTCAGTATATGTAAGCTGAAAATAAACTCTACCAGCACCATCTCTGCTCTTAAAAACGTAGAATTTTTATAGAGAAGATAGACCTGACATTAGTTAACAACAACAACAATTATTTACTCACCCACATATGCTCCATTCATTCTTTCATTCATCCATCTATCTAAAAAGATGCTGTCTTTTGAGCATGGACTTTGGGCTAAGACACTAGGGTAGGTTTTAGAAATTGAAGAAAAGAAAATCAAAGTATTGTGTGCCCCTTTGAGTCTGAGGGTGAGGAGACAGCACATATGTGGCTTTTCTAACATGTGCCGAGTGCACTGTGGGAGTCTTCAGGAGCAAAGGACATGGACACCTAATGTCAGTAGGGCAGCGGCGGGCAGAAAAGATTTCCTGGAGGAGAGGCAATTTAGATAAGGTAATGGGTTGTTTAGTGAGGGGTCCTGTTTCCTTACAGGGGAAGAGTATTTCCATCCCAGAAGTGTCTGAGCAGGAGAGTGTCCTTTTCAGACTCCATGTGAAATCAGTCATGGGAAACAGGGTAAGGGATGGCTTTGAGACCTTTCCACACAGGGGGCTGACACTGGACTAAACTTGGTTCTAAACAGGCACAGAAGATGGCCTGTGGGAGCCCCAAGAAGGAATGCATGGCTCTGACTTAGAGGGCCAGAGTCAGTCTTCACTGGGAGTTGCTGGGAAGTTTGCCTGAGGAAGGATACACTTCAGGCAGAGGAGAACCCCTGCATGGCCAAGGACATAGATGCATATGGCATGCTCAACTTTGACTTCCAATCCCTGTTGATCAGTAGACAGCTAAGCCCTCTCTGTGGCCTGACCATATCCACAGGGACAGGCTGATGGGAGACGCATGTATACCATGGGACCCAGGAACCCTGGCTCTGCTGATCGGCCACAGGAGAACACCTGGCCCACGCTGGCCTGCTAGCTTCTCTCTCTTGAGAATGGAACTGAGAAACTCAATGGCTGGAAGTGGGCCATGAGCACCCATTAGGGCAGAACACCAGAGAGAATCTTCTGGATCTCCTGCTATGGGCCTGTGGCTGTCATGATTCTCTTTCTGAGCCCTGGTTATTCAACTTCCCTTAGAAGTTTTTGAGATTGTCCTTCCAAAAATTCCTTTTATTTTTCCATTAAGTAGGCTTTTGTTGTTTGTAACTAAAATCATATTAACCAATAATGTGTTTTTCAAGGCCAATTTCCCATCCACCTGCTCTGTCATGGGCTGCGTATGCTGGCTTTAGTATCCCATGGGACCTCATTATGCCCAAGGTATAATATGATCATGCTCAGGCTGGAGGAGAGGATAGGGGGGCATAGACAGGAAAGAGAAGCCAGGGTGGGTCTGACCTCACCCCAGTGCCCACACTTCAGACTCTGCCGGGTCCCAAATTTGAGTGTCCTGTCAACTCAGGCCTAAGGAGGCCCAATGACAATGACCCTATTGCATGTTCGTCATCTTTTCCTTACATTTTCAGAACATTTTAGTAATTCTCATTGGTCAGGAGGCGGTGTTAGGCTTTCCCATGGGACTCAGCAGGAAGCTGGAACAATACGCACTCTGGGTGCATGATAAATTTAATTAATTTGTGCAAGAATATTTCAATTGCTTTCTCCCTCATATGAATGAAATCCACATGATTTCCAGTCTGTTTCTATGGTTTCCTTCCTCTGTTCAGATGCATTAATCAGCCTGTCAGTTTATTATGGATTTTGGTACCTTTTTTTCCCCCATTCAAATTCAAGTCCATATTAATTTAGTTTTCATCTCAACAGTGTTTAAAAATAGAGCAAAATTATTTTGACTTGCACACAATCAGGCCTCTAAATGTTTCAGGAGTTTGTCACAGCAGTCTAGATTTCCATTGCTTTTCTCTTGCCATAGATGAGATATGGCTGTGATCTCCTGTTTTGTCTTGTAGCAAGTTGAATCAGCCTTAATCTTTTCTGTAATATTCATTTTTGCTTAAAGCCTTTTTTTTTTTTTGTGGCCTGTCAAACTCTAAAATGCAGCTGGCCTGTACACAGGGTTGGTCTCAGCAAATATGTGCTCATGGAGGGAAATTAGTTATTCCTTTTATATTGGTTGTTGAAAAGCATAACACCCCAGAGCCCCTCATCCTTAGGTGTTGGGGGTCATAATTCAATACTGCTCCAAAGAGTTGAAGCCTTCAGTCTGAGTGCTGTCCTTGGGCTTGTTAGCCCTACTCCAGCATGACAAAGGTGGACACAGTGTTCTCACCTGCAGGGTTGCTGGCACAAGCCCTTGTTTGCCGATAGCTCATAGAGGTATAGAG
This sequence comes from Marmota marmota marmota, assembly GCF_001458135.2. Lineage (NCBI taxonomy): Eukaryota > Metazoa > Chordata > Mammalia > Rodentia > Sciuridae > Marmota > Marmota marmota. The sequence continues at coordinate 35,917,096 of NW_025999932.1, forward strand.
GTTAAAGACATGCACTTGGAGTCAGATATGAACTGGATTGCTGTTCTCTCCTACTGACTTCTGAGATCTTGGACTGCTTCTTAACCCCACTAAGACTCCAATTCCTCACCTGCAAGGGTGAGGGTAATAAAGATCTACTTCTTAAGGTTGCTTAAGGGGACACATAGAAAGCACTTGGCATAGAATAAGACTCCTCTAATAGGAACTACTGCATTTGGGGTACTTCTTGCTACAGTTTGGATATTGAGTGGCCCCCACAGATCTATGTGTCAAAGTCTTGGTCCCCAGGGTGATGCTATTGGAAGGTTGTGAAATCTTCAGGAGATGGGGCCTGGTGGGAGGTCCTTAGGTCATTAGGGTTATATCCTCAAAGGGGATTCTGGACCCTGCTCCTTTCCCTTCCTTTTTTGCTTCCTGGCCACAAGGTGAACAGTTTGCTCCATCATGTGCTCCCTGTCATTGCCAGCTGACACCCCACCAGAGGCCTAAAAGCTATGGGTCTACCCAGACATGGACTGAAACCCCTAAAACCATGAACCAAATAAACCTTTTTGCTTTATAAGTTAATTATTTCAGGCATTTTGTAATAGTGATGGAAAGCTGACTAACATACCTTCTGTCCTGTTATATAAGAAAACTCTTATTGCTAGGGTTTTCTTTGCTTGCATGGACTAACATGTTGATTCCTTTTGCTTTAAAAAAGGACCATCTACTGGTACTCTTGGTACTGGGTACTTAGTCAGACACTTCTTACATATACTGTTTGTTTTCATTCTTGTAGTTTCCCTGTGAGGAAATTTCTCTCTTTTTTCCCCACATTTTTTATTGGTGCATTATAGTTGTACATATTGATGGGATTTGTTATTACATAGTCGTACATGCACACAATATAACATAATTTGCACAATATCACTCCCCTGCACTTACCCCTCCCTCTCTGCCTTCCATCCCCTGGTCCTTTTCTTCTATGAACTTCCTTTGATTTTTAGGGGATCCGCCCCCATCAGTTTTCCTTTTTCCTTTCTAGCTTTCACCTATGAGAGAAAACATAGGACCTTTAACCTTCTGAGTTTGACTTATTTCACTTAAAATGATGCTCTCTAGTTCAATCCATTTTCCTGCAAATGCCATAATTCAATTTTGTTTGTGGTTAAGTTAAACTCCATCATATATATATATATCAATATCACATTTTCTTTATTTACTCATTAATTGATGGACACCTAGGCTGGTTCCATAGTTTGGCTGTTGTAAGTTGTGCTGCTATAAACATGGGTATGCATGCATCACTGTAGTAAGATGATTGATTTCCATAGTGGTTGTACTAATTTACAGTTCCACTAACAGTGTAAAACTGTTCCTTTTCTCCACATCCTCTCCAGTATTTATTATTATTTGTATTCTTGATGACTGCCATTCTGACTGGTGTGAGATGAAATCTCAGTGTAGTTTTGATTTGCACTGAAGGAAGTTCTCTTACCCCCGTTTGGCCAAGGAGGGCCTTGAGACTCAGAGGTTGAAGCATTTGCTGAGATCACACAGCTGATGAGGGACAGGATCAGGAATCAGTTTTGATTCTTGCTTAGTTATTCAGCCCTTTTATTTTTATTTAACTTTCGAAGATCTTAAACCACATCAATCTCAATTATACAGTCACCATTTTGAGGGCAGGAACGAGGTACTATTTCCTTGACTTCCCAAAGTGCCAGGAATAACTGATAAATAATTATTGATCGATCTGCATAAAAGGCTTTGCAGACAGACAGCTGACCAGTCTTATGAAAAGCTTTTCTCTTTGAGAAACTTCAGATCCATGAGTTGGCTCCAGGACGCAGGGATGAAAGCAAGTATTATGTTTTGAGGATAGGATTGGGCATCAAGTCGGTAACCCTGGAAACCTGCTTTGCCAGTAAAGTGAGCTTGAGTCAAGTTCATGGTTAAGGTTCTTAATACTTTTTGACCTTCCGAGCCCTGTATACAGAGACGGGCAGTCAGCATGGATTACGGGAGCCCCAGTCAACCCCTACCTCTTAATATTTGGTCTCTGCACAGAAGTGGGCTGCCAGGTACAGAAGATTAATGGGTCTGGATTATCTGCCTGGGCAGATTAGCTGGCCCAGGATGGAGCAGCTGAGTGTCCTTCAGCTAAGTGGAGCTCATTGTAGGTCAGGGCAGTGGAAAATTCTGTGCAAGGTGGAGGTCTTGAGAATTCTGCTCTCTGTAGCACTGTGTGAGTGAGGGCTTTGCCACCACAGAGCACTATGGCCTGGGGGCTTACACAACACGTCTGGAGGCTGAAGTCCAAGATTAAGGAGATGGCCATCTTCTCCCCACGTCTTCATGTGGTTATTTCTCTGGGTGTGTCTCTATACTAATATCCTCTTCTTACAAGGAAACCAGTCATATTGAATTTGGGCCCACCCTGATGGCCTCATTTTAACTCCATTACTTCTTTAAAGGCTCTATCTCCCCAAACAGTCACATTCTGAGGTACTGGAGTTAGGGCTTCAGCATATGAATTTGGGAGGGTGCCACAATTCAGCCCATCACACTGGGATTCATTGCTATAGCAAAGAAGGCTCATCACTACCAGCAGTCACTGTGATGTTTGGTATTGTCAAAGGAGCTTGTCTCTGGTCATGGCTGGGCGGACTGTAAGGAAGGGGTTTATCTCTAAACTTGGGCTTGGGGGCCAGCAGGACACATATAAGGTTCTGAAAGAGACTAGTTTGATGGGAGCAGGGGAGCTAAACACTGGACAGATTGATAGATAGTAGGAAATAGCTATAGTAATGGCTCCAGTAATTTTTTTTTTCTTTTTCTTTCTTTCTTTTTTTTGTTGTTGTACCAGAGATTGAACTCAAGGGTGCTTAACCACTGATTGGATTAGCATTTTATCTAGAGACAGGGTCTCACTGAATTACTTGGGGCCTCCCTAAGTTTCTGAGGCTGGCTTTGAACTTGAGATCCTCCTGCCTCAGCACCCCCCACCCCCCGCTGGGATTACAGGTGTGCACCATTGTACCTAGCTGTAGTAATTATTTTTAACTTAAATTCATATACCTAACAAATAGTATACACACATACAAACACATACATAGTACATATGTGGGTGCACAGTATATATATAGTATTACATATGGTGTCTATCGTAGTAGAGTCCCTAGATCTCTGGGGCTATCCCCCTTTCTGATCATAGCTCCTTATTATGCCCCAGACATGATTTTGCATCACTTCTAATTCACAGCACTGCAGTCTCCTCAGAGGTTTTCCTCCACCAAGTTCACCTCATTTTGCAGTAATGACAGCCCCCAGGAAAAGCACAGATTGGATTAGCACACAGCACTGTTATCTCAGCACCCTAGGGATTCACAGCTGGGATTCACAGCTGTGCAAAGCTGGTTCAGCCCCACTCACTTTCTTGAAATCAGCAATGACCTAAACAACAAACCCCGATGCCCAGGAGATTGAGCTGGAGCCAGTGCTCTGAAAGCTGAGAGGCACAAGACAGAATGAAAATTTTATGGTTCCCAACAGTTGAAGCTGCGAGGCAGAATTTATTGATTTGTCCATGTAGCCTCCTAGAGCTCAAATTTCTCACAAAAATTGGCAAATTGTTTAAATGCAAATGCTCTAGCTATTTCAGGCTCCCTGGAGAGTTTAACTTTATCATGAGACTTTAGTTTGTAGATCTATTCCTCATCTAACATTTTCAAGACAAACATCCACTCAATGCAATGCATTTTTGGAGCTTCTGAGAGGAGTATGGAGCAACATGGAATTCCTTAAGGAATTTAGAGTAGCAATGAAGAAGTTCCCAGCAGCCCATGATAGCACTCAGAGGAAGCCGGAAGGAAGTGCGATGTAGGCCGAGGGGAGAGATTAATTCTGATATATGCATGGGGGAGTAATCAATGAAGCATCATTTCCTTCTGGAGAGAATGTGGAAACTGGGTAATAGACTTTATTTCTTCCTTTGCCTTTTGGAAAGAGACTGTGGGGCTGGGGGGAGGGAACACATGGAAGGGAAACACTTTGACTTTGTACTTGAGGGCAATGGTTATTTGGGTGAGAAGAAAGAGATCTTGTGAGACAAAGCTACTTGCAGATGTTGAATGAGCTGGCGAGGAGGGAAGGCAGGGATACCATGGGGTGGATGGCGTCAGGAGAGAATTAGGACCCACCCTCCAGTTAACAGAGAACGGAGGCCAGCTGAAGTGGCATAAAACCAAAGGGCAAAAATACTGTCTGGGACACAGTGGTAAAAATAATACACTGTTTGGCTCAGTGGTAGAGCGCTTGCCTAGCACTTGTGAGGTTCTGGGTTCAATTCTCAGCACCACATGAAAATAAATAATTAAAGGTTTAAAAAAAAAAACAACCCCAAAAACACAGTGGCCAAAAGAGTAAATTGGTAAAAATGAATACAGCTCTTTTTTCAAATATTGAGAATTTTATTTTTTCAAATGGTCATTTTAGCAATTTTTTTTGTGTTCTCTTAAACATTTTTTCTTATTTTCTGGACTATGAAAGATTGTTAACAGTTTTAGATTTTTGGGTTTTTTTTTGTTTCCAATTTGCTTTCTGCTGATTGTGACTTTTACTAATTGGTCGATGTTTTCATGAATTCTTTAAAATTTTGCCCTATATTAAAAGAAAATTGGCCCAAAAGAAGTAGTTTGTAATCACCTGCTCAGATTTTTGTTCCATCTGGAAAACTCTTTGATTGCCTGTAAAAGCAGTTTTGTCCACTTTTTTTGTTTTTTTGTTCCGGGGATTGAACTCAGGGGCACTGGACAACTGAGCTACCTCCCCAGCCCTATTTTGTATTTTATTTAGAGACAGGGTCTCACTGAGTTGCTTAGCACCTTGCTGTTGCTGAGACTGGCTTTGAACTCAAGGTCTTCCTGCCTTGGCCTCCTGAGCTGCTGGGATTACAGGTGTACCCCACCACGCCCCAAAGTTTTGTCCAGTTTTTAAGTTGCTATTATTTTAAATTGTTAATTCACTTTCAGTTAATAGGAAAACAACTGTCCTAGTTTGCCTAGGACTGGAGGGTTTTCTGGGACATGGAACTTTTGGTGCCCAAACTGGAGGGTCATGGGCAAACAGAGATGGTAGCCACCCTAGGTGGCAATGCTTGATGTGGCAGAGATGGCTAGTGCCCCCCACACATCGTGTTGCAGTCTTGCCCAGCCAGGAGCACATTTCCCAGCCTCCCTTGCAGCTAAGTGTGGCCATGTTATGGTTCTCATCAATTGTTGGAATGTGAGAAGTGCAGAAGGAAATGTGCCTTCTCTACCTTCTGAATGACCTGGATGTCAACACCCAAGGCCACCTTGGGAATACCAGGTATTGAAGACATCAGGAATTCTGGTGAGCCGGGCTCATGAATGACTGCATGTGGCTAAGGATTCCACCATCCACCCTGTTACCCCCACTGAGGGGCTTCATGCAAGCAAGAAACAAGCTTCTCTTGGGTTAAACCAGTGAGATGTGTTAGTTAGCTTTTCGTTGCTGTGACCCAAACACCCGACCAGAACAACTTAGAGGAGGAAAAGTTTATTTTGGAGGTTCAGTCTGTGGTTGACTGACTCCATAGCTCTGGGTGTGGAAGGAACCACGGAGGAAAGCTGCTCAGTTCACGACAGCCAGGAAGCAGAGAGAGCTTGAGTGCAAGGAGCCAGGGACGGGATAATCCTCAAGAGCAGACCCCTAGCGACCTACTTCCTCTAGCCATGCCCTAGCTGCCTATAGCTACTACCCATCAATCCATTCAAATTGTTAATTCATCCAATAGATGAATCCATTGATTGGGTTACAGCTTTCCTGATTCAATCATTTCACCTCTGAATATTCCTGAATTGTCTCACCATGAGCTTTACCTCATATCCAAATGATAACATATGTCAAGGTCTGTCTGTTCCACGACTTGGTGTTATCATAATTAACATATCCATACAAATTTTAAGAGAAATTTTACTGTTTTGATGGTATAATCTTTTTTTTTTTTTTTGTACTGGGGATTGAACCCAGTGGCACCTTTATCACTGAAGTATACCCCCAGTTTTATATATATATATATATATAAATTTTGGGTCAGGATCAGTGAGTTACTGAGGGTTTTGCTAAATTGCTCAGACTGGCCTCAAATTTGGGATCTTCTGCCATAGCCTCTTGAGTCTGTGGGATTATAGGTGTGTGCCAATATGTATGCCTGGCTGGTTTAATTCTTACTATGATAAAAATTCTAGGTAGGGAGTTCTAACCTAAACATGTTTTTTTAAAAAAAATTTTTTAGTTGTAATTGGACACAATACCTTTATTTTATCTATTTTTATGTGGTGCTGAGGATCGAATGCAGTGCCTAGCACGTGCTAGGCAAGCTCTCTACCACTGAGCCACAACCCCAGCCCCATAAACATTGTTTTTACCAGTGATCTCTATAACTGTCATTTGATATTTTCATTGTCAGTTTGAAGCTACAGTGAAAAGACTGAGATTCCCCCAAATTGATTCAGGCTTAGTTTGGACTGTGGCAGAGAATTTTAAGAACTAGAGTAGTGGACATATCTGTAAGGCAAAGGCCCCCAGACAGATTTCCTCTTTGAGAGTAGATGGAGTGAAGGAAGAATAGGAATGTGATCACTAAAGATAGTTTGTCTTCCATTTAACTGCCAACATCATGCATTTATTTTACCTTTCCCCAAGCTCATGAAAAGTCATGAAAAGCTCATGAAAAGTCATGAAAAGCCTCTTAACACTCAATCTAGAATTTCTCTAGAAAGTTAAGCTGAGCTGGCAGTTCTATGCATCCACAGTCAAGCAGAATTTCACTTAGTTTTTTTTAAGTTTCACTTAAAAGAATTTCACTTAGTTTTTTTCTGGGAAAAATAATGCTTACCTTTATGAATTAAATGAGAATGTATTTTAAAAATGCCTAGTGATAGCTGACATTTAGTGGATGCCCCGTAAATCATTTTCTTCTTTCATTGCAAAAACAATAGCATTGATTTTTTTTTTTCCTTCCTTTTGCCCACACAATTCAAAAGTTGTAGGGAAGTCTTGTTGTTTGGGTCTGCTGAGAAGCGCACACTAAAATGCAGTTCGATATGCAGGGGATTTCAGGAGGAGGCAGGGAGGGCCCCCTGCTGGGATGCTGGTCTGACATCTGGGAGAGGAGAGAGGGGAAGAGGGCAGGATGGGTAGGTAGAGTTTAAGAGTTTGATGAGGCTGTGCAGAAGTCTTGACCAGGCAGTGGGGAGCCCCAGAGCAAAGACTGCCTATTAGAGGAAGCTGCCCTGGGCAGGAAGGCCCTAGTTCTCAAAATTCTACTGTCTCTAGTCATCCCCTGGGAGCAGCCGGCAGAGAGGTGGCCTTGCAAGCTGCTTTGCATCAGAGGGGGCAGCCACTGACGGTCAGCTACATTGCCTGCAGCAGGTTCCTTGTGGAAGGAGGAAATGAGCCACACATTTGTACAGTTGTCAGGGATAGAGGGGGAGGTGTTCCCCCAAATGCACAGAAAAACCAACCGCAACAGTCTCTACTATGATTGTCTGAGGAGGGTTTCTTATTGATTTCAGGTTAGAGCTAAAAACCCAACCTTCAATACCAGGACAAATAAAAACGGGTACAAAGTCCTGCCAGGACAGATGGGAGTTTGCACCATAGCCAGTAGGTGGAAAAAGCATCCCACATAATAAAATTCAAAACAGCACAGCAGTGTGGTCTGAAAATTCAGGGCTGCTTGGGTTAATTCCAAGGCCTACAGATGAAACTGCAAAGTGTGTCACGCGGCCGAAGGTTCTATTGCTGGGTGAATTAAGTCTGATAATTAATTCTCCGCTTTTGAGACATGGAATGAAAAGTTCACTGAGGCCTGGAGCACTTTGGAGAATGACAGCACTTGAGGATTAGCAGACTGAGGCTTAAGGAGACTGGGGGGAGAAACCTATTTTTGTTTTCCAAGCCCCGAGAAAGAGACAAAGGTTTAAAGGAGAGTTAATGGGGGATTTAGAAACCTGGGCTTTGTGAGCATTTTCACTGGCTCAAGTTACTGGGCTGATCTGGATGCCAGAGTCTTTAGAATAAAAAAGGGAATCACCCTGCACTGAGAGTTCTAATCTTCACACAGAAGATTGACAAATTCTAATTTTAAATTGATGGTGAAAACCTGGTGTGGTCCAAGTTTTGTGAGACAGGCAGTTTACATAGTTCCTGCAGGGGAGGGGAGGCCTTTTTAGAAAAAGGATAAATAATATAAAAACAAATTAGGTAGGAGAATAAATATTTAGAATGAGAAAAAAAATCACAGCAAATTACAGATTGGAACTATCTGACAAGTAGTATGAATGAATCTGGTATTTTAGTAAACAAAATGATATTTGAGTGAACTGAGATACTTTTATACTATCTTTTTCTTACTGTTTTTTTTTTAGCTGCATACTTTTGGACCTCCTTTTTTTTTTTTCAAAGAAATTGTTTTGCATCTTTACTATTTATTTATGTATTGGTACTGGGGATTGAATCCAGGGCCTTGTAAATGCTAAGCACATGCTCTACCACTGAGTTATGTATGCCCTCGGTCTCCGGTCACCTCTCCTTATAACAATGATTTTGCAATATCATTTTCTGTAGAGAGACTGGGAAGATAGCATAGTTAAAAAAATATTTTTTAAAATTGAAGTGAGGGTGCATCCAGTATATGATGTCACATCCTGAAGTACAAAACAATATAAAGGGTGAGATGTTCTTATTATATTATGCCCTGTAGGTTTGCGTGTTACATGCAAATATCCTCATAAATTCCATTTTATGTAATTCCCATAGGGAAAAAAAGAGAATGAAGTACAGTATGTTTGTAATTGTATGTATTATATTACTCTGTGTGTGTGTGTGTGTGTGTGTGTGTATACTGAGTTCTATGGAAAGAAAACTGTTTTTGACTATGCATCTATCAGCACTGCTAAAAATAAAATCAGATAAGTTAGGAAAAAATTAACTTCATTGCTACACAAAAAGGACTAATCTTCAAACTAGATGGGAAGAAGCTTGACTACAACAGTTACAGTACAGATTATAAAGCATGAAAGAAGAAGTATTCTGACTTCTTTTCAATCAGTTGTTACACAGTAACAATTTTTTTTTTCAGGATGAACAGAGCTGTTTAAATCATAATTCATCCCCATTGAACTGGCTTAATTTTAAGGAATTATGCTGACAGGGAAGTAAGTTCATGTTTCCTGTGTGTGATCAGAGACAGCATCTCAGGGGACTCAGAATGACTGGTAATTATGGGCTGCTGGACTTGGGCATAGCTAAATGGTGGCCTCCAGTTTTATTTTTCTTTAACAAAATTGAGATCTCTGCTCACATTTTTACATGTGGGGGACTGGAAAAATTTTTCCCAGATAAGCCTCTGGCTTGAAACACTGTGAACCTTGTTTCTGTTCCACCCAAGTGTTTGCAATGGCAGGTACTGAAGAACACGTTCAGATGCCAGCAGGACCCAAGCCCTGAGTCTTCATGCATCTTCGTGCTGTGATCCGAGCAATTTGGGGCCAGGGAAGGGGACCTTCCTGGAAGCCATCCTTAGTGCTGAGACACCAGTCATGACTTAACTTGTATGTGGAGGTGACTGTAAGAAAACTTGGAAGGTTCTGTCTATCCCCCAGACCCAAAGTTAACACCTCCCCAGCTCAATTCCCCCTTAGTGGGATCCAGGAACATCCCACACCCCCTCTACACTCCAATCAGGAAACAAATGAAGGGGAAATAGAGGTCAAAAGTGTTAGGAACTCATGGTGAAAAGAGCTCAGTTTTGCAAATTTACCAAAGAATTTGACAACATATCACAGGTTGCCAGGAAAGAGCCCATTCAAGCAAGGGTCCCTTCTCAGCAAATGTACCTCAGGTGGGAGTCCAAGGGGAATTGTTCCATCCTTCCATGTGTGAGATGTCTTTATTTCAAAGTGAGACAAAAATCTGAGATGCTAATGTAAAGGCAATTCCCTCTTCATATAAAATGTTCCTGCAAACTTGCTAAAAGTTTGACTGTGAGAAATGAAATGAAAATGAGGAGATCTATGGGCAGAGGAAATTGCTTGATTTTAGAGGGCTCAAAAATAATAAAATCTCAAATGATATGTCCTCTTTTTAAAGGTACAATCTTCAATTTTCATTTTAATTTTAGGAAAGGTGTTGTATTTATAAGGTTGCAAAATAAAACAAAATGTGCAAAAGATCACACATTGAAATGACCCTGAGTCATACCTTGTCTCCAGGTTTCTATGACCTCAAGGCATCCATTACTACTGGTTTCTTGTGATCCAGTTCTTCATGCAAATATTTATGTCTACACACAGTGGGGGATACCTCACATCCAAATCACAACAGTGTATTATGATCTTTTTTCTCTTTTAAGAAAAATAAACACAAGCCTACTACTGACATCATTCTGTTCCTTACTCTCCTCATTTAATGATGTCAGAATTTGTTTCTCATTGTAAAAATCTTCGTTATTCTTTTTTAATACAGCTGCCATAAACCATTTTCAGAATTCATTTAACTATTAAGACATTTGGTTCATTTGTCACTTTTTTTCTAGTATAAGAGGCTTCAAGGCAGGCGTTATTTCTCAAATGTGTAATTATGCTTCTAGGATAAATTCTTTGAATTGGAATTGATATGTAAAGGGAACATGGGACTCTGGTTAGATCCTGCAGCCACAGAGTTTGTATTGGTGCATTCTCATCTGCAGTGGGTAATGGTGTTTCTTTCCTTCATGTTTGCTTACAAAGTTTGTCTTAAAACTTTTGATCCTTTCCAGTTTGATAGACTTTTTTCTTAAAGGCATTTAAGTGTGACTTTAACATGCAGTTCTTTCATTACGAATGCATCTCTCTGACCCTGCTTCTCTTATCACCTTTCTTTCTCTGATTCTCTTCTTCCACTTTTGAGATGATATTGATTATATTGAGCTCATGCCAGCTTTAAGCTCAGCTCATTAGCAACATTAATATCATCTGCAATTGGACATGCTCATATTTCATTTTCTTATCTGTGGGTCCTCTGATTTTCTTTTGCTCTGATGATCTTTGTTATTGACTTGTAGGAGTTCTTTGTATATTAGAACAATTAGTCCTTTGTTTGAGACATGAATTACAAGTGACCCCCCCCCCCCCAAAGGTTTGCTATTTGGATTTGACTTTGCTTGGGATGATTTTTATATTTAAAACCTTAAAATCTTAAGTTTTATAGAATAGAATTTATCTCCATTTATTTTTATTTTTATTTTTGTGCTATACTTGAGCCTCCCCTGCTCTGGGGTTATCAAATAATTCTCCTGTGTTTTTCTTCTTCCCTAATGGTTTTATTTTAGTTTTATATTTTAAATATTTGTATCACTTGGAGCTTATTTTAGCACATGGTATGATGTGAGGTTTCAATTCTATTTTTTTAAGATAACCACTTAGTTAATCTAAAATTATCTTTTTCACATTGATTTGAAATACCATCTATATTAATATAATATCTATCTATGTGTGTGTATCTATATATATATGGATTTTTTTAGGTTTTTGATCTGTCCATTAATTATTTGTGCACAAGTGCTACATTGTTAAATAATATATTATAATTTGAGTATAATTATAATTTGAGTATCAGGGAGGGACAGTCCTCCCTTATCCGTTTCCTGGCTATTTTTGTTAATTTTTCCTATGAACACCTGTCCACTAAAAAAATAATAAAATAAAATAATAAATTCTTCTGGTGTTTACTTGGAGTCATCTTAAATTTATGGACTAACTTAGGGAGACCTACTGATAAGGATCTTCCTATATAAGAACGTGCTAGGTTTCTCTGTTTCTCCAATACCTCTCTTCTGTCTTGATTTTTGCTACTCTAAACAATATATGAATTATTTCTCATTTGTGCACATATGTCTAGAGAACTGAGTTTTTGAATTGATATTGCTAGTGACTTAAATAGTAATTTAAGCAAAGGAGAGGAAGGGGATGGTGTCAGGGAATGGCCTAGCCCTGGCGCATTGAGGATACTGGGGAGCCTAGAGGGGAGCCATGCCAAGGCCTGGAGACCTTCTGCTGACCACTGAGGGAGCCTGCATGGCCCTGTGCTGAAGGAGGGGCACACAGGGGTTCTTCTCATCAGTATTTGAGGTGGTGTAGACATGATGCTTGCTCTGGTACTGAGATCCAGATCCTATGTGGACATCCCTTTTTCTAATGAATGGTCCAGGGACTTTGTCAGCATCCCTAAGCAGAGGTTGGGATCCTCAGTGACCAGGTTAGGCAGGGGCAATGGTGCTGAAGACAAAGCCCCCAGCATCAATCTTAGTGGACATGGTTTCGGTGGCACTAATACAACGCTTGAATGCTTACTTTCCAGTAGTTATTTTATGAAATAAAAGCAGAATACAAACCCACACAAATTATGGCACAATCACTGAGGGGCCAACGTAGCATTCTGGCTGAATCGAATGGTGGAGGCTGGGAAGTTCTGATATGAGCTCCAAGTACAACTCGAAGGCCAGCTCAGGCTTCAGAAGGGGACTTAGAGTCTTGGTATAGCGTCAGAAAGCCCAAGTTAGCTGCCTTTGTCGGGTTCTTGAGAATGAAGTAAGCAGAAAAAATCATGAGTTGAGGTTCAGATGCTGTCCTGGCAAACTCCATGGGGTGTTTTCATAGTCTTAGTTGCATATCTATGTCTGTCTGTCTATCTATCTATCTATCTATCTATCTATAATTTGTGCACAACTGCTACATATATAGCACAAATGCTATAACTAATATATAACTAATATGTATAACTAATATATATGTATGTATGTGTGTGTGTGTTTGTGTGTTGTAGATGGACACAATACCTTTATTTTATTTACCTTTATGTGGTGCTGAGGATCAAACCCAATGCTTCACACATACAAGGCAAGTGCTCTACCACTGAGACACTACCCCAGCCCTGCTCCCAATTTTGGTAGTGTTTAACTTAATGTCGCTTGACATAAATTGACTGCTGGCTGGGGTTGATTTTTTTTTTTTCTACCTGGAGATTTACATTGTAATTGCTCTTGTGGAAAAGACTGTTTACAGTGATGCTTTGAACTTATGCTTTTTTTTTTTTAACCTCAGTATCTCTGTTACTTAAGTCAGTCAATGTGCTTTAAGTACTCTATGACTTGTCTCTTAGACTTCTTTGTTTTATTTTGCAGTTTTAGCAGTGGGGAGAGGAGTCCTGGGTTATACATGGAAAGAAACAGTAATAGTTAATGTGCTGTCCAACTTACTTATCTTGTATTGCCCAATTTGCCTTTCATCTTCAGGAGTCTATAAGATGCTAAATATTTTATTCATTGTTCATTTAAAAGTAGGTGTGTGTGTAATAACTCACTAAACAGGGAGAGAAAACCTTACTGTCCTTTCCTGTGGCCTGTCAGAGCACAGAAAGAAACAAATCATAGCTTCTTGGACTATTTTCAAGAGTCCTATTTATCCAAATGATGAAAGATGTGGGGTTTTTGTCAGGGGCTGTGTCCTTGCTTTGCAGGCGCTGGCTTCTTTTTTGTGCTTTTGATGGTTTCTTGCACATAGCTTCTGTCAGGCAGATCTGGTTGCTGAGGTCTGATGTAGAGTATGCTGCCTTTCCCAATTAAAAAAAAAAAAAACAAAACTAAGAAAACTCTACCACTTGTTATATGTGCATTGGGCTTGTGTATTTACAAAGCACTGTTATAATATCTCCTAGAGACAGTGCAAGTGGAGGAGAGTGCTCAGTGGTCCTGGGGTATTAATGCATATTAATGTGTATGTGTTACATGTGCCTAGATCTCTATAGCATTTGCACAATGATTTGCAATTTACAAAACACTCTTACAAATACATCCACTCCAGGAGAGGAAACTACTTAGTGTCCCTGCTCCCTTGGGTATAAATAAATATTAAATTGGGCTTAATAGCATCAGGATTGCTTCCTCTGTTAAATTAGATCCTTTACTTAATACTTGGACACCAGCAGACTTGTGGCTTCACGGAGGACCACTGATTTGTGCCGGGAAGGATGGCATTATTCTGCTATTACAAATTGTCTTATCAGCTCTTTCTAAGTTTTCCCTTGATATGTTCATCGTTTCTCACAGCTGGGAGCGAAGACTCAAAGTAGTTGCTCTTTTGTAAGTTGTCATGGCTCTGTCTGCATTTCCTGCTCATATTTCTTATCCTTCTTTTTGCATTTTCCAAGCCATAGGTAGACAGTCCTTCACTTGGGACACCAGTGAGTGTGGGTGAGTCAGGATGACTGGGGCCGGTGGCGGGGGGGGGGGGG
>NW_025999932.1:35931456-35936038 GCF_001458135.2 Marmota marmota marmota
GGGGGGGGGGGGGGGGGTCCTGTGTCTCCCATAGGCAAACTCATACCCACAGACCCATTTTCCAATTCAATTATATTTGGGGATCTCGGTTTTCCTGTGTGATAAATTTATGTCTTTTCTCAGCTCTTCTCTCTTATGTCACCATGGTTGGATAGAGATTGAAGGCAATGTCAGATGCTGGCTGCTCACATTCCTCCAGCGTTTTTGGAGGTGCCTGGTCCTGCACTGGGCTGATTCCCTCTCCTTGACACCTGCTCTATATTCAGAGGCTTGTTCAATTTGTATGTCATGGAATCAGTGATTGTAGTAATGAAGCAATGGAGTGAGAGCCATTGCAAATAGCCACCTCTCAGAGTTTTACACTTGTTTTACTCTTGAAAGAATTGACTAATTTTAAAGAGAATCTGACGTCCAATCTCAAGAAACGTTGTAAACTATACTTATGGTTAGTTTTCAAATGTTCCCTATATCTACTTTTAGCTTATGCCTTTCAGTAGTAGAGTTGTTTGAGTTTTAGCTAGGCACCAGGTCTCCAGCTCCAAAACCATGATTCCCAACCTGAATTTGGGCCAATGAGATGTGAGTGGATGTAATATGGGCAACTTGTGGGTTTCTACTTAATGAGTTTTGACCTAGTTTCCCTCTTTCCTTTCCTTTCCCTCCCTCCCCCTCTTCCCCCCCCCTCTCTTTCTTTCTTTCTCTTCACTGGAAATGTAACCCAAGGACCCTTTATCATTGAGCTACATCCCCAGCCCTTTTATTATTATTATTATTTTTAATTTTGACACAGGATCTCACTAAGTTGCTTGGGGCCTTGCCAAGTTCCTGAGGCTGACCTCAAACTTGCCATCCTCCTGCCTCAACCTCTGGAGTCACTGCGATTACAGGCGGCTCCTGCTTCTCTCATTTATCTTCCCACATTGGGGGCTGTGGAGCTGCCCTCATGGCCCCCTCCACTTTCTCCAGGCCACTTACCTATAGACTGGATGCTTGGCACAGTAGCTTGGTCTGTTCTTTAATATAGCAGGTAATTAAAAATATTAAACCTTTGTGCAGTTTATTGTTAGAGAATACAATAGATCCCAGTGAAAACTCTATATGTGAAGGTCGGGTAGCTGGTCCCTTCTCTCCTTTCTCCAATCTGTTTTCAAATAGTTGTCAAAGAGAGACCAGTCTTCTGCTTAAAATCTTCTGGGGCTCCCTAGGCTCCTTCCATGCCAAACGCAGCCTGGCTAAAGATACAGCATAAGGCCACATTAGAATTTCTTTTGACCAGAACCCACATACTTCCTGACTCAAAAGCATTTAAATATTAGGACTTTGGTCTTGACCTAGAAGCAGCTTTTGGCTCCTTCTCAGTCATCTTCAGCCTGCCTGCCGTCACTCTGGCCTTCAGCAAGTCCATCAGGGTGACCCAGAAATCCTACAAGGTGTTTATCTGTGGCCCTGGGGGCCTTCTGTTCAGCAACCACTCCTACATAAGTATGCCTGGTGCCCACATAAGCTCCTCCAGCTTCTCCCAGCTGGGCAGCAATAGTAGCTTCTGGTGAAGCTTGGGCACTAGCATGAGTCTGGGTGGTGGCTCTGATGGGGCTGTGATCATGGGGGGTGTCCCAGCATTCACTGTGAACTGGAGCCTGCTGAGCTCCTCAGGATAGAGGTGAACCCCAACATCCAGGTTGTGCATACTCAGGAGAAGAAGCAGAACAAGATGTTCAACAAGAGGTTTGTCTCCTCCATCACCAAAGTGCAGTTCCTAGAGCCGCAGAACAACATACTAGAGACCAAGTGGAGCTTCCTGCAGAGCAGAAGATGTTTGCAGCATCATGAGAGCTACATCAGCAACCTTCTGCTAGGCACAGCCGAGAGATCAAGTATGAGGAGCTGCAGATGCTGGTTGGGAAGCACAGGGACGACCTGCACTGCACAAAGACAGAGATCTCTGAGCTGAACTGCAACATCAGGCACTTTCAAGCCTAGATGGAGGCCCTTAGAGGCCAGAGGGCATCCTTGGAGGCCGTCATTGCTGATGCTGAGCAGCGAGGGGAGCTAACCATTAAGGACACTAACGTCAAGCAGCAGCTGTGCAAATACCTGGACCGGGATGTGGAGGTTGCTACCTACTGCAGGCTGCTGGAGGGAGGAGAGCTGGCTGGGATCTGGGATGCAGAACATGAATATCGTATACCACTGGCTACTCAGGAGGGATGAGCATGTCCCATGGGAGCCACTCAAGCCCTGGCCTCAGCTACGGCCTGTGCTCCTTCGAGCCTAGCTTCAGGTCTGCTGGGGGCTCCAGTTCCTTCAGCCACACCAAGGCCATGGTTGTGAAGGAGACTGAGACCCACAGCGAGAAGCTGGTGTCTGAGTCCTCTGATATCCGCCCACATGAGCAGCCACTATATCCCCCCTCCCAAACTCCCTCCTACTGCCCCAGTTGCCCCAGGCCCATGAGGGAGACAGTTGTAGAGGGGTGTATGGGGAACAAGAGACTCACCTAAGGCTCTCCCTTATCCTTCACCCACTCCTGAGGTACGCTCTCTAATGCCTGGGATAATCCCTCTTGCCTAAACCCTCACCCCAAAGGAATTCATTTGATTTTTTTTTCTCTCCCTAAATAAAGCCTCAGTTGGTCCCACCAACTGGAAAAAAAAAAAGACTTTGGTCTTCTCTCATAATAAGAAATCTAGAGAAAGGCGTTTCCAGGGTTGGTTTAGTTTAGTAGTTCAGTGATGTCAAAATCCTCTCTGACCTTTGCTTTCCATTCTCTTGCATTTTCCCTCATAGTTATAAAGTGGTTGCAACAGCTCCAAGCTCACATTTTCTCACAAATCTAAATGGAGGAAGGGAAAAGGAGCTTCTCCTTTCCTTTTTATCAAGGAGGAAAATCTCCCAGAAATCCCTAGCAGATTTTTTTGCAGGTCCCTTTGACCAGACAGAAATCACATTGTCTATGCCCTGGCTGCAAATTGACTGGGGAAGTGAGGGTATATTGTGGAAGGGAAACTGCCTATGGCACTTGGGAACAGGCATGCCTACAGGCAGGTAGCCAGTGTGTGCTCCAAGAGCCTCACGTACATCCCTGAAACAAATATGAGTGTAAGTTAAAATATAAAAAATGTATTGCCTGTGACCATGAGGCCCATCAACATTCCTTGTTATGACTTATTAGTCAGTACACCTCTGACCAAAGTAACATAGTACACGTTTTATAAAACAAATATATTTGATTTTGTTAAAAAACAATCTCTTTCCTAGTGCAATTAAAACAGGGATGGTGGGAGAGGACTTGTTGGAATGGGATAAGGTTAATGCCATTTACTTTCTAATTTTCATGTTTATTTTCATGTGTTTAAGCATTGAGCACCCTGCTCACAAAAATAAGTTTGTGGGAATAAAAGGTATTTTATAGTAGTGAGGAGGATGGGTTCCTCGGATCTTTTCTGAGTTGTGTATTAAAATGCACACGGCCATCTATAATACAAATTAAACATAAGGTGTGGAGAGGGTGGGACCTCCACAGGGTGGGAGGCAGGTCTTTCTCTTGTAAAGTGGGAGAAGTCGATTGGAAATGGGAAAATGGGAAGATGGAAAAGAGGACCCTCACAACACCTGTACCCAAGGGCATGTCAGCAGATGGGTTACAGGGAGAGGGCAGAGGAGAGTTGAGGGCTGAAAACTGGTTTCCTCAAAATCATCCAAGTCCAGTGTTTTTCCCGTAGAAAGTCTCTGGGGATCTTTCATGACACGTGGACTCCAGTTTAAAGACATCTGGTTGTGAGGATCAAACAAGATAACAGGTAGCCTTTTGTATGCTATAGAGAGTGTGAAAGTGTCGTTAATAATAACATTCTCTGTTGCATATTTTCTGTTTTTTTTTTCCTTCCTCTCAAAATCGTGACTACATCCCACAGAATAAAAAATGGCTTGAAGTTACTTTATGTTCTAAGTCCTGAAACTGCCCACTGTCAGGCAAGCCGGCTCCTCTCCTCCTGCTCCCTGAAGTATAAAAGAAGGTTGGAGGGAGGAGTGGGAGGCCACGTTTTTGAGGGAGTGTTGATATGGGGGTGGAGGCTGGGGCAGATTCATGGGAGAGGGTGCCTTCCTTTTCCCCGGCTGGATGCCTGCTTCTCCATGGCGTGCATGTGTGTGTGTGTGTGTGTGTGTGTGGTGTGTGTGTGTGTTTGGTATGTGTGTGTGTGGTGTGTGTGTGTGTGTGTGGTGGGTGTGTGTGGTGTATGTGTGTGTGTGTGTGTGTGTGTGTGGTGTATGTGTGTGGTATGTGTGTGGTGTGTGTGTGTGGTGGGTGTGTGTGGTGTGTGTGTATGATGTATGTGTGTGATATGTGTGGTGTGTGTGTGTGGTATGTGTGTGTGGTGTGTGTGTGTGTGTGTGGTGTGTGTGTGTGTGTATGTGTGTGTGTGTGTGTGTGGTGTGTGTGTGTGTGTGTGTGTGTGTGTGTGTGTGTGTGTGTGTGTGTGTGTGTGTGTGTGTGTGTGTGTGTGGTGTGTGTGTGTGTGTGTGTTGTGTGTATGATATATGTGTGTGATATGTGTGGTGTGTGTGTGGTGTGTGGTGTGGG
>NW_025999932.1:35936055-36060255 GCF_001458135.2 Marmota marmota marmota
TGTGATGGTGTGTGGTATGGATGTGTATGGTGTGTGTGTGTGTGGTGTGTGTGTGTGTGTGTGTGATGTGATGTGTGTGATGATGTGGTGTGTGTGTGTGGTATGTGTGTGTGGTGTGTGTGTGTGTGTGTGGTGTGTGTATGATATATGTGTGTGATATGTGTGGTGTGTGTGTGGTGTGTGGTGTGGGGGGGTGGGGTGGGGTGGAGGGCGGCATTTTCTCATCAGGTCTGGTCTGTGTGAACAGAGAAGAGCCATGGCGGAATCACCATTGCCCCCCGCCCCGGTCCCTGCTCAGGACCTCCGACAAAACTGGGATCTTGGGGCTTGTTGGGCTGCAGAGAAGGACAAAGATGCTTGCCTGGCAATGCGCAGTCACCAGCTAAGGGTGGCCATGCCATGGCATCACTGTCCATGGTCTTGGGAGCTGCCTGGGGTTGTGGTTCCTGCCAGCAGGGTATGGGGACCACAAGTTAGATTGGTGATAATGACCAATGAAAGAGGAAGAACTACTTTAGTCCCACCATGTGAGTGCTCCATGTGGAAATGTCTTTGGCTTTATGGTCCTCCTCCCTGCCCCAACACCAGATGAGCAGTCCCAGAGGAGGGGACGGGAAAAGGGGCCACCTCCCTCCATCTGTTCCATGTCACACTCTTCTGCTGTCCTCAGCCTGTAAGAACTGCCTGTGCCACTGCTTCACAACTCTGTTGCGTGACATCACCTTAGTAGCTTGTGATCCTTCATGTTGGGACTATTTAACCACCAGCCTCAGCAGAGCCACATTTGGCTTCCCCTGTAGCCAAATGCAATGGGCCTGCACCTCGGTAAGGGTAAAGCTGGTAGTACAACCACAAGAGTGAGCCAAGGAAGTTCTGTTTCTTGCAGCAAGTCAGGAGTGCACTGGGCTGATTCTCAACGTGGGATCTTCCTGAACAAAGAAAGCAAGGGGCTTTGTTCATGTAGGAAAGACTTATCACCACAGGTACCGGGGAGGGGGGAGGGCACATTCCTGAGCATGCTCAGTTCAACATCGTATATCAAATATGCAAAAATATGGCAGGTGAGGATGCTTCTAGAGGGAGAATTTAGTACTGCAATGAGCAAAGTTTACTCTAGGTCACCTAAAAAGAGTGAGTCAGAGTGACTCCACAATTTTGACTAGTTTCTTTTAAGTTTTTCTAGAGGTTTTATCTAAAACAAACAAAAACCCAGAACTTTGAAGGAGCATTAATAATCATTTAAAGGGGCAGCAGTCCCCCCATCCCCAGCATAGGTGACTGCCCCTAAATATACCTGTCTAGTGGCTAATACCGCTACCTGCTCCACCCAAGCTGAGATGGCTGTTAGGGTACTCAGCATCTGTCAGCACACCACCAAACCCAAGCTCCCAGGATCAGCAGCCTCACATGTGGGTGGGGGCAAGAATGTGAGTCAAAGTGGGTTAGGATTTAAAAATGGACCCAACAAAAGCTTGTAACTAAAACGAGACTATTTTAATCATAGAAAATGACTGAAAAGCTATTAAACAGGATGAAAAATGTCTTTGGGGGGGGGGCCTTCTATCCAGCAGAAAAAGTTGAATTTTGCAAAACATAATAGTATATTAGAAAAGCAATGTTTCATGTCTCTCTGTCTGCCTATCTCTCTTTGTCTCTCTCTCTATATATATATTTAAAATTTTTCTGGTGCTGGGGATTGAACCCTGGACCTCCCAGACTCCCACAATGTTAATCATTTGCTCTGCAAGTGAACTACGCCCCCAGCCCCTCATTTCATAAATTGAACCTCCTCAATGAATTACATACCTCAACAAAACAAGAGATGTTGAAAAGGGTCCATTGTAATTGAGAATTGCTGATCATGCTAGGAAGTGTTGGGGGTCTCAAAGAATTGTTTACAATGTAATTCAGTTGGCTTTCCATCCCTGGATTTCAGCCACTGTGGCCTCTGGATCACAGAGCAGCACTGTTGAGTCTTATTTCCTGGCTCCTGACTGGGGGTGGGTCTTCCCTCTCTATCTGGCTGGGAGGGCAGGATCCACACATGCTGATTGACAGTGCCCACTCCTCTCTTGAGGTACCAGGCTGAGGCTGGCCCCTGTCTTGGCCGAGCCCTCTCTTGGCTCCGGAAGCCAATTCTGCAGAAGCCTCAGGATCACCCTCCCTCTGGTACTTAGGCCATTTCTAAGGATGAGCAGCTGTGCAGAGAATTAGTTCTTTTGCTGTGCAGAATCCTTCAACGAGACTAATTGTTTTTATAATAGTACTTTCACAGGAAGGGGAAAAAAAAAAACCCTC
The DNA here is from genome assembly GCF_001458135.2 of Marmota marmota marmota. Taxonomy (NCBI): domain Eukaryota; kingdom Metazoa; phylum Chordata; class Mammalia; order Rodentia; family Sciuridae; genus Marmota; species Marmota marmota. The sequence goes on from NW_025999932.1 coordinate 35,938,354, forward strand.
TCATAAAAGCAAATGGATTTTCTCTCTGCTCAGAATGCACATCTTCTGCCCAGCAGGTACTGAAATGCAGATGGTGTGTTCACATTCCCAACTGGGTATTTAGTGGGGAAGGAAGGGGTCCAGCTCTCCCCGCCCTCTCTGGCACCAACACTGCCAATGCGGCATTTATTCTTTTCTTTGAGATTCACTTAGAGCAGTGATATCTGTTTTAAACAAAAGGTAAAAGATTAAATATTGAGATGGGATTTAAATCAAGAATTAAAAAAAATAAAAAGGGACCTCCACAGTAGTTCCCAGATTGACAGTATATAAAAGACCCAAGCCTGTTGTCTCTAAGGTGCTAATTGCAGGTGATTTCAGGAACATCAAGAAGGTTTCTGTAGCCGTCAGGACCAAGTGTGACTGAAACAGAAACTGGATCTCAGTAGCCATAACCAAAAAAGGACCTGTCATACTCATGTAAAAGGGTCTAGCAATGCAGGGCTGGTATTATTCAAGGAAGCTTCTGTGGACCCAGGCTCTCTCTAGCTTCAAGCTTCTCCTTCTTCATCACAGATGGCTTCTGCCCCAGATGTCAAGAGAGGCTCTTTTCCCTTGGGCATTGCCCCCAACTTGCAGGCAGGACCAAAGGGAATAGGCAAAGTGCAAACGTGATGGACCATGATCCAGCAGTCACACTCACTGGTATGTACCGAATGAATTAAAACTGAAGTCCATGCAAAAATGTGCACACAGATGTTTATATTAGCTTTCTTTGTAATTTCCAAGACTTGGAAGCAACCAAGTTGTCCTTCCGTAGGTGAAGGGACAAATAAACTGGTACATCCAGACAATGGAATGTTATTCAGAACTAAAAAGATATAAGCTTTCAAGTCATGAAAAGACATGAAGGAAACAAATGTGTATCACTAAGTGAAACAGCCAATCTATAAAGGTTACATACTGTAAGATTCCAAGCACATGACATTCTGGAAAAGGCAAAACTATGGACAGTAAAAAGATCAGTGCCACTGATCAGTAATAGAGTGCTTGCTTATCCATGTAAGACCCTGGGTTTGATCTCCAGTGCTGCAAAAAGAAAGGAAGGAAAGAAGGAAGGAAGGAAGGAAGGAAGGAAGGAAGGAAGGAAGGAAGGAAGGAAGGAAAAAAAAAAGCTGAAGTCAGTTGTGGTGGCATACACCTGTAATCCCAGCTACCCTGGAAGCTGAGGCAGAAGGATTGTGAGTTCAAGGCCAGCCTGGGCAACATAGTGACATCCTGGGTTTATTTAATTTTTAATTTTTTAAAAAGTATCCTATCAGACTATAATGGATTGAAACTAGAAAGTCAACAACAAGACAAATCCTAGAAACCACATAAACACATGAAGATTGAACAACACTCTCTTAAATGAAGAATGGATGAAAGAAGAAATGAGAATAGAAGTCAAGAAATTCTTAGAAATGAATGAGAACAGAGATATATCAAAATCTGTGGGGCAGTATGAAAGCAACGCTGCAGCCCCATACACCTCACTGAGCATGCACAATTCAGTGACTTCAACCTCCCATTTCCTTAATTAGCATAATTTGAACCAATAGCATTACTACTTTTCCAAACTCTAATTTTATGCTAATTAGAGTTTAATAATAATAAAAGTTTGAACCAATAGCAGTGACCCAAGTGCTATATGAACCCCTAGACTAGCATACTAAAAAGACCCAAGCCTGTTGCCTATAAGGTGGAGAAAAGCTAATATTTGGTCCCCTCACACTGTAAGAGCTCTGTTATTGTTTCTATTCTTCAGTAAATCTTACTCTTACACTCACTCATCCTGGTCTGTGGATTTCATTCTTTAAATGCACAAGACAAGAACCCCCAAAGAAGAAGAAATTGACAAGGAAATGCTGGGGTCTACTCCAACACTGGAGGGCATGGCCCACCATTAAGAGTAGCAACGTTTCTTGGCTGCAGAGGCCTGCAACCTTGTGCAGACCCCACCCACAGGAGAATTGGACAAATTCTGGTCTCACCCACCAGCAGCTATGGGAAGCCAGTTTCATCTCAAAAGTGCAGTTTCAATATGATCTGCCCAAATGGAATCAGGAAGATATGGAAAAACCTAAACAGACCAATATCAACTAATGAAATCAAAACAGAAATTAAAAGTCTTCTAAAAAAGAAAAAGACCAGATGGATTTTCAGCTGAGTTCTACCAGACTTTACAGAAGAACTGTTTTTCTTAAATTACTCCATGATATTGAAAGGGAAGGAACACTCCCAAATACCTTCTATGAAGCCAGTATATCTCTGATACAAAAACCAGGAAAAGATGTATCAAGGAAAGAAAACTATTGACCAATATCCCTGAGGAATACATAGATGTAAAAATCCATAGATTTATAAATACATAGATGTAAAAATCCTTAATAAAACATTAGCAAACTGCAGTCAAAACCACATCACCATGATCAAGTGAGTTTCAGTCCAGGGATGCAAGATTGGTTCAACATATGCAAATCAATAAATGTAAATCATCACTTAAACAGAATTAAGAACAAGAATCATGTGATCAGCTCAATAGATGCAGAAAAGGCCTTTGATGAAATACAGCACCCATTTATGTTAAAAATGCTGGAGAAACTAGGGATCAAAGAACTTACCTCAACATTTTAAAGGCCATTTATGACAAATCCAAGGCCAATATCATACTGAATATACTCTAAAATTGGGAAGAAGACAAGGCTTTCCACTCTCACTACTCCTATTTAATATAGTCCTCATAACATTAGCTAGAATGATCAAACAAGAAAAGGAAATCAAATGGTTACAAATAGGAAAAGAAGAAGTAATGTTTACCAATGACATGATTCTACATCTAGAAGACCCAAAAAATCTCCACCAGAAGCCTTTCAGAGTTTATAAATGAGTTCAACAAAGTAGCAGGATACAAGACCAACACCCATAAATCCATAGCTTTCCTAATACTCTAAGAGTGATTCAGCCGAGAAAGAAACCAGGAAAATCGTCCCATTCACAATAATTTCAAAGAAAACCAAACAAAAGAAAACAAAAGCTACCTTGGGAATTAATCTAATCTAGGATGTAAAAGAGCTCTACATTGAAAATTATAGGTCATTGAAGAAAGAAATTGAAGAAGATCTTAGAAGGTGGAAAGACAATCTATGTTCTTGGATAGGAAGAATCAATATTGTCAAAATGGCCTACCTCTAAAAGCAATATACAGATTCAATGCAATCCCCATCAAAAGACCAGTGACATTCTTTACAGAATTAGAAAAAACAATTCATAAATTCATTTGGAAGAATAAAAGACTCAGAATATCCAAAGCAATATTAAGCAAGAAAATCAAAGCAGGAGACATCTCAATACCTGATCTGAAATTAGTCTGTAGAGCTGTAGTAATAAAAACAGAATGGTATTGTTATCAAAAAAGACACAAAGACCAATGGAACATAACAGAAGACACAGAGACAAATCCATATACCTACAGTCATCTGATACTTGACCAAGGTGCCAAAATATATTTTCAGACTTCTTTAACAAGACCCCCAAAGCACAAAAATAAAACCAAGAATCAAAAAGTGGGATGCCATCCAACTAAAAAGCTTATTCACAGCAGAAGAAATGGTTAAGAATGTGATGAAGAGCCTACAGAATGGGAGAAAAACTCAGCCATCTACTCCTCTGATAGGGGATTAATATCTAGAATATACAAAGAACTAAAAAAAATTAATACCAAAAGAAACAAATAACCCTGTCAATAAATAGGCAAAAGAACTAAAGACAAACATCTCAAAAGGAGAAACAATGGCCAACAAATATATGAAAAAATGATCAACATCTCTACCATTCAGGGAAATGTAAATCAAAACTATAGTAAGATTTCATCTTACTCCAATCAAAGTGGCAATGATCAAGAATATAAACAATAAAAAATGCCCAGGTATACTTGTACGTTGTTGGTGAAACTACAGACTAGTACAACTATACTGGAAAGTATTATGGAGATTCCTCAAAAACCTAGGGATGGAACCACCATATGACCCAGCTATCCCACTCTTCCCTTCCAAATGTCTTTCTACATTCAACTAGGAGGCTGAATTCTGTTCTTTACAGCTAAGAACTACTTCAGACCAAAGGGTGGGAGGACTGATCTTGGTTTGAAACTGGACCCGGCTTGTATTTAGCTGTACGCCATTGGACAGCTTCCTTCCTCTTACCAAATCCCTGTCCTTCCAAGGATAAAATAAATAAATAAAACAAAACCAATCAAGTTGGGTGGCTCTGAGGGTTAAAAAGGACGTTTGCAAAGCATTTAGCACAATGCTCGGCACAGAGTTGGCACTCAGTGAACGAAAGTGTAGTATTCCAGTGAGGTGAGCATACATTCCCTCCGTCGACATATTTGATTATTTTAGAATTTTCCTGCCACAAAGATGCAAAATGAGGGCTGGGGCTGTAGCTCATTGGTAGAGGACCCGCCTCGCACATGAAAAAAGATAGTTTACAGTTAGCCTTGCTAATGACCACAAAGTCATAGGCATGGAGTTTTCATTGAATCTGTCTAGTACTTTCGAAAACTGAATTTAGTTCTAAATAACTATGTGCTATGTCTACCATGTTTTTACCATCAGATTCATTTAGTAAATGTATTGTCTCTGAGAATAGGATTACTAATTGTGCATACCAAGGACTATGTGAATAAATAAATACATTATTATTTTATTAAAAGAATCATAAGTGGGTAGGACTGCAAATTGGTGTAACCAATCTGGAAAGTACTATGGAGATTCCTTAAAAAATTTGGAATGGAACCACCATTTGACCCACTATCCCACTCACCAGTCTGTACCCAAGGGACTTAAAAACAGCATACTACAGGGACACAGCCACATCAATGTTTATAGTGGCACAATTCACAATAGCTAAACTGTGGAACCAACTCAGATGCCCTTCTATGGATGAATGGATAAAGAAACTGTGGTATATATACACAATGGAATATTACTCAGCATTAAAAGAGAATAAAATTATGGCATTTGCAGGTAAATGGATGGAGTTGGAGTATATCATGCTAAGTGAAGTAAGCCAATCCCAAAAAACCAAAGGCTGAATGTTTTCTCTGATAAGTGGATGCTGATCCATAATGGGCGGGGGGCATGGGATGAGTGGAGGAACTTTGGATTGGGCAAAGGGTAGGGTGGGGAGAGAGGGGGTCATGGGATAGAAAAGATGGTGGAATGAGACAGACATCATTACCCTAGGTACATGTATGATTGCATGAATGGTAAGATCCTACTTTGTGTACAATCAGATAAATGAAAAATTGTGCTCCATTTGTGTACAATGAATCAAAGAGCATTCTACTGTCATGTATAACTGATTAGAACAAATAAAAAAGATGAAAAAAATAATAAACGATAATAAAATAGGTAATGTTGGTTTTATTATTTGTGATTGGGGGCATGTAATGGCTTTTAATGTGTTCTCCAAAAAGTGTTAAGTCGGAAAGCTAATCACCCTATTATGACAATATCAAGAGGTGGAGCATTTAAGAAGTGATTAGGCCACAAGGCTCCTCCTTCATGAGGAGGGAGGAGGGCTCTTTATAAAAGGTGTGCTTGGCCTTCTTCTTCTCTTTCTCTCTTTTTGCCTTTTTATCATGGGATGAAACAGGGAGAAGACCTTTGATCTTGGACTCCCAGACTCCAGAATCACGAGCCAATAAGCTCTGTTCATTGGAAGTTATCCAGTCCATGGTATTCTATTTTAGCAACACAAAACAGACCAAGAGAGCTTGAATTGAGAAATGCTGCTGCTTAAAAAGACTCCCTCACATCTTATTCTTAAAAGTTTACCCGCCGCCCATCCCCATTCAAAATCCAGCTCAGTGGTTACTTACCTAACTTCTCCATATGATCAATGTTATCCCATAAAAACGAAGCAACAGCAATAAAGCTAGAGTCATTTCAAGTGGCAAAATGATGCTTCAAGTTCTATGTACAATAACGGGTAGTTTCCAGAAGGGTCCATAAGCTCAGGCTGCTTACAACACACCTCACTCTTCCTTCTAGGTACCTCTGTGTTGTTTTACTTCACCTGCTGTATCATAAATTCCTTAAACATAGAGTCCATGTGACATACAGCTTCACATGTTTAGAAGCAACAGAACACATTTCATGTATTTATTTAAAAGAAAGAATGATGACAGTCCACTATTAGTTAGTTGTGTGATCTTGGAGAAATGTCTTATCCTCTGTATGTTGGCTTCCTCATTTGTAAAATGCTGATTACTATAGCCTCCAATGCTGAAGATTAAATGAGATCATATATATGAAGTACTTAGCACATGGCCTGATGCACTGAATTCTAAATGAATGTCAGCCGTTTATTTTATTATCATGATTAACATTAACATTTCAGTAAGTACATTAAGGTAGGGGGTTTCCTTGCTGACCAAAAGTGCAGTGGTAAATGAGGGTTAGATATGATCAATGTTATCCCATAAAAATGAAGTAACAGCAATAAAGCTGGAGTCATTTCAACTGGCAAAATGATGCTTCAAGTTCTATGTGCAATAATGGGTTGTTTCCAGAAGGGTCCAATATATTCTCAGGCATACACTCAACACATACCCACAAAATACAACTCAACCTTGCCGTAAATTTGATCTATAGCCAACATAATTGCGCCTGCTATCGAGGGAGTGCATATGGTGCTGGCGGAGCTCTGTGCACCCTTGGAGGATTCTTTGGGTACTCTGCTCTTTCCCAAGGACTCTCCAAGGGAGGTGAAATTCATGCTTATTTCTGTCTTCATTTTCTTATAGTCAGCTGAGGGCTTTTTGGTCACTTTGAAACCCTTAGGTTAAACAAAGTAGGTTTGGTGACAATCTATTAATGATGGTATGGAAGCAGTTTTTCTTGCTGCAGATTTTTTTTTCTTTAAAGCAAGAGCTGGACTCAATATTTCTCCCCTTCCCATTCTGCAACTCTTCCAATTTCACCAAGGCATTGTGATGGCTCCCTTGTGTTCCCAGACCAAGCACATTCACTTCCTCTGGAAAGCTTTCCCTTGATCCCTACCAAGAGTTCATTGGCAGTACAGGATTTTTTAATTTTTTAATACTAGGAATTGAACCCAGGGATGCTCTACTACTGAGCCACATCCCCAGCCCATTTTATTTTTTATTTTGAAATAGGGCCTTGCTAGGTGACCCTGGCTGGCCTAAAACTTGTGATCCTCCTGCCTCGGCCTCCCTAGTCACTGGAATTACAGGTGTGCACCACTGCACCTGGCCAGTGCAGGACTGTTTTATTATATGGTATTTCTGCATTACCTTATTCTGGGGCAAGGGTGTATTTAAAGTTTTGTTTCTACTGGAAGACAACCACTAAGAGGTATGAATCTGTTTTTGATTATTTTTATGTCGGTATATTATGTCAGGAGGGTTTGGGGACGGTGGGATAGACAGATCTGAAGCCTTCTTTTCTGCCGGGGGCACAGTACTGTCACATGTAGAGCTAGAGTTCTAGTGGCCACCACCATGGACCAGCTGGCCCCTCCCCTGAATTCCTACTACTGCATAAGCCCAGATGCCCATGCAACCCCAAGATAGGGCGTGGGAGCTGCAGTGAAGGCAGGGACCAAATTCCCTATGGGAGCAGCAAGTGGGAGCTTTGGGAAATTCAGGTATCTGTAGAGACAGAGGAATCTGATATATCATGTCCCCTAGAGTTGTGGTCTAAAATTATAAAGGAAGTTTCCTCATCCATTCAGGCATTGTTATGGTTTGGATACGAGGTGTCCTCTAAAAGCTTTTGTGAATGCAGGAATATTCAGAGGTAAAATGATGAGATTACGAGAGCTGAGACCTAATCAGTTCATCCTATTTGAATGGACTGACTGGGTGGTAATGTAGATGTGTGGGACATGGCCGGAGGAGGTGGGTCACTGGGGGCATTCCCTGGAAGGGTGCATCTTCCCCATGGCCTATTCCCCTGACCTGCTTCCTGACTCTGCATGAGAGGAACTGCTTTCCTCTGCTGGGCCCTTCCCTTTAATATTCTGCCTAATTTTAGCCCCAGAGCAATGGAGCTGGCTATCTATGAGCTGAGACCTCTGAAACCATGAGCCCCAAAATAAACTTTTCCTCCTCTAAGTTGTTCTTGTCAGATGTTTTGGTTACAGCACTGAAAAAACTAACTAAAACATCTGTTCATTCCTTTGACACAAAGTTGTTTTTTTTTCTTTCTTTTTTTTTATTGTTGGTTGTTCAAAACATTACATAGTTCTTGATATATCATATTTCACACTTTGCTTCAAGTGGGTTATGAACTCCCATTTTTAGCCCATATACAGATTGCAGAATCACATCAATTACACATCCATGATTTACATATTGCCATACTAGTGTCTGTTGTGTTCTGCTACCTTTCCTATCCTCTACTATCCCCCCTCCCCTCCCGTCCCCTCCCCTCTTCTCTCTCTACCCCCTCTACTGTCCTTCATTTCTCCCCCTTGTATTATTTTTCCCTTTCCCCTCATTTCCTCTTGTATGTTCTTTTGTATAACCCTGAGGGTCTCCTTCCATTTCCATGCAATTTCCCTTTTCTCTCCCTTTCCCTCCCACCTCTCATCTCTGTTTAATGTTAATCTTCTTCTCCTGCTCTTCTTCCCTACTCTGATCTTAGTTACTCTCCTTATATCAAAGAAGACATTTGGCATTTGTTTTTTAGGGATTGGCTAGCTTCACTTAGCATAATCTGCTCTAATGCCATCCATTTCCCTGCAAATTCTATGATTTTGTCATTTTTTAATGCAGAGTAATATTCCATTGTGTATAAATGCCACATTTTTTTAATCCATTCGTCTATTGAAGGGCATCTAGGTTGGTTCCACAGTCTTGCTATTGTGAATTGAGCTGCTATGACACAAAGTTGTTGAGCAGCTTCTAGAGCCGGGCCTCGAAGGGCAATGGTGTGTGGATTACAGGCAGCCTCTGTTGTCAGATAAGAACACAATGCCAAATACAGATAAATGCATTTATAAATTGTGATCAATATTACAAAGGGAAACAGGCCAGAAGCTGAGATGGAGAATCAAAGGAAGGAAAGGCACACAGGAATGACTAGAGAGACGGACAGGTAGATAAGAGACAGAAACAGGTGTTCACAGAAGCCTCCTCGAAAAAATGACATTTATTTTATTTCTTAAAAAACTTGTATTTGTTCTTTTTAGCTATACATGATAGTAGAATATATTTTGATATGTTATACATACAGGGAGCATAACTTCCCATTCTTGTGGTTGTACATGACATGGAGTCACACTGGTGGTGTATTCATATATGAACACAGGAAAGTTATGTCTGATTCATTCTACTGTCTTTCCTATTCCCATCACCCCTCCCTTCCCTTCATTCCCCTTTGTCTAATCCAGTGAACTTCTATTCCCCGCCACCCCTATTGTGTGTTAGCATCCTCATATCAGAGAGGACAGTTGGCCTTTGGTTTTTTGGGATTGATTTATTTCACTTAGCATGAGTCTAGTTCCATTGATTTACCAGTAAACGCCATAATTTCATTTCTCTTTATGATTGAGTAATATTCCTGTGTGTGTATTTATATGCCACATTTTCTTTATGCATTCATCTGTTGAAGGACACCTAGGTTGGTTCCCTAGTGAATTGAGCAGCTGTAAACATTGATGTGGCTATGTCACTGCAGTAGGCTGATTTTAAGTCCTTTGGGTATGTGCAGGAGTGGGATGACTGGGTCAAACTGTGGTTCCATTCTAAGTTTTCTGAAGACTCTCCATACTTCTTTCCAGAGTGGTTACACCAATTTGCAGTCCCACCAGCAAAAAAGGTGACATTGAAACATAGACCAAAAGGTTAAGGAGATATGGCAGCAAAGAACAGGGAAAGGCACATCCCTGGTGGAGGGAATCGCAGTGCAGAAATCTCCCCAAGTATTTGATGAACTGAAGGACATTTGGCGGGACTGGAAGCTCCAGTGAGCAGGGCAGAAAGGTGGAAGATGAAGTTGGGTTGAGATCAAGGGGCTGGATCCAGCAGGGCTTGGTGGCCTTGGGGCAGACCATTTGAGTTTTATTTCAAGGCCATAGGAAGCCCCTGATGGACTTCAAGAGGGAGAGTGAGATGACCCAATTCACAGATTTTGTCACCCGTCTTCATCCCTTTGTTTTTCTTTTTCTTTTCTCCTGCTGGACTCTGGTTGTCCCATGCGATCCTGCAGCATCAGGCTTTTTGAAAGGGGACCCTCACTCCATGGCTTTGGGAGCCTCATGACACCCCTTCTCCCAAGACAGATTGGGTACACTGGTCCTCCAGAGATCTCCACCAGACTCTGAGGAAGGTGACCTCGTGCTGAGAGGACTGGCCAGAGTGTTGGGCACAGAGGCAGTCTGCCTCCACCTTCCCCATCATCCTTTGGCCTCCCCATCACGACCTCCCTGGAAACCTAGTGTTGGAAAATCTGCTGATTTTCCATGTCATTTTGAAAAATAAGCAAATAATTTCAATCATGGCACAGATATGGCAAAAATGCAGAATTTTGGAATTCAGCTCCAGGTAACTGGCTGCTGCTCTGAAAGGGTCTCTGTGCATAGCCCTTCCCCACTGAGGGGGACCCCATTTGCTGTTTGATGTTATACACGTGGCTTTGGTGGTGCAGAGGTGAACCTGGAGGGAGAAGGTGGAAAGTGACAATGGAAATGATTGCCAGTTCTGAGGCAAAGAACCAGGTCAAGTATCTGAACTCCCATTTCTACCTGCAAAGCTGTAATTCGAATGTGATTAACGTGGAAGAGAGCAAATAGTGCATTTGAGCTGCATTAGTGTTCCTTTCCAAACATGTGGATTCAAGCCAGTTGGGTTTGGAATTCATTCAGAGTGTGTGTGTGTGTGTGTGTGTGTGTGTTCGCCAAGAGTTTCATGGGTGAAAAGTTTAAAAATAGTTCTGTATACATGGTTCTGTCTATAGTGGATTGTGGGTAAATTCTAGGTTGGAAAAAGGTTTGGCAAGAAAGAGCTTTCAATGTTTGACCCCGAATGTCAGCAAAGACAAGAACATTTTAGGAATCAAAGTTAACAGCTTAGTCTTACTCTTGGACCAGGGTGCATCTGGATCTGTACAGGGGTCTGGATAGAGTGACCTGAAAATACATCATGGGGGGAATTAAAGGCCTAGGAAAAAAATAATTAAAATTTTAAAAGAAGCAAGGGGGAAACAGGGAGAGAAAAATTCCACCTGGAAAGACTAGAAATGTCAGGATCCTTTGGTCTAGAAGGATGAAGGCGGACTGACTTTTAAACAAAGTAAACAACTGGGGTTAAGGTTAAGTATGGACATGCTCAGTTGTGACCTCAGGAGTTTTTCTCACTGCACACAATTTCTCCCTGGCAACCCTCCAGGATATTTGGATTGAGTATCATGAAATGAGCAGCTGGTCAGGGTCAGAGGCCTTGAATTGGGAATGTGAAAATAGGCTTTTTCATGAAAAGCACACCTGCGAGACACTTGAGAGACTCGACTTCATACAAATAATTCACTCGTGCATGCATTTGCTCAAATCTTGTTTCTTGAGGTACTATTTGGGACTCAAGACTAGTTTATAATTGCCTGGATAGATAAGTCTGATGCCTATATAACCACAAAAATCAGTGTTCTGTGACTTGTCTGCATCAAGGACAAGCACGTTTCTGCAGCAGCAGGGGTACTCTGGCAGGGATAACCAGGAAGGCTTCTTGAAGGAGTTTGCTTTTGCCTTGGACTTTGGTAGATGGTAGGAGTTTGATTGATAGGCAGGTGGGGTGAGCTGGGGAATAGCCTGAGCTTTGGCCTGCAGGTGGGAAGCACAAGATATCTTCAGTGGAGGGCAAAGCGCTTGCCTAGCATATGCAAGGCACTGGGTTTGATCCTCAGCACCACATTAAATTAACAAATAAAATGAAGGCATTCTGTCCTTCTACACCTACCCATAACATTTAAAAATTTAAAAAAGAGCCAATTTGATTGAAGCATAGAATCATAAATGCTAAGATGGAACAGATGATTGGTAGCCAGTGATGAAGACTTTGAGAATGTGCTGAGGAGAGGGAATTTTTACTTGGTTGGCAAGAGGGAGCCACAAGAGGATCTTGGGTTGGGACAGGGAGTGACAAATACTTAAATAAATAATTGGCAGTTGTGTGTAGGTAGTCAGGGATGGACTGATACTGGGATCATGGAGTCTATGTGCATAGCACAGGAGAGCAAGAACATGTCTCATAATGACACTGAATGGCAGGCATGACTCTCCATCAACAAAACCAGTGATGTAAAATATCCTTCATTTCCTTTAAATCAAACTAAGTCTAACTCAAAGTCATTATCCTTTGTGTCACTGGGGAAGTGGGAATCCCCTCCCCCAAAGAGGGCTACACCAGAGTCTAGGTAAGCATGGGTAATGCTTACCTATGTGGCAGGTAAGCATTGCTGGTCTCTTTGTGGTCCTCCTGCTGATGTCCTTGCTGTCCCCGAAGGCAGTGGTCCATCAGGGCAGTTTCTGGACTATGAAGCCACATACCTAAAGAAGTGAAGTATTCAAATGTCCTCAATTTACAGATGAGGACACTGAGTCACATAAGAAAGTTTAAGAAACTTGTTAAGGTTAAGGATTAGAAGACCCTTGCTTGACCTACTGGTCTACCCATCCTGGGTATCTAGGGTAGGAGGGGAAGGAAGGGACAGAAGCCCAGAAAACCTGCAGAACCCGAATGAGTAGAAGCAGGAGCAGATTTGATGTGAAGACTGAGAACACTCAAGGGGGTTGGGTTTCTCCAGTTTTATTATCTTTACTTTTCAATTATGAAATTAATAATCTGCTAATTTGAAAGGTGGAAATGACATCTTGCTGTGCCTGGCTCGGTCTCTTGATGTCATTTATTCCCCAGAATGACCTTATGAAGAGGGCCTCACTGCTGAAAATATTACTCATCTTGATGATGGAGATTTGGCATCTCTGAAGGTTTGTTCCTGAGGCAAGTGCCTCAAACACTCACCCCAGCTCCACCTCCCCGCAGCCCCCTTGCAAATGAGGACACCCAGCCTGAGAACCAATGTTAACTTGATTAAGGTCACACAGCCAAGTAATTCTCCATGGTGGGATTCAAATCCAGGTTGGTGTGACTCCCAAGCTGTTTCTTTCTACTGGCTCTCTTGGTGCTTCACTCTGGGTTTTTTGAATGGATGAGGAGGAGAGAAAGAAATCATGAACAGAACGGAGGAATTCAGGAGCAGGAGAAGAGGTCGGGGCAGGGGAGATGCTTTTTGGTGTACAGTTGTGTGTGATGCTTTGGTGTAGATTGACTTTGGGGCACAGGTATGTAGCAGGCTACAAACTCAGGTCTAGCTCTTAAGAAAGCACGACCCAATGTGTGGGAGAGGCCAGGTGGGCATGCAGGATGGAGCAGAAAGGCCGGACACAGCAAATGGAAATCACCAGTGTTTATCCCTGAGAGCAAAGGCTGGGTGAGACCCAGAACAGAATGTGACCAGCAGAGTTCCCTGAGATGGTCACATGTAGTAGGTCATAATCTTGAGCCTGCTGCCAGATGTACAGGGGTGCAGCCTGTTCACTGTTTCCAGTGTGGGTAAAGCTGGAGATAAAGGAAATCCTGGAACCAGGCTGTAAGCTCTGAAACTGACCAAATAAGCCAAGGGGCCTCTGCAATTTTGCAGAACCAGCTCAGGTGATAAACACAGGCCCTGACAGCTACTGAGCTTTATGGCCTAGGAGAATTCCAGAGCCCCTGGGATGGGGTGAGTTAGCATAGGAGGCTGGTTTTGCAGGAAGTGAAACGTTACTCTTGGAGAAGAAATAGGAGGGGAATCTCTTGCTACCCAGGTCAGTTCCCTTTGTTTTGCCAGGTTGCATTTCCAGTCTTCAGACCTCTGTCAAAGGCAAAGGCCCTGGCATAGGTGGTTCTACTCTTTAGTCACCTCCTGCTTCTTACCTCATTACCTCTGTGATAAAAGAGGGAGGCTGAGGAGGGCATACACAATCCTGGCCTCGGCTGAATAGGAGACCAGGTTAACTTCCGAGACCAGAGAAACCCAGGTGGTTTGAGGGCACTTGGGAAGTCGGAACAGGTTTGGATCATTGGAGCCTATAAGACATGAATGACAATAAGCTAAAACAGCAGAGGCTGGGTGGCCAAAGTGACTCAGCATAGTGTGGTCAGGAAGTTATGGGATGGAAACAGCAACCTAAAGGAGGGTTTGGGACCCATGTATGGGCAGATGAGACCCACAGAAAGAGCGAGGGGCAATGGTCAGCCTGGGTGCCAGGTGGGGCAGGCAAGTCTAGGACCAGGGGAATTAGGTGGGCAGGGAGGAGGCTCAGAGAAGGCGAAGCAGGGTTCTCAGGCCTGAGGGATTGGAAGGGCAGGGAGAAAGAAGGCAGTGGATAGGGAATCGAAGCTCAGAGTTGGAGGATTGGGAGAAAGAGCAACTTTGAGTAGTAACATGTCCCAGGGTCTGGCTTTGCTGGAAGTAGTTTGAAATGGAGGAAGAGGGTGTGATGGAAGGTGAGGTGGTCCTCACATCCGTGATTTCCCGTTGGGTGGAATTCTGCCTGGAGATGATTGATAGGTCATGGTAGAACACTGGATTCAAGAAAAATCTTATCTGACTTCTTCCCCAGAAAGGTCTGGAAAGGGAAATCTTGAGCCTGCCTGTTAGAAAAAGTATGAGCATTCTTTAACCTGAGAGAAGGAAAAGAACATCAACATTTATGAAACACCTATATGTACAGGTAGTCTAGGGTCTTTTATGTAAATTATATCATTTCATTTTCAAAGTGACTCTCCAAGGTAGGGATTACTGTCTAAATTTTACAGATAATGATGATGCTGAGGCTCAGATGAATGAGATCACTTGCCCTTGGCTCCTTTGGTGAGTGATACAGTTTGAATTGGAAGCCAGGTCTGTTTTGTTGAGAGCCACAGCCGATGCTGAAAACTGAGACTCCATTTTTAAATTTCAGCAGAGGTTAATACCATTAAATTTATCAGGAGGATTCTAAAAGCCATAGGTAAATAATGATGATCAGAGTAGGAGGTTAATTCCACAAGGATGGGAATGATGTCCCTCCCGTTTATTCCTGTGTCCCCAGCACCTAGCTTGCTGACTGACACATCATTGGGACACAGTAACTTCTTGTTGAATATCGAATGAATGATAATAAGCAAATCTATTGTGAGCAATGAATAAAGAAATGTAGGACATCTATCACTGAAATGGAAATTCCTGTCCATTTTCAGGCATCTCCGTGGAGCGTGGGGTGAAGGGATTTATAACGCATCTGAAGACCCCATAGGGCTTGCAATCTCTCTTAACAAGGGGAGTTTAGGAAATTGGAGTTGGCTTTGCAACTGCAGAATGTGGACAGGGATGTAGTGGTGGCTCCGGTGCATGGGAACCTTTCATCCACACAGGCCACAACCACAGTTAGGAGCCTCTAGTTTCCCAAGGGGACATCAGCCTCACCAGCTGCCTTCTCTCTCCAGGTTCTATAGATACAGCTTCAAGAGCTCAGGAGAAAGCCAATTCCCCAGAGTTGTGCCAATGGCAAAATTTCTTCTCCCCATGGCGTGGCTGGAGGACCTCTGGGGAAGCACATCATAGCCCATGGGTGTTCCCTCTCCTTGAGGTGTTGTTGATTTCATCCTCTAAGCGGGAAAATCACTACCTGGACAACAGAAGTAACACTATGGAGAAAATCCCGACTGAATATTCCCTGGTGAGCAGGTAATTTTAGAAATCTTTAAAAAACTTGGTTTCCTCTGAGGAACGGCATGGAGGCAACTTAAGTTACAATGAACTGAGACAATGCCGTGAGATTCTTTAGTCGTCAATGTGAGCTCCAAAGCTACTCACCTTTCCCTTTTTGCCCTGGCTTCCAGGACACTCAACGACAGCAGTTATGTTTTTCTCTGTGGTTGACATAGTTACATATTTTCAGACTCTTTGCCTGAACTTTCTGTTTATGTTGTCTTATTTCATTGTGATTTAAATGGCCTCAAAATTTTGTAGAAATAAATACAGTGGAAAATGAAATGCAGTGGAATAAATGGAAGTGAAATGCCTCCCTGCCCCCTTCAACCCAGGGAATCTTCTTGACTGAAAAGGGGCAGGCACTGACCCTCCTGGGCACAGTGACCACCAGGTGGCACCAAAGTCTTCCCACAGCCGTCTTCAGCCACACTGTTTGGCCTGAAAAGTGTTTCTGTGTGGCCACCTTTTCTTGGACTGTGCTTCTCACACTTGGAGTGTCACCAAGTCCAGAATACTCTGGGTTTAGTCCTAGGGACTGGCAGAGCTGACTGAAGGCAGTTGGTTTGGCTTCTTTCAGACATTCAACTTCTAAGATCAATGATGCAGATATTTCCAATGAACCACTCCCACCAGGGACAGGGCCGTCAGGGGCTGTGAAGCCGCTCCATTTCTCAACCCCGTCCCAGGCACCTGGAGGGGAGAACTTCATCCCAAGTGGAGAGTTCAGGGAAGGTTCATGGGGCATGGAAGGAGACTTTTCACCTTCGTCAAATATTCAAATGAACATATGACTGTAATAGTGGACCGTAATTATCAACACCTCTAAAACAGAAATTAAGTGTTAAGAAGAGGCAGTGTGCAGACACTACCATTTATATTTGTCTCTGTTATTCATTCAGAAAAACTGTCATTTAAATAGTCACTTCATAACTAGACCTCTATGCCCCAAGTTAGCAAAAACCTTTGGTAAAAGTTGGAAAAATACATATCATCTTTACACTTAGGTTCTTGATCCCTAACAAATTCATTGTGTAATAGTTAAGTGTGATAAAATGTGTTTCCCTTGAAAAATCCTTTTTTTTTTTCCTTTTTCCCATGTGGACTTCTCATGCTGTTTTTTCAAGACTTTGAAGGATCTGAACAATTGCATTTCCTGAGGCTAGAGAAGTGGAACCTAACAAATGAGGCAGGGAGGGGGTGACTGTGTATGTGTCTGTCCAAACCAGGCCCATGGAGCATTGTGGCCCAGGACAGAGAAGAAGGTCACCCAGTGTTCAGCTATTCCCACGGCTCTCTTGAGATCCAGACTTGGGTCCACTGGCCAGACTGGTTGTCAATTCTGCTCTGAGGTTGTGCGACATACACAACCTTTATTTATTGTTTTCTTTTTTTGTGGTTCTGGGGTCAAACCCAGGCCTCATGCATGCTAGACCAGCACTCTTCCACTGAGCTACATCCCCAGCCCACCCACCATGGTCAGCTTTATTTTTCCTTAAGAACTCTCTTCAGAAATTCTGAGTCTACACAGAAAGTTGGGGGATAGGAAGATCTCTGCATTTCTCCTGATTTCTTGGGGCTCAAGGCAAACACGTGCTCAAGAGTTTTCCCAACTGGTCTCCTGGTTTTTCTGGGGACATGTCAGACAGTGTAGTCCAAAACTTCACTGGACATCCCTACTCTGGGGCCTAGGTGCTCAAGGGGCACCAACACTAGATCCAATTTGCTCTGCCAAATGTCACTTCTGCTTTCTCAAAGGCTCATCCCTTGCTCCCATGGGTCCCTCTGATGTGTGTGTGTTTTTTTTTTGTGGTACCAAGGATCAGACTTAGGGCCTCACTCATTCCAGGCAAGCACTCTGCCACTGAGCCACATCACTAGCCCTCTCTGATGCTCATTTTAACCAATTAAGGTGATCCAAATGATTTTTGTAGGGTTCCTCGGGTTGGTTGGGGACATATGAAAAACATTTGACCTTTAGAGAAGATACTGGGTGGCGCTTAGTGTAGGCTTAGGTGGGACCCTGAGAAGTAACTTGGAAACGAGGCAAATGAAGGATGGGATGTGAACTTGACCAGGGCACTTACCAACCTGGATTTCCTGGGTACGCTGGGGAGAAGTACAAGGCCAAGAAGAGATTGGGTTCCAGCAAGCGGCATAAAGCTAGGGCTGAAATGGAGACTTTCTACATTACAGAGCCTCGTTTAGGACAGAAATAACTTATTAGACAACCTCAATGTTTTTTAATTGAACACATTTACTGCACATCTACAGTATGCCAGCCTCTATTACAGGGATAGTACTCCAAGAGTAAGGACCCAGCGCTGTCAGGAGTGCTCTTGGATGGGGAAAATGCTGGTGGTACAGCCAGAAATGGAAGCCACAGTCTTCCATTTGTTTTTAAACATGTGCCTTTCACTCTTCAGAGTGACTGCCACTTCCTGAGTACAGCACAGGCATGTGTGCGTGGAGTCTGTAGTGGGCTTGTCTTTCCTTCCCTTCTCTCCTTGTGTTATGGGGGCATTTGCGAAGGGTGTCTTGGACATCTTTGGGGGTCACTCAGTTTGGTAGACTGGACCATGAGGAGGGTGGGTCACTGAGAAAGGGTGGGACCAGATAGCATGGGGTTGAGCTCTAAAGTAACCCCAGTGGGACAACCAGTGTATTAAAATGGGGGAGCCACTAAAGATGAAGATGGGAGCCATCACTGGACAGCTGGTCCGCTTATTTTTGCCTCGTTAACTTTTGCTACTGAGGAGCTTCTCTCCCGTTCACTGGAGGTGATGTCATTGTCTCTGAGTTATCTTTCCTCTGCCATCTGATGTTAGCGTACTACTTTTCACCATCAGCTACGGACTTCACGTCATATTTCCAGGCAGGAGGTAGACTGGGAGTAGTTTTCTAGAAACTGGCTGTGCAGCAAGAAGCCCCTATTGTTCTACGTCCGGTGGTTCTGTAATCATTGGCTTGACCCGAGTAGCCCATTTTCTTGCTGTTACAACCCCCAGAAGCAGTGGGTGAAGACTTAGGTTCTTGCTGTTGACTGTGGCTAGAATCTTCAATCAACTGTAGGTAGGAGGCTAGCTCAGGGGTTGGCCAGCTACCACCGCTGAGTCAAATCTGGCCTATCACCTATACTTGTAAATAAAGGTGTTTTTTTTTTTTGTTGTTGTTGTTGTTTGGTTCTAGGGATTGAACCCAGAGGGGCTTAACCATTGAGCCACATCCCCAGCCCTTTCTTTGTGTTTTATTTAGAGACAGGGTCTCCCTGAGTTGCTTAGGGCCTTGCTAAGTTGCCGCAGCTGGCTTTGAACTTGTGATCCTCTTGCCTTAGCCTCCTGAGCCACTGGGATGTAAATAAAGTTTTATTGCAACTCAGCCACTCAAGTTCATTTACATTTTATTTTTTATGTTACAATGGCAGCAGGTGCAACAGAGACTGAGAAGTTTAAAATCTGACAAAGTTTAAAATATTTACGATCTAGCCCTTTATCAGAAAAGTTTGCTTATTCTTGGTCCACAATTCAAAGAGACTACATTTTTGTTATTTACACTGGAGTAGAATATTACAAGTCGGAGACCTGGGAAGTCCAGGATGTCTGAGGCAGGATCTAAGGCTCTTGTTATGAGGACGGCAGGCCTGAGGCTGTGACTCGGTCTGATGGCTGGTAATGGCTGCCTGGAAGCCGGTATTGGGAAGGATTCTGAGGCTGTATCCGAATGGTATCTGGGTACTTCCAGGGAGATGAAATCGGTGCTATGAGTAATTTAGGCAAGGAGCACCCGGCTGGGAAGTGAACAATGCAGATCCATGTTCTTCTTCCCCAAAGATAAACAGCATCCAGGGACAGCTTGGCATGGCCCAGGATGCTGGCACTTGGCATTGCTGACGTTTGGAACTGTAAACATACCCTCACAGGGGAATTTAAATACCATTCACACTGTGACAGGAGCACACATCGGACAGGAAAAGCCAAGGTCGGGAGACAGCGCCAGCTTTAATTAAGGGTCTCCTGCACTTACCAAAGGCTAGTGGTGCACCAGTGTTTGTTCAGGACAACGTTTTGTATAGTTTCCCATTTGAGGGAGAGGGGCATTTTGTGCATCTGTGCAATCAAAATGCCAGCTAAAGTGTTCCAAACTAGTTAAAAATGAAAAACATAGAATGTGTGGCCACAAGTGCTTACTGGAGAAAGCAGTATAAAGTGTGGCTCCTGTTATTTATATAAAGACATATATGAAGCCCTTAGATTATGCTTTTTAAGTAAAAGACTAGTAAGCCCATTATACCTAATATCCTCTTATTCTTTAAAGTTAAGGAACAAGTCCTCCTCAATGATCCAAATCCACCCAGAGTGTTGTCTTCTGCGGCCCCTCATTCATTACTGTGAATGTGCTGTTGAAAAGGTATACAGGAATCTAGGTTTTTGGAACACAAATCACATTTTAAATGCACCAAGAGTCCATTAATCATGCTAAATTCTAACAAAACGCATTAGCTATTTTTGCATAAATCCAGATTTTCAGCTGTTGCGTGACTTCAAAGTGAGGCGTTCTGCAGTCTGATAGATGTTGATAGCTGTCTTATTAAGTTGACTTGTCCAAAATAATCAGGGCCACTGTTCCCTGGCAGTGTAAATAACTGGAGAACCCAATAAGGTGTGCATTCTCTTACTGTGAAATGATCTTTCATGCAGGTCGTTAGTATCTTTCCCACATTCAACATTTTGGCTTTAATTGTTTTTCTTTCACAGCATGAAAAATTGCCAGATCGACTCTGGCTGACTAGGTTTTCCTTTCATTTCAAATAATTATATGAAGCATTTAAATTGTATAAGGGCACTAAACCACGTATCAAACTGAGTAATCAAAAAATATATTTTATGACTGAAGTTGGTTGAGAATTTATTTGCATAAAAATGTCTCTATTTTCTCACTGAGTCCCTAGAAATGTACCACCTCTCAGCTATAAACAAGTGGCACGGCAAATGTGCTAATGATCCCCCTGAGATGGATAATGAAGTCCCAGGCTGACCTGGGGTGCAGGCCTGAAAAACTGGTGTATACAGAGAGCAGAGGGGTGGGGGGGGACCTGAGTCTTGGTGTCGGCATTTGTATTTGGAAAACAAGAAACGTTCAGATGTAGAACTCCTCCATGTCGTTATCCCTAGGACCAGCCAACTCTGGGGGTGGTAACGCATCTTGGCCAGTCTGTGTGGCTTTGGGAGCATCACAAGAGGCCTTTGGGGATGGCTCTGTGAGTGAGGAGGCACTAGAAGCCGAGGGAGCAGAGACAGTTTTCACTGAGCATCTGGCAGACCTTTTGGTAAAGAAAGGGAGGGAAGCCCAGGAGGCCTCTGTGGTCACCCTGCTGACAGCAGGCAGCGGTCCTTCTCGGGGCCCCTTCCATGTTGACCAACGGCTGCTGCATTTTTCAGAGGGGAGGGAGGTTTCTGCAGTGCTGCAGAATCTACTGGGTGCAGAATACGCAGAGACCACAGACAGGTCAGAGGAAGAGAGTCGCAGGCCTGTGTCCACATCTGTCTCCTGGGCACCCTCTAAGTCATCGATGGAGAGGAGGTGGCTATGCCTACAGTTCGATACCCTGTGTTCTGGCGGATCTGTGTTTGAAAACCACTGTGGTTCAGCTGAGGAAGCTGGGGAGGGGCCTCCGGTGGGCAAACAAAACAAGGATTTGCTTCTCTGGAAAGACCAGGGGGCGCTGGGGGTGCTGCTGGTTTGCCTGGCAAATTCTTGCTGGTGCCCACTAGGCAGGCCTGTCTGGCCAGGCCCCAGGAAACGGTCGTTGTGCAAGGACGGTTGGCTGCCACTTGATGTATGGCTTGGTACAGTGGCGCTTGGTGAAGGAGTGGAGTGAGCTTTCTTCTCGGAGGAGCAGTGTGCTCTGCTGGGTTTGGGGAACTTCTTGTACACCCTGTGTGCCTGTGGGGGTCAGAGAGCACACCTTGTTAGTCAAGACAGGGATGCACTGTGAAATGCAGCATGAAACACAATGTCTAATCATTGGAAACTTCCAGCGATGTCTCTGCAATACAGAATTACCAGAACTTTTGTTCTCCAGATTTGGAAGCAAAGACTAAGGCAGCAGAGCTCGGAGGAGCCTTAGGCAATAGATGCAGCTAGTCCTCTTCAAAATAGGAAATAATACCCCTTAAAGGACTCATGTGAAGTGCCCAACAAACTAGCAAAAAGAATAAGGGCCAGGCGGTACATGGGAATGGAGATAAGAATTACGACGAAATGCAGAAAGAGTGTGTGCAGGGCTCATGCTTCTCTCTGACCAAAGCATCATCACGTGCTGCCCTGTAGACACCATCTGGAAGTGATCAGGATGGGATGTGCACACTGACATGGGACTGGATTCCAGGACACAATGGGAGGGGTGGCTCATGGTTCAGGACAGTCACTCTGCCATGAGTGAGGTGCTACCAGGAGATAGATTACATTTATTTACTAGCTGTTAGGAAATAAATAATTCCTCCCTATATTTTTTCTTCAAGAACCTAGGTACAAGTTAGGAGAACTGCTAACTGCTGATGAATCCTGAGGATGTTCAGTTGGGCGAATACCTCACCCCTCCCTCCTATGGCGTATACCCCTCCCCCTGCCTCCACTGCAGCTTATAGGAACTTGCTTTTGCTGCACAGAACTGGGCACCTCTCTTCCAGGGCCCATTTCCACCTGCTCTGCTTCCCTGAAATTCCCCTTCTGGTCTGTGTCCAAGCCTACAGCCAACCTCATGATGCAGATTCCAATTAAATAATGGGTTGGAGGACAGAAGGTCTGGCTTTATTTAGTATAGAACCATCTGATTTATGAATCCCTGAAGTAACAAAAGTGTTCTGACTGCAGTTTTCTAGAAGGGCTATTTCCTTCTAGTGAATATTCAGCAGATTGAGATCACGGCCTTCACAGGAACCTGGTTTTCTCATGGAGGAAATTTAGCTCTGCTACAGGTAAAGGAGGAGAAAACACAATGAGAAACATTCTATTTTTGACCACATGAAATGTTACTTCATTGGAAGGGTCAAAGACAAAGAGACATAGTTGAGACTACAGAAATGTGATGGCAGATACCATAGGGGCACTGAGAGGGAGACCAAACCCACCCAGCAGAGGTGGCCTTGCAGGTGAGCCTTCGAAGGTGGGCAGCTGTGTTTCTAAAGCATAGCATGAGTAGAGAAGGTGCGTACCGGAGAGAGGCTGGGGGTTGGCAGGTAAATGAGGGGCCTGTTGAGGCAGCAACAGTTTGGTCTGGTTAGAGTCCATGAAAAGCGGTGTGTACAGTACTTGAAGGGTGCTTAGGTCTAGAAGCACTGATCAGGGGTTGGGGGCATGAGCCAGAGCAAGAGGGGACTCCAGAGAAGCAAGAGGAGCCAGTCATGACTCTTGAACCATATGGATCCCGAATCACAGGCAAATACAAGAAACCTGCACTTCAAATCCTCAAGGCTTTATAGCAAGATGGTGGCACACAGCTGGGTGGAGGAGAATGGGCTGGATAGAGATACTAGTGGAAACAGGAGTACTGCTTAGAAGGCATGCAGACGTCTTTGGTTTCTTAGACAAAAAAGCCACATTTGCAGTTGTTTGCATAAGGTTCTTCTCCATTGTGGAATCAGATGTTCAGTAAGTGCTATGAATTCTCTGCCTGGCTCTCCTGATCCTTTCTGCAATCCTCAGTCTCTGCATTGTTTGTATTTTTGTGTTTTGGTCCCCATATCTTGGTGATATTCACCCCTCCTTTCAGGCTCTGCTTGGCATATTGAAATTCCCAAGTCGTTCTACTAAGGGCAGTTTAAGAGGTAAAACACAAAGGGAATTAAGATTTCTGATAGTGTGAATTATGGATCCTTAAATAAGATGACGCAAAACGCTTTGAGGGCAAGTACTAGGCAAGGTGTGCGTCTTCTCACCCCACAGGCATGGTCACCATGTAACTTCAATTTGGAGCAGTTCCAGACTTTCTGGGCCTGGGAGCCTCACTGAATAAGTGATGGGAAGGTTTGGGCAGAGATGGGTCCTGCTAGGGTATGACCAGAGCTGGTCACTTTGTGCTCCATTGTCCCTGAGACTCCCAATCCAGCCCTGGGATGGTACTGTCCTGCTCCCTTTAATGCTCTGTCTTCTCTGCAAGGCTCTGGGCTCTGCAAGGGAGACCCTGCTCAGCACACACTTTGCCCAGTGGTGGGCACATAACAGGAGCATAAAATGGAGAGTCGCTTCTTTGTAACAGGGTAAGTAAGAAGCAGCCCCAGAAGCCCCAGAAGCAGCCCCAGAAGGTCACATCTGGGTAACTATTAGAGAGACAAACCAATTACCTCCATCATTGAGTCTGGCTGAATAAGAGAAAATAAAGGGTGAAGTTGTGGAGAGAAGGAAGTCCTTGGGGATAGAGGCGGCTTCTGAGGCAAAGGAGGGAGCAATGTTTATTAACTAAAATGTCTATTTTATTTTTCCCAAAGATCAATTCTCCTGGGCTTCCAGTGTCATTTTCTAATCCATAAATATGTGCTATCTTGTGACTTCCATCTTTAGTCTTATTAGAGATCATGCTCTTGGTGAGGATGCTAGCAGTCTGAATCTTTCATGAAAAAGAAAGCCTCTCTGGGTATTGCTTCTTGAAACCTAAAAGGTCAAGTTTCCCATGCTAGGGAACCTTTACCTTTTGTTGTCTAATAATGCTGTTTCTCTCTTTGCTAAAACCTGGCATGACCTTAAATTCTTTGCTTTGACATGTTCAAGACCCTGAAAGCTGTGCCTCTGGAGAGACCTCTCCAGGTCCCTTCCTGGTGACAACGTGACTTCCAGCTCTTGGGGGCTGCCCTCCTGAGCTCCTCCAAGGGATGAGCTCAGGAGGGCAGCATGGCCATGATATCAGCTCATAAATCTTTCCACTGCCAAGCACAGTGGCTTAAAAATTAGGCACGACTGGCAGAGGACAAATACCTGTGATATTTGTCCTAATTATGATCATTTAACAGAAACCCATCTGTCCTCTGTCTGTTTTTTTACTGCATGATGGAGACAGGTGTCCATAGGAACCTATATTCTACTGCTTGGAAGAGAGGTGGCCCCTGGTCTTTGTCACTGGGGAATGCCCACATGTACAGTGAAGGTGCCTGCTGGGTGGGTGGGATTTGGGGCTGGCACCATGCTGTGGATAATGGTGGGCATTCTGGGGCAGCAGCTATAGGGAGGGAGACTCGGAGCCTCCCTCCCCCACCCCCATCTAGGTCCAGGGCTGATGCACCTGCTGGATTTGCCTGGAGCTGACTGGGGGGTATTCCCTGGCTCTGTCCAGTGGCAGCGGGGTGTCAACGTCTGCCAATGTGGTCTTCTCTGACCTCAAGATAACTGGCGTGTGGGAAGGATGGGGCTTCTTTAGATGCCATCTCCTGGCAGTGGCTTTGATTCCTGCCTCTTGTTTGCTTCAGCTGAGACACTAGAGGCTGAGAATGAATCACAGCAGATGTTTCCAGAGACTCTCCCCCAGTGGACCCTTCCACAGTGAAACAAGAACCTGTGTCCTCCTCACACTGAGAGATATTTAGGAATATGGAGAGAACACTGAGTTTGTAAAGGAGAAATGCCCCAGTTGGAACATGGAATGGAGGCTTGTGTACAATTCATGAACTGGACAAAGGAGCCCAAAGGGATAGAAAGAGACTATTAACCTAGTGAAGCTAGGGGCTAACAGTCGATTGGACCATGATCCTCTGGCTCAGTCACCAGATCCACAACCAAGAGACCACTACCGGATGGCCAGAGACGTTGGGACCTGCCACCTACATGCCAGACCAGACCCCCTAATGGGGAAATGCCATCTTGCTTAATATTTCCCAATCCCCAGGAAAGCCCAGCCCCTGTGGATCAGTCATATTCCAGCTAATTATGTACCCTAATAAACACTCAGACTTCAAGCCTGGCTGCGTGTCCTGCTCTTGAGATAGCCGGCATTGTGCCCCAAGAACACTTATCGTTACCTCTTGCTGTCTAATGAAGCATTCTCTCTTTGCTAAAATAGGACATGTCCTTAAATTTATTTCTGTGACATGTTTAAGAACCTGCAGTTCTGAGTATAGGGCTTCTCTGCCTCTGGAGAGACCTCCTTGGGCCCCCTCGTGGTGACAACATGGCTTCCAGGGGCTGCCCTCCTGAGCTCCTCCCAAGGGCAATGGCCATGGCTGTGATGTTGGCCTAGCCGCCCCACTGGAAGCCAGAAGTTGTTGTCTTCATTGCTATTTAAGGAACTTTCTCAAAACAAAAGGATAGCATTACATAAATTAATCTGCTTAGGGCAACCAGCCAGGAAGATCTGATTATGTTCCTTACATCACTAGAAAATTGAGATTCAGTGTAGGTCCTTGAACTTTCTCTGCAACTTTGAGCACCGGTAGTCTGAGGCTGGGGATGTGATGGGGTCTGCAGGGGCCCACTTAGCCAAAGCATCTTTCTCAAGGGTCCTGATGTCAAGAGGCTCATTCCTTGGCACATGGGTAGAATCATTTCTTCTCATATTCCTGGTAAAGGTGATTCTGCCTCTCCTCCAGGAACCCTGGCAGTGTCTCATGGCTTGTTCAAGGTCAAGGAGTTCTCCTTCTGCCTCACCCCTCCTCTTTCTAAGGCCATTTCCTGTTCTGTCCTTGGCAGAAATATGACTGATGGCACTGTCTGATGTCTAATGAGCCAGCAACGGACCTTTAACCCAAAGGAATGATAACAATCAGGGGCCATCTCTAGGAATTTGGTCAATGGGTTCACATGAGAAATCAGATTTTTTGCTTTAAAGAAAAGCATCGTATTTCGCTTCTCCTTTCACTTTGCTGAGGACAAACTGTCCAAGAAAGAAGCCTTTGTGGTTGTTTTGAATGATCAGCAGAAAGAGAGGAGGAGGATTAGAGGTTTTCCTTTAAGGTAAACTTTAGGGAACAGAACCTGTACACATTTTGTAAAATCAGTGATGGTTTTAAATAGGAGATATGAAGATTGTCCAGGGATTCTTGGCAATTGTGGCTGGACTGTCCTCTGCCTACCCTCGCCTTGCCACCGTTGCCATTATGGAAATGGGAGGCTTTCCACAGTACCATCAGTTAGAGCAACATGCCAATTCCACTTGTCCTAGAATGGCAGGTGGCATAATTTAGGGCATAAGAAAAGTATTCTCCACAATTGGTAAGATGGCAGCAGAGTGGTATTCACCCACCCCAACCGGCTTTCTGCCAAGAGTCCCAGAGCCTCTCTTGTTTCACACTGCCGCTCTCTAAGTGATCTTTCTAAAATCCAGCCTCTCTGCAGAACTCACTCCTTGGTAGGATCGCCTAGACCTGCCCTACCTCTTCAGCCTGGGTCTTTCTGGAATCCTACCTACGTGCTTTGGCCATAGGTAACTACATCATTTCCAAACACATCAGGTTCATTTATATCTCTGTGACTTTTTTATGGTGATCCCAATGTCGGTCTTCTCAGAGAACATCTGCCCATCTTCTGAGACAAAGTGCAAAGTGATATTGTGGAGTTTTATTTGGCCACACCCCCTCTTTTGGAGAGTAAATATGCACTTCTTCCTCTTGAGAGCATACCAAAAAGTAGAACTTCTAGACATAGAGTGAGCATACTTTTAGCTTTAATAGATAGATGCTTTCGAATACTTCCAGGCCAGGTATGATGGTTTGCACTTGCAATCTCAGCAATTTGGGAGGCCGAGACAGGAGGATTGCCCATTTGAGGCCAGACTCTGCAACTTGGTGAGATCTTGCCTCAAATTAAAAAAAATAAAAAGGGTTGGGGATGTAGGTCAGTGGTAGAGCACCACTGGGTTCAATCCCCAGCACTACCAAAACAAACAAAAAACGCCACTTCCAAACCAATGATATCAACGTATAATTCTGCCCAGAACTGGTAAGCATTTCAGTTGTTTCACACTCTCAAGATTTGGTATTGTCAGTCTTTCTAATTTTAGCCATTCTGGTAGGTAATTTTTTTTTTAATCATGGTCTTAATTTAATTTGCATTTCCCTAGTGACTGATGACAAGGAGCATCTTTCTATGTTTCCTGGCCATCTGGATATCCTCTTTGGAGAAGTACCTGCTCTTTATACATATTCTGAATTCAATACCTCTTAACTATGTGCAATGCAAATACAATCGTCCAGTCTGTAGCTTACCTTTTTCTTCTCTTATTGGTTTCTTTTGGTGAACTTAATGAAGTAATTTGCCTTTTCTTCCTTTCAAGGCTGGCACTTGTTGAGCTGTTTTAAGAACTCTTGCTACACCATCTAGTAGCCCACCTGGGTTAAGGATGAAGGACCAAGGGGAAAAGTGCCTGGATCCCTGAGGTCTCTGGACTCATGTGGAGGAGAGAGAAATATACAGCTATTTTTTAAGCCATTATTTTTTAAGTCTCTCTCATTCTCTTTTAAATCTGAGCTTACAAATCACCTGCAATAAATAAACACGACATTTTCCAGAAATGTACATTTATGGATTTGGAGGAACTGGGTTAATTGTGAGAACTTCATTTAGGGCAGGGGCTGTAGCTTAGTGGAGAGCACTTGCCTAGCACGAGTGAGGCACTGGATCCAAAACTCAACACCATATTCAAAAAAATAAATTACATAAAGGTATTGTGTCCATCTACAACTAAAAATAAATTTAAAACAAAAACCATTTAGTGTTCTGAGGGTTTTAGAAGCTGGGTTAATTGACCTCTGGTACCTGCAATTAAATGTGTTAAAACAAATAAATATTCATATTTACGCATAACAGGTACTGAATAAATTCCTTCCAAATGAATTAAAGATCACATAGAAGACAAATTATAATAAAATATATGGCTTCTAAAAATATGGCTTCTAAAGGTGCTTGTTATCAAGGGAATTTTAAGGTGTAAAGTGTAAATGTATACATACGTATCATAAATCATAAGCACCACAGGTTTTGATTTCGATAGGAAAAAAACGTCCTGAACACTGTGGTATTATGAACTATATCAATATCTAATAATAAAGATAAAATTTTCTAGTTAAGAAATACCTGAGGGGTGCTCAGGACCCACTTTGTTTAATATAAGGCATGGCTCTTAAGGAAAATGTGTGGCAAGTTCACAGGAGATACTAAGTAGAAAGAGACTGGGCACTTAGAAGGGCAAGGAGCCAACCAGGCTATCGATCTGATACACAGTATAGTAAAAAGCTTCCCATTGAAGAGGAACAACAGAGAAAATCAAGGTCGTGTCTGAGCATGGCGTCTGCAGCCAACAGATCTAATGACAGAATCTGTCAAACAGAAAGAGAAGATTTGAGAAAAAAACGTGCCCAGATGTAAGTCTTTTTCTTTGTGTGAGGTCTGCATTTTCCTTTGCATTTTGTCACTATGATTTGTGACTAACGCTGCCCACTGGCTATAGCACACAGGGCTAGACAGCGCCGATTTTTATATAAACAAAAGATCATGAGAATTTCATTAATATTATTGATTTTAAGAAATTTCAAAAGAAATATTCTTTGACACAGTTCAATGACCAGATTCTAGAAACAGCTGCCTGAAATGATAAGTAATAACTCAGGTCAAAATCTCATTCTTTTTCTGAACAATAATCAAGAGAAAGGGGCTGTGGCTGTGGCTCAGTGGTAGAGTGCCTGCCTAGCATGTGTAAGGCACTGGGTTCAAACACCACGTAAAGAAATAAAGAAAGATACTGTGTCCATCTACAACTAAAAATATTTTAAAAAATAAAAGGGTATTTTGGGTGTGAATATTCTAGATAAGGTCTTCTTCATTTTTGGTTGCTATTTCAGTGAGGGCATAATGCTAGTTTGTGGGATTGAACTTCAGCTAATTACCATATTCCGGGCCAAAGGATTTTTTTTTTTTAAAGTTGAAAAACTTACACAAATATCTATCTGGGAGCTTGGTTGGAATCTTAGAGATTCAGTTTAACCCAAGGTTTCTCTGGCCCAGCACAACTGACATGGTAGGCTAGAGAGTTCTTCGCTGTGGAGGGCGAAGAACCAAAAAAGTGCCTCCAGATGTGTCCCCAGGAGGGAGAAAGGTGAAGACTCCCCAGAATGGGAATCACTGCTAACCTTTTGGGTTACGGAGACATGATGCCCTTGCATAAGCTCAGGGGTCAAAGTTCTATGGGAATGCCTCCTATTATTTTTTTAAATTTTATTTTTATAAATGGATACATAAACAGAGTTTTAAAAACCAAGTAGTTCTATGAAACTTCTACTGGGGGATAAAAAAGTTTCTACCCTTACTCCTGAGACTTATTTCTTCAAGTGCAATTGAGAGAGCTCTAGGCAAGTGTTCAGTATCTGCACATATGGTAGCCACTAGCCTGCCAGATCTTCTTGAGGGGACTCCCTTAATCTCTTGCCAGGGCAGGTGCTCTCAAAGCCAGCCATGGAGAAGGCTGGGCTTCGGGGAGCACAGCGATCCCAGAAGTGTGATGCTGAATTGCACTTCTTCCTCCTGGGCTCAGCAAAGCGCTCCTCGCCTCGACTGTGCTTGGTATTCTTAGGTCTAGGTTGGCTGGTCCATTTTTACAGAGAATGAGCTTCATTCCACCATCTGATGAAATGAGGAAGAGGTGGCTGATCCTGGGTTCAACTGCTGTGTGTGTGTGTGTGTGTGTGTGTGTGCCATCCAATAAAACTTTATTACAAAATATGTGGCAATCTGGCTGATTCCATTGCTGTGTGTGTGTGTGTGTGTGTGTGTGTGTGTATGTGTGTATTCAATAAAACTTTATTGAAAAAATAGGTGGTGGGCCAGATTTGACCTGTGGACTTTGTTAACTCCTGTCAACTGTTTTTATACAAGCTTTTAAGCTAATGTTACAATTTCATCATGCCCTCGCCTATGCACCAATACTGCATCCCCTGGCCTGTCTCCTATTCGGCTTAGTCAGCTCCTTCTTGCTCTTTCTTAGAGCCATGGCAACACCAGTCCTGGTGCATGGAGTTGGGCCATGCTGTGACTCACAATGATAAAGACAAGAGACAATCAGGGGTGCAGGAAGAAAGTATCAGTTTATAAACTGATAATACATAATACAATACTTTATAATACAAAGACAGTTTTAAAAACAAAGTAGTTCTATGAAACTTCTACTGGGGGATAAAAAGGTTCTCCCTTACCCTTGTGTCTTATTTTTTCCAACAATGCAGTTAAAAAAACTCTTGGCAATGATGGAAGTGTTAAGTATCTGCATACATGGTAGCCACGAGTCTGACAATTCTTCCTGAGGGGACTTCCTCAATCTCCTAATAGAGCAGGTATTCTTCAAGCATTCGGGGAGAAGGCTGAGCGAGTG
This sequence comes from Marmota marmota marmota, assembly GCF_001458135.2. NCBI lineage: Eukaryota > Metazoa > Chordata > Mammalia > Rodentia > Sciuridae > Marmota > Marmota marmota. The sequence goes on from NW_025999932.1 coordinate 35,969,539, forward strand.
GTAGCACAGTGATTTCCAAAGTAGGACCTCTTCTGATCTAGGGAGGAGGGAAGACATGCACTTCCCCAAACACCCTACTATCCTCACATGCCCCCAGCACTTCACATGGAACTGGAAGGAGGTCTGGTTCTACTGAACTGGGCCATCCTGCCTGCCTTTGAGAAGGAAGAGGCTGGTCTGGTGGGTGAGCTTCTCTGAAACTAAAGTGTGGGACACTTACATATTTTTTAGTTTTTGGCCTAGACTCCAACCACTAATTCAGGGACAACTGAGCTGTCAAAAAGGGTCATCAAAACTCAAAGGTAGTACTACTGAAAGGCTGAGCCAGCTGACCGTAGAGAAGAGGATTCATACTCAAAACTCAGGTACCAACAAGAAGCTGACAATTCTTCCTGAGGGGACTTCCTCAGTCTCCTAATAGAGCAGGTATTCTTCAAGCAGTCGGGGAGAAGGCTGAGCGAGTGGTAGCACAGTGATTCCCAAAGTAGGACCTTCAAAATCTATCCCTGGCCTTAACAAGTTTATATCAATGCTTTCGTGACATCTGGTCATCTCAGTCCCCTTCCTATCCTCAGTTGTGACCACTCCCATCATTTTTTGAATCCGTGAATATACATGTATTTGCCAGAAAAGACACTGGCAAAGAGAGCTCAAGACTGAGGTTGTCATGAAAACACACAAAAAGGAACAGAAATGAGAGCAGAATATACTCTGTGACATGAGCCAGTATCTTGCAATCCTGGTTACACCCAAGAATCATCTGGAAAGCTATGAAAAAATTCCCCACTCCAGAGCAACCGAAATCAAACTCTGGGTGGGTCCCAGGCAGGTTAAGTTTAATGTCCAGACAGAACAGGGACTTCTGCTTTGGGCCAACTTTCTGATTTTTCCTTAGGCCTAGCCTCTCTCCTTCCTTTTGATTCCAGGGTCTATCCCTATTTTTATCGCCACTGAAATTAGGATGTTTTGAATGACTACATATTTTTATGACTTTTATATTCTTCAGAACTTCTATTACAACCTTCCAGCTCTTCAAATCCGTGCTTCTGGAAGACTGTGAAGACTAAGATTCAGAAAACTATGCCTTGTGTAATTTGGGAGAGGCAAAGTCACCACATAGAAATATTTGTCTTGCCCCTACTATGTTAATTCATTTACTTTCTTCCCCCTTTTTATACAATTATTTTGGCTAAAGTATACTGACCTTGTCTTCCCAATTAACCTCTGTCTGGAAAATGATACAGATAATGGAAATTCCAGAGAACGAATTTCCACTGTGGTGTTTCCCTCTCAATAACTTTCTTTTTTTTACTTTGTTCTTATCTGCAAATCTGTTTCCATAACAAAACTTGCTTTTTAGCCTTGAATCCTCATCAGTTCTGACCATTTCTGTGGTTTCCAGAAGCTTGTTCTTGCAGTATTATCTGTTAACTCACTTAAAACGGAGAATGATTGAATACATTTGTAATGTGTATGCCAGAAACACAAGGCTGCCTGCATCAGAAGAGATCAACTAACTGCCCACGGAACAAAGGCCCAGGCTGAACAAAAGCTCCCTCCAGGCTTACTCAGAAAACAGGGAGGTAATTGCCATTGTAGATTCTAAACAGTAAAGACAGACCTAATCTCTTCCATAAACCTTCTCAACTAGGGGAAGGTGTTGAGTGTTGAGACTGGTCTCTAATGACAATGCCTCTACTCAGTAAACAGAATTTAGGCCAGCAACTCAGAGTGTCCCAGGTTAATAAGAAGCATGCCAGGAATCTGTCAGGAACTCACTTTCACTGTTATTCACAAAGCAACAGTCCTCACTATGTTCTGATGTTCTCTCCTGGCTAAGAATTCTGTGTGGGCTTTCTAGGGTGGCAAAAAGCAAGTAAAAATATTAAGTAAAAACAGTTTTAGAAATCCATTTTTGAAGTGACTACTCTTCAAGACACAGATGCACAAACAGGAGGACCCAAAGACAAGGGACAACTCAACACATGTTCAGTGATGTCCATGAACTAAGCATCTTCACCAAGGACGGGTGGGATGTGAGTATCTTTGTAATGTGAATGTTATAAATGGTGAGTTATCTCAGGTTTACATTTTCAGATACAGTGACAACCTGACATGTGGTCAGTTGGCCATCTGTCTGAAGTATCAACCACTTTAACCTAGTGTGGACATGAGGCCTAGAGAACAAATCTGAATCTGGGGTCCCTACTTCAAATTAGGCCCACCCTGGAGGTGCAGAAGATCTTCAAGAGGCCAGATCCCTATTTCCACAGAATATGAGAGAGCCCAGGTATAGCAGGATCTCTCTGGGAATATTGTAGATTAGAATGGGCTCCCAGAACTGTTTTACCGATCCTTAACTTTCCCTGTTCAGTAATCGGGTCCTTGGAACTTCTACAATCTTGGTGACCAGCCCCGACTGTACCTGGATTAGTTATGGCTGGGATTAAATTAACCCTCCATTACTGAGGGTTAGGGTCTACATAGTTAAAATTCTGGAGTGTCATTGTAGGGTTTCTGATCTGCCTTCGTGCACACACACACACACACAAAAAAAAAATCCACAAATTACTTAAAAAAAATTAATATTCAGGGCTGGGAATGTGTTTCAACGGTAGAATGTTTGCCTAGCATGCATGAGGTCCTGGGTTTGATTCCCAGAACTAATAATATAAATAATAATAATAATAACAATAATAATAATATTCAATTAATGAGTTATCAACTTCAAGCCTATTTTATTGATTTGAGCAACTCATAAATCTTATTATTCTTTTAATAAGTCTAGCAAATGTTAACAATTAACTTCCTTTCTTTTTTTACGGTTCTGGGGATCAAATGCAGGGTCTAAGTACTCTACCACTAAACCACATTCCCAGCCCTAAAAATTATTATTATTTTAAAAAATATTTTTATTAGTTGTTGATGGACCTTTATTTTATTTATTAATTTACATGTGGTGCTGAGAATCAAACTCAGTGACTCACACATGCTAAGCAAGTGCTCTACTACTGAGCCACAAGCCCAGCTCCCTAAAAATTATTTTTTAAAGTAGCTTTTGCAGCTTAATTAATTTTCTTCAACATCTTAAATTGCATTTATACATTTTGTGTATTGATTTATCTCTCTCTCTCTCTGCATTGCTGGGGATTGAACATAGGGCCTCCTGTTCTACCTCTGAGATATACACCAAGATCCTTGACTTTCTTTTTAAGTAGGTCTCATTAATAAACAAGACTTTTGAAGTACTTAAATGACTCTTATACATCTAATCAATTAAACATATAAGCAAGTGGCCATTAAATCCTCTTAAATATTTCAGTGTTACAAATTGACAAAAATCCCTCTTCTGCTCTTATATCCCTCAACTTAAAAGTACAAATCTAAGTCAATTCTAAACTACATTTGAAATTGGAAAAACAAGGTTGACCTTTTCTTCTAAGAGGTCAACTTTTCTAAAACAACACATTTTTAAAAATATCAAACATGAACTAATTATTTTTTAACCTAACAGAAAAATGTTGATGCTGTAAGTTTTGTTTACTACAGTACTTATAGTCTTAGTTCTACATTTTTTTTGTGTGTGTGTGTGTGAGATTAGAAAAGTGTCCACCCAGGAGACAATTATATCATTCCAAACAGTTTGGGGTTGCTTTTTGAGCTGACTAAGTTTCACTTGGACAGTGATTTTGGGTGGGATGGGTCCAAACAAGGAGGGTCCTCTGTTAAGGTTGCTATAACAAGGATTCCACAACTTAAAGGGATTGTTCCCTGGGCCTATTGCCCTGGACTTTAATTGTTATCTATTTCTCTCTACTGATAGATTTCTGCAACCCTCTCTCAGATTGTGGCTCATTTTGGCTCTCCGTGTTTTTCTCCTAAGATACTTAACATTTGGAGGAGGATTCAGTTGGATTCTACATTTCTCTGAAGACTTTTCTGCTTCTGCAGTCCTCTGATAACCAGGTGTTACTGGAAGAGAAGGATGGGATTGAACCTGGAAGACCTGAAATGTCCCACTCAAATATGGTACTAAAGAAGAGACCCCAAATCAGCTGGGCACCTGGAAGGAGGAGTAGGATTAGGAAGGAGAAAATACAACTGCTCATAAGTCAGCTAACCCCCTTAGACTTAAGGGGATCTTAGCAATTTCCTTTACTGGTTTCCATGGCCCTGCAACATGGTGTCCCTCTGGGACCATGAACAGGTCCACAGGTCTCCAAAGAGTCGGCTTCCTCAAGTCCTAGTTTCACATGTTTATGCCACCCATTCTGCTCCTGCCACCTAAGTGACCAAGTCAAGGGTGGACACCTGACTAAGGGAGAGCAGTTAAATACTGGGCTGAGCCAACTGGACTCTCCCTCCTGATCAGACACACAGGGGAAGGTGGTCACACCAACAGCACAGCAGCAGCCTGCAGCTGGGTCTAACAGAAAAACGATTAGTTCTGACTTAACCCAGTTTCTTGTGGTGAAAAGGAGATTAAAGACCTTCCTATTATAACACTAGGAGAAAGTTATAAAACTCTTTATTTAATAATGACCAAGCCCTGAAAACTTTCTCCTAACCTGCTTATTATGTCTTCAGCTGATTTCATTATCCTTTCTTAGAGATAAAGGATGGCGATCAGCATTGAATTCTGTCCACTCAGACCAAGTATACTACTCTAGTGGTTATCAAAGACAGGACCTCAACACACACCTTTAAGAAGGGAGATTTAATTTACATTAAATTAAATTTACTTCAATACTGAGGAGACACCCATGCTGCAGAATTGCAACCAGACCACAGGATAAGTGGAGCTAAAGGTTCAGATGCATGAGTTACATTCTTTCTCTTTTCTGGCTTTCCCTCTGCAGGTCAGTGCTGTCCCTCTCTCTCCAGACAGAACGGTTTTCCCTTCCTGATGGAAACCACAGCTGCAGACCATTCCCAATTACATGTTGGAGCTTCAGCCATCAGGAGGGAGAACAACTTTTCTTTCCTAATATCAGTTCCCAAATATCAAATTGACATCAGGTGCACAGATAGTCTGGGCACATCAACTACAGCCAGGGAGGTAGGATTAGTCATTCCAATATGGCGTTTTGGCTGTACCTCCAGGAACAGGGAAGAGTACTCTTACCGAGGACTGCTGGGAAGGGGACACCTTGGTTGGCCACAATATGGAGCTGTTCAGTGCTGAATGTTAAGAGAAAGGTAACTTCTCCCTTACACTCAGACTATGGTTTAGATGGTTCAACAGTAGCTGTTTCTCATAAATAGCTAAATTATGTTGATCATTTACATTATACACGTATCTTTTGAATCAGAAGAGAAGAACACTTAAAAAATCTTATTTCTATGAAAGCTATGCCACAAGAAACCAGTGAATTCTAATTGCTCAGAAACTTATAGGAAACGAACAGACCAATGGCCGAATGTAGGTGTGTGAACTTAGCCCTTGCAGTTCAAGGTATTTTCTTTGTTTCTCAATTTCAGGAACTGACTCTTCTTTTTAGTGGTAGAAGAGATAAAAATCTATTTGCAAATTCCTACAACAAATATTTCAGATAAACAATACACTAGGATAAGACCAAAAGGACCTACATTTTGGAATTTCAAAATAAGATGTAACATATCCATATATTATATGCAAAAGTAGTGAAGATAAATATTAATAAGGACTTTCCTCCAAAGGAGGTTAATCTACATGTTTGCAGAAGTTTCTGGCTTGTGTTATCAGGGAATCTCAACCTGTATGAGGACAATTCTCACTTGATTAAAGTAACTAAAAATTCTTAGGTTTGGATGGCTTAATAAAGTGTTTTGATCAATAGATCAGCTTCACCTGCATATTTTAGAATGCTATTTGAACCCATTTTCCCCCCCAGCACCTCCCAACATTACATGGTTTTGGTTATGTCTCTTGTTTATTATCTGCTTCCTCCTGTGAGGATATAATTTCACTAGGGCAGGAACTTCTGTGTGGGCTGTATTCTGAGCTTAGAGTGCCTGGCACAGAGCAGGCACTCTGTACACTGGCTGAGTGAAGAATTGGTTAAATTTAGGCATGATATAAATTCCTCATGACCTAAATATTACAGGTCTGTGGGATGCCAGCAGCTGCCATAGGATTAATTACAGTAGCAGATGCTGTGGCAGGACTTTTCTTGTTCCCAAGTCAGTATGTGGGCAGCATGCATGGCGGCAGCCAGGGCCCTGTGTGAGTCCAGGACAAGACACATAGCCACGAAAGGGGCAACCACCCCCCCCCCCAAAAAAAAAAAAAAGTAGGTGGCATTGTCTTTTAGAGTGACATGCTCAATATTTTTGCCTTTGCCACTTCTGCTCCCACTTATAGACATTTTTACAGTTGCTATAAATTTGCAGCTTGTTATTAGCAAGCCACTGCTCTATGTGGCTCATAAGGGGCCTTGTCACCTTCTAAGATTTAGTTGTCAAGTTCTGCCACAAACCAACACCTGTTCATGCATTCTTACAGCATCACTGAATTGGCTTTGGGGATGGACAGGTAGACACCTGGTTCTGAAAAGTACAGCTTTAGGTATTTATCTTAGGAGTGCAGAAAAATTGTTTCTTTTCTATTTTACCCAGCATATGATAGTTTTTATAAATACTAATAAAAATCTGGCAATGTCTAGTCAGTGGGCTCCATAGTCAAAAGGTTCCCAAAACTACATTCCGAAAATATTTGCTCCTTGCTCCAATGTTTATTACAAAACTTTTCAAATATCTTGCTTTGAAAGAACAAAGCAAGAAACATCCCTATACCTACCATCTATATAAAATTATTTTGTCTTATGTTTATTTATTTATTGGTATCAGGGATTGAACCCAAGGGTGCTTTACCACTGAACTATATCCCTGGCCCATTTATTTATTTATTTATTTATTTATTTATTTATTTATTTTTTAGTTGTAGTTGGACACAATATCTTTATTTTACTTATTTATTTTTATGTGGTGCTGAGAATTGAACCCAGGGTCTCGAATGTGCTAGGCAAGCAGTCTACTACTGAGCCACAACCCCAGCCCCCCTAGCCCTTTTTATTTTATTATTAGTATTTTTTTTTAATTTTGAGACAGAGCCTTGCTAAGTTGCCGAGGCTGGCCTTGGACTTGTCATCCTCTTTCCTCAGTCTCCCAATTCCCTGGAATTACATACCCAGCTATTTTCTCTTATTTCAACCTACACATGTACATATACATTATCATTTATCTATATGTAGACATAGGAGAATGTGAATCTATGTATGATTTTTCTGCTGAACCATTTGAAAGTAATTTGTGATAACTTTCTAAGAATGTTATAAATCCCATGTATGTGACCAAGATGGGCATGTGTTCACAGGTGCCAATCAAACATCTCAAATTCTTATCTCAGATGGGAAGGCACTTTTTGTGGTCTGGAGAGAGGCCCCTGACATTGGGAGCCCTAGGCAGCCACTGAATTCAGCAATGGTGGAGATGTCTCTGTGTATTTGAATTCTTACAGGGCCACAATTAGCTCTGAGGCCTGGGGCAAATGGCTTAGAGGCTCTGAGGATGGTGATGTTGTTGATGACAACTATGATAGCAGTAAATTCTTAACAGTCCTAAGTCCTATTCTTAGCAGTCTTACTCTAAATTCTTTCCCCATGTTTTGCTCATTTCAGTTCCATAACCATCATGATCTTAACTGCACTGGAACTATTACGGAAAGCAGGCCCAGGAGGAAGGAGTGAGAGGAGATGAATGAAGCCACTGAGGTAAGCAGTGACCAGCTAGCTGATGGAAAGCCTTAGGCCTGGGTGAAGACCCATGGCAGGGCCCCCAGGAAGCTCTTGGAAAGTCTTACCATAATAGAGCCAGGATCTGATGTGCCTTTTGTGATGATGCATATAACCTGTCTAGACCCGGAGTGCTCAGAGTGAAGCGGAATACAAGAAACCTCACTTGAGTGTTCACGCTAGTCTTTCCACCCACTGTCACCTTCTAGTGCAGAAAACCATGTGCTTTGCCTAAGAGCAAATCTTTCCCTATTTTCTGAAACACAAGCCTGACCTTTGTGCAATGTTGGTGGGAGTGTAAAATGGTGTGACTACTATGAGAAACAGGACGGCAGATCCTCCAAAAATGAACCATTACCATACTATCTTGCAATTCCACTTCCGGTGTACCCCAGAGAAATAAAAGCAGGGACTCACAGAGATATTGGCACGCTGTATTCACAGTGGCATTATTCACAATAGCCTATAGTTGGAAGCAACCCAAGCGTCCATTGAGTAAACAAAATGTGACATGTGCATATAATGGAATACTATTGAACCTTAAAAAGGAAGGGAATTCTGACTCAGATGAACTTTGAGGACATAATGCTAAATATCCTCAAAGGTGAAATAAGGCAGTCACCAAAAGACAAATATGATTTCACTTATTTGAGGTATCCAGAGAGTCGTTATGGTTTGGATCAGGGGTGTGCCCCCTGAAATAACATAATTTGAAATCATGATCCCTAATTCAACAAAGTTCAGACATGGATTCATCCTTTGATAGCTGAATGGACTATTGGGTGGTAACCATAGGCAGGTGAGGTACCACTGGAGGATGTGGGTCATGGGGGACGGTAGCCTTGGAAACTGTGTCTGTTCCTGGCCCCTTCTCTTCCTCGTTCTTTCTACTTCCTGTTCCTGGCTGCCATGAACTGACAGCTTCCTCCACCACACCCTTCTACCATGGTGTTCTGCCTTTCCCTCGGGCCCAGAATAGAGTTGGCCAACCACAGACTGAACCTCTGAAGTTGTGAGCCCCGAATAAATGTTTCTTCCTCTAAGTTGTTCTTGCCAGGTATTTTAGTCACAGTTTTGATGAGTCAAAATCATCAAGTCAGAAAAACAGAATGGTGGTTGCCAGGGAAAGGTGGGGAGATAGAGTGGTACAGACTTTGGATTTCCTGAGATGAAAATATTCTGGAGATGGAGGCGGTGATGGTTGTACAACAGTGTGACGTGTTGATTGCGTGGCACCGCACACTTAAAAATAATTACAGTGGTCGACTGTACTTACCACTGTAATTGTATGTGTGTGTGTATTTTACCATGATTAAAAATTAAAAGAATAAAAGACTCTCTAGAGTCTGCTTCAGCCTTGCATCACATCCTCAGTGGCATCTGTCTTACAGAATTGGTGTCCCCAACATTCCAGGATGGAGTGGCCAGTCAATTGCCTTGGTGCATAAAGAAGAGTAAACCAGCTGATGTGGATGAGATCTTAGGAGCTCTCTTCTAGATCTTAGAGACAGTCCCATGGCTCTACATAGGAGCTCATTTCAATTGGTAATAAGTCCTGGTGTCAAGTCATTGTCCCTTTTCAATCTTACTTGAAACCTTCTGTTGAAGGTCACTTCTCCTTTGGCCTTAGGAGAATTCAGAGAAAAAGCTTTGGGATTATCTGAAGGTGCAGTCCTCCCTCTGGGACTTGTCAAAAAAGAAGAGCAGTGACTGTCATCTATAGAAGTAGTCCGTAGAACTTAGGCACCATTATTCATTACCTTGCTTATCTAAACAACCTGCTTTCAAGATTTTCTAGTCTAAAATTGCAGACTTGTTCTTACTGTGGGCTTCAGCCTTGGGTCCTCAGCTGTGTTTTTGTCTATATGCCTGAATAGACCTGGAATTGCTTCTTTTTTTTTTATTTGTTCTAATTAGTTATCCATGGTAGTTGAATGTATTTTGACATATTATACATGTATGGAATATAACTTCTCGTTCTTCTGGTTATACATGATGTAGAATTACATTGGTTGTGTATTCATACATGCACATAGGATAGTAATGTCCAATTCATTCTGCTATCTTTCCTGTTCCCATTCCCCTTCCCTTCCCTTCATCTCTCTTTGTCTAATCCAAAGTACTTCTATTCTCCCCTAATCGTCTCTACACCCCTTATGGTGAATTAGCATCCACATATCAGAGAAAACATTCAGCCTTTGGTTTTTTGGGATTGTCTAAATTCACTTAGCATGATAGTCTCCAGTTCCCTGGAATTGCTTCTTATGGCAGCGAGTAGATTTCCATTTGGGTTGTGTCCTTGTCAGTCTTTTCAGATGATGACAGTGCACAGTGCAGCTTGAATGAGTTGCAGTACATTTGACTGTCCTTTACCTTCAGGGGACAGGTGTTCTTCAGGCACTTGGTTGAGAACAGAAAGGCAAACTAACTGTTACTTGCTAGCATGGAAACAAAGCTTTGGGGGATTATCTGAAGGTGCATTCCTCTCTCTGGGACTTGGCAAAACCACCAGGAGCCATAGACAAGGACCACCTTGTTTAGTCCAGGCTCCCTCTGTGCAGTGGCTTTTATGAATTGCCTTGGCCAACAGGCCTGGCCTGCACTGGGACACCACTTATAAGAGCTTTGTGAGCCCCTGTTATGGTGATTCTAGGGGAGCAGTTAAGGACAGGCTGTCGGCACCACTGTGGACATGAAAAAATAGGGGGGCTTTGCTTCTGCATCCCAGAACCAGGGATGTTTGTACATCTAAAAGGGTTGATTTTTTTTCCCCTTACAGATTCTGCATCACATCATTGATGATTTTCCATTTTTCTTTTGTTGCTGGAAAACTCCAAGTCAAATTTGGAGCCTATTTCCGGAGCAACACTCTCAAACAGAACTTTCTGCCATGTTGGAAATTTTCTGTATCTGCACTATTCAATGTGGTAGCCATTAGACACATGTGGCTGCTGAGCACTTGAAATGTATCTAGTGTGACTAAGGAATGGCATTTTAAATTTAACTTAAAATTTATATTCCAGTGGCCACATGTGGCTAGTGGCTACCAATGAAGGGCATGACTCTAGAAAGTATATAGGAAATGACATGCATTTTGGATATCACACTGGGTTTTTCTTATTTTCCTATCGACATTTACCCTTTAAGTTCTTCTGTATTCATTTTTATTAATCTTTTTGTGTAGTATATATTTTTATCAGCCATATTAAATCTCTTTTAAAGTCCAATATCCATTAACAAATGCAAATAAAGAGAAGATATTCCCAAGCTATTTTTAAAAATTAGATATTTCTACCTCTCCCTTTTGTACTTTAGAGAGTAGTAACATGTTCATTCAAGGGTAAGAAGGCCTAGGAGTAGGGAAAGAGACCCTATCTTCAGTTTTAGTCTCTGTTCTTTTTCTTTAACTTTGTGCTGGCTGTACAAATATTTGGTTGGTGAAAATTCATTGAGCTGTATGTTTATGACTTGTGCACTTTTCAGTATGTGTCTTACTTATAGTCTTCAATCAAAAGAAAATAAAAACATAGAAAGAGAACGTATTGGCTTCACAGTACAACATTGGTTCAGTTGGATGGGAGGTGGAAAGATTCATTACAGCCTTTGACTCCACATAGGTGTGGTTTAATATCATCGAGCATCCATGCAAATTTGGATATCATGCAAGTGATGAGGCCAAGCCCTCCCCATCTTCCCTCTGGACCAGGCAAGAAGGAAGACCAATGCCAAGAAGGAAGGAGAGGTGAGTTTCAGAAGAACAGTTTTCTCCCTTTCTTATCTGATTCTAGTAAAAGACATCTCCTAATTCTCAGAAGAGGCTGAATGGCTTCCAAAAAAAAAAAAAAAATCTCAGATTTTCTCTTTTACAACAATTAAAAGGGGAGGATGAAGTCTCTGGTATATGGAATGTAAGTCAATGCAGCAGAGGGAGAATGTAAAATACAATCTAGATTTTAACAAGGCAAGGAAAAACTACTCTCACTTGAGATATTTTTTTCAGCATATAACTGCATCCAATTGAGCAAAATTTTTATGTTAAACATTATAATTGAACATAGACTTAGGGAACATAGAATGCTAAAGAAAATGTGGATCAAAAGGTATTCTACCCCATGACCTAAATATCTTGACTTTGCTGAAGACTGAAATATAAATTTTTTACTTTGAAAAGTAACTTAAGGAGATGGATATGTGTATATCCCATGGTGAAATAGAAGGCTGCTCTCTGTAAACATGCAAATGAACAGCAATCCTATTCTAATGGCTATTATCAAGAATTGTGAAGGGGCCATTTGTCATTTCTGTCCATGTTAATTTGACATACTACCACTCAACATACTACTACTTTGAACAAAGGTCTGCAGTCTTGAGTCCCAAGATACAAATCCTTTTTCTTACTCTCTGAATGACCCCCTAACTTCAAAAGCCTGCACATGTATAGATTTTATAGCTATTTAAATGCATAGATCTTCTTTGAAATATTCTTTCATTGTTTCCTTTAAGTTAAGCCCAGGCCATGCTTTCATACTTTGTTCTTTCATTTATGTTATTAGAAGGATCAAGAGAAAAAACCCCTCTCATTACTACAAAAAGGAAGAAATCACTTCAGAAATAATCACATTCATTTTGGTCTTTTCGTATAAACATAATCCTTTGCATCTCATTAGCTTTTACTTGGTGCTACTGTATTATATTTTGCATAAAGAATTGGCAGTCTGTGAGTGCAGATGAAAAATTTTCTCACATTTCAAAGGGGATTATAGACCCAATGGTACAAATCAGTTTACTCAATAATAAAGCAACGTTACTTAGTTTCTTCAAGAGGAAATCTGAAAATTATCTGATTCCTATAAAAGGTAAACATCTCAAAGTGACTTTTTTTTTTTAAAGGCAGAATCTTGCCAGGTTGCCCAGGATGGCCTTGATCTCCTGGGCTCAAGTGATTCTTCTGCCTCAGCCTCCTGATTAGCTGGGACTATGGTTATATGCCACCATGCTTGGTCAAAGTGACCTTTCTGGCCTGAGCAATGCGCCTTGGCTGCATTTTGGACCAGTCATCTGACATGTGCCAAATTCTCATTTAATCTCATCATATGAGGAGTACAGTTCTGGGGCTTACTGTGAAACCACCTGTGATTCTACTACCTGCACCTGCACCTCTGGAGGCAATGTCCCCCAAGTGGCTATAAGCATTCTCTTTTCAGGTAGAGAAACATGAAGACTGGGATGACAGAGGTTGAGGTTTTTCAGAGAAACAAAGTGCTATGGACCAGAACTGCCTTACCTATTAATTCAAGAAGGGCCTGAGTTGGAAAGAGCTCATGAGGTAAGGCTAGGTATAGGAAGTTCTTCAATTTCTAGGCATTATTGAATATAATCAATTATTTCTAGTGAATTTGGGATACCTACTGAAAGGATGAGAGGAGAAAGGCAGCCAGTAATGCCACCAAGGTGTTGGCCATGGAAGAACTGGGTCAGTCTCCTGTCCTTAAAATGTTCACTCAAAATAAGAGACCAAGAATAGCTAAAGCAATCCTTAGCAAGAAAAGTGAAGCAGGAGGCATCACAATACCAGAGATACCACAGAGCTACAGTGGTATCTACAGTGGCATGGTATTGGCACCGATATGATTCAGAAAAATAAGAAATTATATCCCATCTATGTATGATATATCAAAGTGCATAAATGCATTCTACTGTGGTGTATAACTGATTACAACAAATTAAAAAATGTGTTTGCTCAACCCTTCCCTGGCTGAGTGAATGCAGAAACTCCAAAGGCATCTCTTACACCTTCAATGTTGAGAAGGAAGTCATGTTTTCACAGGACCATGAATTTTAACAACCTAAGCCAGCATTGGAGGGTGGGAGGGGAGAATGTAGGGGAGGTGACAGAGGAAGGGAACAGATGTCTTCTCCAGGCAACAACACATACTTAACAATTGTCCAACACACGAGCTTTCCTGAAGTTCCTTTTTCAGAGTGAAGATTACACAGTACAAACTCCCCAAGTGTGAAGGAATAGAGCCAGGAACCTTTAATAGCAAGTTCCCCAGGTTAGAACCTCTTGTGACATCCCCTGGGGCCAGGGGCAGTTAGTGGGTGCTCAATGTGGGGGGAGGGCAAAGGAGAAGGTGCCTAGGTTTACTGAGCCTGTGCCACTGCAGCAGAATGAAAAGAGCCATGGTGAAGAGGCCCTCATCCTCCTCTTTTGTTTGGATGGAGTATGCAGACATGGTGATATGGTCTGGGGCAGACAAGGCCACTGATTTCTCCTTGTCTCTAACTGCTGGCTCTTTAACAGGGACCAGGGTTTCTGGCAAACTGATTTGCTTCACAGTTTCCCTAGACAGACAGACAGACAGAGCAACCCAGGTACCTGCAGAAGGATCTTGTTGCCGTCGTGATCCTCGGTCTGCCAGCGACCCTCACTGATGGGGCTGCAGGGGTTGGGCAGGAGAGGGACCAGCTCGCCTATGTCCTTGACTCGGAACTCCAGCAGAGAGGAGTCGGTGGGCACCGGGTTCTGGTCACAGGGCAGTCTTTTCAGGGAGAACTGGATGTCTACATCCAGATTGGAGAAGATGGGGAAGATGCAGAAGTCCGCTTTCCTCTGGCTGGGGCTCCGGCGCAGGATCAGCTCATACAACTGGAGGCTGTCAGCGTAGCTGTCGTGGCGACAGTAGATGGTGAAGCGCACGATCTCCTTGCCGTAGTGCACAGGTCGGATGGCCCACAGAGGGGTCCCGGGGGCCAGCGTGAAGAAGTCCTGGCTGCAGGGCAGGTAGGGCAGGAACCTGCCTTGCACGCGCTCCGTGTGGTGGTGGCGCCAGGGTGGCCGCTGCAGCATGTGGTGGAGCTGCAAGATTTGCTCCTCACCGTATTCCTCTTGCAGGAACAGCACCACCGCCAGTGCTGGCTGCGCCCCCTTGGGGGGCTTCCTCCGCCGCCGCCCAGCCCGCCTCTCAGACACCCGGAACAGGGGAAGGTCAGGGTGGATCCATGCCAACACCTTGTCGATGGCCTCCTGCAGCGGCTGGGATTCCCCGGGGTCTGCGATGATGTGTATGCTAACCAGGAAAGGGTCTTGCGCCTCTTCCACCGAAAGCTCACCTAGGAGCACAGATACAATAATGAACGAATGAATGAGAACGATTACTCCCTTCGGGTGCAAGGTGACAACATGCGCCACCTTGGCAGGAAGAGAAGCTAAATTCTAACTCATCTGAATCTATGATATATGACTTTCTGACCCCAAGTTAACATGCAAAAAACTATGACAGCATCCTAGCTTCCAGAGAGGAAGGGGCTGTTGCTAGGAATGGTGTCCAAGTGGCGAGTCTTAAGGAAACTTTGGGGTCCCCCATGTCATCAGCTTGGGTGAACAGTCAAGGCTCTGCTGATTTGAAAGGGATAAGGAGCCCAAAGAGAAGATTCTGTGTCACCATCATCTGCAGGCCATTTGGTACTGCCTAAAATAACTGTGATGCCTTACCCTGCAAATGGTTATGGTTTGGATAAGGAGAGCCCCAAATACTCCTGTGTTAATGCAGGAATATTCAGAGGTGAAATGATTGGACTGTGAGAGCTGTAACCTAATCTGACCACCCTAGTTTGAATGGACTGGGTGGTAACTACAGGCAGGTGGGGTGTGACTGGGGGATAGGTGGATCACTGGGGGATGTCCTGGAAGGGTGCAGATTCCCTGTGACCCCTTTCCCCTCCCTATCTCTGCTTTCTGACCCTGACATGAGCCAAGCAGCTTTCCTCTGCTGGGCCCTTCCCCATGATGTGCTGCCTCACCTTGGGCCCTGAGCAATGGAGCCCAAATTAAACTTTTCCTCCTCTATGGCATTTTTTTTGTGTGTGTGATGCAAAAGTGAACTAGACATTTCTAGTACTGCAGCACCCCTCTGATATGATGAATTTTTTCTTTTTTGCTCAATCACTTATTAGTTATTTAATGCTTCTTCCTATGTGCCTGGCACTGAGCAAGGCACGGGGAATACAGAAGAGGACAATGTGCTTGCCTTTCTGGAGAACACTCTAATCGATGACAGGGGACAAGTGCAGTGTCCTTGCTGTCTGTCAGAGCTCACTGGAGCAGTGGTTAGGGGTGGGGGAACATGAGGGGACTAGTAGTGCCCAGGTCAGGCTGTCTTTGGGGACTCTTGTTGGGCCATGTCCCCCTAGTGGCCTGTACATTCTGAATGGGTCAGCTACCTCCTTCGGTCCTCTGTCAGAACACCTACAAGCATCCAATGCAAGTGTGAAGATGACTGTGCAACTTGGTGACACATTCCCATGGGGTGTCCTATGTGCTGGCCATAGTGGCACATTCCTAACTCGGATAATTACACCTGGAAAAGGCTTGCTCTTTCAAAAGATGCTCTTATTTGCCTATTTTTATAAATTTTACACAAATTCATATAATTATTTTTGATCAAATCTAAGAGCAATGAAGATCTCTTTAGGCCAATTGTTGATTATCTGTTATCTAGACCTGTCTTTACCCATGAACCTCACAAAGTCTACTAGGGATGTTAGGCAGAGAGTGACCAGCGGTCAGTAATGTCTGCTAAGTGTGATGTGCTAGTATGAACTGTAAATCTCAATCCATTTACAGGATCAAAGTTTTTTTTTTTTTTTTAATGTGTGTGTGTGTGTATGTGTGTGTGGTAGGTAAACAAGATATTCTGAGTGGGACCGAGTCCATTTCACCCATGTGCACCTGTAATAACAGGGCTTTGATTTTGTTGGATCAAATATGCCTGAATTTTCATCCCGTTAAATATCTCACTTGAACACAGTTCATTTTATTGTTGCCTTCACTCTCATTCACACAGTCATACGTTTCTTGAGCAATCGATATGTACAAGGCCCTAGGGACCCAAGGACGCTGGCACCACTGAGGACCAGCTGGGAGTGTGTTTATGTAGACTCTGGCACAAACATACTACCTTAGAATTGTGCAGTGCATAACCTGCACAACCCCAGGCAGCAGCACTTGAAAAGAACCATAAACTGCAGGTGAGAACTTCAGAAGTTCATTTAGGTGGGAAACGGACATATAAAATGGAAATTCACTCTGAAACATGCCTATAAGGAATGCAGTAGCATAACATCTTGGAGTAGGAGTCAGATTCTGAAATCAATGCCAGATAAGGATTACCTAAAGACAATACTACCACTGAAAATCCCCTGAATTTTCAATAAAGTTTTGGGTGGTACTGATCTACGACACGACAACACAGCCAGATGTGCTGACGTTTCTTTGGTTGAACACCAGATGAAGTACCCAGCTTGCTGCAGGGCTGCATATAATAGACTAAACTCGCCCACTCAGCAAACCAAGCCCTCATCCCTCTATAAGAGGCTTTTGGGAGCTGAGAGGCTTCTGGAACCTAAAGATGACTAAAGTGGTCCCAGTTTTCCATAATCACAGACTAAAATGGCAGGGGAATTAATTAAACTGTCCCCCTTTCTCCCTCCCTCTCTCTGGGGAAGAATTAAGTATGATTATCTGAGAGAGGAAAGAGCAACTCTTTCTCTCCAGGTCTCCTGAGAAGGCTTCCTAGAGGAGGCACCATGTGAACTGGATCTTGAAGGGTAAACGGCATCTCACTTATAATAACCTCAAATGTGGGAGAGATTCCTGTGGGAAGAGGGAGACCGGGTATGAAGGTACAAAACTGTACAAAAAAACAAGCACATTTGGAAGGGGGTGGCGAGTCGTTCTGAAACATGGCAACAGATGCCACTGGAAAACTGAGTTGGAGCCAAGTTGTACGGGGCGTCAGCTCAGTTGGGTGGGTGACGGAAGGTTTCAACACAAGGGTGTCAGGATCAAGTCAGGGAGGAGGTTAACTATAGATGAAATAGGGAGCTAAGGGGTCAGCAAAGAGTCCACACAAGGGATAACAAACACCTGGCCACAGGCTGCATAACTGGCCTGAGCTTTGTGACCTACCTGTATGCTCACTCTTAGCCATGTGACTTTAAATAATGTGACATGTACTCCCCACTCTTTGACCTGGGATTAGATGACTTGCTTAGGTTTGGCAGAGAAAGTGAGTTGTGACGTGTTTTGGCTGACCTCCTGTGCTTCTGCTGTTTCTACAAGAACATGCTCGGGTTGGCCTTCTGGTGCCAGGAGGAAGATGAGACACACATGGAGCTGTCACCCTAGCTGAGCCCAGTCTTGATCCCATGACTCTCAGACGCCGGAGACACGCTAAGAGCCATCTGGCTCATTCTGGTCTAGATTCTCTGACTCTAGGTGCAGGAGGCAAAGCAAATGACTTGTTCCAAGCTGTGAACCTGAGTGGGAGTGGATGTTGCACAGCATATTTATGGATGCTGACAGAATCAGAGGCTAAATAGAAGAGGCACGGAGTCATGGACTATTTAGGAGGCACGTGGTGACAGGTCCAGGAGCCCCCAGGTACGGGGAGGGATATGCAGGAGAAGGAGGAGAGGAGTGTCCTATAGTGTTTCTGGCTGAGTAAGTGATCTGATGTGATGTTTAACTGATAGAGCAAACAGAGGCAGAAGCACAGGAATGAAGAGTCCCATTTTGGCCACTGGGCTTGAGATGTGTGGGTCACTTCCAGGAGGGATGTCCTTTTGGCAATCAGACCTTTGCCTTGCTGAGGTGGTGGGTTGAATTTAAGGAAGGATCTGTTACCTTTAGACCATATCCTTGTTTTTATACAGTTATCTGGGAACTGTGTGCCCCCATATTAACACGAATCATGAAAATTCATCGCAATGACTTGGAGAACGATCAGAACTCAGGGATTATCTGGCTCTTGCTTGCTCTTTCTGCCGGCCTGGCTTCTTTCCATTTCGTTGGACATTAACACCACCATCAGCAGAAGTGCAGTGGAAGCAAAGGAGTGACCAGGCAAACCAATGAAATTTCCCCCAGTCAGTCACTCCATTAAAGGGAGAAGGTGTCACCATCAGTGACGTGTAGATCTCCCTCTTCCATGATGCCCTGAACTCCCAGTACTGGAGACCCATCTTTGGTAAACTTCAATGAATGTACATGGAAAAGGACAGAAAGGCTTTGAGCAATCTGAAGGTGAAGAAATTTGCCTGAGCAAATTACAGATGAGTTCCATGAAGGGAAAAACAAAACAAAACAAAAGGTACATGGAGTGAAGGAAAACAAGTTGTGGGAGCATCAGGTGGTCCCTGTAAGATCCTGACCCAGCCACGGGGTGTGCATGCAGCCAGAGACCCAGGTGACCCGATTGCTAACATGCATCCTTTCCTGGTGTTCTACACACATGAGCTTTTTAATCCTTGCAAAAACCCTGGAAGGGGGTGTTATTACTGTCCCCATTTTAAAGAGCAGGAAATAAAAGCACAAAGAAGTGAAGTCACTTGCCAAGGACACACAGAAGTAAGAAGTAGCTGGATACTCTCTGCAGCATCGAGATCCGTGGGTACCAGGGCGCCCTTCTCTCTGCTGAATCCATTTCTCAACAGAATGACCAGCTGCCACTCTCACCCAGTCTGGCCACGCTGCTACCCCCTTGCCCTTGCCCCTCTTCGTGACTCTCCCACCTCCTTCTATTGGCTGCTTTCCTGGCCACCAGCCAATAGCTTCATGTCTTGGACGCTCATTTACATCTCTTTCTTCTGTTCCTTGGTCTCTGGGGCCAGAAGCTGCCTCCCTGCTGGCTCAGGCCCAGGTCTTTTTATCTCAGCGCTGCCCTGTGGGCAGCTCAAACAGGCCCACAGCACAGTGGGCGCCCTGGTGAAAGAAAAGCAGAACACTGACCCTGAGAAAGCCTGCCGCCAGGGGAGGGAGAGGCCTGGGGCGTGGAGAGGCCCTGGGGGAGGTGGCATCTGAGTCTCCCAAACAGAGTTGTCAGGGCGCTCAGCCTTGTGCCACCTCTAGCAGCCACACAAAGGTTTCCCGGAGAGCAGTAACAAAGGCCATGGTGAGGCCTGCCTGGGTGAGTGAGTGCTTACAGCTCTGCAAAAGGGCAGGATGCCCGGCCTCGCACGGGGGCCGGGCTGCGAGGCATTCCATTAGGCCCCAGTGTGCCCAGCAGCGCTGGCTGCAGCCAAGAGCAAGCGGGCAAGGAGAAGCAAGAGCCGGTCCCCTCTGCACTGCATGAATCAGGGAGATGGAAGGGGCCAAAATCCTGCCCCAGGAGAGCGAAGGAGAATGGGTAGTGCATTCATATGCTCAGGCCACTGCATGTGACCCTGAAACACAGACTCAAAGAACCATGGGAAGCAGCCCCAAACTGTCGTCGGGTGCTAGGGTTACACACGCCCCAGGGAAACCTGCCTGTGTGGAGCTGAATGGGAAACCAAGTATTTGAGGGGAAGGAGAGAAAATGTGAATAATTAATTGTCATGAAAAGCCTCCAGGCCTCCCTAGAGAAGCTGAGGCAACACATCCAGGGGATGCGCTCTGCCGTTATCGTATCTATTACCTGTCTTCTCCAAAGACCTCAGAGAGCACCTGTTCAGTCTGGGAAAAAGCAGACAGGGACTGGCAGCAGGCAGGCCCTGCCCACGGCTGGCTAGAGCACGGGAGCCAGTCACACGGTATCAACCAGGCTTTCAAGTGAGTGTGCGTTTTCCAGAAGTGAGGAGGAAGCCTCTTGTGTGATTGACACGTAGTGTTTCCTTTGCTAATGTAAAACCGAAATAATTTGAAGGAAAGCAGCGCCAGGTCATGCCTTCTATGAGGCAGAAAGTGCACAGACAGCCTGGGTATTTGTCACGTTTTTCTCCTTGGCTGTACATATCCTCTTGGCCACCTAAATTTAGCAGCAGGGGAAAAAAAAAAGTATAGACAATATCAAACATTTATTAAATGCTTACTATCTGCCAGGCACTGTCTTAAATGCTTCATATACATTATCTCACTTAATCTTTGAAACAATGCTAGGACAGAGGCATTGTCTCTCCATTTTGTAGCTGAAATGTAAACTAACTTGCTCAAGGCCATTTGGCTAGAGATGGGGCTGCCCTCACCCCAGATCTGTCTGAACTCTAAATGTCTCCCTGACCCCTGCGTCATGCTCTGTCACCTCCCAAGCCCACCATCCTTAAAATTAACCTGTTGGTATTTTTTTTTCCCTCCAAACCTTAGCTTGCTTTGCTGAGGTTCTGCCCCTATGGTTCTGCTCCTTCAGCCAATTTGGGTGGGTGATCCTGCAGTGAAGGGAAGGACCGTGTTGCTTAGGTGGAAATCCTATGCTCCAGTGTTATGGAGGAGGGGGCAGGGGACCAAGGCCCTTCTGGATGGCAGACTGCCACTTGGTAACCTCTGTGCTGCCTGCACCAGGGCCCCACACCGCCACCCTCTGCAGCCTGGGACCTCCCAGAAGCCTCGCCTGCACTGTCCCCCACCATCTGGTGCCTCCCAGACTGGACCACCTGCTAGAACTGGCAAACCGGTTTGTTCCTAAAGCACCTGCTGCCTGAGAGCAGGCATGCCCACTTGAAGGTCAAGGTCTCTCATTCTGATGGGATTACCTGTACTTGAATCAGGATATGACAAGTTCAACTACCTTTCTAGAATTTTTAAGCAACTATTGATATTGCTGTCATCTTAACCCAGACTGTCACTGACACTTTGCAAATCAGTTGCAATAATTTTATTTAATCAAGGAATGTTTATTGAGCACATATCATGCTCTAGGCACTATGGGATGCAATGGAAAATAAAAAAAAGTCTCTGCCTTCATAGAGCTTATAATCTAGTGGGGGAGACAGACAATAAACAAATAAATATATAAGATGAAACTAGGTGGCTATAGACACTTTACTAAGCAAATGCATGTTCAATGTGATTATAAGGAGATGTTTTTTAAAGCAGCAGCCATAACCATTTATCCGTTACTGAATAGATCACCACACATCTTTCTAGTGCCCAAAATACTGCTTAACACCTCAGTGCTGCATGAGACCCAGAAGGCTGCCAGACTGCACCAAGGCACGTCTGGTTTCTATGGGCCGCCTGGTTTAGGGAAGGTAACCTGGATTGAGGCCGGTAACCTCACACTCATAAGGGTGAATAAACTCTCTATTTGCATTTCTAAAGCACCACTCTGTGTCAATGAATAGCTCCCAGGCCTTGGATACTGGCCTGCCAACCAACCCACAAGCCCCGGTGGCAGAAAACCCAAGGGAGGTGATGGTGGTAGTGGTGGAGTGTCAGACACACAACCAAGATATGTCCAGGGTGCCGGCTGGCCCTGTGAATCAAGATCATGTCAGAAGACATGAAAGAAAGGCTCCAGAGGGCCACCCCACCCTGGCCTTCCATGAAGCCAGAATTCCAGAAATAAATGCCCTTGGGAAGGGGCTTCCAAATTCCTTCAGGGAGAGTCTATTCATCTGAAATGCAATGAGTACCCTGCCTTCATTGCTTTTTTCATTTCTTTTTTAAAAGCCAGTTCTTTGAACCTCTGAACTAATGAGAAAATGGTAGGCAATTTCCATATCCTACCAAGATTTAAGATAAAAAAATCTCAGGTTTTCTTTATTTTCAGTAGCTTTATAATTTGACAAGGTTGGAGATCAGCCTGCAACTTTGGGCTGTCAATCAAAGTGGTAAGGCTGGTCCCGATGTCAGACCCAGCAGGGTCAGAAGCAGTGTTAGGAACTGTGGAATGTGGTGGCACTGAGGTGGCATACAGGGGATATACACTGAGTTTATAACATGGATAACAAGATTTTCCTCCCTTGGTCTGAATTTCCAGATCTTTTGCCTACCTGACAAATCGAACATTGGCTGAAATGGTTAAGCCAAAACCTGGATTTCCATTTGGCAGAAGAGAACACTATGGGATCTTTCTGATGCTT
Source organism: Marmota marmota marmota (assembly GCF_001458135.2). Taxonomy (NCBI): domain Eukaryota; kingdom Metazoa; phylum Chordata; class Mammalia; order Rodentia; family Sciuridae; genus Marmota; species Marmota marmota. The sequence continues at coordinate 35,992,152 of NW_025999932.1, forward strand.
GGGCCCTTTCAAACTTTTGTAAGTAGGACGCTTTGCCATAACTGCAGCTATTTGACTGCTCTCGATTTTTCTCATCTGCTGCAGAAGCAACAACCCCTGTTGATTCACATTCCAAAACCAGGACACTATTCAGAAATAAATAATATAGAGAGAAGGCAGATAACTTTAGAGACCTGTGTTTTCTTCCACTTGCAAGAGGACCACCCATTTCACTTTTGAGGTATGTCTAAGCTTTAATCAGGGCCCTACTCCTGAAACATATGCTACTGATGGGAGGAGGAAGGGGTAGTAAAAGCCAGAGACCAACCGGAAAGACATGACAAAGACACTTTTAAAAATTCTGATGTGGCTTGACATCGATTCTGTGAGAGGACCAGGAGGCTCATATGCAATGAGCCTGTAATAAATTCAGCTAGAAACCCTTCAACAGATCTAGCATATTTGTGCAAGTCCTTAGGACTATGATGATTTTGAAGGTTTCTGAGATGGTGACACAGGTCTGAGACACACCAAGGACCCATGCTGAATGACATGCTAAGACCCTGTTTGTATAAAAAATTCAAGGGCTTGAAAGGCCTGAGAAAACCATGGCATTTTACACAGATCCTTTCTTCTGCTCAGTGGTCTTAATTCTTTCTAAACCACTTCTGTGCTCGTCAATTTCTTTGGTAAGCAGAGTCATCCTGAGAAAGTCCAGATCTCAACACAATCCTGTAGATGTGGAGGAAGCACAGTGGGCTTGGAAATAACAGGACTGAAATTAATATTCATTTTGCTTTAAGAAATAAGGCAAATCCACCCAAACAAAACAAGAGACAAAAGAAGAGAAGGTTAGCCAAATCCTCTCCCAGGGATTTGCTCATCAGGGAATCCCAGGCCTCTGGGTCTTCCACTAGAGGTAGACGGAGGGTCCTACCAATTAAATTAATGAAGATTTATTTTAAAAAGGAATTTATTCTGGCAGGATGTTGAGAAATCAGACCAAACAATGATTACCTATTACATCTGTTCTAAGAAAAGACATTATGCCTCTGCTAATAAGATACATCCTGGATGCTAGAGCAGAAAAGTCAATAATGAAATCTGGCACTGGCTTTGTCCAGGATTAAACTAGGAATGTAGGAAATGGAACTTGGGAACTCACTTTTTTTTGGCCTAAAACTCAGTGGAATATTCAAATGCTTTGCCAATTTGAAGATGATCTTTACCTGTCAGGAAACTGATTTGAACAGCAGTGTGTGTGTTTCTATCCTTGTTTCTAAGTTTCCTTAGGAAATATGGACTTTGGGGCCCATTTGGAGAGCAAGCTTACTGGACATGACTAGAAAATTAAACACAGGTGAGACTTTTCACTCAGGTCCCTGGTTTACAGGTGAAGTCAGGCAACTTGCCCAAGTTGGCCATTTAGCCAACAGCCCATGTAGAGACACAAGGACCATCTCCTAGCTCCCACTTTGGGGCTCCGACCTTTATATCTCAGCTGCCTCAGTCCTAAGGTGCCCAAGCCTGCTAAAGGTTCCAAGGACCACAAAGTAGCAGGAGACACACCCTGACCTTGTCCTTGAGCAGTTTACTATCTGAGAGGGCAAGGCATTCTCATAGGACAGATTAAAGAAAAATACCAATGTAAGTTCCACATGTTACAGTTTGAAATGTAGAGATAGTTCATGAGCTTTCCCTTCTCCTGGGAAATTTTCTACTCCCTGGGACCCTCCACTTATAGAGACATGACTGTCCACTGCTTCAGGGGGCAATGGGAAAGATAAACCCAGTTTTCAAGTTTCTGAAGTTATTTCTTTGAACTCACAGCAGACAAAACAGCTGGAATGGCAAGGCTCTTTATTGCAAGAGCGAGGCTTTTGGAGACACCAACTGATGGTGACAGCTTAAACATGTCATCTCATAGACCTTGGAATCCAGTCCAGGTGATCTTTGACCTCACACATTTCAGCCTCACGATGCTCCAGACTGAGGCAAATTGCAGATGAACTATGAAATCACAGAGAAAGCCCAATTCTCCCCATAACAGACAAAGCAAAGGCTTCTTGTGACTATTCTTGCTACAAAAAGGGAAAACCAGTCTTCCAAACACAGGTTGAACAGCTCAACCTCACTACCTTTATGAGCCCATAATAATGTCAGAAGATGTTAGGGTGAGATAAAAATAAGAGAGGGAGTGAAAACAGATAGAACATTCCTTCCCTTCCATAACCATTGTGTTGTCCAAAATAGCAGTTTAATAAATATGCAGAAAGAGAAAAGAAAGGCAGAAGGAGACCAATGGGTTTCTCTTAGCATTATTAGTCCATTCTGAGTATTGGAGGCCCTCAGTGGTTATGATCTGTCTTTTTGCATAATATTCCCCAAATACTTCCAACTTATTATTCCATCAGACATTAAAGAGAGCAGTATAGATACTGAATAAAGATAAAAACTGCTGGAGTGGAAACACTTCCCATAAAGCCTGTGCAGAGCAATGATGGTTTTGCGATAGCCATTACTATTGCCTGAGGTGGGACTGGGAGTGAAGTGAATACCACACTGTCAGCGAGAGAAATGAAAAGACATCAACCTGATCATCTCCAAAGCCTGAGAGTCTCCCTGTTCATAACATTCCACAGAGGAGCAATTCTGTCCATTGTATATAGCATTGTATATATGCACACACACACACACATATATATAGTGTATTATATAAATACATAAATGATATATATGAGATACACACATATGTCTACATACACACATGTGCACACTCATACCTCCTTTTTGTACATTAAATCACAATTTTTATGAGACCCTAGCTTGTTCATACATCAATGGGAGAGTAAAATGCACTTTTGGAAAATATCAGAAGCTTTACAAACTGCATATCTTTTTATCCCAGCAATTTCACTTGTAGGAGTTAATCTTCACAATGCAGGATATTTACAAAGACTCAGTGCAATAGAGTTTTGTAATAGTGAAAGAGTGTCTAGAGCCATATGACCTACACTAGGGCACCGATGAATACAGCACAGTGCAGACACAATACTGTACACACACACACACACACACACACACACACTGCTGTACAAGTTAGTTCCTGACAGGTAAAGATGCTTGTAATATAGCTGGTGAGGAAGTTAGACTATAAAATTCACGTAATGCCAGTCTGGGTAATGATAAATCTATCTATGGGTATATAGATGCTCAGAAAAAAATCTATTAAGGCAGACATCAAATCATGAATAATGGTTGTTTCTGGGTGAGTGTTTATCTTTGTCAATTTGTATTTTCTGAATTTTCCATAGTTACCTATAGTTACCATGTATTACTCGAGTAATAAAAATTGCTCTAAAATTAAGAAACGCACCAGGCACATCGAGGGCAGGTGTGGTGGCAGCTACTCACTCTGTGCCCCTCCTTTTTCCTTCCCTTGGGGGACTGACGGCCCAGGTAAACCAGATGTCCCTGGAGTGGCACTTCAGCTTCTCAGGGAAAATGCTGTCAGGAAAGTCTGTCTCCATTTTTCTTTCATATCCTGGGTAATAATCGACACCTTCTGTGTGGTTGAAGTTATACAATTAAAACTTATCTTTGAAGCCAGAAGGACTACACCATATTTTTTTGGGAAACGGATGTCAGTGTAGCAAAGCATCAAAGGGGTTGTCTGTTGTGGTATATTGTCCTCACCCTTTGATTTCCTGATGCCTATCTTTGCTTATTGCTTTTTTCTTATCAACTGTCAAACAGTAATATAGTCTAGCTTTTCAGGCTCCTATTCAGGAAAAACATAGACTCTACACCATCAAATAACCGTCTAAATGCACAAATGTTTTTGGCCTCAGTTGTTTAATTTAATCTCATTGCAACTCTCAGGATTCTACAAGTAACACTGCCTCCTGCTTCTCAAAAGTCCCAAAACATAAGGGACATATTCTGTGTTTTAAATGAATCATGCTTAGTGAAAGAACACAATTTTATTTTTCTAAAATTATTAATAAAATAATTCAAATATTTATCAAATGAGAAATTCCCATCCAGATGTTATATAGGTCCTAGAGTCCATAGATTACAGTATTAAATTGGAATCTAACTGTAAGAAGTTTAGATAAGCCACATATAACAGGGATGATTGAAGAGCAGTTTTGATTAATGAGGAGATAGGCTGGCTTAGGACTCCTTAAACTTTCAGTGTATGCAACTCATTTGGCTCAGGGGTGGGACCCGGGATTCTGCATTTCTGCGATGATATGGTGGCTCATGGACCACACTCCAAGCAGCAAATTTTCTAGTTTGGTAATTATATGTGTTCTTCTAAGCTAAGAATACCTTCTCTGGGCAGCTGACAAAATGAGACCAGTGGGATACCCAGTCCATAACTATTTGTGTTCTGTGGTTCTGAGGCTGCAGGTAAGTCTCCTCTTGAGTAGTTGCAATACCCAGACATGCCACAAATGGTGCTTTCAGGCCTGTGACCTTTTTGTTAGTGTCACCTACAAGCTACATAGCTCCAATCCTAACAGGAAGGTCCAGGAACATCCTTGTGGCAGAAGGCCTCAACATGTAGGGTCATGGGAAGAGCTGCTTCCAGCAGATTCATCTTTCCCTGGTTAGGACAAGCTGGAGTGCAGCCGTTGTCCTCTGGCATGGGAAGAAGCAGCCCTAAGGGTGCTCTCCCACTCAGCTACAGGCACAGCAGTTGTAGGTATCTCAGATGCCCAGGCCAAGGAATGCAATAGAAACTTCTAAGTAATGTCTTTAATCCTGTACTCACTTTGGAGGGAAGAGTGGATGAGATCAGATTGATCTGTCCATGTGCACTGCCTCTTAGTGGTTTCTCACTGTCTCTGCAGCCATGGCCATATATCAAGATGACTCAGAGCCAATCCAGCTGTGCAGTACACCCTGAATCTCTTTTGGGAATAATGCTATGTGTGGACACTATTGTTGTGCTATAACATGGCCTTCAACACAATAAAAATGGGAAGACTTTTTATTTTGGACTCATTTGCTGAAAGCTGCACACTCAACTTTGTGGAGTTGGAAGCCTATGATTTTCTTCCATGTGGAAATAAATACATCGTTGCTCCAATGCTTCAGTTTGTTTCATGTCTGTTGGGTTTATAACAGCATGCCAAACAATATCACTAGCATTATTAATAAAGCTTTTGGAAATTGAGGAAGTAGAAATAGATGAAAAAAGTGAGAGAGCTAAATTGAGATACCCCAACGAGTAACTTTCTCTAGGAGGCCACATTCTAATTTAGAAAATATTGGTGACTTGTCTGTAGTTAGCAGGGGTGTGAAGCTGCGGACGGAACAGGTAGTTTTTAGTTTACCCACAAGCCTGAGCACATTGCCAACTCGATGTTAACCACCAAATTAAACTAGCTCAATGGTTAATATTGTTCTTCATGAAGATTAATGGAAAGAAAGATAAATTAATGAGCTTTGCCCAGATCTTATGGAATAAGACTCTGAAATAATATTCATTCTAAGAAAGATACGGGATAAAGTATTGTACACAGAAGGAAAAAATAAAGATTATAATGTCCATGAATGGATCAAAGTTAAACTGACCACTGTTGTTCTTCCAAAATACTGATCTTCCTTTTCAGGGGACCTGATCAAAACTGGCTCTACAGTGAACAAAACTGATTGACAGTTATCTTCTCTAATAAAAACAGAAGCAAAATAACAAATATTCCATTAAACCAAGACTGCATTTAGCTCTTGAACTTGGAAACATCACATCTGTTCAGGTATTCCTCATCAGTGATAAGTACTAGAGTTCAGAACAGCCTCAGATAGAACCAGTTCATTCCTTGATGTGTCCTTGACACAATGAAATTGTGTTTAGTGTGTTGCTTTTCATACTCCTAAATTACAGCACAATGAGCTCAGGTTTCTCTCCAAAACACTAAGGGATCGTGCAAATGTGGTCAATGCCAAAATCAAAACATATAATGCCTCAGTATCCTGAACTTGGAATAAGAGCTGAAACTACTGAGAAATTAAAGGGAGATGATAGTATTTAATTGGAGGGATACACATGCAGGAAAAGAGATCCCCAGGAGGGAGGAGATGTTTTCCCAGGAACAACAGAGAAGAATTAATTGACAAGCCCTTATATTGGCTCCAAACTAGTTAGAGGGCCTTACCATCAGCTGAGATGCCTGGATTTTTCAACTTGAAAAACACCTGTGATCCACCTGATCCTTTTCCCTTGAGATGAGGGTGTGTTCAGAGGCCCAGAGCACCAGCTGGGCCTATTTGGGAACTTCCCTCAAGGGAAGTTCACAGACATCATGGTCCTAGGAAAGTCATAGGGTGTTGGAATAACTTTCAGTCCCAGCTAGCAGCTACCAGCAGCTCGGAAGTGCTTGAAATATCTACCTTCCTTGAGGCCTGACAGGAGCGCCTGCAGGATGGGGTGAAACCCCATCCTCAGCACTTGTGGTTGGCATTGCCAAACTGCCCGGCCAGGAAACCGAGAGTCAGGGGCTTCAGGGCATGAAACCCCTGACTCAGTAAGGGCCAAAGACCCTTCCAGATTGCTTTCCGCCACGACAGCAATATTTAGAGTTTCCTAACAGTGCGGTTATGTTAGGCAGAAGATGATGGGCTTATGGATATTGTCTTGCTTATGTATGATTGACAGGCAAGCCCCACTAGAACCCTATAACAGTTGGGTGCATTCCAAAAAGAAACTGAGCTCCTGGACAATGACCTGAGGTGGGTCTCCAGCCAGTTCTCTCACCAGCTCCGGAGTCTGTGTGTTGACTCCGTGTCTCTATCCCCCGGCGACAAGGTAGCCTAGTGACCATTGACCACGAAGGGACTTAGGAGCACATTCAATAGGGCACGACTCCATTGGACCTACAGCCCATGGAAGCTCTGGGGCAGCAGTGAGGACGTGAGCAGGGAACTGGGCCTGAGTCCCTGGAAAGACAGCTCAGGAAGTTGGGGAAAGAAAAGTATGGAAAAAAAGGAGAGAAAGAATTTGAGGTCTGAGCAGGCTGAAGAACAAATCCAGGGACTCCTGTTCTTTTCTTTACCCAGTTCATGACATGTTCCCAGGCTCAGATCAGCAAAGCACATTGTCCATGGCCATTCCTCCCTGATTTCCTCAGACCAGAGAATTCCTCAGAATGTTGCCCAGAGGCTGGGACATACCCTCAGTATCACTTCGATTCATCTTTGACAATTTGTGGGTATTTTTGTTCTGGGTACTGGGGACTGCATCCCCAGAGGCCCACCCAGCTGAGCTATATTCACACCTTTGTATTTTGAGACAGTCTCTTGCTGAGTTGCCCAGGCTGGTCTTGCACTAGCAACCTCCTGCCTCAGCCTCCCAAGTACCTGGGATTACAGGTGTATGCCATCATGACCAGCTTCCACCTGTGCTTTGAGAAGTACTGAAGCCAAGTTATTGTCCTGGTGCTGTGGGGAGGTGGACCAAACAGGGCTGAAGTGTGGGCAGCAAGCATGGGCCACAGCTGCATGGAGCCCACCAGCCCAGGGAGGGTGAGCCCATGCCAACGCAAGCCAGGGTGCACCAACCTGTAGCACTGCAGCAGCCTGAACTGGTGGATGCCAAGGCCTGTTCTGCATAGCACCCATGGGCCCTGAAGCCCTGAGCATCCACGGTCCAGTGATCTCAACCTCTAGTTTCCCCACAAGTGGTAGGAAAATAGAAGTGGAACTGACCTGAATGGGATTGCAGGGTTAGCCAAGTGCACTAGTACTTTTCCAAACTCTGATTAGCATAAATCTGGACCAATAGCATTGACCTAAGCACTAAATAAACCCCTAGACTAGCACACTCAGGGGACAACCGCTACTGGGTCTCCTCTCACCCTGTGGGAGTTCTGCTTCCATTGACACTTTAACAAAGCCTACTTACACTCATCTTTGTGTGTGGATTTCATTCTTCAAATTCATGAAATAAGAACCCAGAAAGAAGAAATCGGTGGTGAGCTTCTGGGGTCTGCTGCAACACTGGAGGGCACGGCCCACCATTAAGGGCTGCAACACGTTTCTTGGCTGCAGAGGTCGGCAGCTTGTGCAGACCCCACCTGCCAGCCGCAACAGTAGGAAGGGCATAAAGCCACAAGGCATTCCTGCTGTCACCAGCAGTTTGTAAGGTGTCAGGTAAAGAGTTAGTGACTATCCTCACTTTTGAGGTGGAACCATTTTAGGACTGAAATTAGGAGGGCAAGTAGAGAAGTTTCCTTCAGAACAGCCTCAGGTAGAACCAGTTCATTCTTTGATGACATTCTATTGGCATGATTCTGGGGCCAGATATCCTTAAGACACATTATACATTTCTAAAAATGTTTAAGCTCCCAATATCTTCTAAGAGTAATTCTTCAAGTATGAGTAAGATCTTTATTTAAATGGAAATATTCAATCACACGTGATGGGAATTTCATTAGTATTATGTGGCATTCTTGGTATTTTTTTTCCCTGGCATAATTGTTGTTTTTGTTTTATCCTACTTACAAAAATTCCCCCTTTTATTCAAATCACTTAATAATGCAAATTGTGCCATTATGGCTCGGTGATCTTCTCACCAGATTTCTGGAACAACAACCTAACAGTCTGAGAGTATAAATTAAACTCAATCTTCCTTAGGAAGTATGGGGACTTACTGAGATCACCTGGGCACCAACACTATGTTTAGCTTTTCAGGAGGCATAAAGGAGAAGCCTGACCTCTCTGGTAATCTGAGAAAGGCAAATGGACCAGGTGTATCTGGGAAAAATTCACCCAAACAAAACCAGGGCCCTCAGCACTCCCGCCGGAGTTGGACAGCAAGTGACAAAGGACGTAGGCAGTAGAAGTGGGATTCTGGGATCAGTGAGGCTGAGGAAGAGGATGATGCCCAACCATCCCCATGCCCTCTTCTGCCCTAGACCCGGGCATTTCTTTATGGGGTGGGGGAAAGAGCAGCGCTGTCTCTTCCTTCAGTCTCTCTACCGTTACTGACTCAGAGGCGGCTCACAGTGTTAAGAAGCTCTGATGGCTTCTTGACAGCCCTCACTTAAGGATGAACCTTAGAGTCCTCTAGATTTTTATTCAAGAGAGAACAAAGAGAAAAGGTACAGACTGCTCCCTCCTCTCCTCCTCCTCTCTTCTTTCTTCATTCTGTTTTTAGAGGAGTTTCTAAGATGGTCATAACTTAGCATTCTAGAGCTTCTGGAGGGTCCTTAGGGGCATCCTGTCCAACCACATCATGCAACAGAGGAGGAAACCGAGGCCCAAAGGGGGTACTATGGTTGCCCTTGATAGGGGGCAAACCCCAGGGTTCATGTGCAGGAGGCTTGGTTCCCAGTGTGGAGATGTGGGAGGTGGTAGGACTTAAATAGAGAGGCCCACTGAGAGGTAAACAGGTCGTTGGGGGGTGCTGTACTCAGAAGGGATTAATGCAGTTCTTATGGCACCTCAGTTAGCTCCCCAGTTGTGGGTTGCTACTAAAGAGCAACAACCAGTCCTCTGGGTTCCTGTCTCACCACCCAATTTCTTCCACATGCATCACTGTAATGTCGTATGAGGACCTTGCCAAGCCAAACAGATAAACCCGTGAGCTAAATAAACCCCTTTTCTTTATAAAGTGACCAGTCTCAGGCATTTTGTTATAACAAAAGAAATTGGACTAAGACAGAAGGTAAATGGTCAGAAAGCATGAAGCTAACTTGTGGTTGAACAGAACTAGAACTTACCCGTTTTCCATATTTTTTACTGTTATATTTATAGTTATACATAATCACGGGATTAGTTGTTACTTCTTTATATATGAACACATATAATAATATAATCTGGCCCACATCATTCCCCAGTACCTCCCCTTTCCCTGTCCTCCTCCCTCTGCTGGTCCCTTTCCTCTGTTCTACTGGTCTTCTTTCTATTTTCATGAGGGACGAAGACTTATAACATGTCACCACACCACTATTCTGTACCTCTCCCTTAGAGATGACCTTTCTTTTGTTCCTATCAAGACAAGCAGCATGAGAAGGCAGCCCCCACCCCCCGCATTTTGAAGGAAAAGAACCAAATAGAGTGACTGGTGTTCTTTGCAGGCAGCTCTCAAGGTCATGCCTGGCAATAAAAACCCAGTTGCAGAAAAACAGGCATCAAGCCTGGTACTGAGGCTGGCGAGCCCAGGAAGCTCCTGTGAGCTCATGCACAGATAAAGGAATGTTGAGTAAGGGCCCTCACAGACACAGGCAAGTCCATTTTCTAATATGAAATGATCAGCACTGATGCCTAAGTCCCAACTAGGAACCAGGAGTCATTCAGAAACAGGCCGTTCCATCAAGAGAGGCTGACCGTGGAGGTGGAAAGACAATGAGGTGCAGGTGCATTGCTCCTGGACCAACAGATGGGGTCTGCAGGGCAGCCCTCAACCCTGCTGGCCACACAGAAGAGTGGCCTAGTAACGGTGTTTCAGGACAAACAACAAATCCTCTCTCTACTTAGCTCCTTGAGTATGATCATATAGTTTGTGGAAAAATGTTATTTATTTATTTGTTTATTTTTGGAATCGGGGATTGAACTCAGGAGCACTCCACCACTGAGCCACATCCCCAGGCTATTTTGTATTTTATTTAGAGACAGAGTCTCACTGAGTTGCTTAGCATCTCGCTTTTGCTGAGGCTGGTTTTGAACTTTCAATCCTCCTCCCTCAGCCTCCCGAGCTGCTGGGATTATAGTCGTGCGCCACCGTACCCAGCTGAAAAATGTTGTTTTAACAATCTACTTGGAAAATACTTTTTTTTTTTTTTAAGGGTGGATTGAAGACTCCTGACTTAAACTTTTTTTTCTTTTATTTTCATAAAGTTTACTCTGTTATATTCCACTGACTGCTCAAAGGGCCTTCTCCTGCATGCGGGTAGGGGCAGGATTTATGCTCCTAGCTGGGTGCTGATGCAGGCAAGACCCATCAGTATCCACTCTCCTTCTTTACTACCTGAAATGCATTAGGGATAGCAATGTAGTCAAAGAAAACAATGTTGTCCAGAACCCCTTGTAACTAGAGATAAATACGTAACCAACATCTAGTCCAAAGAGATAAGAGTAACTGCTGGGTAGAGTCTTTGAAAGACTCCTTAAAAATGACCCAACTGGGAACAGTGGCTCACGCCTGTAATCCCAGCGGCTCAGGAGGCTGAGGCAGGAGGATTTGGGATTCAAAGCCAGCCTCAGCAACAGCAAGGTGCTGAGCAACTCAGTGAGACCCTGTCTCTAAATAAAATACAAAACATGTGGCTCAGTGAGCCCCTATGTTCAATCCTCAGTACCAAAAAAAAAAAGGGATGACCCAGCCAGCAAGTGCCCTCTGATCTTCCTTTTTCTTTCTTCTTGCTGAGAAAAGGATGTAACAGCTATGGTGCAGGCATCCTTATTGTAACTCTGAGGCAACCCTGAGGATGGAAGCCCAAAGCTGAGAGTGGTGTAGCAGAATGACTGGAGGAACTTCTACATCAGACCTGAACTTGCCACCTCTGTGCTTTTTTTCTTCTTAAATGATAGAGAAAAACAAATCCTTACGTGCTTAACCATTTTTTTCTTTGTACTTGTAACCAAACACATTTCCTAACCAAAACACACACATATACTCACACATATACACTCACCAAGAAGTCTCATCTCTGAAGAGTGAGGCAGAACTACAATATTTAAAGGAGAAAGGAAGAGCAATAACAGGGTATTGATCCCAGCTGTACTAAGAGAATTTCCAACTCAGACTGCAATTAAAATAACTGCGAAGAAAACATCCCAAACCAAATTACCAGTTTCACTGACTAGGGAGGTGCTTTGTTGTGACCCAGAGGACTGATTTGAGAGCTATGAACTGAGCAAAGGCTTCATGCAAGTGTTTTAGAAAAATCATTCTTAAAGAAATGTAGCCTCTGGGCCAAACTAAGTGGAATGAAAATGGCGGCAGGGAGACAGAGAGTTCAAGAGGCTGTCTCTGATTTCAGGAATAGAAAAGCTCCAGGGAATGAGTGCAAATCACTGGAGCATTATTTTCATGATTACTAATGGTTCTTAATAACTATGGGGCAACGTTGGGTCTCTGGTTGGCTAAAAATGATCAGAAATTGCTCACTGCAGTTATACTAATAACTAAATATAATTTGACACTAAATTACAATTCTAGACATGCAGCTTTCCCATAGTCCCTCATTGCAAAGGGAAACTAAGCCAGAACATCAATAAATAGAATAATCCAATTAAGTGTCTCTCCACTGGGGAACTATTTAGAATTAAGAGTTTTAACAGGATAGTGAGATAGGGCAGAACAATTCAGTATTTACTGATTTAAAAAAAATCAAGGCTCTTATTGTAAATCTTATTTTTTTAATTTTAAAGTAAGGGTTGAATTGATCTGAATGGCTTTGATATAGTGGTTTTAATCTCTATAAATTCTTTATAGACACCAAGGATCATTTATCATGAATACATTTACTTGTATTTTAATATTAAATATAAACACTTTTTAAAAAAAGTTCAGAGCATCTTTATAAGCATATTTCCTATCTTTTTTTTAACCACATATAATGTTCACTTGTAATATAAGAGTTACAAATACAGAAAGATGGTTTGGTAGAAATATCTACATTCTTTTTAGCCACATTTAAGTGAGAAATGAGAGCTAAATTGCCTAATGAGAGTCTATGATGGTGGTGTTAACACACTAGCAGGATTTGTGCCACAGGTGGCATTTCTTCCATATTAGGAGACAGTGACATTTGCCCACAGAGGCAGAAATACAAGGGAAGACATTTGCCCAGAGATGAGTTAGAACAGCCCAAAGGACGCAGTGGCTGTGCTCTGAGTTTTCTGTTAGCCTGTGGGAATAGGATGAGGTACTCGATGGAGGGGGGCCCAATGGATGAGTTAAGGCTGCCCTGGGAAGGTGTTCCTAGTAGCATCTGAAAGCAGCTGGTAAAGCCTGGGGCACATCCTTCAATCTGAGTTTCTGCAGGCGCAGGAGGGGCCTATCCAGTACTGAAAACAAGGTCTGATCAAATTCTCCAGGAAAAGCCTCCAGTCTCAGGGTTCGAGGTTCCCATATTGTTCTTTGTCCAGGACCCCTTTGTTGATCACTACTTCCAATTCAACATGTACTACATAGATGGCCCCTGTGGCATTGACCCCGAGGGGGACTGTAAACACAATGTGGAAAGACTTAAAAATACTTACTGCTGGTGGAGGACAGGTGGCTGTAGTCAGACCTGAAACACAAGAGCTCCGTATTAATAGGAATACACGTCATTTTTGTTTATCTGCATGACTTATTCAAGCTACAAGTTGAAACAGTGGGGACAGCATTTGACTGGTAAAGAAATGTCACCACTAGAAAACTACAGTGCTGAGGTTCATTCTGTGCAAACTATAGTTATGTCTGAATTTGAAAGCAAAAATTTGAAGGCACTTGAGAAATGGGGCAATGGGGGTGGGGGGTCCTTCCTATAGGCTCTGTGGATTCCTCTGATGAGACTATGGGACTCTCTTAATTTGCTGGCAAATTTTCAAATGGTTTGTTTTGCCGAAGAGAAAACCCCAAAGTTTTCAACAGATTCACGTCTCCCCAAAGACTAACCCACTGCAGATAAGCACCTTCAAATGTTCCACCACACCATGGGGAGTGTTTATTTGCTGATGTCAGCCAAGGATCTCTATGGGAGGGGACAGAACCTTGGCTGCTAATTTGCCCACAGAACCAAAGACACGGGGATGCTTCCATGGATTTCAGTTCCACTGAGAAGAAATCCTGCTGGATATTAGAGTAACGGGATGTAGGCTGTGGTAGGGGAGCGAAAAAGCAGGGTTAGGGCTCTGTGAATGGCCCATTTGGATTTTATGCTGAAAAACCTGTGGCTGGCATTGAGCCGTTATGAGAATGGGAATCCGGCCAAGGATCTGCCTTGCTTAATCTCTGCTAAATTTCTGCCCTACTTGCGTGGTTGTTAAGACTTCCCTCTCTGGAAAGGAATTTGGTGTAGAAGCTATTTCTTTTCTCCCCCCAGTGCCCCATAGTTATTCTCGGTAGGAAATTAATCACTTAAGCGCATAGGGATTTATTCTGCCCGGGTAGATAGGGGACATAGTTATGCAAATAAACTGCTTAATTATGTTTAATTTTATAGATATACACTCCTTTTATTTCCTTGGTCTCATGTTGCCTTTCTGAATCATCCAATTTTCCTTCCACTGAGCTTCTTGAAAGTACATACAAAACTTAAAGAAAAAGAAAAAAAAATCACAAGAAGCATGCCTCTTACTGGTTAAAATAACCTGCATCTCTCAGACCAAATGCACTGATTTATTGCAGAGGAACCAAATGAGAGAAAAACAGCATGTGGTTTTCTCTTTCAAATGAAATATTTTAGTAGTCATAGAGTCATTGAATTTTAAAACTGGAAAGAATAACAACTTCTATCATTTGCATATCCCTGTACATATTACAAACTGCCTTTGCACATATCTAATTCAGTTTTTAATTGGTTAACTGAAAAGCAAAAGAGGTACTATTTGTATGGAGGCAGGAAGTGAGAACTGATAAAGGTTTGGACTCAGGGTGCAGGGTGGGTAGCAAGGGATGAGCTGGAAAGTAGGATGGTTTGGCTAGGGCATGGCGACATGCCTGCTAAGGGGGGATGAAAAGCATCAATGATAAGCAACCTCCTGAAATCTAGCACTGACACTTTAAATTCCTTCTGGAGCCAGGCATGGCATAAATAAACTTTAAGACAATACTTAGAAATGGAACTATGGAGAAATGCTGTGAATGCCCACCAAAACACCCCCTGTAGTAGATACAACAGCAAAACCATTCTGTTGCAATACGATCATCTTAAGATGGCCAGACTTTAAAGAAATTTCATGACTATCCAAATACAACATATAACAAGAATGTGCAATATTACTATTTCTCTTGTATTAAAAATGTGTCAGTCGTTTCAGCTAGGATTTTCCAAATACTCCTGAAGCAGATGGGATTCACATATGCAGACGTTTTAAAGATCTGCGTACAGATGGATATGTATGCAGAATGAAATTTACACTGGAAACGTAGTTCAAGAATCTTAAAGTGCAATGGTAGTATTTTAGGATCGGTGCTAGCATAACTGATGCCCCTCTAAGAATCCCCCCCACCTCTCAGGATAAAGGGTACTGCTTGGGTTAGGCCTGCCAACTGGTCAGTCTTCAACAGTCATTCGTCTGCTCAATCCCCACCCCATACAGCAGCCAATCTTTGCAAAGCACAAAATCTGATGGTGTCTTTCACTGGATCAAATTCAAGCTTGACAGTTAAAACACAAACCCCTCACTCCATGGTGATGGTCTCGGCCCAGCTCCGCAGCCCAACTTCCATGCCTGTCCACTATCAAAACAAAGCAAATGGGAAAGAGTCCCTGAACCCTCACGCTGCTCTCCAGCCTCTGATCCTAAGTTGATGAAATTTGTACAGTTTCCACAATGATGGAGATACAATTTTGAACTGCTCTTTTCAATCAACACCACCCTACCATGCTGCTACATAGCTCCTGTAATTATCATTTTAGAGGAAGTGATGCTCTATAATTTATTCAACCATTTCCCTTTTATTGGCTATATGATTGTTCTTGATTGTTCACTTTTATAAAGCACAGAGTGATATTTATGAATATAGCTTTACATTTCTTTTCTTATCCGTAGAACTACCATGAGTGGGAAAACAGACTAAGTCCAGATATGAACACTTCCAGAGCTTTTAATATTCCAAATAACCCCAACAGATCATTTACTGGAAATACTGCCAGGGAAAGATGAACTGTAAAGCTTACAATCATTGTGTGCATAAACAGATTCAAATAAATTCAGAGAACAACCAGATATCTGGTCAGGACTTTGTACTCTTCAACATTTTAGGGTGGGAAGGAAGAGCCGTTGGGTACCTGCCTTGAGATTTGTATATTGTTCTTACATCATGAGAATTCACCTGACTAGCTCTGCCTATGACATTCAAGCTTGCCAGAATGAAGCATGAAAGATGAGTTCATGAATTTTAAGAAATTTCTGAACACATGATACCCATAAGTACAATAATACAAAGATTAGTACATAGTCTCTCATATCTAACATATACAGAGATGCATTTCCAAATATTTAATATCTGTGCCAATAATAAAAAGTTAAGATGTAGTTCCTTAATTTTTTTAAAAAAATATAATTATATGTGTAGACCATATATGTAAAGACTTTCTGTACTTACGGTAGCTTATCTCTGTTAGCAGTCTACTTGCCAATTTAAACATACATTAATTTTATAAAATGATATCTTCCTAAATTCTCTTTTCCAGAAAAATTATGGCATAAGAGCTTTCTGATTTTAAAATTTATTCCACTAATTTTTTTCCCCATTCACCTGTTTAAACTCTCAACTGATGGATTTTTAAAACTCTCTTAAGTCACAGTGAAGTATGAGTTGAAGGCCACCAAAAAGGCAGGGCATGGTATGACCTTGCCATGGGTCAGAAGCTCAGTGACAGCTGACACAGAAGTGGAAGTCCATTAACGTGAGACCAAACTCCTGAATGAATATAATCCACTGGGTCAGGTCACATGTGAAAAAGCAGCTTCCAGGGCAAATCCTGGAGCCATGACTAATGAAAGTCATCAGAAAGCATTGACTTTTATTTGGATTTACAAGGAACTGTCTGTCCCTTGATTAAGGGATTCTGTTTCTAAAGCTGGCTTACACCGTCTGCAGCTGCTGTGCCAGTTCTTTCCAACAGAAAGAACACAGACGCACAAGACTTGCTTTCAGGTGGGTTTGGAAAAATGGGAGTTTCAAAGTGACATCAATCACCACAAAAGAAGACTAGTGTTGGCTTTTAGTCTTGGCCTGGATTAGGTGGGTCAGGTGGCAAAGGCAGCCTTCCAAGCAAAAGAAAATGAGCAGAAAACAAAAATTAGTTAAAACAGTTCAAACAGCTTCCTTAAGAGGCAAAGTCACTAGGTGGCAAGCACGCTAGAGACCCAGGCTTCAATTCAGGTCACTAGAGAGCCATGTGCCTTCTGAGGGTCTGTGTCCCCATCTGTAAAACAGTAATAATGATGATAGTGAGGCATGCCCTGCAGTCTGTTGAATGTTCTGAATGATGATCAAATTGCTTAAGGTATGTATTTAAAAGTATCGGAATGTCTACTGAGATGAGTATAAATAACCTACAGTCTTAAGTTCACCATTATTACATAAGATTCTAGTTTTACCAATTGGAGTATTCTTTGTGTTAATAATAATGATATAATAAGAAAGAATCATGGACTGAGATTGACTTATTCCAGGCATTGTTCTTAGGGCTTTCAATGTACACACTCATTTAATCCTCACAACCACCCAGTGAAGGAGGTCTCATCAATGCCCCCATTGCACAGAGTGGGAAACTGAGAACACAGGGAGATGAAGTTAGCTGCTCCAGGTTTCCATGATTCCTAAGTAGAGGAGCTAGGGTTGGAACACGGCAGGTGCTCTTGCAATTTAACTTTCAAAGTGACCACAGTCACTGCCAGTGAGACTCACAAAGTTGCTTGGAACTGTCTCTTTGATCTGATAAATAGGACTGACCATTCTCTTAGACAATACCCTAAAGTCTGTTGTTCCCGTTTTGTTTCAGCTACCTAGCAACAATGTCCCTGCACCCAATCTGTGATGATCCTAAACAGCCCTAGCTCTCTCTTGCCTGACCCCTAGGTTTCATTGAGCACGGCCAGGGGATGAAGGTGGGGGACAGCAAATCCACTCCTGTCTCTGTAAATATATAATCACTCATCTTAACTGGTCCTCCCTCAACCCTGCCTGAACAATCTCAAATCTCCATCATCCTGTATGTATGGTATGTGTGTGTGTGTGTGTGGGGGGGGGGTTGCATTTACAATTACTGGAAACCCTATCTTCCCTTCCCTCCTTGTGCTTTGATCCGAGGCCCATCCATCCACCTGTGGTCTGAAGTCTGCCTGCCTCCTCCTCTTCAGAAAGCTGACATTACACAAGAGCATCTCTCCTCCTATGTCTTTATACTTTCCCTTTGAATGGAATCCCTCTGTCAGCTGTTTGAATTGTTTAACAACTTGGTGCAGCGGGTTGTTTGCGACCAGCCTCCAGAAACCACAACAGTCGCCCAGTCAGGACCTGTGTTGAGGAACACAACTCCCCTCGCCTGACTCTCCCCTCCTCTACTGCCTCTCTATGCCCCTCTAGCTGTCACCTCTTCCTCACCTTTGATTGCCTTCTGGGGCCACTCTACTCTGGCTTCTGCCTCTACCACCCCACTGTTATCTCCATTAATCCAAACACACTTCACATCTTGAATAGTTTCTCAGCAGCACAGCTGCTCTCTCCTTCTTTCCCCCCAAACTCAAACTGCCCTTGACTTTTAGGATATCACATTCTTTTATTTTGTACAGATCCTTTCCCAGGCTCCTTTCAGCTCCTTCTCCTTTACCTGACATTTAAACACTGTGGTTTCTCAAGGCTGGTCTTAAAAAAGACCACCCGTGGCACTGAGTTGTCACAGGAGTCAATGAGCCAATGAAACACTTAGAGGCTCAGAACAGTAGGTGGCACTTACTAAATGCTAAGTGATGTTCCCGCTGACCTTGAGTTGATTTAATCTCTCCTAGGACTTCAAGTCCAGGGTTTGGTAGACAGTTCCCAAAGGTGATGTCACCATGCAGACTTCCTCTTCCTTGAGCTCCAGATGAAGCTCTACCCACACTGTGGACTCATCATGTTTACTTGGCTATCTCTCAAGACCTCAGGCCTGAGTTGACCATGAAACATCTCATACTGTGCCCAAACTTGATTTGGAAGGGATCAGAGACTACCTAAAGAATCAGATAAAAACTAACTTTTCATAAAAATCTGTAAAGTGCATTATTTTTTACATGCTTGGAGCAATTTGTGGACCTCAAATTAAGGATCACTGCCATAGTGGATGTGTCACTTGAGCTGTGTCTTAAAACAAGGATAGAGTTTCGTCAGGTGGACAGGCATGCCAGGTGGAAAGGACACAGCTGGCAGAGAGGACAGTTTGACAAAGGCAAGGCATCAGAAAAGCCTGACACATGTGGCTAGGTGCAGGTGCAAAGGACTTGCAGAGAAACAGGGCTAGAGAGAGGATGGACTCCATAAGGTCAGGCTTATTAGGCACATTAAATTCTTGTACTTGATAGAATAGTCATAAAAGTTTGGGAGAGAGACAAGATAAAAATTTGTTTTAAAAATAATAATGATGAGGCTGGGGTTGTGGCTCAGTGGTAGAGTGCTTGCCTAGCACATGTAAGGACCTGGGTTCGATCCTCAGCACCACATAAAAATAAATAAAATAAAGGTATTGTGTCCAACTAAGCTAAAAAAAATAAATATTAAAAAACAATGATGGCAAACATTTACTGTGTGCTTTCTATGCACTTTATACTCAGTTTCCACAGGAGATATAGGAATATATGGCAAATACAAAACTATTAAGCATGCATTGAAATTATATTATTTACCATGCTATTTTATCTGAAGAATGCTAGCAATGCAGTAAGAATGCTTTAAACAATTTTGTCCTGTTACAGCCACCCTTTGTAGTAATAGAGGCAGAGAACAGAAGCTCTGGTGTCAGCATGATCAATGTGACCCTCCCAGGAGTTCTGGCAGCTGTCAGGCTGATGCCCAGTTCCTGGGGTGATGTCACCCCCTGGGTCAGGGCTTTCTCTCCCTTCTCTAAGGCAGAGCCCTTAGAAACTTTTTCAAGGTCTGTCTTAGGTAAAATTGAAAACTAATGAACTTTGTTTAACTCAGCTACAAAGTAGCAGGTTCATCTCTCTCTGTGTGTCTTCCAGTCAAAGTCCAGGGGAGGGGGAAGCCCAGATTCTTCTATTAAAGTTGATAAATAAATGCTGGAGATGTGGTTGTGGCTCAATGGTGGAGGGCTTGCCTAGCATAGCAAGGCTCTCAATTTGATCCCTAGCACCACTGAATAAATAAATAAAGTCAGTCAATAAATGCCATATATATAAAGTGTAAGAACAAGTAATTGGGTTAAGCCACCAGATATGATCCCAAATTAGGATAACAGGAAAGCCTACTGCAGAGTAAGTGTAAAGTCCCAGATCTGGAGGCTGCAAGGAAGGGTGGGGTTGACAGCAGGAAGGGCTGTGTGGGGGTCAGGTCAGAATCCCCAGTCCATTTTGGGCCTGGACACTCTTCCTGCCCTCACAAGGTTGCCAAACCCTGAGATTAGCTTGAAACCTCCCTGACCTTTCAGGAATGTGGCTTTCGGTAGTCTGGGCAGCTCTTGCCCTCTTCCAGGGTTACTCTGGATAGGAAAAGACACCCCTTCCTCCGGGTCAGCACTTGCATCCTGCACTTTGCGCTGACTCTGCGCGAGAAAATCCTCTAGAGATAGGGGCTGGGTGGAGGCCTTTACAAGGACATTCATCTACGAAGACATTCGGCTTTTTGTCCCACTCAGGAAAAAAGTGCTGTCGGGAAAGGACTGATTAGTCTCCAAAGGTTCGCGCTAATTATTCGAGTTTGTTGAAGCGAATAGGACTTTTTTTTTTTTTCCTTTTCTTTTTAAACAAGCAGGGCCAGATAGCAGCCTCGCTTCCATCCCGCCGGTACTCAAGGCAAGCGGTTCTGAGACAGGTGGCCTGAGGGACGACGAAGTTCGGGGTGCGAGGCTGGCGCAAGTCGAGGAGGCAGCCTCAGTAGCATAGAATAAAGTCCCACACTAAAGTCATAAAGTGAGAAATGCCACCGTCTCAGCTGACTTTTGAAAGGCTTTCATGCCTGCCGGGTGTCCTACCCTCTTCCTGAGGTCCCCATCCTCAGAGCGGGACTCCCGGGGGCTCCGGAGCTACAGGAGCAAAGTCCTCACCGAAGGCTGAAACAAGTGCAAGCTCATCTTTAGTCTCTAACGACGGTGCTAAGGGCACACTGCATCGGCCTAACACTCACGTGATGGCGGAGGACAAGTGGGACTGGGATGGGATTACACTGACCCTTGGGTCCTTCCACTTTCCTCCCCCAGAGATGGGACCCGTCCTGTCCCCTGGGCAGCCGAGGGCCGCGAGGCTCTGCTCCCCGGGATGACCCGGAGGGGCTAGCGGTCCCCCGTCCCTCCCCTCCAGCCCCTAGGGTATTCCCGGGGACGCGGTACTGCGCCTCTGTCCCCGCTCAGAGGCGTAGGCTCCGCCCCGGGGATCAGGGGGGTCCCAGGCTGCCCAAGAGCCACCACAACTCAGAAAACGCCCCCGCCCGCGNGTGCGCGGGGTGCACCGGTGAGCGCGAGGGTGTGCGCGTGTGCACTTGGAGATCTGCGCGCGCGCGCAAGGGTGGTACGGGGCGAGTGTGTCAGGATGGGTGCGTGTGAACGAGGGTGAGCTCGTGTGCATGGGATGAGCGCGTGTGAGCCCTAGTGTTTCGCTTGCTTGTGCGTGGTGCGTGCGCTCGAGTGGGAAGAAGTGTAAGGGCGCGTGTCTTTATGGGCTGGGGTGTGGTGCATATTTACAGTTGCACACGCCCGTGTGTGCCCTGGGCGCATGTGCCCGTTTGTGGTTTGTGACCCCTTGAGGGAGATAGGGCACGGGTGTACCCGGTGCCCACTGTAGGGAATCCAGAGTACAAGGGATTGCCTGAGGTTCTCCAAACCTGGCGCTGCACAGCAGGGAGAAATTCCCGACTTCAAGGTGAAAGTGGGGAGGGATCTGTTTCTTTTTTGGGACCAGTTCAAACACCTGGGTGTTTTCTTTTAGTTGCTTCAGAATTGCCAACGCTGAATTATTATCACCTTTCTCATCGCGGGTCTGAGTGGCTTCTCACCACCCAACTTGCCAGCTTATAGTAGGTGTCCTGAATTCCTTTGTTATTAAAAAGTACCTTTAAAAATAAGAGTAAAGAGCACTGGATGGACCTGCATTCAGGGGTTGTTGCAGCAAGAGGATAATGGATGTTGAGAAGTGGCCCCTCCACTGGATCCTGGGTTCAGGATCACCTTCTCTCAGCTGAGGTGAAGACAAATTGGTGGAGTGGTTGAAAGTGGCATCCTGAACAACTGTGATTTAATTCTGGCAGTCCTATCCAAGCCATTGGAAGACACTCACTTCTTTATTCTAAGGCAAGCTATTTAACCTCTTTGAGTCTTAACTGCCTCATCTGTAAGATAGGGTTATTACTGTCTACCCTGTATCTGTTGGTGAATGACATGGGATAATGTCTGTAAAACATTTACATGGCTCCTGTGCACATCAAGCACCAGCCACAGGCAGCACAAGGCAGCACAAGGTGTGTGCATTCGCCCTCTCAACTTGCAAAGCAGAGTTGCCCCAGGTGACGAGTGATACCTCAAAAAGGAATGTAGTCTCTTTCCCCTTCCTTTCTCCTTCTCTCCTACTCTTCCTTCCTACTTATCTACAGAAATGTCACCTCTTCCTGATTCTTTTTTTTAATATTTATTTTTTAGTTGTAGTTGCACAAAATATCACTTAGTTATTTTTATGTGGTGCTGAGGATTGAACCAGGGGTCCCACACGTGTGAGGAGAGTGCTCTACCACTGAGTCACAACCCCAGCCCCACCTCTTCCTGATTCTTATTTCAGATAAATTACATGAAAGAGAAATCTAATTAACAAAAACAGAATAGAAGTGCAAGCTCATCATCAGAAAAAAAGCACAGGTTAATATCCCAACCCCAAATCTATATAGGCCTTACTGAGCTAAATTCCTTGTACCTAAACCAGAAACAGGTAGATGATACTTGAATGATGCTCATTGGCTGAAATAAAGGAATAGTTCTTCTGGTGGGACTCCCCCATCCCCATGCACTGATTTCTAAAAGAAAATTCTCAAAATGGTGAAGAAATTATGGATGATGGACAGCATCAATAATCATTTTAAAGTTATCAATTCATTCAATGATTATTTACCAAACAAGAGGGAACAGAATTTAAATTGCGCGCCAGGGAAAGTTCTCTCAAGAAAGGAATGTTTGTTTGAGCCCTCTCTGCTTCAGGACTTTTGCACTTCTGTTCCTTCTCCCTGGAACACTTTCTCCCAGATTTTCTGCCAGACTCCCTCCACATTTCCCTCAGGGCTCTCTCTGTTCAGATGGCCCCTCATGGGAGAATCCTTCTTGATTATCCTCCATCGAAGCATTCTGCTCTACTCTTTCTCATAACCCCATCAGTACCTGGAAGATGACAGATATATTTACTAATTGCCTGCTCTTAGCTCCTCACTCCTACCCCAGCTCCGAGAGAACAGGGGCTCAGTGGGCTCTGTTCACTGCTGTATCCTTAGCATCTGGACCAGTCCTCAGAGCATCCCAAGTGTGAATGGGAAGCAGCCCTGAATGGGGATATGGAGTGAGGAGGGCGGTCCAGGTAGAGAGATTGGCAGGTGTGAGACAGCATGAGCACTGAGCTTTCCATTAGACTCGGGTGGGTGGGTGGGTGGTGAAGAAAAGCCCCGTGACCAGAGCTGTACAAAATGGTGCAGGCAACAGTGAGAATCCAACATAAATGTAACGTTTCCAGGAAGTCACCAGTATTACTATAACTTATTTGGAAAGTAGAAGGACAAATGAAATGCTGATGAATCCATATCGAAGGGAGAGATACAAGTGGCCTAACAGGTAAGTATAATAAACATTCTACCATCTCGTTATCCTCCTGGCCATAAGGGAATCTGCCTTTTCATATATTTCTAGACATTTAAAACATGTATCTCATTTGAACCTTGGTGAAGTTCTGCGGAGTTTACTTTCCCAGTTTACAATGAAGGAAATGAAGCCCCTTGAGTTCTAGTGCCTTCTCTTAGATCACCTGAGCAGTAAGTAGGGGTGCCAGGTGGTCCACTTAATGTGGATGGAGTCCACGCCATCTATTTTAGTTTTATCACAATGATCAAAAGACCCAACAAGAACAACAGAGAGGAAAAAAGTTTATTTGGCTCACAGTTTCAGAGATTCAGTCCACAGTAGGCTGAATGGATGGCTCTGGGCAGAACATCATGGTGGAAGGGTATGGAGGAGGAAAGTAGCTCAGGACATAGCAACCAGGGAGCAAAGAGAGCTCTGCTTACCAGGGACAAAATATAAACCCCCAAGGCACACCCCTCCAGTGACCTACTTCTAGCTATGCTCTACCTGCCTACAGTTACTGCCCAGTTAATCTGTGTCAGTGGATTAATCCACCAGTTAGGTTAAGGCTCTTATAACCATTTTACCTCTTCATTTTCTTGCATAGTTCATCATTGGCATAGCTGTTGGATGGCAAATGGGTGATGTGAGTCTTATCTGGAATTCAAGCTTGAATAGTGTCACTGTGTTCTAGTTATGCATGGCCTCCCACTTTAGTTCCTAGGTCTTGGTAGCCCCACTTTATTGTATTTTTGGAATAAGAGCTATTCATATGTAACCAGTATAAGAACCTGATATTGATTGGCACAGGGTATTTAGCCCGTAACCTTTACATGGCTTCCATGCTCTATTTTCATGCTATTTAATGCTGATCACTCTAATCATGGAGATGGAGTACCCCCTTCCCTTGCCCTGTAAGATGGGGTCAGAGGAGTGTTTCTGATCTGATTTGGGTACCCTGCCTGCTGCTCTAGAGATGTTCCATCTGAACCTGAGGACAGTGCTGCAGGAGCACTGATGTATGGCAGGAGGTGTGACAGGCCAGCAAATGTGAAACCTGACTCCTGGACCTGAATTGTCATAGGTCACTTGTTTAAATGTCAGACATTTTTTTGTGCTATGGATTTTGCATATGTGATCTCTTTAAGGCTCATAAAAATCTTGTGAGGCTTCTATTGTCCTTAAAATGAGGTCATTAATATGAGTCTCAGGAGATTTGAAGCCCTTTTATGACTGCTTGTGAGTGCAAAATGGCATTGATTTTTTAAAAATTCTTTTTTTTTCTCAGAAAGTTCTGAGCATCACTCTGGTGTTGTATTTCACCCATACTGGCCATTTATTTCTCCACTGATATTATTGCATAAGTTTTTGTCTTAGAAAACAAGGCCATTCATCCATCTATTTCTCAAACACTCCGTGTGCCAGGCAGTGGCTGGTGTGGAGAGACATTGGGGAGCAGCCAGAGTTAGTTCCTGGCTTTCTGTGAGTTCTTGAGGTCAGAGTGGGCAGTCGATCATGTCCCATGGTCTGAGGGCATGGCTGGCTTTGTCACCAAGCCTAGCCTTTTTTAGATGGCTCCTTGAAGCATCCTGACTTTTGCATGGTACCATTAGCCGGAGTAGGGCCAGGATATCAAAGGCCTCTACTGGAGAAAGCAGCTCAAAATGGTAAAGGGCATCAACTTTGCTGATGAAAGAGAGAAATTTGTAACTAAGGAGGCATAAAGTAATTGGGAGAGAGCCAAAGTTCTAAACCACAGGAAATAAATGGCATTAAGATAAAAGCTCTAAATCAAGAGACTGAAAACAGAAATAAAAATTTCCAGGAAATGGGATTGGCCTGCATTTGAGTTTCAAGGTAGAGAGACACTTGGTCACTTCCACAGTGTAACTCAGTGCCCTTGGCTTTAAGGCCAGCTTGCCCTGACACAGTTCTTTAAAGTAACTTATCCAGCAGCAAAGAAAACATGTTGGTTTGGGAAATTTTGTTCATTCATTCATTAATTAATTTTTAAAGATTCCCCAGAAACAAAAATTTCAGGTTAGAGACATGAAAAAAAAATCACTTTCTTCCAAGTCTCTAGAAGAGTGTCAGATGTGAAAAATAAATATTATGATCATGACAAGAAAAATTATAAACTATTGACAAATCTACATAGACAAAGAAAGCCACTAGCCCCACATGCAAGCATAAGGGGACCAGATGGCAAAAGGATAAATGAAATGAAAGATAAACTGTTGAGTTGGAAAATAATCCCATTAAAATATGACTTCACTTTGATGGAGGAGAACAGAAACTCAGCCTGCAGCTTTTTGGGTGAGATCTGAGGTTAAGCCAGATACCCACCCATCCGCTCATAGGGACTCCCAACTGGCAGCCTGGTGGGCATAAAATGAGAGGGGAATGTGAAAGACTTCTGGAAAAGTGCTGTAGAGATTTAAGAATGTGAAGGAAACTCTAGATCAAGTCACTGGCCTCTGGGCCCCTGGGGGATAGACATGCCTTCTGGGGATTGTCCTGAGTCACCTACTTAAAATGATGCTAAGGACTTAGACTAGGAAAGCTTCAGCCCCAACCCCTTCTCATGCTCACCCTTCCCTCCAGGGACCCATGGAGGTTCCAAGGCTCAGTGCCTGTGTCTTATCCTGCAAGGGCTACCACAGCAAACACCGCAGACTGAGTGGCTTCCACAACACCAATTTATTGTCCCATGGTTCTGGAGGTCAGACATCCAAGATCAAAGTTGGTGTCTTCTTAGGCCTTTCCCCTTGGCTTGTGGATGGTCATTTTCTCCCATGTCCTCGCTGGCCTTTCCTCTGCATGCATACCCCCGTGTCTCTGTGTGTTCAGATTTCCTCTTCTAGACGCCATCAGATGGGATTTGGGCTATTCCAGTGCCCTCATTTTAACTCAGTCACTTCTTTAAAGATATAGTCACATTCTGGGGGTTAGGACCTCTGTATATGAATTTGGGGCAGGGGACACAGTTCAGTCTACAGCACCACTTTTGTAGCTGTCTCACGTAGAAGGCAAAAGCTCATAACAGGTAGGACTGTGGGCTTTGACTAGCCAGACCACCCAAGTTCAAATCTTCTCTCTGACTAGATTTGGAATCGGAGACTCGGTTTCCTTGTTCGTATTGCAGGCATCCTAAGGTCTTTTTGAGGACTGAGCAGTTACTGCATGCAGAGAGCTGAGATTGTGCCTAACACATGGAAAGTACTAGGTGTTGTAATTTTGCTCTGCAGTCAGTTTTCAAATCTCAGTCTTTCTCCATGACCTCTATCAGCTTCTACATTGGAGTGTCCCAGTACTCTCTAACCCTGTCCATATGAATGCCATGAACTTATAAGATCACTCCTCAACATTATACTGACCTGTGTATCCTGCTGGATCTGGTAAAGTAAGATGATCTTGAGCCCTGACTGTCATTGATGGGAGATCCAGGCAAGTTACTCCCAAACCTCAGTATGGGGTAATTAACGTTATGACAGCAGTGTTTTTGACTCAGTTCAGAAACATGTATGAGATCCTGTGAGAGCCAATGGAGGAGGAGAGCAATACCTCCTGAGGAGGGTGGGAAGAATGAAGTGATGGGAAAATATTTCCTCAAATGGATCACGTGAGTTGAGTTTTAATGAGTGAACAGAGTTACCCAAGAGACAAAGGGGTGAAGGGCCCATAGATTTCTTCTCTGAGGCTCGGCTGCCCAGCCTTCTCCAGTGTCACCCCTCAGCACTGCTGGTACAGTGATCTTGAAGATGTCCTGGTTCTTCTACCTGGCCCAAGGAAGACCTTGACCTTTTCCTTAGGATCTTTCTGTCCACCTCAATTCTTGTCTTCATTTTGCACCTGTTCAGGCTATGCAGTTTGAAACTGAGATACAAACCACAACCACCAGTTCCAGTCCTTCCTACTCTCATTTCTGGCTGCTTACCTGTTCCTTGACCTCATAAAGACCTCTGTTTAAGCTTCTCAGAGTGAAGCCACACTAAAGTGTCTTTTTCTAGCACAGCTTTAAGACATTTCTGGTTCTTCTCTCAAACCTCCTTCTATTCCTGAAATGGATCCTGTCCTACTGGCCCCTCAACTAGTCTGTCCCAGGCACCGGGGATACCAAAAAGGTATCTTTCACCCAAGGAATTGCTAGCTGTATTCAAGAGTTTAAAAGTAGACAGTTTGAAAATGATGTGATAATCTTTCTTAAGCCCTACATTGAGCTGAGGGAGTCTTCATTACCCCATACCTGTGGACACTGAACTATAACATTTATCATATCACTTATTGATTTACTCACCTTGTTTGCTGGGCCCTTTGCCAGAATTGTCTGGGGATCCACAGCCCTTTTCTGAGTTGTGGGTTTACAAGTCTTATGGGCCATTGAATGAAGAGGCTGCCTCCCTGGGTGGGCTGGCTGGGTACTGAGCTAAGCCTTAGGCTTACATTAAAAACAGGTTGCTGTTTTTAATATAATCTCAGAACTTGACCTTGTCAACCCCCCTAATAACTACCTTCAAAATAAAATCTGTTCACCTAAAGCTCCTGGGCCATTTTTCGCCTTCCTCAGAAATATTACCCAACTGTGTGCCCCTCTACTCTGTGTATCGTCAACATTCCATGGCATCTCTCCCATCAGGGTTTTAAAGAACTCAATTTTTTTATGTCCAAAAGGAAAAATGAAGGTTTTTAAGATTTCATCCTCTTTCACCAGCTACTACTATGCAGCAAAATTTCTGCAAGTGTTGTCTGTATTTATAATTTCTATTTCCAAGGAAAAGTCCTGGGGAATGAGATCGATCAATTATGTGAAGTATGAATATGGCATAATGAATTCTACTATTATATATAACTATAAGGCACCAGTAAAAATATGTTAAGCTGGAAAAAATCATCTCTATTTCCTTTTCATTACAGGTGAGGTGCAGTGTTTTTTTTAGACATTATTGACATCTCCCTCCATCTTGGGATGGTGTCTTCCCCTGGTTCCAGGGTAAAAAGGCCCCTGGTTTTTGGTCCCATTCCTCTGGTGGCATCTGCTGTGTCTCCCATGCTGACTTCTCTGCTTCAGACCTGTGGTCTTACCATCTTACGTCTTTCCTTGTCTTTCCTTGCACATCTTATGGGCACTTTCAGTTTAAGCCATGGAAAACCAAACTCATGATCACCACCCATACTCCTTCATCCCCACCCATGTCACGATTCCCTGTTCCTTATCTCAGTGAATATTGCTATCATCTGCCGCAGTCTGGCTGGGCACAAAATCACGAGCCACTCAAGCAGGAACAAACTTTATTTCTGAAACTCCCGCCAATGCCACACATGCTCCGGGAAATATGCCGAACCACACACACGCGGCGTTCTCCCGGGCCACACTACACCAACAGGAAAATCTCTCCTCCGGAAATCCCTCCTACCACATTTCCCCAATCAATGGGAACTCTCCGGGAGGGAGTCCCGCTAGAACTCCAAAGTAGCAGTCCGAGGTGGACAGCAGGGGTTTAATATCCAATTGAATGCAGATCTTAACATAATCATATCATCTCAATGGCTTGCTGGCATCACCTTTTAACCAAAAATGCCATGCCGCATTCCTACTTGGCTATGGCTCTCAGCAATCATCTGTTCTAGTATGAAGCCAGTGATATAGGTCACTTATTTTTGGAAACTCTTTCTTTTTCAGCTACTTATCCCTTCATTGCCAAGTCTAGTTTTTCTTGCTTGCTAGGTGTGCCCTGGAATTTTTCTCTTGTTTCTAATCCACTGCCATTATCTTAGCCCACTCTTCTCTGCTCTCTAGGTTAGTTTATTGCATTCATCTATCAAATGGCTTCCCACATCCATTCCACTCTTCCCCTTTTTCCATTCATCATACCATAGCTAGAGAAAAGGCTCTTCTGGAAGACAGATCTGGCCATGTCATCCCCTCCATAGCTGAAAGGATTGCAATCCCTTTCAGAATGGAGACCAGAATATACCCAACATCCAGCCAGGGTGTCCCACCCCTCTGGTCACACTACCTCATTCTTTCCATATTTTCTATTCTCCAACTACAATGGCCTTCTTTAGTTTTCCAAAGGACCAAGTGTGCCTCCACTCCATGCCCAGGGCCTTTGCATTTGCCAGTTACTCTACCAGAAACACTTCCTGGCCCATCTTCACCTGGTTTGCTCCTACTTGGGTATCCGATCACCTTTCAATCATTATTTTTTTCCCCTGACTAAATAAGCACCCCCTATTTTAAGCATTCTGAGGACTTCAATAAATTCATCATTTTTATATTTGTTTGTGTGATTCTTTGGTCATTTCCTCCTTCCACCTCTAAACTGTTAGCTCCACAAAGACCACTCTGTTCTACTTTCCACTGAAACTTCTCATTATCTAACATGGTGCCTGTCAAATGTTGGATGTTATCACCACAAATGTTTCCATGCCTAGCACCCGATACCCAGCCTAGCACACAGTAGGCACTTTGCAAGTGTTGTTGAAAGATGAACTGATCACATGGGCTATAAACATTCTGATGCCTTTTCTAATTCCTTGAAGGAAAGTTGGAAAATTCCCAAAGATGTTCATTCTTTTTTTAAAAAAAGACTTCAATTTTATTGAAGTGCTCATCACAGGCAAGGCAGAGTATATGGCAGATTAGACTCCGTTCAAACCATTGCTTCTTCCCACTGGGAGATTTACTGGAAGAGACATGAAGAAAGGGTACACTGAGTAACAACAGCTAATTCCCACAATCCCTCAAGAACTGACCCAAGTGGACACTGGGTGACCTCTGGACTCTTCCAGGCATGAGTAATCTAATCTGGAAAACATTATATTGTGAACTGGCTGTATTTTGATGCTTTTACTTTTTCATAATATTTTCCAGAATTCAAAGTATTATATCTGAGTCATCTCTAGGTGAATTAGATCACTTTCTTCCCGGTCTATTTGCAATTGAAAATCTCCAAATGTGATGGTTGTTGTTGCTGGATCACCCCAGGGTACTCACAGGGTAGAGGTCACAAAGCACTAGGAATTGTTTATTGGAGGTTGTAGAATCTTCTATTCTGGAGGGGAGAAGAGTGGTCTTTAAAAAGAGGGATTCCTCAATTTCTTGGGGTTAGGGTAAATGTCCTCCTGCTAAAGGGGAACAGAGTGATTCCATGAGTTCCCCAGGTCTCCTTCTGCATTATGATTCCATGATTCTATTAATGTTTGACAGAAGGGCAAGTATAACTGTGCAATTCCATATAACCCCTGAGTTTTCTCCTGGGGATGAAATTGAATAGAAAATGGAATATATCATAGTGATGGGAATCTGGCTGTATGCTTTGGAATAGTAACTAGCTGCAGGGTTTCATCACCTTGGAAACAGGCAAAGCCCAATGTGTGGATCTGGGAGGGCTTATGGTACTGACTCGACATTTATCTGGATTTGAATTCATGGTGGGAGGGAACACATGTGATGTTTTATCTGTGAATCTTGGAACGCTGACATCTGATGTTCTAAGTGATCTAAGATACCAACAGTGCAGAAACCAAAAAGATCAAGGTGCAACTCCTGGCTTTAAGTTACAAAGGTGGGGATGTGTGTCTGTGAGCTATGGAAAGTTTTAGGTTGTTTTGTACATGATGCTAAATATCAGGATGATTCATAGGGGAATAAAAGCTGCTAAACATCTGCCCGTTTGGTTTACATGATGCCAAATACTGAGATATTTGAAAACATTCAAATGTCTGGCATTGGAATGACACATTTCTGGATGAACAATTATGTGCTTTTCTTCAATTCTCCATTTTGGTGCTGCATAAATTATTTTTGCAGAATTTCCTCATTAAATATTACTCAAAATTATACTGCATTTCCAGAGGATTTTTTTTTTAAATAAACACATTCCCAGTACATCATATAAGTTTTCCTAAGAGAAGGATTCTGGAAACTTCAACTTGACCTCTCAGCAGCCCAAATTGGCACCATGCCTTCCTCCCTAGGGCACTCCCTTCCTTTGGCATTCATGACACCTGCTTGTCTGCATACTACTTCTCAGATTCCTTTGCTAGATGTTATAGATTCATGTGACTTCTAGTCTTGGAGTCTCTCTGTTCTCGTCCCTGTCCCTTGCCCTTCTCATTCTTCACTTATTTTCTTCATAACTCTATACATTCTTGTGAATATAAGTACCATTAAAATGTTGATCAGTTCTATGTTTATATCTTTGGCTATGTCTCCCAGCTGAACTTCAAGTTCAGCTTCAAGTCTAATTGCCTACACAACATTTTCCCTTGGGTGTCTCAGAGATGTACCAAATGTATCATGTTTCAGACAGTAACTATGATTTTCCTCCTCAAACCTGCTGTTTCCCCCCATTTTCTGAGTAAATGACCTCACTATCCACCAGAAGCCAGGGAGTCATCTTTGGTATCCCCATTTCTTCCACTTTCCTATCCAGCTATTGTACCTCATAAATATGACTTGAGTTTCCCCTTCTCTCCATCTCCAATGCCATCCATTCAGTCCAGGCCAATGTCACTGCTGACCTGGATAACTTGCAGGAACCCCCTAAATGGCACCCTCACATCCACTCTTGCCCTCAAATAACCTATTTCCATGAAAGGTGGAGAAATGCCAATCAGATCTTGCTGCTGCTCTACTTAGTCTTTCTATGGTCTCCCAACCCCTCCAGGGACAGCAGGAAGAATGCACATGCAAGACAATGAATTATGTCTTAGAAATGCTGAACTTGAAATACATGTAGATTATTCAAGTAGCGCTTACTTGGCAGTTGCAGATAGAATTCACAGCAGCAGATTGTCTTCGTTAGGGCTGCTATAATAAAACACCATCGATGAGATGACTTAGAAACAATAGAAATTTGTCTCTTGCAGTTTTGGAGGCTGAAACTTCTAGATCAAGGTGGCAGCATGGTTGGGTTCTGGTGAGGACCCCTTTCTAGATTGCAGTCAGCCAACTTTCTGCTGTATCTCCACGAGGCAGAAAGAAAACAATATAGTTCTCTGATCTCTCCTTATAAAGGCACTAATCCTATTCACGAGGGCTAATACTATCACCAGCTCAGATTTCAGCATGAATTTTGAAGGCACACAATCTGTAACAGAGATATAAATATGGTAGTTGCTATAGTAATTAGGAACCAAAAAGAAGATGCTACATAGAAGGTTCTGAAGTCAAAGCCTCCGATTAGCACAGCTGGGTGGGGCCATAGCATTTAAGAGGTTGTAGAGAACTGGAAGTTCTAACTTGCAAAAATCCCTAGAAGTAACTAGTCTTTTAAGGGCTAATTTGTATACTTGCAAACCACAAAAGATTGATATACAATCAACG
Source organism: Marmota marmota marmota (assembly GCF_001458135.2). NCBI lineage: Eukaryota > Metazoa > Chordata > Mammalia > Rodentia > Sciuridae > Marmota > Marmota marmota. The sequence continues at coordinate 36,025,155 of NW_025999932.1, forward strand.
TCCTAAATCATTAATTTATAGTAAGAAATGCAGCTATAGAATTTTCCCAAAGACTCAAGTTTACCACTTAAGATGTTCTCTGCCTAAAGACAAATTATAACTAGAGGGCTTCTTGGTGAGCATAGAGTCCAAGTTAAGGAAACAAAGTGAATCATTTTTATGGAATCCTAGTTCTGGAACATTCCAGCATATGGTTCCAGATCTTGTTGTGACTATGGTTTGGTATTCTGTGCACTTATCTGATCTTGAATTTAGTATAAAAACAGTGAAGCAGTTTTGACTACTTTATGAGGATTTTTTTTTCTACAAATGATTTTTGTCTTTTATAAAAGATAACAAAACAGCGAATACATAGCAAAAGGAAAACACAAGGCTTTGGAAATGTTTAGCACTTAGACTGAAATAGTTAGCTCAAACTATATCATAATTCAAATGGTAACATTGTACTCTAAACAGGAACCAGCTGGAAGAATGTTCTAGTTTATTAAATGTTTTGCCCTGAGGAAGATAGAACAGTTTTAGCAAAGAGTCATCTGATTTCTCTCTTCTGCTTAGGTATTAGAAAAAAATAAAAACGAAGAGCAATAAACACCAGGCTCCTGATGCAACTCCTGCGGGGGGGGGGGGGGAAACTCAGTGAGAAGTCAGCTCTGCTCTGATGAGCAGAAATTGGAAGGAACACAGTGAAATTTTGAAGCTGAGTACTGTTAAGATTTGTGTTATTTCTCCTGTCCCCAACTTCTCCCGTTATGATTTTGAGAATTTAACTATGATTCAGAAGCTGTTTTGCATCTTTTAACTATATTAACTCCTTGACTCCTCAAACCCTCTGACTTAGGTGCTTTACCCATAATTCTCTGATCAGAAATTGACAAATAGCAAGGCAGGTAACTTGCAAAAGCACATAGGCAAGACAGTGGCTGAGCTGGATTTGAATTGAGGTGATCGGATCCCTTAGTTCATGGTCTCCAGGGCTGACCACTTTTTTTCTTTTTTTTTGCTCTTCCCAGGAGGGAATATGTCCTGAGTTCATGATCCTTGGGTCCAGGAGAAGCCAATAGCACAGTGTCTGCAGTAAACCACATCTGCTTGAGGAGATCTGGGTGGGGACTGGGAGGTTGATACTTTTTAAATTTTTTTCTTTCTTACCCACATACCAAAAAGTGGGACTCTTGTTTTAAGTACCATGATTTTAGGCTACTCACTTCAGGCAACCTATAGACAGATGTGAGCTCTTGGATTAGTCTACATGGGCTTCCCTCTCTTCTGGCCTGTACTTTGGACATGTGGACAGGATTTCACATGGTTCTTTCTCTAGGCTACCTACTGACCACATCTTCCACTGAAGTCTTTCTCCAGGAGGAGGAAAAATATGCTCAGATTCCAGTTTTCTCAGTTAAAGATTCCACTCCAATTGTTGCTCTGTGAGATCTGGTCAGTCTAGTTTGAGCAAACACAAATTGTGTCAATTTTGTTTTTCATACACAATCTCTTCATTTCCTTCTATATATGGCTAACATTATCTACTGTGTTATTGGTTTTCTGCTTAACACTTGGCACGTGACATTATTTATAAGTTACAATGGCAGTGGCCCTGGGGTAGGGATGGAAATAGCCTTGCTTCCTATGAGTTAACCCTGGGAGAATGTTAGAAGCATCTAAGTGAGAGGCAGTGCCAGGAGGAGAGAAGAGAGTAAAAACAGACCCCGGGAACATGACCATTTAAGGGAGGAGTACAGGAAAAAGTGTACTAGAGAAGAACTCTCAAGAGTAATGGAACCATGTCAAGACAGCTCAAACAGGCAAGAGTTGGGGAAAAGGGGATGCTCAGATGTTATGCAGAGAGGTCAAGTAGGATGAGACCTACAAAGTAGCCTCGCTGTGAAAGTGGGACAGGTGGTGTCCCAATGACTGCAGAAGCTGTCCCATGGTCAGAGATGCAGAGAATCAGGTGGTAAGAGCCTTCTTGACTTCCATCTAGGGGGCTGCAGACTCAAATCAGACTTGAGAATTAAACAATGTGAACCTGCGTATGGGGTATAACCTGAGAGAAGACTCCATTAGGCAGGAGTAGAGTGGGCATCTCAATCAAGACTTTTTGCCTGGGGTCATCAGCAAAAGCTGCCTCTGATTAAGAGGCAACTTCCATTCTCAGAGGAATCAACCTTTCATGGGCCAGTCACCCCAATTCTTTTGGGCTACTCAATGAAACCTAATCCAGTTCCCTTAGAACAGTAATCCCTATTTGCTTGAGATACTAAGATTATTTTTATTTTTATTTTGGTTAATGTCTTTAACCTTAGCAGTGAATGAAATGATAAAGTAGATCAATCTATTGTATTGAAGCCTTGTGTCAAGTTCAGGAATGATCTGAATAATAATCCAGTATATTGTTGGATCAAACACCCTTTTCTGCAGAGACTTTGTACTCGATACTCATGTGCCTGGAAATCTCCTCCACCTGGTAGCTTCAGGCCTTGCTTTGCTATATACTCTTTCCTCAAATATCAGCTTATCAATAAAACTTTCCCTACCGCTTTTTAAAGTTTACACTTTGCCCTCCCTCCCCACTTTATTTATTTATTTATTTATTTTTGCCATAGAACTACAGGGTGACTAGACATAATTGTTCATTTGCCCCTATTTTGCTCCAGGGGGGAGCAAACTTTTGAACCATCTTGTCCTCTTTGCTAGAGGGACAGAGACAAACAAAATAGACTTAATCTTTATTTGGAAAAATGTCTCTGTGAGCTACTTAGGGTAGGGGTGAATCAGGTAGCAAGATTGGATAACCACGACTTCTCAAGGACAATAGAAGTGAAGAGGACCCAATTGTCTAAAAGCATTTCAACCTTTTAACACAAATTAAGTTCTTTTATTACACTATGTTATTATGAGTTGGTAATGTGATTTGTTCAGCTTAAAATACATGCATATGAAAGAGCATTTCAAATAGTGCAGAACCTTATATAATACAAAGTAGGGCTCTTTTCCATTCTGAACTTCTTGTTCCACTTGCCTTACTCCCTCCAGAAGTTTTTTCTGCATTATTCTAGATATTTTTCTTACATATATTCACATATATAAGTATATTATAAGTATATTATTTTTCACTTATTTGCAATATACCTGGGCTTTGCCTTGATCTTTTCACTTAATATATTTTTAGAGTTGTTCCTATATGAATACATATGATCTGCTTTGCTTCCAAATTTTATTATATATTGACAAATTATAACTGTATTCATGGAATACAAAGTAACATTACTGTACACACACATACACACATACATACAATGTGGTATGATTAAATCAAGCTAATTGACATCTCTCTCACCTCAAATACATTTTGTGTGTGTGTGTGTGTGTGTGTGTGTGTGTGTGTGTGTGGTGAGAACATTTAAAATGTTTTCTGCCTCTTTTCAAAAAAATCTTTCTTTTGAACATTTCATTCCATTGATTGCCACATTTTAAACCAGTAACCTGTTGATGTACTCAATCAATACTTTGATGAACATCCTTAGGATGATAAGTCTATGCTAATTTGTTCATTTGTATGATAAATTGTTGGAAGCAGCTTTGCTAATGAGTTTAAAATGTTTCTTCCCCAAACTCTAGTTTAAATGAATAAAAACTCATTCCCTCTGTGTTAGACGAACACAGAGCTTGATTCTTCTTCCCTTGCCGCCCAATTTCCTGTCCTAATAACAAAGATATTTAATAGCTATGCAAATAATACACTGGAGATGTCATTTATTAAAGTGGCAGCAGAAAGTGCCACTTACGCGCTAGGAGATTGACTTAATGATTCGATTCCACAAGGCTTTATGAAAGGCTCAATTCACAGGCCTGATTCTTCCTTTTGTGCATGTCTCTGTCTCACTTGTGGCCCTCAGCCACTGCAGAGAGGAGTAGGGGGCACCTGCTGTGCCTCACCATCTGAAACCACAGCAGGGCTCAGCCTGCTGGCCACGCTTTTGGTGGCCCAGCTGTAGCCAGCAGGGGAGCTTTTTATGGACACACATTAAGTGAAGAAAGGAAAAAAAATCCCTCTTTCCTGAGGAATTATGGGGACATTTGGCCCTCCTGTAGAACATCTGGGCTTGCTCCACCTCTGCCTATAACCTTGTGTCAGGGACACTGCAGGGTTGGGACAGTCATGTGCAAGTCCCTGCCGAGAATACAAAGAGTAATCAAATAAAAGGTCTCAGGCTTGTTAGTAGCTCTTAGAACAACTAACATTTCAAATAGTGCAGAACCTTATATGATGCAACCTTGTTTCTTGTTTGTTTGTTTGTTATTTGCTCAAGGCAATTTGTAAGACACAGTATCACTTCTGCTAGAGTTAAAGCCATCTGGGTGGAGCAGCTGCTGATAAGGCCAAGCTCTGAATCCCTACCTTTTTTGTAATAAGGCAAAAATATTATCAAGTGTGGAAGCCACACCTGTCGAGTGGCATGCTGGTAAGCCAGTTCTCTGAAGAGCAGGTCAGGAAGACCATGGTTTGTCGTATTTGCCAATTTCCATCGTGCAAATGTTCCCACTGTGGTCAGATGGGAAAAGATGCCCACAAGTGAGACTCGCCAGCCTGTGTGGGCTGGCCCAAGGGTACTTCGGCACAATTCCAAACATGGCTCTTGCTGGAAATTTTTAATTGTGTCAATATTGTTCCTTGTCTAGTTGCTACTGAGAGCCTAGAAATCTTTTATAAATAGCAATAAAGAGTAGTGGTGTTTTACTTACTTCCAATAAAACCCCCCAAAATAAGTTGTTGTTGTTGTTGTTGTTTTTAATGCTTACAGATTTTCTGGGTTAAAAATTTATGACAGAAGAGATCTGTGGATAGCTTATCTCTGAGACATTTAGGACACTGAGAGGCTGGAGTCCACTTGACAACAGAAGGACTGCATTCATCTAGAAACTTCCTCATGCCTATACCTGGTGTTGGTACTGGCCTTGTCTGGAACACAACTGAGGCTCTTGGCGAGAACATCTGAATATGACCTCTGCAGTAGCTGCTCTGCAGAAATAGGCTGCCCCAGAGAATCAAGTGGAGGGGAAGTGGTGTTTCCTTTTATGATGCAACCTTGTTTCTTTGTTTGATTTTTTTGCTCAAGACAATTTGTAAGACACAGTATCACTTCTGCTCGAGTTATAAGCTTGCCCAGAATCAAGAATGATGTTGTAAAAAGAGTTATGTAGAATGGAAAATATTTTTTGTGATCATCTTTGAAATGATGCCAGAGTTGATATGTAGGGAACTCTTTCAAAGTATGCTGGGAATTGACTTCCATCTAGTTCTTCCGCAAACCTCCCTTGAGGATTTCATCCTTCAGAGAAGCTTCTAGAGCTCTGTTCACTATTTTCTCAATTGTTTTGTACTTTGTGCTTAGATCACAAAGACAACAACAACAAAACAGTGCAAGAAGACTCTATTAGCTTAAGAAATAAAGAAGAACAACATCCATTCACTCATTCAACAAGTTTATCAGGCACCTGCTGTGAACCTGGCACTGTGCAGTGGATTGGAGAGCAGACAGAAGTGGTTCTGCTTGATGTTTGCAAGACAACTAACCAACAAAGTAACAAATAAATAAACAAAATACTGACAGCTTGTAACAGGTGCTTATAGGAAATCAATGCCGTATATGATTGAGAATGATTGGCAGGATGCATGTGTTACATGGGAGGATCAGGGTCGGCCTTTCTGAAGAAGTGACATTTAAGATGTCAAATAAAGCAATAAGAAAGTGGGAGGAGTGTCCTAGGAGCACGAGACAGCAAGTCTAAAACAAGTGGGAAAGCATGACATGTATTCCAGGGAATAGAGAGAAGAGGAGCAAGATATGATAAAGAGGGCAGGGCTGGAGATAAAATCGTGCAGCCATCAGTACAAAGATGTCCTTTGACACTGTGTGAAAGGAAAAAAGTGGGGGAGGGGATGGAAACTAGTGCACAGAGGAAGAGTTCTGTTTAGAAGTCTAAGGGAGGTAAAAGGAGAAGAAGAGAATGCAAAGGAAGAGAGTGGTAGAAGACAGAATCTAGAACAGTGACATGAAGGCTCTGAGAAGCACTTGCTTTCAGAATGCAGGTGCAGCCCTGGCTGGCTTCAGCTCATTGGCGGGGGAGGATGGGACCAGACACGAGTCCACCGAGTCCACCGAGTCCACCGGGTGGAGACCATGAAGGGAGATGCTGATAAGCATTGTTTCACTAGAGTGGAAAAACCCAAAGTCCCATTGGAGCAAGAGGATAAGGAGGTAGAGGCAACATTTACAGTCAAAACTCTTTCACAGAACGCTCCAAAGAGAAATGGAGCATTGGCATTTTGTAAAGTGAATTCTTCAGAACAGTAGTTATATTAGGTATGAATTGATTTGATGCAAATGAAAAATTTTGAGAAAACCTGGGTTTAAAAAAGTCTTAGCTGGGCACAGTGGCGCACGCCTGTAATCCCAGCAGTTCAGGAGGCTGAGGCAGGAGGACCACCAGTTCAAAACCAGCCTCAGCAATGGCAAAGTACTAAACAACTTGGTGAGATCCTGATTCTAAATAAAATATAAAATAGGCTGGGGATGTGGCTCTGTGGTCGAGGGCCCCCAAGTTCAATCCCTGGTACCAAAACCAACCAAACAAAAAGCCTTTAGCACCTATCTTTATTATGTCTTAATAAGCATTGTAAATTTTCCTCCATTTTTGATGCCATGATGCTTGCCCCTCCCTGATCTACCCCTCTAGAGTGGAGAAACCAAAAATCCCATTGGAGCAGGAGGATAGTTCTTCCCCAAACCTCCCTTGAGGATTTCATCCTTCAGAGAAGCTTCTAGAACTTTGTTCACTATTTTCTCAATTGTTTTGTACTTTGTGCTTAGATCACAAAGTACAAAAATTTTTCAAGTTGCATCTTTTAATACTACTGTCACAAACTTTGAGGAAGTACTGAGCTTACCTTAGTTTTTTTGTCCTCAAGTTTTACGGAGGAAAAATACAAAGAAAGCTTTGTAATGAACATTTCTGTATTCTTTGCAAAACTGCAGGAAGTGCATTGTCAGTTGAGTTTCTTGATGTTCTTCCTGTAAATTGGGCTGGGGCTGTAGCTGAGTGGTAGAGCACTTGCCATCCTCAGCACCACATAAAAATAAATAAATAAAATAAAAGGTATTGTGTCCATCTACAACTAAAAAAAAATTAAAAAGAAAGAAAGAAAACTATGACAAATTCCCCCTAGGAACCAATTCTAGGAAAAACCAAATTTCTTCTCTCAGGGAGCTGGGACATTTAAAAATATGGATCACAATCAAGGATGAATTGCAGTAATGTAGAACTAAAAATGACCTTAATGTAATCTGGTGCTTCCCACCACCTTATGGAGGAAAAGGGAGGCCCATAATTCGATCAATTTCATTCTCTAGAAAGAAGCTGCATCTACCTGGGAGCCTCAGCAGCAAGCCCCTCTGCCTGCCCTGTCCTCTGGTCACTGGTCTTTGGAGAAGCATGGGACACGTGCTTTTTACCACATAACTGCCAAGAGTCTTGGCAGTAGGTAGTGTCCTCAACTACAGTAACCAATTTATTTATTCTGATAACGTCTACCCTTCTCTCTTAAAAATATCCTCCCCCCCTTTTTTTTTGGTACCAAGGATTGAACTCTGGGGTTCTTTACCACTGAGCCACATCCCCAGCCAACCGCCCCCCTCCCCGCTTTTTTTTTGCATTTTATTTAGAGACAGGGTCTCACTGAGTTGCTGAGGGCCTTGCTAAGTTTCTGAGGCTGGCTTTGAACTTGCAGTCCTCCTGCCTCAGTCTCCAGAGCTGCTGGGAATATAGGCATGCACCACCGTGCCCAGCTTCTCTGGTTATTTTTAATGAGGACATTTTACCAGGGTTTTAATTTATAGCTCCAGATATGTTCAGAAGGCAACATGATCAATTACATCCATTTTAAGCAAATAAGTGCATAGAGGGATTCACAAGTTAGTCCTCTGTGTTGGAAAGTAGTTTCCTAATAAATCATGATCAACATACTGGTTGGCTTCTACCATCGCAGTCATTTGTATGTCCCTCTTGGGTTGGCCCATTTACTCTTATTGCTCCTGGGAGGTTGCACTCTAAACCTTTATTGCTGCCCAGGGCAAGCAGGACTTCCAATGTTTTCTTCTCATCCCGCCCCAGTGGTGTGCAGTGGATTCTACCCAGCCAGTTGCAGTAGCAGCCTTGAGGGAAATTTCTCAACGAGCTTAGCAGCATCTACAGAGGGGTTTCCCAGCAAGTCCCCGGTTCACCCTGTCCCCTGCCAGTTTCTGGGTGAGCCTTGCAGGCGGTTTTATTATTAAATCTCTCCTCTCTTTCTGTGTGTGTACACGTGCATGTGCGTACGTGTGTCTTTCTCTCGCACACACATTGTACTCACAGACTTTTACTAAATACTTTTCATTTAATTATTGTTATTATTCTTATCAAAGCTCATGTTGTCTTAAATTTTGGTCAGCTGCCTCCTATGTCCCTCTGATTTGCCCCATTGGTCTGTAAGTGCTTCTTTGTTTGTTTGTTTGTTTTTGACACAGCAAGATGATCAAATGCCATTGACTTTTTAGAAGGTTTTTATTAGTACATTATAGTTGTATATAACAGTGGGGTTCTTTTGACATAATCTTATATGCTTGGAATATTATTTGCTCCGTTTCAGTTCCTAGTACTTCCTCTTTCCTTTCCTGCCTCCTGCTTTTCCTTTCCTACACTCTACTTCCTTCTATCTATTTATTGTTGTTTTAATTGGTGATTTATAGATATACATAAAGATATGTGGTGTATTCATATATGTCCATAGCACAATTCGATCAATTTCATTCTCTAGTTCCTCCCTTTTTCTATACCTCCTCTCTCCCCCTCAATCCCCTTCCTTTCCTCCACTGATCTTCTATTATCATGAGACACCCTCCACCCTACCCTGCTTCCTTCCTTATTTTGCTCTTCTGGATACAAGAGAAAACATTTGACCCTAGGCTTTCTGAGTTTGGCTTATTAAACTTATGATATTCTCCAATTCCATTCATTTACCAGCAAATACCATAATTTCATCCCTCTTTATGTCTGAATAAAATTCAATTGTGGAGAAAAACTCAATTGTGTGGGTATATCATGTTTTCTTCATTCATCCATCTGTTGATGGTCACCTGATGTGGCTCTGTCCCTGTAGTCTGCTATTTTTAAGTCCTTTGGATATAAACCAAGGAGTGGGATAGCTGGGTCTATTTTGTTGATTGATTGTATATTATCTTCTGAGAAGTATCTGTTCAGTTCCTTGGCCCATTTATTGATTGGGCTATTTGTTTGTTTATTTGTTTTTTTGTTTTTTGTTTTTGGTGTTAACTTTTTTGAGTTCTTTATATATCCTGGAGATTAGTACTCTATCTGATGTGCGTGTGGTAAAAATTTGCTCCCATTCTGTAGGCTCTCTCTTCACCTCACCTTCTTTTGCTGAGAAGAAACTTATCAGCTTGAATCCATCCCATTTATTGATTCTTGATTTTATTTCTTGTGCTATAGGAGACTTATTAAGGAAGTTGGGGCCTAATCCCACATAATGAAGATTAGGGCCTACTTTTTCTTCTGTTAGGCACAGGGTCTCTGGTCTAATTCCTAGGTCCTTGATTCATTTTGAGTTGAGTTTTGTGCATGGTGAGAGATAGGGGCTTGATTTCATTTTGCTGCATATGGATTCCCAGTTTTCTTAGCAACATTTGTTGAAGAGACTATCTTTTCCTCGATATGTTTTTGGTGCCTTTGTCTAGTATGAGGTAACTGTATTTATGTGGGTTTGTCTCTGTGTCCTCTATTCTGTACCATTGGTCTACAAGTCTATTTTGGTACCAATACCATGCTGTTTTTGTTACTCTGTAGTATAGTTTAAGGACTGATATGGCGATGCCACCAGCTTCACTCTTTTTTCCAAGGATTGCTTTGGCTATTCTGGGTCTCTTATTTTTCCAGAAGAATTTCATGATAATTTTTTCTATATCTAAGAGGAATGTCATTGGGATTTTGATTGGAATTGCATTATCTGTATAGTGCTTTTGGTAGTATGGTCATTTTGACAATATTAATTCTACTTGTCCAAGAACAAGGGAGATCTTTCCATCTTCTAAGATCATCTTTAATTTCTTTCTTTAGCATTCTGTAGTTTTCATTGTAGAGATCTTTCACCTCTTTTGTTAAGTTGATTCCCAAGTATTTTATTTATTTATTGTTTTTGGAGGCTATTGTACACGGGGTAGTATTCCCAGTTTCTCTTTCAGAGGGTTTGTCACTGATGTGCAGAAATACCATTGATTTATGGATGTTGATTTTATATCCTCCTACTTTGCTGAATTCATTTATTAGTTCTAGAAGTTTTCTTGTGGAATTTTTTGAATCTTCTAGGTATAGAATCATGTTGTCGGAAAATAGTGATAGTTTGTGTTCTTCTTTTCCTATCCGTATCCCTTTAATTTTTTTGTCTGTTTAATTGCTCTGGCTAGATTTCAAGAACTATGTTAAATAGAAGGGGGGAAAGAGGGTATCCCTATCTTGTTCCAGTTTTTAGAGGGAATGCTTTCAATTTTTTCTCCATTTAGAATGATGTTGGTCTTGGCTTAGCATAGAGAGCTTTTACAATGTTGAGACATGTTTCTATTATCCCTAGTTTTTCTAGTATTTTGAACATGAAGAGGTGCTGTATTTTGTCAAATGCTTTTTCTGCATCATCTTATTCTTATCTTTTGAAGTGTCTATTGATGTGATGAATTACATTTATTGATTTCTGTATGTTGAACCAAACTTGCATCCCTGGAATGAACCCCACTTGAACGTGGTGTACTATCTTTTTAAATATGTTTTTGTGTTTGATTTGCCAGAATTTTATTGAGAAGTTTTGGATCCATATTCGTTAGACATATTGGTCTGAAGTTTTCTTTCTTTGATGTGTCTTTGCCTGGTTTTGGAATCAGGGTGATATTAGCCTCATAGAATGAGTTTAGAAGTGCTCCTTCTTTTTCTATTTCATGGAACAATTTGGAGAGTTGGTATTAGTTCTTCTTTGAAGGTCTTTTAGAACTCTTCTGTGTATTCATCTGGTCCTGGTCTTTTCTTGGTTGGTAGGTTTCTGATGGTGTCTTCTATTTCTTTGCTTGAAATTGATCTATTTAACTTGTGTATATCATCCTGGTTCAGTTTGGGCAAATCATATGACTCTAGAAATTTGTTGATGCCTTCAATATTTTCTATTTTATTGGAGTACAAATTTTTAAAATAATTTCTAATTATCTTCTGTATTTCTGTGGTGTCCATCATGATATTTCATTTTTCATCATGGATGTTAGTAATTTGAGTTTTCTCTCTCCTTCTCTTCATTAGCATGGCCAAGCATTTATCAATTTTATTTATTATTTCAAAGAACCAACTTTTTGTTTTGTCAATTTTTAAAATTGTTTCTTTTGTTTCAATTTTGTTGATTTCTGCTCTGTTTTAATTCCTATCTTCTACTGCTTTTGGTGTTGATTGTTCTTTTTTTTCTAGGGCTTTGAGATGTAATGTTAGGTCATTTATTTGTTGACTTTTTCTTCTTTTAAGGAATGAACTACATGCAATGAACTTTCCTCTTAATACTGCCTTCATAGTGTTACAGAGATTTTGATATGTTTTATCAGTGTTCTCATTTACATCTAAGAATTTTTAAATCTCCTCTTTAATGTATTCTGCAATTCATTGTTTATTCAATAGCATATTATTTAGTCTCCAGGTGTTGGAGTAGCTTTTATTTTTTATTTTATCATTGATTTCTAATTTCATTCCATAATGATCTGATAGAACACAGGGTAGCATCTCTACTTTTCTGTATTTGCTAAGAGTTGCTTTGTGGCATAACATATAGTCTATTTTAGATAAGGATCCATGTGCTCCTGAGAAGAAAATGTATTCACTTATTGATGGATGACATATTCTATATATGTCTGTTAAGTCTAAGTTATTGATTGTATTATTAAGTTCTAGAGATTCTTTGTTTAGCTTTTGTTTGGAAGATCTATCCAGTGGTGAAAGAGGTGTGTTAAAGTCACCCAGAATTATTGTGTTGCAGTCTATTTGACTCTTGAACTTGAAAAGAGTTTGTTTGATAAACATAGATGCCCATTGTTTGAGGCATATATAATTGTTATGTCTTATTGATGTTCCCTTAAGCAGTATGTAATATCTTTCTTTATCCCTTTTGACTGTGACTTGAAGTTTACTTTATTTGATATGAGGATGGAAATCCCTCCCTGCTTGTTTCCACGTCCATGTGAGTGGTATGTTTTCTCCCAACCTTTCACCTTTAGTCTGTGGATGTCTTTTTCTATGAGATGAGTCTCTTGAAGAGAGTCTGTTTTTTAAAAATCCAATCTGCCAGTCTTTGTCTTTTGATTGGTGAGGTTAGGCCATTAACATTCAGGGTTGAGACTTGATTTGTATTCCTGGTCATTTTTGTTTATTTTTTTGTATTTAACATGACTTGGCTTTTCCTTTGATTGATTTTTCCTTTAGTGTAATACCTCCCTTTGCTAATTTTCATTGTTTTTCATTTCCTCCTCATGGAATATTGTGCTGAGAATGTTCTGTAGTTCAGGCTGTAAAGTCTTTTAACTTTTGTTTATCGTGGAAGGTTTTTACCCAGCTTTTTGCTGGGCATAAGATTTTTGGTTGGCATCCATTTTCTTTCAGAGGTTGGTTTATTTTGTTCTACAATCTTCTAGCTTTCAGGGTCTGGTTTGAAAAATCTGCTGAGATCTGAATTGGTCTCTCCCTGTATGTAATGTGATTCCTTCCTCTTGTGATTTTTAAAATTCTCTCCTTATTCTGTATGCTAGGCATTTTCATTATATTGTGTCTTGGTGTGGATCTGTTGTGATTTTGTCCATTTGGTGTCTTGTACGACTCTTGTATTTGATTTTTCAATTCATTCTTTATGTTTGGAAAATTTTCTGATATTATTTCATTGAATAGATTGTTCATTTCTTTGGTTTGTAACTCTATACTTTCCTCTATCACAATAATTCTTAATTTTGATCTTTTTATGTTATCCTATAATTCTTGAATGTTCTGCTCATGATTTCTTACCATCTTCACTGTGTGGTCAACTTTATTTTCAAGGTTATGTATTTTATCCTCATTGTCTGAGGTCCTGTCTTCCAAGTGATCTAATCTATTGGTGATGCTTTCTGTTGAGTTTTTAATTTGGTTTATTGTTTTCTTCATTTCAAGTATTTCTGTTTTTTTTTCAGAACCTCTCTCTTTAAAGTAATCTTTTGCTTCCAGTATTTGTTTACGTAGCTCTTTATCAAAATGATATTTTGCTGCCTGTGTTTACTCTCTTATACCATCCTCCCTGGACCCCTGGTTCTCTTCCACAGCATTCATTACTGCAATTACCTTGGCTTTCTTCTCAGCTATATCACATTCATCTTTGAGGCTATGATCCCCATGCCCATTCCTTCTCAAACCTTCTCCAGGAGCCCCATAAGAACCCCTTTGCAGTCCGTCAGGTATTGTTATTTATATTATTGATGAATGCTATTCTAAGTGGAATGAGATGAAATCTTAATGTAGTTTTTGATTTGCATTTATGTGATCACTAGAAATGTTGAATATTTTTTCATTTTATTTGTTGGTCATTGGTATTTATTTTTTTGAGAAACATCTATTTAGTTATTTTGCCCATTTGTGGACTGGGTTATTTGTTATCATGGTGTTAAGTTTTATGAGTTCTTTATTCTGGATATTAATCCTCTGTCAGACGAGTAGCTGGTGAAGATTTTCTTACAGTTTGTAGTCTCTCTTTACATTCTCAATTGATTATTTTTGCTGTGCAGAAGCTTCTTAATTTGATGTTGTTCTACTTATTGACTCTTGGTTGTATTTCTTGAGCTTTAGGGGTCTTGTTGAAGAACTTGGTGCCTGCACCAATATGTTGGAATGTTGGGCCTACATTTTCTTCTAGCAATTGCAAAGTTTCTGGTCTAATTCCAAGATCTTTGATCCCTTTTGAGTTGGCTTTTGTACAGGGTAAAAGATAGTTTCATTTTTCTACGTTTGAACAGCCAGTTTTTCCTGTACCATTTGTTAAAAAGGGTATCTTTTCTCCAACATATATTTTTGTCATCTTTGTTGGGTATCTGATGGATTATCTATGTGCATTTGTCTCTATACCTTTCCATTTTTTCATGAATATTTCAATGCCAATACCATGCTGTTTTGTTATGATCACTATGTATAAAGTTTGAGATGAGGTGTTGTGTTGCCTCCAGCCTTGCTCTTCTTGCTCAGGATTGCTTTGGTTATTCTGGGTCTTTAATTCTTCCAAATAAATTTTAGGACTGTGTTTTTTTTCTACTTTTGTGAAGTGAAATTGATTTTTGCACATAGCTTTTTTTTCATGTTAAACTTACTTATTATTAGTTCTAATAATCTGTAGATTATTTGGGACTTTCTACACACAATCATTCTACCCATTTCTACACAAATTATTCTCAAATAATGGTAGTTTAATCTTCCCCTTGAGTCCTTAATTCATAATTCTTTTCTTGTTTTGACTTCTGTACTTGCTGGAACCTCCAGTAAGATTTTTGAATCACAGTGGCACTGGGTGGTATTCTTGTTCTTTGTTTCAAAGCATGATCTTTTGGTGTCTCAGTGTTAGTTTTTTTTTTTTAAATTAGAGACATTGTCTTCAATTCCCAGTCTACTGAAAGTTTTTTAATAACATGTCAAATTTGAGCAAAACTTTCCCCCAGATGTCTTCAAATATAGTGTTTTCGTTTGTTTGCCTTTCTGCTACTTGTGTGGTGCCTAACATTCTTGCAGTAGGCCATATTTACCTGTGATGTGTTACACTTTAGATGTATCTCTGAATTCTATTGGATAGTATTTGATTAGGATTTTTTTTATCTGTGTTTATTAGAAAGATTTGCTTATGATTCTCTTTCATATACATCCCCAGAAAGCTTTGGTGTCAAGGTATACACAGTGCTTATGCACCTGGATTTCAAGTGGATTCATTCTCAAACCCTCTTCCTTTGAATCTTCCATTTCTCCATATTCTTATCTCTCACTCACATGTTTTCTCGTCTTGTGTCCCTGAAATCTTCCAGCATATTAGACATTAACACCGGTTTTGATGGGAGAAGGTTTGCACAAGGGATGGGAACAGCAGGGGTGTTTTGAGCATGGAGTCTGTGGGAGAAGCTCCATGTGTGAGGACTATGGAGAGAAAACCTCTTTGGGGAGGTCTCAACTGTGGAGAGCAGTAACACTTACCAGGTATGATGTGACCTTTCTCGGTGATTCCACAAATCTTCAGTAATGACCTCAGAAATGATGGCACTCCCAGGTAATTTCATTTCCTGTGGGAACTGCTGAAAGGCTGAGTTTTGTGTTCAGGTTGGTTCAGTCTGAAGCAAGGTCAACAGGCATGAATGAGGGGATATGAGGCTGACAGGTAAAAGATTTTTGATTGGAGACTAGGAAATGGGCACTCAGGGTGTTGGAGGTGGACAATTCCTGATGATGTCCTGGTACAGGGGCTGATCATGGGAGAAGTGACTGAAAGGGAATGACAGTGATGTTTTTAGGAACTGAGGAAATGGAGGAACTGAAGCAAAATTCATTCACACTTTCTGTCATTGCATTGCTTGCTCATGACCGCTCTCATGATAACAAGCGGACCACTGCCTTTGCATTTTCAACCTGCCACATCTATGTAACTTCAAAATATGCAGATGGAAAGTGAAAAATCGAAGGTCTTTGAAAAGGTGGTGTGAGTGCCACCAGGCATCAGCAGTGGGAAGATAAAATGTGCAGACGGTGGATGAATTTCCCCTTTTAGTCAGACATTTTGAAGTCGGGTAGGAACAGCCAGGAAAGTGGATTCTGGCAGGTGCTTCCCATGAAAGGAAATTTCGGGGTTGGACTAGATCACTGTGGCTGGCCTGAAAGCCCACAGAGAAGGGGGCCTCCATGGAACCCAAAGTTAAAGCTGACCAGAAAAGGAGATGAAAGGCGGAAAAGAACCCAGCAAGTCTGTCAAAGGAAGGGTTTTTAAAAAGTGAGGTGGCAGGAGATGAATGACAATGTCACAGCTAAGATCAAACAGCTTTGGAAGTACAACCTGGGGAGGAGGCAAAGGGCAGGACATACAGGAGAGACAGTGCTCAGGACACTCCAGGGTGAGGCCTGGGGGGAAGGCTTTTCGGAAAATAAAGCAGATGTGACATCCAAGGGACCTTTAAAAAGTTTTGAAGCTGTGTGACTGTAGTTCACAATAGTCCATTGCATATCTCAAAATAGCTAGAAGAGAGGATTTGGAATGTGTTCACCGCAAATAAAATGCTAAGTGTTTGATCATTGCATGTTGCCTCCTAGTACCCAAATATCACATTGTACTCCCATGAATATGTACAATAACTATGTCAATTAAACATTTTAAATGTATAAAACTAAATCTAAAGAATGTTTGAAGTCTTTTTTTTTTTTTTTTGCTGGAGGTCTAGGGCAGAATTTTAAATCTGATGTAAGTTACAGATGAAGAATAAATAGAATTTAAGTGTACCACGTCATGTTCTTAATTAAACAGAAGCCAGTGAATTGGTTAATAGAAATGGAGAAAAGGGAGACCAGTTCTGTTGGCCATTTCTAAAATCTCCCAGCAGATGCCACATCTGCTTGTCCTCAGGACACACTTTGAGTCACAAGGATTTCCATACCTGGACTCAAAATGGAGCTCCCTGGGTGACCCTGATACTCTGCAGGATTTCAGAACCAAGATCGACTGAAAACCTTGATGTGGATTAATTAATGCAAGAACCAGAGGAATCAGGACATCACTGAAGCTTCTTCAAAGTTTTCTTCCCCACCCCCAGCAGCATGTGGTAAAAAATATTTCAGATGTTTGAATACAATATGTAAGATAGCCATCAGAAATTTAGGATAGGGGATACTATTTTGGGGGGAGGGTACCAGGAATTGAACTCAGGGGCACTCAACCACTGAGCCACATCCCCAGCCCTATTTTGTATTTTATTTAGAGACAGGGTATCACTGAGCTGCTCAGTGCCTCACTGTTGCTGAGGCTGGCTTTGAACTCATGATCCTCCTGTCTCAGCCTCCCAAGCCCCTGGGATTACAGGTGTGTGCCACTGTGCCTGGCTTGGGGATAGTATGTTTTTAATAAAAACATGTCTGTTTGTTTTAAAGATGTTGAGGTCCTCAAGTGAGTGGAAGAGGATAGATGGATTGAGTGAATCTGGAGGCACATGTACACTTTGGTAACTTCATGAATCATACTTTTATTTATTTGGATAATAAATGTGGCCAATAACTTCCGGGTATGTAAGAAGCTATGAATAGTGTGTGTGTGTGTGTGTGTGTGTGTGTGTGTGTTTAGTCAGAGAAGCCTCAGCACTTTCACTAGGAAGCCAGGGCCCAGAAATGCTGACAGCCCATGTGTGCACCTTGTAATATATTTAGGAGGTGAAAATCTGGTGCTTTTCAGGCACCCACAGCCTTTTAGCCTTTTAGCTTTACCAGGCTCAACTCTCATTGTTGTAGATTCTCTGACCTCTTCAGGATTCAACAGGATCCCATCTTTGCTGCACCCAATTTTGCCCCCTTTGGTAGTGTATAATTAGATACGAATACAAATCATGGCTATTGTTAGAATTCAAATGGGTTCTAATGAGAATTAATATTTTCTATTTGTGGAAGTACTGATTTGGGTATATAATAAGGCAAAAATTCAAAATTAGGCATGAGCCACTTACTTCCCAAGCCAAAAGAGTGGTATTATATTTACTTTATAGAGATTAGAATTTTGTGATCCAGATATCAGAGCTTTCTGTTATAACTGATTTCGAATCCCCAACCAAATCTCATCCTCCATAATAACAACTGAACAAATGAATATGTGGTTGAGCTAGTCAAATGCACCTTGATGTTTTAGGTCTTCTCTCCTTAACAATTATCCAGGAAAACTTTATGTTAGGCACACACGTAACTGTGATGTACTATATATATTAATCAGAATTCTTTTGGTTGTAAGTGACAAACTCAATGTACAGTGATTTAAGCAAGAGAAAAAGGAACTTACTGATTCATGTAACCAAATTTAGGTACACTTTGGGTACTGCTGGACCTAAAGACTCAATTTTTCAATCTCTTTATCTTCTGTTGCCTTTGTTTCTTTTTCCAGAAGAAAGTTTTTTTTTTTTTTCCAATTAAGTAAGGTATTTCAAAGCATTTGAACTTACAGACGTTAGAAGTTGAAATACTAGAAGCAGCAAAAGTACCCTTCCCCAAGGCCCTGGCAGAAAAGTCCTGGGGAAGGTTCACTGTGGCTTCCACCACCATCTCCAAGGCCACAGAGCAGGAGCCCTTTCACTGGCCTACCTTGAATCAGATGCCTACCACTGGGGCTAAAGTGTGGTCAGCATCATCCTCTCATTGACCACCCTGAATATAAAGAGGATGAGGACAGGAAGAGAAGTTTCTATAAGGGGGTCTAACAAGTTTAATGGGAAACTTACAGGAGCAATAAAGGGATCTCAAATGGACACGTTCATGTGTGTAAGCACAGTAAGGTTCATATTCATGGATAGCAGACTTCAAACAAGCTCTCAAGGCTGTACTGACCTATAACAGAAAACCCAGTGAAAACATTTACTATTAGATGCAAGAAGAGTTTATGATGACATGTGATCCTTAATCTAAAATTAACCCCAATTCTCTTTAAGGATTGATTTTGAGTGTATATTTTGTCAGGAGCTTAGCTGAACTGGAAAGAGCTGAGCCATCAGGTGTCAGAATAACCCATTGGAGCAAAAAAATCAAAACTAAAATAACAGGGATATTTTTAATCACTTGCTGTGATAGTGAATGCAAGAGGCTTAAACTGGAAAAAGTATTGACTCTCCCCTATTCCATTTTTTCCCCATGGAATAGCATGCTATCAAGTAGATCAGTCCAGACGTAGGGTCATCTCACTGTCGAGTGAGTCTTGAACCAAATGCTCTGCCATTTAATAAAGCATCTATAAAAATGATCAGACTCATGTTTAATCTGGGGACTGGAAGGAGGGAGAGGAAGGAAAAGGCTCGAAGTAGAAAAAGCCTGGGTACTGAGTAGCGCAGGGAAAGTCTCTTTAAGTTTTCCTGATGAGTTAACCTCCCACAGGAGATGCCGGTGCTACAGATGCACCTCAGTGTGACACCTCTGGCAGAGGGGCCTGAGGACTTGAGGGCAGCTTCCTTCAGAGACTGCAATACAGACGTGCCCCTGTACACCTATCCTCTCTCTCCACATGACCAGCAGGGCAGCCTTTGCAATCACCCCTGTTGGGCCTGAGAAATGACACAGAAGTTTTTAGCCAGGACCCAAAGTCCTCATGTGTAATTTTTTTTTCTATCAAATAGTACAAAGGTAGAGTTTTGGTAGCATTAGAAACACACACACACACACACACACACACACACGGATAAATATTTTTTTCTCTTGGGTCACTATTTTCAGAGTGAGGAACTTAAGTATGAATCAACAATGAATGGCATTATTTCTAAACTCTGGGTCCCAGAGGATCCTTATATTATGCAGAAAAATAAGAATTCAAAGACTCTCAGATTCAAAGCACCTAATGATTTTATTTTACCAAGCTTTCCTACTTGTATTTCATCATCCCCTAGTGTCCATCCCACATATGACTGAACTTCAGTGACAAGAACCTGATAATTTCCATGATGACGCAATTTTCCACATTTTCTCAGACTTTGATGGACAGAAAATTCTGTTTTTTCTTGTTTACGTTTTTGTTTTTGTGGTACTGGATCCAGGGCCTCATGTATGCTAGGCAAATGTGTGCTCTACTAATGAGTTATGGTCCTGGCCCAGAAATTTCTTTTTGAAACAATTTTTTTCCCTCCCTGTCTCTTCTGTTCATAAGCTGTAGGACCATTTTAGATCAATGATATTCCATCCTTCACTGGGGAGGTCTTCAAACATTTGAACTATAAAGATCTTCCCCCAAACTACCTTGAACACACAATTACTCCTGTTGTAGAACATACTTTTTACACATAACCAGGGGAGGTAGAATTCTAAAGCAACAGATTAAGATGATATTATATCTAGGTCAGCATCCCAAGATCCTACGTGTCAGGGAATGGGAACTGGATACAGGAAGACATTAAAGACAGGTCTGAGTAGTTGGTGATGCCATTAACTACGCTTTGAAAATAGATTTAAATACAGAAGGGTGAACTAATGAGAGCCAAGAGAAGGGTAGTAGTTTCCAAAGAGTTTAGAAAAAGGTGAATTGGAAAATAAATGTTTTCCAGTAGGTTCCCAGGGTGGAGGATGCCAGAATGAGTAGATAAATCTTTTCCGTGGAGCTGGTTCATCCCTGGAAAGAAGAATGCTGCATTGAAATTACCAACAATTTGCAAATATGAAGTAGCTTCATGTACTACCTACTTTTGCTCTGATGATACATTTTTGCTAAGCAATGTTATGATTATTTAATTTACATTTTTATGATTAAAGTAGCCTTTGCTCCTATTAGGGAATTTTAAAAATAGAAAAAAGGTGTAAGGAAGAAATCAAAACCATACGACCCTAATATATTTTGAGTATTTTAATGATGTAAGTATATTTGCTATATATATATATATATATATATATATATATATATATATATAATTATTCTTCAAATAACACATCTTAATGACTGCAAATATTCCTTTTGGATATTTAGATCATTCCAATTTGTTGTTAGTATAAATGACATTCTATGGACATTCATGTTACAGATATTGTCTTCCTTTTCTTTAGATTCTTCAAAGTGGAATTATTTGCTCAAAGGACATTAAAATTTTTTAACCCTGTGTTACATATTGTAAAATTGCTCTTTAGAAAAGTTGTACCAATTTAATTCTCAATAGAAGCCCTTAAAAATGCCAGTTCTTGAGGATGTGGCTCAGTGGTATGGTGCTTGCCTAGCATGCATGAGGCCCTGGGTTTGATCCTCGGCACCCACAAAATTAAACACAAAAGTTTAAAAATGCCAGTTCTGCAGGATACTTGCTAGAAAAATCCAATTTCTGAGTTTTAAACTTAGAAATTCAGAGAAAAAGATAGTGTAGTGTTGTTTTAATTTGCACTTTCTTGCTTGCTAGAAAGCTTGAAAATTGCTCATGTGTGTTTTAGTCATTTTTATTTCTTTTACTTCAAATTATGTTCATGCCTTATGCTCATTTTTCTATCTAGCCCTTGGTATCATACATGACACTTTTTTCTTAGCATTTATATATTAAAAATATTAATCCTTTGCCTACCATATTAACTGCCAGTATGCTTCTTTCTTGCTGTTCATCATTAACTTGATTTTCATTTTTTATACCAAGTTTTTGAAATTTTATATGGATATGTCCATCATTTTTTTCTTTGTACTTTATGGTTTTAAGCTTAGAAAAGAACAATTTTTTTTTTAAATTTTCAAGGCACATGTTTACTACTTTATGTTCACATTTTAACACTTATCTCAAATTGTCTACAACTTCTTTTAGAATGTGTCGTGAGAAGATGACCACCATTTTTCTCTAGCACTCATTTTGTAGATCATTTACTAAAAACATCCTTTTCCACACTGTGTGGCTATGGAATGGAATGGAACAGACCGGAATGGAGTGGAGTGCAAAGGGATGTCACTAGGAGAACAAAACCAAATAAACAGGAAAATCTACAAAAAAAAGTCAAGGGAGGAGGTATTCACATGAACCCTTGTATATAAGTGGGTTGGTATGAATTATGTACAGTAAACAAATTTGCTTGATAGCAGCAACTAAATAGGTGAAAATGTTGGGACACTGCAGGGGTCTTTGATAGTATTAGGTTGGCAGGCTTCCCTTCCCCCTCCCCTTTCATGGTGGCTGTGGGTGGGGACTTTCCACCTGGCTAAGGAGACCCGAAATGGCCAATCAGAAGCTGACATGGCAACGAGATTCCAACCACCACAGGTTCCCACTGGCTGAAGCAATCGCCCTGTCAACTCACATCAGCCCTGACCTACCCGACAGAGAGCTCAGCCAACCTGATGTTGGTAGCTGCAATTTAGATGGCCTAGGCCCTCCTACCTCCAGCTTCCCTTATGAGCATTGTTCTTGCCTCTCACCCACGACTTCCCCAGTCCTCACCCTTTCGTGGACTGGTAAACCTGGCCCTGGATCGCCCCCCAATAAACCTTCTTTTGGTGCCTCATTCTTGTAAAGTGGTTCCTGATCTCGCGTGGTGTTCTTTCTGCTTTACAGATAGATCAAGAGCTAAAACCCTCAAAGTGGTTAACAGTTCTTATAGCAAAGTGCAGCTGGCAGATCTGAGACCAGAAAAACTTGTGTATCCCTTTGCAACCTCCAATTTGCCCTGGCCTCCTTATTGCATATGACAATATATGTGCATATATAAACTAATTATTATTCTGCTGGTTGAGTGAATTGTACCTCCATAAACTGTTACAACTAACAACTTACAGCTCCCCCTGTAAAGAAGATAAACTGCTGGGTATAAAATTCAAATTGGGAAAGATGGAGACAATAAGGGCAAAAGAAAGAGCAGAGCCTAAGTTTGGTTTCCCAGGAAAACAAAGCCTGAAACAAGGACTCGTGACAGATGGTTATTTGGCATGGGATCCAGGGAGTGGGAGAGAGGCCTTGGTGAAAAAAACAGGAAGAATTCAATGAAGAGAACTTACCTATTTGGCCAACCCCGTGGGAAGCTTGGTTCCACTACCACCAGAACTTACCACGGAATTTGTTGTGATTTTCTTTGTGGCCTATGATATGATTAATTCTCAGGCATGTTTTGTGTGCACTCTTTAGAGATATTTGGAGCGGTAATTTGTTTCTCAAAAATCTCCTGTTAATTTGTTGCTGTAAGCATCTTTAGCAACTGCCATCACAGGATTATTTGATCAGATTTATTTATTTTTTTGCCATGCAGCTTAGTTGAGAATACCGGAAACTGGTGCCAGAGTAGATTTGTTTGGGTTGTTGGGAGTGGGAAGGGAATGGGTGAGAATGGGATGTTGAAGGAGCAGTTGCTAGATAACAATCTCAGTCTCTGACTGTTAAAGCAAGTAGAGGATAACAATCACCCAACCAAAATAATTTGAAAGATTTACATGTATATACATCTGTATGTGTGTGTGTGTGTGTGTGTATATATATATATATATATATATATATATATATATATATATATATATATATATTCAATTATGTATCAATTTCAAAATCAATAGCAAATGCTCCCACTATTGACCTTCCAAATATATATATTTTTGGTTATTTTACTTGAAATTTTAGAGAGTGAAACAGAGACATCCGTCACTGAATAATAATAATACCCTGAAAAACACTGATTATTAATTAGTTTTCCAGCAATGTCAGTGCTAAGGAGAATTTGCCCTGGCCTCGTTCTTGCATATGACAATATATGTGCATGTGTAAAATGTAATTATTATTCTGGCTTACAAAATCTCCATGCTTGAGTGTAGATATTGTGAACCAGTTTTCACACTCGTGATCACCCCTGGGCCATGAATCCCTGGGCTCTGCATACCCGTTAGCAACGTTCCCACCCTTATTACTGTGGAGAAAGTCAAGCCCGGGGAGCCACCTGCTTAGCTGCTTTTACCTTTGTCTCTTTCTTGTGTTGTTCCCTGTTGTGGAAACATTTAAGGTGATTCTGAGACATGATCACAAATATCATGCAAAATTTTAGTGACTCATGAGCAAATATGACAGTCATAAAATTCCATTTCAATAGGAGGTGAAAGCTTTCCGCAAAGTAATTTAATTTTCACCGCTTTCAGGACAGTCTCCTTATTTATCCCCAGTTCAGCTGGACATAGGGATGGCTTTTGTTATGAGAGTTCAAGGAGTTGCACTGAGAGTAGCACTTTCCCAAACTTGTTCATGAAAGGCCCCTTTCAGAATCTCCCGTGTTTCAAGTGAGTCAGGGTCAGTTGGTGGGATGCATTTTCACAGGTAACTCTCACTTCTCTGTCCTGCTTAGATCTTGAACATCAAAGTCAAGCACCTCTTCTTTCCTGGAGCAGGTCCGAGGAGGTGATGGAGCACTACCTTTGAGTAAGAAGGTGAGTGACTTGGGAGCAAAGACTTGGGTAGATGGTTCAGCTCAATCTTTTTTCTAGAGGAGAATTTATAGTTTTGCATAACAATCTGAATATTATTTGGGCCTTAAAAATGAAGATTATAAAGAGACATTTTGAGAGGCAGTAAGGAAGCAGCACTGTGTGGCAGAGCTCACTGCTTATGCAACAATAACAGCCATTATTGGTTCCCTTTAAAACATATAGCATTGAAATATTCTGGCTTACAGTCCCTTTGTGTCTCCATAAATGTGGCCTCATAGTTCCTCAAGCCTCTCTCCCACTTATGAAGAGGAAATCTTCCCCATGTATTGGATTTGTGGTCTGCATACTGCTTAATCAGGTATGGACACTAGGTCAATCGACTGCTGGAAGCCTGATTTCTCCTTCAAAGGTACCCAATTCTACCTAGGATTATATAATGGAAAAGTGATTAAAAGTGATACCTTTCCTAACTACTCTGAAGATTGGATGTGGTAAGAGAAACATTTCTTAGGGAGGCCACCAGGATTTTTTTTTTTTTTTTGGTTCTGGGGATTGAACTCAGGGACAGTCGATCACTGAGCCACATCCCCAGCCCTATTTTGTATTTTATTTAGAGACAGGGTCTCATTGGGTTACTTAGTGCTTTGCTTTTGCTGAGGCTGGCTTTGAACCATGATTCTTCTGCTTCAGCCTCCAGAGCTGCTGGGATTACAGGCGTGCACCACCAAGCCCAGCTACTACCAAGATTCTTGATGAATTAAAAAATCAAGGAGTAAAAACCCTCTCTCAACCCTGTACCCAAGATTCAGCTGCAAGGTGGAGAAAATGAAAAAATTGGGCTCCAAGGCATGAGTTGCCTCTTAAACAGATGTAGTAGGTGATTTTGCCAAAACAGAAAACATTGAGGTAGCATTTGGGAAGATGGCCAATAATAATAATAATAGCAACACCAAGGATGATAATAACAGCTACCATTTATTATATGCCACATGCTGACAGCTTCAAAATATCACTTCCAATCTTTTCAACACAAAGCACTTCAATTGTCACTAATACTTCAGAGCGATAGAAACAAAATCAAGAGGTTAAACAAAAATTCCAAAATCATATGACTGATGTGGATGATAAACCAGGTCTGTCTGGAAAAAAAACTAAAATTTTAACCACTTCTGTATTCTGACTAAACACTAAATACTAGCCTCCATCAACTGAATTAATATCAGGTACCAGGTATTATACATGGACTGTCACTAATTTCGCAAAGCAAGTGTACCATCATCATCCCATTTTGCAGATGGTGAGACAAAGGCTCACAAAAGATTAATAATTTGCCCAGGGTCACATAGTTACTAATCTGGAAAACTGGATTCAATTCCAGGACTACATTCTCCAAGTCCTTTCCTTTTCTCATCAAGCAACAGTGACTTCTGGAGCAAGGGCAGACTTGCGAGTGAAGAAATATGTTTGGTAAGGACAGAGTTTTTCTGCTTTTCTGGATAGATCTAGGACTTAAGCTCAACTTTATTGAGGAAGAAAAAAGAATGCAGCATATGTCCTGGGAAATGGAATGCTTTTGAGCTTAATGTATCTCTTGCTAATGCAGAATTCATCAGCCAAGACAGATGGCTGGCCTGGTGGAGGCACAGGAGTGCAAGGAATTTTGAAAGCCAGCATCATTCAAGACCTGGGAAGTCAATTTTAGGAGTTGAATTTCACAGCATGTGAAAGGAGCATTTGGAGGAGTCACAGAGAAGGCAGCTCACCTTAAGAACAGCATGGAGCTGTGTGGTTTCAGGATGTCGGTGCACATTTTGTATTCCTGACATGGGTCTATTGCATTTTAATGAAACTTTGGGGCAGAACCTGTATTGGATTTATGGTCTGCAAACTGCTTAATCAGATATGGACACTAGGTCAATCGACTGCTGGAAGCCTGATTTCTCCTTCAAAGGTACCCAATTCTACCTAGGATTATATAATGGAAAAGTGATTAAAAGTAGAAGTATAGATCTACCACACACAGCTATCCCACTTCTAGGTATTTATCCAAAGCACATGAAGTCATCCTATCAAAGAGACACCTGCATTCCATGGTTGTATTGCAGCATAATAGCCAAGATGTGGAATCCACCTAGGTGCCCATTGACAGATGAATGGATGAAGAAAATGTGACATATTATTCAGCAATAAGAAAGAGTGAAATCCTGTTATTTGTGACAAAATGGAACTGGAGGACATTATGTTAAATGAAATAAGCTAGACACAGAAAAAAAAAATACTGCACATTCTCTTTCATATGTGGAAGCTAAAAAAACTGATCTCAAAGTAGAAGAGAGTAAAATAGCAATTACAAGAATCTAGGAAGGATGGGGTAAGAGGAGCTGAAGGTTGGATAACAGGAACCAAGGGGGAATTATCTCCAGGGTTCTACAGCACAGGGGGGTGTCTATAGTTCACAATAGCCTATTATATAGTTTAGGAAGAACTATATGAAGGCTTCAAATATAAATACATGATAATTACCCTGACTTGATCATAGCACACTGTGTACAATATTGAAATATCACTTTATATCCCCGAAATATACACAATCATTATGTGTTAAAAAGAAAAAAAAACCCAAATTTTCATAAAAAGGAAGTAGAAGTAGTCTCAGTACAAAGAGAGGGTAAGATAGACCTCTGTGAGCAGAGGGGACTCTGTGAGAGGAAGACATTTCATGCCTCTTTTTCAGTAAGCACCTGCAGAGCTCATACCCTGTGGCTGCTGGGATGCCCCTTTCACTACTTACTGTTCAGCAGGGGACAAGCAGTGGACCAGAGATCACTGTTCCTCAGCTTGTCACTTGGAAGTCAATTAAGGAGTCAAGTGAGTGTGATTTTGTGGCGGTTCTAGAATTTCGCGGGTGTAAGGGACAAACTGTGGTCAATGTTCAAGATAGGAGCATCTGAGAGGTGAGGGCCAGTGAAGGTGTCATGGAGAGGTTTGGAGTGTTTGACCTGATGTGCTTTTTGGATGCTATTTGTGATAGGAACATCTGAGTAGGGAAAGAGACTCCCAGACATCTTGGTCAAGTAGGATAAACAACGAAGATTACAGACCCGTGTGGGGAGATTTGAGACACCCAGTCTAGCCTCTGGTTTGGAGCAAGCAGCTGTCCTGTGAACAAAATGTGTGTGTAAGATAGACACTGGAATGAAGCCACTTTTGAAATCTTGTGCAGGTGACAATGATGGTTAAAGATTTGTAGAAAAAGAGAGAGAGAGAGAGAGAAAGAGAGTGTGTGTGTGTGTGTGTGTGTGTGTGGTGGTGGTGGTGTGTGGGGAGCTGTAGCCTGGAATAATGACACATAGATTTGGTCTAATCAAGAGAGTTGGGAAGGTGGAAAGTGTCTTGGTTTTGTAACATCACAAGTCAGTTTTTCTCGTGACCTCCCTTCCACTCTTACTGCCCCAATCATTGAGTCACAGTTGACTATTGGCTACACATCCTCCCTTCATTTTTTCCAGGTTTGACTCATTGCTTGCTATCTATGTTGTACTAATTGGATTATTTGGCCATTAATTTAAAATACACAAACGCATAGTGCTATTGTCTAAGTATATTATCTGTTGCTCTAACAAAATACCTGAGACCTGATAATGTATTAAGAATATAAAGTTTGTTTATCTCACAGTTCTGGAGGCTGGGAAATCCAAGAGTCAGGTGCCAGCATCTGTCAGCATCTGGTGAGGGCCTCCTTGCTGTGTCACAGCATGGGGGAGGGCATCACATGCTGTGATAGAACAAATGTGTTAGCTCAGGTCTCTCCTCCTTTACTTATTAAGCCACTCATGCTATATGACCTGACTAGTCCTAATTACTTCCTAAAAGCCCCACCTCCAAACATGATGGACATGAATTTAAGGATGGAGTTTCTAACACTTGAATTTTCTGGAACACATTCAAACTGTAGCAGTCATAAACACTAAGAGTCATCTCTTGGAGTCCTCTTATTTGGGGAAACTGAGGCTGGCCAAAATTTGATGAAGCCAGTAGAGACTGGAATAGAACTTGTGGCTTCTGACTCCTGTCTTGTGCCCCCCTCAGTGTCCACGTTTCTACTGTTGAGAAACTACTGTTGTCAACTATTGAGTTGACTTGTTTCCACATGTTTATTGATCATTTATATTTACTTGTTTGTGACTTTGCTGGTCATTGCTTTTACCCCGTTTCCTGTTGAGCATGGTCTTAGTTACTAACAGCAGAAGGGTTGTCAAAGTTTAGAAAAGCGAAGGACTTCACCGGGGCTATTGAGTGGCTAAGTTGGCACCCAGCCTTTATTTTCACATCTCTAGTCTCAGGATATTCCCATAAAAAGGAATATTCACTCAAAAGCTAAAAAATAAAAAAATAAAAAAAGGAATGCAGCACCTGTTTTACTAATCACCTCTCCATTGCATCTTACGTATAATAGCATCTGCCCCCACGGGTCCTTGGATGTTGCCAAGGCTTCTCATTTTGCAAAATCATCTTACTTCATATGTTTCTCTGTATGCTAAATCATTTGCTTTTTGAAGGTGTTCTGTGATCAACAAAGGATTCCCACCAGAACTTCTATTCTTGTATTTACCTAAATTCCTTTAGAGGAAAACACCTTGCTCTCAGAAGAGAGATGAGAAGAAAAATGTAACCTTCTAAAAAATGGTATTTTGGTCAGGTTCTAGGTTTGGTCACGGTGGAAGAGATCCAAAATACCTGCAGACTAAACCAATAGAATTTTTTTTTTTCCTTTTCATGTCATAAGATGGGTAGGGTGGCTTCATGACATTAGTGACAGTGACCAATTCTGTGTTTCCTTACTCTTGGGGCTGACTTCATCCAGAGTCCAAAATAATTTGCCACCATTTTTACCTTCCCTGAAAGTGGTCAGGAGGAGAAAGTGTGTGTGTGTGTGTTTGTGTGTGTGTGTGTATATATACACACACACACACACACACACACACACAAATAATTTAGCATATATATATGGAACAAACTGAAAGAAGCTCATTGTACCTCTGCCTACTTTCCATTGGCAGTACTTTGTTATTTGGGGAACCATGCCATAAGGAAGACTGGGAAATGTTGCCCTTATTTTGGGGAACTATCCATTCATTTAAAATTGAGAGAGAAGAGAGGATGGTTGCTGGGGAAGCTGGCAATCTCTGGCACAGAAGACTTCACCAGACAATGGTAAACTGTTTATTCAATGTGAACAACCGACTGTCTAAACTAGGCTCCAACTTTGGCTCTGCCTTTTGCAAACTGGGCCTCTCTCAGGCATGTTTTCTAGCCTGTGAATGGGAACCAATGTTTATAAAGTGTCCATCAGAGCATCTGGTACGTGATCCACAAGGAAGTTTCCCTTTCTTTTCCCGCTTCTAGAAAGCATGAAACTGGAAATTCTGTCGGAAGGCTGTGTGCATAGCTAGCAGAGAGCTTGGAGCCCAGACTGACTGGTGGGAATTTCATCTTCTACATGGACACACACCCTGGCAGGCAGCCTCTGGAGAGCTTAAGATAAATGATCCTGAAGGCTTCTTTCCTCTGAGCATACAGAGCTCACAGAGATTAAAAATAAAAGCCATAAGGCAGCAGGATGGGCAGCTCAGCCACAGCCTGGTAATCGAGTGAGAAACGTGTGTTATCTTCTAACATACTTGGGTGGAATCAGAAAACCCCATTAGCTGGGATCCAATCAGCAATCTGCCCATATAAAAGACATCCACCCAGAAGATT
This sequence comes from Marmota marmota marmota, assembly GCF_001458135.2. Taxonomy (NCBI): domain Eukaryota; kingdom Metazoa; phylum Chordata; class Mammalia; order Rodentia; family Sciuridae; genus Marmota; species Marmota marmota. The sequence goes on from NW_025999932.1 coordinate 36,055,120, forward strand.
AAAAATAAAAAATGAAGCACCGAGGCTTTTCTAACCATGAAAATAGATTTAAAGGCCATTTGTCACGTCCCATGTGCTTCATGAAGACACTCCCAGTCCTCATGGGTAAGCCTAGTCTCCCTCCTGGGCACACGGCAGGCCCCCTGCCGCTGCTGGGAAAGGAGGTCTGGGTCTCCAATGGCTAGCTCCTTCTGTTCTCACTCAGGAAGGGATTGGGGGATGCCTAGAGTCATGGGGTTTGTAAGCATTGCCCTTGGACAAAATCTAAACAGGGCTTTTCCACTTCCAAAGGTCTGTTGTGTACTTTCTTCTAGAAATCTCTCATCCTTTGGACTTGCCTAAAGACACACAAAGCCAAAGTCACCAGAAAGCTGTATTTGAAAGCATGCATGTGCATGTAAGAGAGAGCACCTGTATTTGAGTGGGTTGTATGTGTGTGTGCTTCCTTTGAAGTCCAAATGCAGCAAACTGCTGGTGGGTTTCTGGGGCAGAAAGCTTTGGGCTTTTTATCTTAGTCCTTGACAAATACTGGGCAATCCTATGTTTCATATTTGAATCTGAAATTGAGACTGGCTGAGGCTATCATATTTAGCCTATAGAAATGTTAAAGTCATGCTGGATTTTTTTAATACCAGCTTTTAAACTGTAAAAATGTTTGCACATGATTTCAAAGCCAAAAAACTATGTTGGATAGAGCAGCATCTTATTCAAATTCCAGCTTCTCTGCTTTCTAGTTTTCTGAATTTGGAAAAATAATGTAACTTCTGTGTGTCATAGTCTCTCATTTGAGCCCTACTCCCAGAACATAAGTTCTGTGAACAGGCATGATTTCCTCTTTTGATTACTGATATAGTTCCTGAAATTAGAATGATATTTAGCCCCATAGAAGGTATTCAGTAATCAATGGGAACAGTTATTCTGTCTCATGGAATTGTTATGAAGATTAAATAAGATAATATTTGCAAAGCACTTGGCTCTGACCCTGAATCTTGGTGCTTGTTTAATATTGGCCATCATTGTAGTGCTGTGCTGATTTAAAATATGGCATGAATATAGTTTTATATCTATTTTCCCAGGAATTATGAGTATTTATTGCCATTGGGAAGAGATAATCAGATCTCTTCTCACTTCCTGTCTGTGACATCCGCACAGGAAAGCATTCCATCAGCATTTCACCAAAATCACTCTTGTCAAGGTGATCAATGACCACCATGTTGTGAATCCAATGGCACATTCTCAGTTGGTCTTTGTCTCACATGTTCTTCACCTAGATAATTTCAGCAGAGTTTAATGCAGTTGGTCATCTCTTCTAAAATTCTTTCCTCACTTAGTATCTAGGTTGCCCACACTATCTTGAATTTTCTCTTACCTCACTGGTTATTTTAGTTTCCTTCATTTATTCCTGTTCTTTTCAACTTCTTCTCCTCTTCCTTCTCCTCCTTTCTCCTCTGCTGCTGCTCCTCCTCCTTCTCCTCCTCCTCCTCCTCCTCCTCCTCCTCCTCCTTCTCTTTTGATTCTACAAATTGAACCCAGGGTCACATTACCTATGATCTACATTCCCAATCCTTTTTACTTCTTATTTTGAGACAGGATCTCATTAGATTGCTGAAGGTTTCACAAAGTAGCTGAGGTTGTGATGAACCCATCCTAATTCCATCTTAAGATTGGGAGCCATCTCGTCACAAAGTCATGAAAAGTTAATTTCTGTTTTACTATAAATTACTGCAGTTTCTAAACTTGTTTGGAATTCCTGCCCGTGCCTTGAACTCACCCATGCCTGGCTCCCCCTGACCAGATAACAATCCTTTCTGAAGCCTCAGCGGCACTTCATAAATCATGATGTTGGGATGTGAATTTAGTCCCTACCTTGAAATATCATGCCATGTAAATCATTAATCTATTACCTGCTTTTATATTATGCTTGTCAAAATCCTGTTAGCTGTAAGTTCTCAAGACACACCCCTTTGCAACTTTTTGTACTATAAAACCTTGTTCCTAGAAAGCTGGGGTGCTGGTCTCTAGCCTACGTTAGGAGAGACAGCTGCTGATCAGCTCTCTTTGTGTACACAAATACAAGCTTGCTTTAATTTGATTTAAAATTGGAGCCAGTCATCTTTTGTTTGCATCAGGGTTCAACAATTGACCTTGAACTTGCTATCTTCCTGCCTCAGCCTCCTGAGTTGCTGGGATTACAGGCATGAGCCACCACGCCTTGCTTCTTCCCAACTTCTTAAGTTGACTGTCCCAGGTCCCAGTCCTTGGAGCTGTATCTTTATTTTCTCCCTGTGTTGGTTCAGGCCCTATTAGGAAAATCTAGATATTTTGAACAGAGTTTAATAATGGGACTTTTTATAAAATGTAAGAAAAATCTAGGAACATTAATAACAGAAACTCAGTACAGATGGTGCATCACAGTGAACCCATCACTAGTTGAAAATACCTTTAATCCACCTAATCTATAGAACATCCTAGCTTATCAGCACAGCACACTGTAGAGTGTTGATGTTTCCCTAGTGCTCACCTGACTGACTGGGAGCTGTGGCTTGCTGCTGTTCTCTCTCCAGTATAAGAAAGGACTATCTTATGTATAGCCGGGCCAGCAGAATATCAAAAACTCAAAATTGGAATTATGGTTTCTACTAATGTGTTGCTTTTGCATCATTGTAAAGCTAAAAAAAATACATAAACCATCCTACAACAAGGCCACCTGTATTCTGGAATTAGAAACAGTGAAACCTGTTAGAAAACAGTTAGAAACCTGAAGTAGCTTGAGGCAGGAATGGTTAATGAAATACAGAAAGGGTAATGGGATGAGTGGGCTGATTGGTGGGAGCTGCAGCCTTTGATACAGGACAGAATGAGCACATGGATCAGCAAGGAGGGACCTGGGGAGATCAACAGCCCCACATTCTCTCTTTGCACTTGTTGACCTCTTGTTTAACCCACTGGTTGAGCCCCAAAGGAAGTTAGAAATATCATCCATAAAGTCCAAATGAGCCAGTCTCCTGGAGGGAGAATGGAGAAGGATGGGAAGTGGAAATAGAGGGGCACAGGGAAGATAGCAAGGGTACCATGTAGGTGAACGCCAGTTCCAAGATTTTAAATACCATCTATGTGCTAAAGACTATAGATCCTTCTAAAAAACAACTTGACAGCTCAGCTTGGATGTCTAATGGATGTTTCCAAGCAAGCAAGTATAAAACAAAATTCAGCTGGTCCTTCTTCACACCTGCACCACCCACATCTTTCTTCATCTCAGTTGATGTCAAATCCATCCTTTCAATTGCTCAGGCTAATGTCATCCTTGATCTATCTCTTTCTTTCACATTCCACAGCATGAAATTTTACTGGCTCTACTTTCAGTGTATATTTAGAATCTATATAGTTTCATGATTTTCACAATTTTACTTCTAATGAAGCATTCATCTAGTCATTTTCAGTAGATTTTTAAATATTCTGGTTTTTCTTAGATCATAGAAACCTTTCACCTTTTATTGATGATGTCTATATGAAGGGGAACAGTAGAGTTTTCACATGGCTCCTGGTGGCAAGCACTGAGCCAGGTGCTGATGACACATGATGAGCGAGAATACAAAGTCTGCCCCTTAGTGGAGCTTACAGTTGAGTGGGGGGGAGCATGTCATGGTCACATTTCCAAGATACTTTCTAGCCACACTTCATATTAATAGACATTACCTGAATTTTGAAGTTTTGGAACACTCCACTGAATTGAGTGCTAGTCATATGCTGCCCATGGAGATTTGGTAGATGAACAACTGGACACAGGGAAAGTTAGAGAAAAGGTCATGATCATTGGCTCCTGACTTTTTAGCCTCTGTTTTCCTTTAAGTCCTCACCTGCTTTCATCCCTTTCCTAGACAACCTATGATTTATATCTCCTATAATTTTTTTGGTTGCTTTCTCATTCTCTAATCCTTATCACTCTGTTTCTCTAAGAAGTGTGGTATTGCCTCTTAGTCTTACCTTCAATACTTAAGAGCTAGCCTTCTGTTTTTCCCTAGTGGGACCTTATCTTCCGGTTATGATAGAATATTTTGTGGTGGACCAATGCCTCTGCTGAGAAAAACTAGTAAAGCAGGATAAAATAAAAGAAAATGTTTGAAGGCGTACGTGGACAACGGAGGCTGCCTTTGTGTGAGGGGCAAGATGCTAAACAGCAGAGAAGTTCATTGAAGTCTTCATGCTGCTGACCTCAGGGTGCAACTGCTGATTCCTAGCAGGGTGGGGGAGGGACAGTGAAGCCAACAGCGTTCATCAATCTCATGGAACATGGGAGTCATAAATTGGAGTTTGGGGCTGATAAGGCAGCCAGGACTTGGAGGTCAAGATTTCAGAGATCGAAGAAGTGTATAGAGTAACCCTGACGTGGTTTGTTTTCCCCTGAATATATTAGTTAATCAAGCTGTTCAGGGACAAGGACTAAGAAACTGGGCATAGTTTGAAACAAAAGATTGGAGTTTGAGACCTGCCAAAGGAGGAACTGTGGGAAACACTTCAAGCTTTAAAGTTGGAACTTTAAAGTTCCAAGTGCCACATTTCAAGAACAGATGCAAACTAGTAATAGATTAAGTTATTCAAAGAATGTATCCAGCCTGAGATTGCTCACAGCCTGATTAGATATAGATGAGCTCTCTTTCTGTCACTTTATAAAGGACAAGGTAAATTCTCTCACCTAGTCTCTGTAATTTTTCCAAAGACAATGTGCAGCATTTGACAAGAATGACTAGACATACTAACAAACAGAACCAAGGAAAAAAAAAAAAGATAACCTAGTTTTCTGACACTGAAACTCTCAGGCACACATTTCAAATTAAATAGGTTGGTAAATTCAAGAAAGCTTATGATGAGATGGAGAAATTCATCAGAGAACTGGAATTTAATCAAATGGAAAATTTTAGAAGTGGAAAGCAATTGATATTTTTTTTTTAAATTTTTTATTGTTGGTTGTTCAAAACATTACAAATTTCTTGACATATCATATTCCACACTTTGATTCAAGTGGGTTATGAACTCCCACCTTCACCCCATACACAGATTGCAGAATCACATCAGTTACACATCCATTGATTTACATATTGCCATACTAGTGTCTGTTGTGCTCCGCTGCCTTTCCCA
>NW_025999932.1:36062966-36099461 GCF_001458135.2 Marmota marmota marmota
GTAGCCAATCCTCTTGCGATGGAAATCCTTCCTCCAGGTTCCGGAGCACCCCACTATTGCTGGAAATTCCTAACAAGATAGCCTTTAGCCGTCCTGACTTGTCATACTCCCACACAGTGAAGCAGCACACGGGGGCAATGCACTCCCCTCGCCGCCATCTTCCCTGCAGAGCTCAGCAATTGATATTAAGGACTCAAAAGATGAAGGTGAAACAACTTTGGACAAGCTAAAGAGAGGATTTGTAGTTAAAACTACTAAAATTAGTTGTTTAAAGTATGATGCATGCACTGGCAGCATCAGCAACATTTTAAATAGAGGTTTTGTTTTCTATCAGTCAGGTATGATGAGGCCAATAGATTAGGCAATGACTGCCACTAAAAAGACGGCTTGTCACCCATAGTTCCCAGAAGGAGGCGGTACTCCATACCCCCCTATAGCAGGGCTATCAGGGAAGGAGGTGAAAGGAGCAGGAGGAAACATAACAAGAGGCTTTATTTTAATCTCCAGGGGAAGAAATGGGTGAGGCAGTATCAGCTGGCCTAGGATTGACTGGTTTGAGTTTCAGCAGGCTCTGGGGTACAGGGACTGTTTTGAGTGTCTATTACCTCGTCCTAGGTCATTAGGCCTGGAGTGTAAGAGTCTATTAGAAGAGATAGGAGGAGAATGCTCTAGGTTTGTTAGTTAAGGAGTTGACAGTGCTACCTCTAGGAATTGACCAGCTCCTGGAGGAGCAGTTTCCCCAGGATTGGTAAGTTCCCATATGTCAAAACATCCAATCAAGAAGATGTGTTTGATATAAGTAATAAATGAGATTTGGACATCCATGAATTTCTTCTTCTATCACTTGAATGGTACGCTTAGTAGAATTTACATTTAATAATAAAATTATGATTCAGTGAAATGTTAAATAAACCAGCAACCTATGGGTATGAAAAGAAAGCTAATTCTTTGAAAACTAAGTGGGAAAGACTTGATGAGAAAAAAAATGTTTTAAATACATGTGGGTTAAGTAATTAAAAAAGAAAAAAAAAACCTGAAGATTTAGAAGGATATTGTTTCACACTGTTTCACAATCATTTTTAAAATTATGGATCCATTGCAAATAAACTAGAAATTATAAATGATATGCATGGGTCTCATCTGTGCAAAAATGATGTCAAAAAAGTTCTTGGCCTTAAATAAAAAAAATCTGGCAAATACTTTTTTAAGTTAAAATATTATATATATAAAAACATATATATTAAATATATATCTTGCTCGTGTCCTGTGTGGTGTGGGGGTGGGTAACTGTCAGAGGTGTGGGCTGTTTGTGAAATAAAAGCTATGAAAGTAGTATATTAAGAAATAAAGACAAAAAGGCAAGAATTCAAAAGTGAGGGCAATGATGGGTGAGCAGACTGATGGGTCTGGCCCTAACAAAGAGAAAAACCCACACTTGCTTTATTATAGCGGTACAGACCAAAAGGAATTGGTAGGATGCTTCTTCAGAAAAAAACAAGATATTTGGTGCTTGACAGGTTACCCATCTCTGGGCAGCTGTATTTGATCCTAAGGCTGTGAGCTAAGGCGGGGCACCAGCTTGATCTGGGCTTTCTCAAACAGGGAAATTTCACCCAGGATTTCCCAGAAAAGCAGCTTCCCTGCTTTATTTTGGCTCAAACAAACCCATAATTTATACATGGCTTCCAACATATGTATATACATATATGTTTACATATATATATATATATATATATATATATATGTGTGTGTGTGTGTGTGTGTGTGTGTGTGTATATATATATATATATAGAGAGAGAGAGAGAGAGAGAGAGACAGAGAGAGAGAGAGAGAAAATTCCTTTGTATTTGCATTAACAAATCTCTAACTGGTTCTGAATGCACAGGATAAGACAGCTTCTGTTCTAACATCACTGTGAATATGGGGCCATGAGTAAAGCAACAGGGAGTGAAAGACCTCTGTCCAAGCAGAGAGATAATTTTTTTAAAATATAGCACTATGTAAACTTAAAAAAAACAAACAAACACCCACCATGTTCTAGGTTAAAGGGGACCTAAGGCAATCTGAGGAATATATGTGTGAGCACTCTTTAGATCCTAGGTTTTTAAGTCAGTTATAAAGATCTTTTATTAAGACAATAAGGGATATTTGAACGTGGATTGCTTAATAGTTATTATTGTTCAATCAATATGAAATTTGGGAGGTGTGATTAAAAAACAAAAAGGCAACATTGTGTCAACAGCCCACAAAACAAAGCTCAAAGGTGGCTCTTCAGTATGGAGAATCCTTGAAAAACTGGGAATGGAACCACCATTTGACCCAGCTATCCCACTCCTCCGTCTATACCCAAAGGTCTTAAAAACAGCATCCTGCAGGGACACAGGCACATCAATGTTTATTGCAGCACAATTCACAATAGCTAAACTGTGGAGCCAACCTAGATGCCCTTCAGTAGATGAATGGATCAAGAAAATGTGATATATATACATAATGGAATGTTATTCAGCATTAAAAAAGAATAAAGTCATGGCTTTTGCAGGTAAATGGATGAAGCTGGAGAATATAATGCTAAGTGAAATTAGCCAATCCCAAAAAACCAAATGCCAAATGACTTCTCTGATTTAAGGATGCTGATCCATAATATCCTGTGGGGGGCAGGGATGGGAGGATTATATGACCTCTAGACAGGGCAAAGGGGAAAAGGGAAGGGAGAGGGCATAGGGTAGGAAAGATGGAGGAATGGGATGGTCATGGTTACCCTAAATACATGTAAGAACACAAAAGGATGTGACTCTATTTTGTGTACAACCAAAGTTATGAAAAATTGTGCTCTACATGTGTAATATGAATTGCAATGCATTCTGTTGTCATATATACCAAATCAGAATTTTAAAAAATTTGGCTCTTAGTGCTGGTCTTATTTCTTTCTACCCTACTTAGATTTTGACGGTTCAAGAGCAGGTATACATGTTGATAAGCAATAGCAAACAGCAAGCCAGCTAGAATCCAAACCCTAACATTCACGAGCCTTCTCACCTCCATTGATCATCTGGTCTTCCTGATTCCACTCATTTCATGACATTCTAAAAGTGATTCTGGCTGGCAAGACCAACAGGGGCACGTTCTTTGCCTACTTTGTTCATCAATGTTCCCCAAGTACCTGGAACAGTGGCACGCAGTAAGTGCTACATAAACATCTGCTGGTTCAAGGAATTAGCTACAGGAAGACAATTGATCTTGGATGACTGATTTTTCTATTGAACAACAGTGTGGAACTCTGTGGTCAATCCTGCTTATTTTTAGATACCTCTAGTTTTCTTTGTGGACAGTCCTTATCAACTGTGAAAAACAACAGTTTATTTTTCCCCATTTCTAATCCTTGTAGGTTTCGTTTCTTTTTCTTACTATGCTGGCAGCATCTCCCATACTGTGTGCTGGTTGCAGGCTTTCTTGTCCTCTTCCTTATTTCAGAGAGAATATTTTCACTCATTGCCATTAGGAATAACGCTTGCCGTGGGATCTTAACAGATACTTAAAACAAAAATTAGGTTAAAGAATTTCCTTTCTATTTCTGGTTTGCTGAAAGATTTTAATAATTTATGGGTGTTCCCAACTCATTTTATACCTGCCACTTGGAGGAGTGTTTTTCTGACACCATTGAGAAATGATCCACTTTCTAGTACCTCTTGGTCAAATTTGCAATTCCTCATCAGTTTTCAATGAAGGAGGCTTGTGTCCTCACTTATCTTTTAGGCACCATAAAGTATGTCAATATGGAGAAGCAAATAAAAGTTTTAAAAATTGGCGTTATGTCGACCCAGCCTTAATGTCACACTGCATTACATGAGTTGGCAGGAATTTGACATTTCATGCTGTAAAAAGTGCATAAAAATATGAAAGCTACATGGTATATTCCAAGTCAACTGACTTACGGAGCTTGATGGTGAGTGAATCTCCCTGTCCTTAAGATCATTCCCTCCTTTATTGTATGTGAGAATCTCCGCGGCAAGCTAATTTCCATAACCCTGAAATCTCAGCACAACGGTGGAATCACAAAGACTCAGAGATAGAGTGCTTTTATTGAAAGTTAATAGAAATTCAACTAGAATTCAATTCCTAAAAAGGGGGTCAGTAAGTCTGTCTCTCCCTGTGGCTGAGGAAAGTATAAGGGCTCAAAGAGGGATTTCAGAATCCACTCAAGTCAGATCTTCTCTTCTTGCGGTTCTCTCTCCCCAGCCCCAGCCTTATCCCGACATCTGGTTTTTAAATCACTGTCGGTGAAAACAAGTGTGATACTGTCTGAAACCCATGAAAAGCCACCTCTGGGGAAGAAAATATCAATCATAGGTGTGTAAATCATCACCCCCAAGAGCTGGCACATGGTTGGCTTGCCTGAGCATCTGCATTTTCCTTGAATGTTGAAAATCGGCTTTGATGCATGTGATTGGTGGTGGCGGCAGGGACCCTACAGAACCTGATGGTTTCAATGACTCCTAACTGGCAAAAGTCTAGGAGTGGAGGGGAGAGAGATTGGTGGGTTCATTTTGGCATTGAATCCGTCCCTGAGAACTATGAGAAAATGGAAAGGGAGCCAGTTTATCAGCATATTGACAAGCAATGAAAGCCCCCTTAAATGCTTTCCAATTCCCTAGGCTGACGAAGTGAAGAAGGAAAACCACTGTCATAGGGAAAAAAAATGGTTTGCCGGAATGTTCTCTGTAACGAGCAGATTCATTCGTTTTTTTTTTTTTTTTCCTGGGGCACACACTATCATTTTGTCTTTATCACACTAAAAGAACTGGCTGGTGTAATCAATTCCACAGAGCACCCATCAATTCTGTTAAACAACCAGTGGGGAGGGGAAAAAAACCCCCAGAAATCAATAACAGTTGTTTCCCTGAATTGATGGGTTACTGCAAGTCGTTCAGATCTATTGGTTGACTTGTGTGTTCAGTTGCTGCCACGTCCGTGAAGTGTCATGTGGGACCTTCAGGCCAAAGAAGGCCCCAGCTGTGAGGTCCACACCATACGAGGTGACAGAAAAATGCAGGCTCACGCTTGACAGCCCTGCTGCTCCTGCTGCTCCTGCTGGGGAAGGCTGGGGCCAGGCTCCGGCCTCCAGGGGGCACTGGGCAACTAGTCCTGAGAGCCACCCTTGCCTGAGGGCCTTCAGGAGAGAAGCTCTTCACATAATTTAGTACTGACCTTTTAATAACCAGCAAGATAAGAACTATCATCCCTCCCTGCTCTGGTCTTGCTTGAGGATTGAAGGGAAGCCATTCACTCTGTGAGCCATGGGAGAGGCAGAACTTCTGTTCATGACCAAAACCAAAGTCCTCCTTGGGATACCCTCTCGCCTTACCTGTGCACAGTGGAGTGGCTGAGGAGACAGGTTCCAGAATCCCTCAGACGGGATCCGAATCCTGGTACCTTCACTTATTCTGGTACCTTCAGAAAATTAACTACTATATGAGTTTCAGTTTTCCCATCTGCAGAATGAGCCTAACACCTACTCATTGAAACAAGGTGTATAAAGTTCACCATCCAAGGCCTGGGACATTGTAAATGTGGAAAAGCCTGATTTTTTAAGGCCATTATTCTTAGTAATATCACAAAGCTTAGTGATTTGAGGTTGCCTTAAATTCAAATGATGGCTACACGGCTTTATCTTTTCTCACACTCACAGCTTATAAATCCTCTGTGAGGTCTTTGGGAGAGCCATAACACAGGGGTTGATATTTCATTGCCGAGATTTGAATTTTGGTAAACATTTTTTAGTTCATGACACCCTGAAGCTGCTACTGACCTTTTTATTTTAAAATGCCAGTTGGTTGCCTCTTCATGTTGGCATGTGTTTTCCTGCCCAGAGGTGTGTGTGTGTGGAGGCGGGTAGTGAGGAAGGAGGGGTTCTCTTTTTTTAATATTTTTTAATTTGTTCTTTTTGGTTGCATACACAACAGTAGAATGCATTTTGAGATATCATACATACATGGAGTCTAACTTCCCATTCTGTGGTTGTGCATGATGTGGAGTTTCACGGGTCGTGTATTCATATATGAACATGGGAAAGTTTATGTCCGATTCATTCTCCTGCCTTTCCTATTCCCCTACCCCTCCCTTCTCTTCATTCCCTTTGTCCAGTCCAATGAATGTCTACCCCTCCTCTTTATTGTGTGTTAGCATCCTCATATCAGAGAGAACATTCAGCCTTTGGTTGGGGGGATTGGCTTATTTCATTCAGCATGATAGTCTCCAGTAGGAGAGAGGGGTTCTCAGCAAAGTCTCCCTGGCCACACACAGCTTGCTCTCCTTCCTGGGTGGAAGGCAAGGGGTACCCACTAAAATGCCAAGATCTCATTCTGTGAAGATTAAGAACAGGCAAAACTAATCCAAGGCAGTAGGAGTCAGCTCAGTGGCTACCTCTGAGGGTGGGAATCAATGGGGAAGGGGCAAAGGGAGCCTTTGGGCACTGGGCACTGGGCATGGGAAGGGTTCTAGACCCTGACCTGAAAATATGTGCATATGTGACCTAGACATAGAACACCCTCACTGTGTATGTCTCCCTCCATGAAGGAGAACTGCAAACTGAGATAACCATATGAAAAGCACTCTCAGCGCGACTTGTAGGTACGTAACACAGTTGATTGTAATGCACTCACCCACGCTGGCACTGGGTAACAATTACATCGATCATTCCCTTGCAGAGAAGTGGACCAGCCTAAATGAGAGTTGGCCTAGGCAGGCAATTCCATTGTGGAAATTGGGGACACACCAGATGTACATGGGAGCTGAAAGTCATTCCGATTCATTAGCACTTCCTGAACACTAATAGCTACGTTCCGTCAAGTGCCCATTTGTCCTAAGTGTTTCATAGGTAGAGACTTTTCCCCTTTAGTCTTCACAATGATCTTATAAATGAGGTGTCTTTTTGTTTCATTTTATCACTAGATAAATAGATCCAAGAGACTTTATAATAAGTGAGTGGACAGCAAGATTTTTAACCCTGGTCAATTAGCCGGGTCAGGGACACAGGCTCAGGATAGAGATTGCCTGGGTTTGAGTCCCAGCTCCTCATTTCCCTGCTAGTCAGCTTTTTATCACTGTGACGAAAATGCCTGTCAAGAACAATTTAGAGGAAGAAAAGTTTATTTGGGGCTCACATTTTCAGAGGTTCAGTCCATAATTGGCTAACTCCATCGCTTTGGGTCCAAGGGGAGGCGACCATCCTGCAGGAAGGGTGAGGTGGGGCAGCACTCCTCAGCTCACAGCAGCCAGGAAGCAGAGAGAGCAAGCGAGGCACCCTGTAAACCCCAAAGGCGTGCCCTCTGTGACCCATCTTCTCTAGCCATGCCCCACCTACCTATAGTTGCCACAAGTTGGTCCTTTCAAATTATTAATTCATTAACTATATTAATCTACCAATTAGGCTACAGCTCTCATAATCTAAACATCACACCTCCTGTACTAACACAGGAACTTTTGGGGGACATCTCATATCCGAACCATAACACTGTGCAACCTTGGGTGGGTTTCTTGACCTTTCTGTGCCTTCATTTTCTCATCTTCAGAAATGGGGATAATGGTAACTATACATCATAGAGGCATTGTGAATTAAATATTAGCACAAAGTGTGTACTTGGTTGGGGAGATTGATAAGAACTATAAATACAGGAGCAAGTACTCTGATGAATGACACAAGCTCTCAAAAGTGGATGGGCTGAATTCTGTGATTTTTCTGAGATAACTTTATATTTTTTATAATTTACTTTAAAAAAATTACCTGGATAACATCAATGTTTATAGCAGCACAATTCACAATAGCTAAACTGTGGAACCAACCTAGATGCTCTTCAGTAGATGAATGGATAAAAAAAATGTGGCATATATACACAGTGGAATATTACTAAGCAATAAAAGAGAATAAAATCATGGCATTTGCAGGCAAATGGATGGAGTTGGAAAAGATAATGCTAAGTGAAGTTAGCCAATTCCACAAAACCAAATGCCGAATGTTTTCTCTGATATAAGGAGGCTGATTCATAGTGGGATAGGGAGAGGGAGCATGGGAGGAATAGACAAACTGTAGATAGGGTAGAGGGGTAGGAGGGGAAAGGAGGGGGCAGGGGGTTAGAAATGATGTTGGAATGCGATGGACATCATTATCCAAAGTACATGTATGAAGACAGGAATTGGTGTGAATATACTTTATACACAACCAGAGATATGAAAAAATCTGCTCCATATGTGTAATATGAATTATAATGCATTCTGCTGTCATATATTTTTTAAAAATCAATAAAAAAAGATTACCTGGCTAAACTGAATTTGCTCTCCATCTCCTTCCCACAAGTGAAAACATCCCAAAGTCCTTAGATCTGGCAAGCTCACGGTCCTGCTTCTCCTGGGGGATTCTTGGGTCTCAGTCCAGGTGGTGGTCCCAGTGCAGTGGAGGTCCCTTGTCACCTCCTCTGTCTGAGCACACCACTCTTCTCCTCAGAGTGACCTACAAGGAATAGTTCTCATTTTTCGGTTCCTACATTATGCTGGACACAAAGGAGTCATCTGGAAGCTGCTGGAATGAGGGTTTTCCCAGGTTCCCACCCCGATTCTGGGAGTTGCTTCTTCCCTGTTCCACACAGTGAGGACAGTCCTTGTGTAAACGGGAATCCCCTTCTGTGCTCATCTGTGCTGACCAAGCTGAATTTTTTCGGCAGAAATCAGGACTTTGGAAGTGAGACATGTCAACCTCGGTCTAGCTCACTGGTCCTTAGAACGCCAGAGACCCCAGATGTGGGCAGACTTCCCCACTGTCTACTCGGAAAGACACCCAGAAGGGAAATGTGCAGAGAGGGAGGTGGGAAAGCAGATGCTCAGATCCGAGCAGGGACAAGGGGCACAGACAGCCAGAGCCCGTCACCCGGTGTCCAGGACCATCATGAGAAGGACTCTGCACATCCGTGTCTGGAAATTACTCTACTTGCTTCAGCTGGTTCCCGTGGGTCTGCACTGCTAGGATTTGAAGAGTCGAAACAAATGCATCAGGACAGAGTCATGGAAAGAATAAAATTCACTCCAGGTACGCAGGACTCAGGGAAGCCCTTCCTGAATCCTAAAGTGAGTTGGGAGCCCCTCTTGTACACCAGTGCTGTCCTTAGCTGTATCTTAGCTCTTGTCCTTCTGAATTTTAAGTTGCTCATATTTAAAAACATATTTGCCTGTAAAATCTACAAGTAGTTTCTAAAATGCAGTCGGTTGATTCGCAAACTCTATATTGTTTTTGTCTTACTGTGCAGTTTCTGATTGATTTATTTTTATTTTTTAATTCTTTCTTTCTTTATTTTTGCAGTACATCGTGATTGAACCGGAGGCCTTGCACATGCTAGGCAAACACTCTACCACAGGGCTACATCCCCAGCCTCTAATCATTTTTATTTTTAATATTTTCTATACATTTAGCTTATTTATGTTGAAGTGTCTTTTTATTTTAACTGAGCCCCATTATTATTCTCAATAATTAAGAATTGAGGGTTAAATGTGTGTGTCTGTGTGTGTGTCTGTGTGTGTGTCTGTGTGTATTAAAGTGAATATGCACTTATTAAAAATCAAAGCTATCATCTCACATACCACTTTGGAACTTCTGCCCCAGCTTGACAACCTCCTGCAGATGGGTACAGTGACCCATGCCCAGCCAAGCTCCAACATTTATTTCTCCTTTATAGGATCTGTCATGACAAACCATCAAATGTGCCATTAGTTGCTGTAAGACCCTGTCTACCTTGCTCTCTGCTGTACCCTCAGTGCCCTCAAAGGCTCATGTCTGGTTGGTGTTCAAGACATATGTATTGGGCTAGGACTGTGGCTCAGTGGTAGAGCACTTGCCTAGCATGGGTGAGGCCCTGGGTTCAATCCCCAGCATCACACAAAAAACTAAACAAACAAAATAAAGGTATTATGTCCATATACAACTAAAAATTTTTTTAAAAAAAAAAAGACATATGTATTGAATGAGTACTTGCACGCATGGATAAACCAGTTCCAGAATGTTCTATAACCGTAGGTGCTCCTGATGGGTGTTGACACTCTTACTCAGTGCCTCACTTTTCTCATTTGTTCCACAGTGGTGGTGACACTTGCAAGTCATGCATTTTTTCTCTTCCCAGTCTGCAGTTTCACCAGCTGACCCAGAGCAGTTCTCTGATGCTGATGATTCCGACCACCCCTCGCTGGGAGTGGCAGAGCTGCCAACTGCGTAATTCACACTTGCCCAGTTCAAAATGAAAATGTTTGTTCAAAAAGCAGAAGTTCATTTGATCCAGCAATTCCACTTCTGGGTGTGGACCCAAAAGAATTGAAAGCAGACGGGTCTCAAAGAGATCTCCGCACACCCATGCTGGTTAGCCAAGTGTCCCTCGGTGGACGAATGGGCACACAAAATGTGATTTGTACATTTGCACATATTATTCAGGCTCAAAGAGGTAGGAGCTGGGACCCTGCTGCATTGTGAATGGATGTCCAGGACACTGTGCTAAGTGAAATCAACCAGTCACAAAAAGACCAAAACCTGTTTGACTGCACTTATGTGAGGTACCCAGAGTGCTCAGATTCATAGAACAGAAAGCAGAATCCTGGTTACCAGGGGAAGAGGGGAGAGGAGGGAAACGGGGATTTCATATTCAACTGGCACAGAGTTTTCCTTTCCTAAGATGAAACCTTGTTTTCACAGCAAAATGAAATTTCTGCACACCACTGAACTGAGCAATTTAAGATGGCTAAGAGGGTAATTTTATGTTGTGCAAATTTTGCTACAATTAAAAAAAAGAAAAGCAAGAGAAATCCTTCCTCTACTTCTTTTTTCCTTCTTCTTTTCTTTCTTTCAACGCTTGTCATGTTCTCTTACTTGTTATTTCATATCTGGTTCCCTTGGGCACAAAGGTCCGCAGTGGCCTGAGCGCAGACACTCACAAATGCAGGTGGCGAGTGAGACATCCTCGTAGGGCTTTGGTGCTTGACCCTGATCCTTAACAGATCACAGCCCAGACCCCTTGGGGATGAGAAGGGCGGAGATGGGTACAGTGACTATAGACCAGAGAGGAGAGAGGAGTGGTAGACAGTCTCTGTGGGGAAAAGATGGGAGGTAGTTCAGTGGGAACGGAGCCTCCCAGTCCCCAGCACATGTTCCATTGTACCATAGAACTGCATGGAGAAAACGCCAAGTCAAAGATAAAATCATCAAGAGTCTTAAGATTGAAACTGCAGAGCATTATACCTCCACTGCTTCTGAGTGTGGGACTCCTGTCTGTGCACTGCGTAAACACCCTGGAAGCCAGTCCTTGGACTGAACGTCAACCCCTGGGGCGACAGTGTCTCAGGTTTTCCAGCAATGTGTGAGGCAGCTCTGAGTGTGTGTAGCCTAAGAGCCAACCAGAGGTAGAGCTCCAGCCCAGCAAAAAAGCTGCAGGGATCAGGGAGGCAGTCGCCTTTGCCAGAGCCCCCTGACTGGTTATACTGACAGCAGGAGAATAAATTGAAACTTAGTGATTTAAAGATCGAGCTGTTAGGATAAATGATTATGGGATTGAGGTCATCAGACTAGAAAAAAATTTCTCCGTTAGAATTGCTAGAGGCGAAGTCATATTTTCTAAGAAAGAAAGAAATGGATGATGTTTGTGACCACGTTTTTATGAAATAAAGCCTGCCTGATGTTCCCGTAGGACGTGTATAACTGGATCGTGTGTGATTCTTTGCAAACGCTGAGAAGCTCATGGAGGGGGAGCACCCTCCTGGGCATGGCTCCCCAGCAATGGGTGGCGGGTGGTCCGAGAAACTCTGCTCCATCAGGTTTATATTAGTGAGCATCTTCTGGAACCCCAGCTCTGTTCTCTCCACACTGAGGGTAAGGGCAGAAATTCGCATATTGGAATGCAGGCACAAACCCATGGAAACCTTAGAATGCAGATGCTGACTTTGCAGGGCTGGGCTGGGGGGCTGGGATTTTGCATTCTCTGGGATGCCCATGCCCCTGGTCTCTGGACCACCCTTGGAGAATCAAGGTCTAGACCAGCCTGGACAATAAAGAAATGCTTTCCATTTCGACACATATGACCCCCAACCAAAAAAAAAAAAAAAAAAAGCTAAATGAAAGGTTCTGGGAACACATGAACCCATGGCTGTTCTGAACAACCCTGCTATGGGCCTCCCAGGTTCAGCAGAAATGTCTTCCCTCCTCCAGGAAGACTTGAGTCCTCGGGGCAGAGGACAGCACCTCTACTGTAGGCATGGTGCAGGACTTCCACGTAGAACCTTCTGCGTTAACTACACATGCGCACTTCTCCCTCCCAGTGGGTGGACTGCTCTGTGTGTACCTTCCTGGAATCCTAGGCACTACTGAGTCCCCACCGGCTGGCTCAGTGCCCGGTCACAGAGGGGGTTTGTGTTACCTGGAACAAAGGACCACAACCTCAGTGGCTTAAACTGTAATGCCGGATTCGTGGGACCCCAATAGATCTCCAGGAGCTGAATCTGATGCAATCACACAAGAGTCTTTATTGCAAGCTTCAGCCTGGACTCACAACCATTCCTGACACAGCGGTGCTGAGGAGTGAATCCCGGTCCTTTGTTCAGTGAGATTTTATAGGTTTTGGGGGACACTCTAGGTGTCACAACATCACAAAGCAAATCATTTCACACCGCGGGAAAATCAAACAACAACTCTTAACATTGATTAGCACATTCACTGGCCGGTACAAGTTGGGTAGGGGTGATTGGTTAGTACAAGAGGGGAATTCCTTTGAACTGATTGGTTTAAGCCACGGGGGGGTGTTCATGCTAAACTACATGGTTTCCCAACGTGTTATCAACCACCATAAACTACTGGGGGTCATCTGGCATCCCAGGTATTTTCCCTGTCTCATGCTGATTGTGGTTGCTAGGGGGTTGCTATGGGTCCTCATCTAGCCTAACTGAGTCAGGGACACCTGGTGCTGCAGATCTCTCCTTTTACTTGCAGACAAACAACTCCGCAGGGTGGGTATGTGCCTAGGAGTGCTCTGTGGGGTTTTCCAAGGACAAGGGCCCCCCTTCCTTAGACAGGCTTTGCTCTGAGGTAGAGGCTGGTTTCTCAAAAATGGAGTCACATCAGTTTCTCAAACAAACACAGATTTATTATCTTACCTTTCTGTAGGTTGGACTGTCCAGTTTGGGTCTCACTGGGCTAAAACCAAGAACTCAACAGGGCTACATTTCATCTGAGAGCTCTAGGGGAGAAGGTTGGTCTTATTTTCCTTTACCAGCTGCTAGGCTGCCTGCATTCATTGGTAAGTGGCCTCTTCCTCTATCCTCCAAGCCAGGAGTGGTGTGTTGAGTTCTTACACCACATCCTTCCGCGTCCTTCTGACGTCCTCCCCTGTTGCCCTCTTCCATTTTAAAGTAGACAACACAGTAAACTGTCCCTATCTAATTGCTTAGGAACGTTAATTCCCTTTTGTGATTCACGTTAATTCACAGATTGTGAAGATTAGCATGTGGTCATTTTTAGGGGGTGTGTGTCACTATTCTATGACAATGTTTGAGTAGTATCTAGAGTGAATTTATGCCTCCGGTTGGTCCTATGGACACAGCTCAGGGCAGAAGAACTCCAAGAGTTAAGGGTTTTTGTGCTCTGGAGTTCCTGGTCAATTGTAGTATTTCTGGCATTCTTCATTCAGACCAGATTCTGTTTGGCTCCTGATATCTCAGAAGACCTGGGCAGTCCCATGATTCTAGGAATACACTCCTCGGCTGGTCTATGTAAAACCAAAGGATTTGGTTCACCCCAGCAAGCATTAGCTGATCTCTGGTTTTGGTTTCTATTCTGAGCCAAGAACCTGTGAAGGAAACACTGTTCTCAGCTGTTGGGCTTACTAGATGTGTCTTTCTGGTGACATAGGAGTCATCTTTGGGCAATTGATAGGCTCATCTGGGTTGGACTCAAGTATTGTAGGATGGCAGTCTAAGAAGATGTCCCTAACTCTGCTGGAAGTGCATATAATTTTTAGGTTGCATCAGTGACCAGGACAGAGAAGTGTGTTAAGGGAAGCAGATTTCTGCAAGGCCACCTTCCCAAATGACTGAAGATCTAATTTTGCTTTCCCCTAGAGGATTGTCTTATACCTGTTCCCAGCATACGATGGAAACAAAACCCAGAATCTTCTCCCCACCCACCCCAACTTTTCCAGGGGGAGATGCTCTGTGGCCGAAAATTTAACTTAAAATTGTCAAATCAGATTACCAAGGGCCTAAAGGTGTTTGTTTGCTTGATGACTGAATGACTAAGAATGTCAAAATATCTCCAATCCTAGGGAAAAGGAGGGGGGGGGGACCCTGCCAACAAGTTTCCACATTAAAGGAAATGTGAACAATAAAAGTTTATCAAGGGGTCTTGCTTCAAAATCATCCTCAAAATATGCTCATGCCCCCTTCTTGTGGAATTCTTTTATGGCATTCAAAATTCAGTGATGAGTTTGCTCATCAAGGATTCCATCCATACCTGCAAAGTTCTAAAGTGATGTCACAAATGTTTTTGTGGGCTGGGGCTGTAGCTCAGTGGTACAGTGCCTGCCTTACACGTGTGAGGCACTGGGTTCAATCCTCAGCACCACATAAAAATAAATATATTGTGTCCATCTACAACTAAAAAATATTTTAAAAATATGTCTTTGCACTGTTTTCTGGAAGGAGTTGTGTTTCTTGGGCTAAAATGCAGCCTCACAAGACAGAGTTAGTGTCTTTGTTCTTGCTATGCCTAAAAATGTCAAGAGAGGTTTCCATACTGATATAGGAATAAGAGAGGTGTACAATTGATAATGCAGATAAATATCCATGGTGCATTACTTCAAAGGATATAATTATTTACAGTAACTCAGCCAAATAAATTTGCATCTGAAAAACTGTCTTACCTTGTTCTGGTGGCTTAACTTCGCCAGTCCCATCTTCCCTGTCTGCTTGATTTGTATATCTGGGGACTGAGATGAATCAATGAGAAACAGGTCCCTGTTGATCAGGCAAAATGGTGACCATGACCAGGGCCAAAGGATTTTTTTTAAGCCTGATTGTCCAGGGTTAATGTCTCTGGTCTGCCTCAAAAAGGAGAAACAATTACAGCGTTTTTCAAAATGGCTCTTCACAGCCATCACTTTCTAGCTGACCCCATTTGTATCCGTGTTTCAGACTCACTAGGTTTCCTGGGCAAACATCTTCCCTCACCCTTTATCACATTTGCTAATTAAGGAGGATATAAAAAAAACAGATTTCCAAGGGGTTTTCTGATTGCAGCCCAGGGCCACTTCCTGTAAAAGATTTCCCTCTGCTTTGAATACAATTTCTGAGCAGCCTTCCAAGCCAAATTAAATGATTTGGAGCGATGAGCTGTAGCAATCAAGGACCCCATCTAGTGGGGAAATTTGAAGCTGCCACTGCAGTTATGGTTCTGAAATGAGTAGGTTGGTTGGAATTCCTGCCCAGCCCCTCCTGTGAGCACCAGGGCTCTGCAGCAGCTTCACGCGGCCAAGATCCTGGACTCTCTATGTGACTGCATGCAGCAGGAGGTGAGCAATCAGAGGATCTTTTGAGGGAAGGAAAAGGCTCTCCTTGGTGCATCAGGGAGGGTCTCCATGTGGTTGTCTCCAGAGAAAAGAACACCCAACCCTGTGAAGAGCAGTCAGCCTGCAGAGGGAGCCTGGCAGCTTCTGCACTGTTGTGACAGCCGGCTACAGTAGGGTCTGGCTGGAGCCTCAGGATGGAGCAGGGTGTTCATAGAGCCCGGGTTTCTGAGACCCTGGGGTATGTGTGCCCTCAACTGGCTAGGGGGGTTTGCTCTTCCATTTCCTAAGGCAAGTCCCTGCCCACTTGGAAGGGCTTCCTATCCTAAGCCAGATGTCCTGCCCTGTGGTGGAGGGAAAGCCTTTCTTCTCTCACTCCCACACATGTCATCTGACCCTCTAGATGGCCTCAGGGGAATGCACATGCCCTGTTGTCCATTTGAGAGCCTCTAGGCTCTGTAGGGTGCTTTCTTTTTTGCATATGGCTCTCCACTGAAGTGTCACCTCCCTGGGGACTTCCTGCCATTGTTCTCAGCAAGGCCCCCTGGGGGCTTCCATCTGGGTGCCCATCACAATTTGCTACCATTTCCCATGTTTTTATTGTCATCTCCCCCAGCAAAGCCAGTGAGTCCCTGGCATCTGTCATGGTGCCTGGCACGGGGCAGGTGCTGCCCTGGTTGGTGGGTGTGAAGAAGGAAGAGGTTGAGCCCAACGACTGGGAGATGGCATGGTGATAAAAGCCTGGGAGGGCCCCTCTGCTGGCCCTTGCTGGTTTCCTTCCTTTCCCTGGAAGTGGTCGTAGGGGTGCAGTTGACCACCCTGGTGGTTAAGGAATCACATGGGCAAAGTGCTGTGCAGGTGCAGAGCGTTCTCAAGGGCTGCAGCATTTCCACATGTTTGGTTCCATTTACTGCATCTGCGTTCCTGGGTCCTTTTATTAGAGAGAAGAGGCATGAGGTGAAGGAGGGCCCACCTCACCCTCACCGTCACCCAGAGGCCTGGAATAGAATGGCAATCAGAGATGGGCGGCCTTGGAGATGCCCCAATCCAGGCACCCCAAGTCTGTCTGCATGTTAGAACCGATGGAGCTGTGTTTAGCTGCAGGCCCAGGCCTCACCCCCAGGTTCTGATTCAACTGGTCTTTGGGGCTGGGGGAGAGCTAGGCATAGGGGCTTTAACGTCCTCTTCAGGTGACTCCGTTTTGTACCTAAACTGAGGATCAGGATCAAATCCACCCCTTCTGCTTCTGAGTCAAAAGCAATGGGTTGGACCCACAGTCATAATTTTCCATGTCAGCAGTTTCCAGCCCCTGTGTTGAGGGGAGGGAGCCAGACCCCAGACACTGCAGTGGGATTTGTTCCCCAGCAGGACAGACTCTGATGGGACTTGTTTTCTTGAATTTAAGAAAAGAAAGGATGTCCATACCACATGCAGTCCAGGGTGTGACAGCACTTTGGATACGTGTGGAGTGGGGACCTCTGCAGCCACACCTAGAATGAGGAGGTCAGGGATCAGTGTCTGGAATTTCCTGGGGTTGCAATCCCTTCCAGGCTCCTCGCTCTTCCTTTGGCAGAGGCAGCTGACTCACTGCTTTTGGCAAGGACTGACAGTGCAAAGACTGAAACATGGGGAGGCGCTGCAAGCTTTGCCACAGGCCAGAGTGTCAAAATGGCAGCTGCAGGTGGAGAATCCTGGTCAGGGGATGAATGCAAGCCCAACAGACACTGAGATGAGGGAGAAATCCAGTGCCTAGCAAGGGATAATTTTATTTGCATTTCAGAGGATGGGGAGGGCGGTAATTTTATTCCAGATGGAATATTGGGCCCAGATGTAGAAAGAGGTAAGACATCCTTTCAGGCACCTGTCATTTCCTGTGGGAGCAGGACCCTGCGGCACACAGGATGCACACAGTGGCTTGAGAGTGACTGCTGAGTTTCTGGGGGTTGTGTAGTCCTCACAGCCCAGGGGCTGCAGGGTTTGGCTCCATGGCTGAGTATCTGACACTTCAGTTATTAGTTATGGAGCATTGTCTAAAAGTCTATCACAGTGAGTCATTTTGGTTAATTAACCAGTATAAGCAACACACAGGTATCATCTTAAACAATTTGCATAATAGTTTTGCTTGATTTCCACACGCACTCTCTTTAGGATAACAAAGAGCCACACACGTGTAGAGCTGTTCTGCACGCGCACATGCGCACACACATGCAGGTCTCTTCTCTTGTGGGGCCAGGCAGCTGACTTGCAGGTCACATCCCACCCCACCTCCCCGCCTTTTCCTCCAGCTATCCCACATAGCCCCAAAAGTTACTTTGCACTCCATGCAGCTCTCAGGAGGATGAGACAGCAAATGTCACAAGGGACGGCCGCGCTGTCTTGCTGGCTGCCATGTTCCCAGGACCTGGTGGATTTGGTGCTTGTTGGGTATTTGCATTCCAACACTTTTGGCTCCTCAGAGTCTTGTTCTTGGTCCCTGGATGAGTCACCACTCCTGCTGTCACCTTTCCTCCCCAGAGCGAGGCAAGAAGTTTGTCTTTAAGTATTCTTTTCCATAAGAAGTGTTTTTCTTCCTTAGTGATATCAAACTCCAGGAGTCCTAAGCATTATTTGGGGGAACTTGTCACACATACCTGGAGTGAGCCCTGCAAGCTGCTTTGTAATTAGATGGTTCCCTACCATGGGGAACAGCGTCTCAGTGTGTCCCTCCAAATTCATGGTGAAACCATGTCCCATTGTGAGTTATTAAGACAGTGTTAGGTAGCAGTAATGAATGAGCAGTGGAATGTGAACCAATAAATAGCAGGGGTTTCTTTGAATGGCCTTTAATGGACAATCAAGTAACTTGCAGAAAAACAAGTGTACTAATCCCGAGAACAAACAGGTGTTAAAAAGGGAACCAATTAAGAAAGGAGTCAAGAAGGAAAGATCAATGGGGATAACTCCTGACAGGGTCTACTGGGCCATTGTAAATCTAGGACATACAGCCATACGTTTCTCGATGTATTTCAGAAGGGAAAATTTCATGAATAGTGCAAGTGCACTAAGATGAAGTCTGCCCAGTCATTGACTCCAACACCTGCATGAACACAGGACTGACTTGTAGATGAAGACCCCTGAATGGGATGGTCGCCATGATAGTTCTGGAGAGGATCCACTAGGGTCAAAAGCTTTCCTGCCCAATGTGGAGAAGGAGTTAAATATTGGATCCCAGAAGGTGCCCCAGTTCTCAGGGCAAACATAGAACAGTAATAAATTTGGAAGTAACATTACATTTCCTTTGTCATTCTCTCCTCTCTCTTCTTTCTCTCTCTCTCTCTTTGCCTGAACCTTACTTTCAGTTACAAAACAATCCTTTTGCTTGGCTTTTTGTATTTTGACTTTAAATTTTCTTTCACTGGAACACAAGAACCGAGGTTTGGAGCTTTGGCCCTCCATTTACCTGTGACATGAGGACCTTGTGGGAAGGGCTCAGGATTAGTACCCTTATAGGAGAGGCTACCCTGGCCCCATCTGCCATGTGGGGATACAGAAACAACACCATCTATGGAGCAGAGAACAGCCCTCACCAGACCCTGAATCTACTGGCATCTTGAGCCTGGACTTCCAGAACAGTGACTGATAACTTTTTGCTGTTTATAAATTGATCAAAGGCATTTTGTGATAGCAGCATTGCCGCAGTCTGGCTGGGCACAAATCACGAGCCACTGAAGCAGGAACAAACTTTATTTCTGAACTCCACCAGCACACTCCACACACGCTCCCCGGAACTTTATTTCTGAACTCCACCAGCACACTCCACACACACTCCCCGGGAATTCTCCCAAACCCACGCGGCTCCTCCTGGAACCACCGACCGGAAAATCCCTCCTCCGGAAATCCCTACTCTCGCACTTCTCCAACCAATGGGAACTCTCCTGGAATCCCCGCGAGAACTCCAAAGTAGCAGGCTGAGGCAGACAGTAAAAGTCTAATATACAATTGAATCAATCCAGCATCATCTTAATGGCTCACCTCTCAACCAATGCTATTGGCAGAATGCCAGGGGCCATTCCGACTCGGCTGTGGCTCTCAGCACAGCATCTTAGTGTTGGACTTCTTGGATGATATCTAAATGGGAATAGACCAAATCTTTCACTCCCAACACTAAATGATTCAGAATTTGATTTGTTCAATTTTTTTCCCCCTTGTGGTTCTGGGTTTGGGAATAGAATAAGAATCCTTTGGGTTCTCCAGGGAACACGGCCAACTTGGGTTTTGATCTGAATTTTTCTGGGTTTACCTCATCTTTTCTTTGGGAGATGGGGTAAAGTGTATCTCTGTCTCCCATCAGGACAATGAGAACAAGACACCCTGGGTGATTGCGAGGATTTAGTGAGATGTCCTGAATGCGTGAGTGAGTGTCCAGCACACACCAGAAGCTCAGCACTGGGAGCCTGGCATGGTAGAACAAGGGACTGACTCAGACCGAAGTCACCTGGGGGAGGCTGGAGGGCAGGACAAGGAAAAGGGACATTTGCTAGTGGTGCCTCTCCTCTGGAACTCTGGTCCCATTTGGTGACCTTGGACCCAGGCTGTCTGTCCCTCCACTCTAGGGGTAGAGATAGTTCTCTGAAATGCTAACCTCTGATTTATCCCAGTTACCGGCTGGCCTTCTGGACTCTTCCATCGCCTGTACGATCAATTTCCCATATTAAAGTCCCCTGATTTCAATACCCAGTTTCTGTTTTGTGGTCAGATCCTGCTGATTCAGAGAGGGAAATGCCACAGGATGGAAGAAGTGGGAGGGATTCCTCCTGACCAGGTCTAGGGAGAGAATGAAGACGGATGCCACTGGGATCCCTGAGGCGCTGAGCTCATTCTAGAAGCTGCCAGGCCCAGCAGCTGGGGACTTCCTGGCTCCTCCTGCCTCTGCCCAGGCACCGTCCTAGTGCTGGTCCTGAGAGTGGCTCCCCAGGGAATGCCAACAGGCTGGGAGGCAAGAGGTGGGAAAGGTGAGTCGTGTGTCCAGTGACTGCTGGGAGCCCCTGCTTTCATCCTTGGCCTGCAGGATTTCCCAGAACCCCTGAGGTCATCCCACTGGACGGTGGCTATAATAGCTATCCAGTGCCATGTAAGGAGACTCCCGTTGTCACCTTCCTGAACACTCTTTCAGCCCTGGCAGGTCTGCGATACTGATGATAATATATTAAAAACAATGGCATCACAGGTCACTAAATCCAATGATTCAAACAAAGTAGGGGTTTGGGGCCTCATTGATGAAGAAATTGAGGCACTGGGAGGTTTTGTCATTTGCTCAAGGTCACACTGCTACCGAGGAGTAGAGCTAGGAGAGTGGAAAGAGCAAAGATTTCCAAATCCGAGAGAACTCTGTCAGCACACCACCCCAGCCCAGAGTAACTCTGAGATCTGGACAACTTTCATGAATTTCTGTGTCTCTATGTTCTTATGAGTAAAATGCTGAGGATAAATAAGATGGGTATAAAACAGTGCAGTTCCTGGGAAGTAGCAATGTGCATACAGACTATCCAATAATAATTAACAATGTCTTCCTATCATTATTACTTTACCATGTAGAAACCCCTGCCTGATACCAGAGCTCTGAACTTCTAGTTGTTTCAGGTATTCTACTTGTTCCTTTCCCACAGTCTCACAGCCAGTCATCCCTTAGGGAAGGAGACTGTGAGGTTATGAAAGACCCATATGCTGAAGGCTTGGTCAGAATCCTGAGGCAGTTCTAGGAGGTGGTGGGACCTTTAGGAGGTGGGGCCTAGTGGGAGGAAGTTAGGTCATTAGGGGGCGTGTCCATGAAGAGGCTATTGGGACTCCGCCCCTTCCTCTTTTCCTTTGTTTCCCAACTGCCATGAGGTGAACAACCTCCTCTGTCATACACTCCTGCTATGAAGTTCTGTGCTACCCCAGGCCCAAAGCAATAGGGCCAAGCAAACAAGCAACCCAAAACCTCTGAAACCAGGAAGCAAAACAAACTTTTCCTCCTTTTGAGGTGACTTGTCTCAGGTATTAATCACAGCACGGAAAGCTGACTTAAATAAAGGCTATGTCAATTCTTTGTATCCAAGTGTGGAGTGTGGATATCCCTTTTATGTTTTTTCCCCCTCAGAGGTGAAATTGGTGCCTGGAGATACATCAACTGGTTAGAATTTTACAGTGGGAAAAAGTCTTAGAAATCAATTCCTCCCATTTTAGGAATGAGGAAAGTGAAACAGGATGGGTGATATTTTTGCAGGTTGTGCTGGGCCCTTTTCTCTTCTGTGATGGTCTTTCCAACATGTCTTCATTTTATCTATTATGTGTTATGTAGACCAGTCCCTCAACTTGCCTTACCTCTGGCTTACAAGTCCATCTCACAAACTATATGTGAGTGTGATGCTTCCAGCCTGTGTTGAAAATCAGATGAGCTGAGTGCCTGGAGTGAGGGTGACAGTGTCCCTCGAGGAGTTAATTCAGTCACCCACCACGCCCATTGGTGTTTCCCTCCAGGTCTGGGAGAAGCTGTCTTCCTGAGGCAAATCAGACTTTGAGACTGTTGGACCTGTGGCCTATGGAGAGGGACCATTTCCTAGCACAGGGCCTGGGCTTTGCTGCACTGAAAGTTTCTTGTCCCCTGGGGGTTGTTCTAAATGAAAGTCCCCTTTGCTCTTCCTAGGTAGATTTGGGCCATTGCAAGAAAGGGGAGGGGAAATCACAGCCACAGAAACACCTTTCTTTTTTTGGGGGGGAGGGGGAGGGCTACCAGGAATTGAACTCAGGGCATATCTCCAGCCCTATTTTGTATTTTATTTCGAGAGAGGGTCTCACTGAGTTGCTTAGTGCCTTGCTTTTGCTGAGGATGGCTTTGAACTTGTGATCCTCCTTCCTCAGCCTTCTGAGCCCCTGGGATTATAGGCATATGCCACCATGCCCAGCTCAGAAACTTCTTTCAAACAGAAAATGCTATCACACCTCTCTGATCTGGGACTAGGCCCAACAGTTTTTGATATCTTATCAGATTGACTTCAGACAATAGAAATTTCCTGGCTTGTTTGTTTGTTTCATAAAGGAACAGGAATTGTAATAAAATTTGGTTGGAGAAATGATTATATTTCACTTTCACATTAATCATGACTGGGTCTCAGAACATGATACCCCAAAACATGGCACTGTAGAAGTTGAGAAAACTGCGGAAACAGAGCAGCCTGACCTTCCACCTTTCTGTGTGAGAGCTAATTATAAAGAAATTCCCTGACCTACCATCCCTAAGTCCTCATGTGGTGGGTCTCCTGCCCCATGACTGGATGCCAAGGAGGTTTTGAACAGACAGGCCTTGTCGAGGCCCCCTGGCCCAGTTTATCACCCTCAGATCCCCTCTTGTAGATGTCCAATTGTACTTCTACACAACTGTCCATTCTTCATGGAGCCTAGGCAAAAAATGCACAGTTGTCCCTAAAACTTTGGGGCTTATTTCCCTGTGTTACTGAAAACTTTGGTTAAATACATTTGTGATTCTTTTCTCTTATGAATTGGTCTTTTGTCATAGGGGTGTCAGCCATGATCCTTGTGATGGGTGAGGAAATGGAATTACTTTTCCTCCCCTATACATACCATCATACATTCCAAGAGTTAGGAGTTTGGGGATTATTCTCCCCAACCCTGGAGTGGCCCTTTTGCTGAGAGTCTGTCTGTGCACAGCAATCCAGTATCTCTGGGGTTCCCCCAAACACCACCCAAACAGACTGGTGTTGAGGCAAAGCCAAATGTGTTATAGACCTAGTGACAGATTCTGAGATTGAGGATCTTGGGAAGGAGATAACAAAGTGGTGGGTTAGTGAATGTCCTGATTCAAGTGAGCTTTGGCTGAGCTGGATCAGAACTGGAAATTTGGCACATAATAGTTTAGGACCAGGGGACACAGAGAGGTGAGGATTTGGACTAGTTTGCTGTTATCTACGGTCCCAAGAAGGGGTGTACATTGACTAGATGGTCAGGAAGTTCTGCCAATGAATAATAAAGTGACCTGCCCTCTCTTCTTCCTGGGCAAGCTTCCTGTGGCAGTGCAGTTGGCTGATGCAGACCTAGAAGGACAGTCATGTGATCATGGGTGAGGTGCTGCAGGTGTGTGGATGGATGGTCCCCCCTTTTCCCTGGTAATGCCTGGCTGGCTTGTTGTCCCCTGTCCTCATGACTAGCTTCTCCCTCTTATAAGTCTCTGTGTCATGGGGACTGATTCCTATGGAGCCAGAGTTTTCAGATGTCTTGTATTATAAAGCTTCCTTTCCTTTGTGTTTCTGTCTTGGGCACAAAATGGCAGAGTCTGAGATGCAGAATGTAAAAGGAGGCGCTAGCAATTCAGGCCTTTAGTGCCCATGGTGGAGCCTCCTGATCAGGTTGGCAGACACCTGGGTACCTGCTCCTTCCCTAGGGCCCCAGGCTCCCTGAGTCTCCTAAGCTCTGCTGCTGGGGAAACCCAGCCAGTCCCAAGGCATCCCTGGATACTTCAGAAATTTCCAAATTTAGTTCGATAAAATGAAAATATATTTAAAATAGCAAATAATTACTAAGAAAAATTTCTGTGTACTTTAAAAAATATGCTAAAATATGTATAACATGCAATTACTATTTCCATCACCCCAAACTCTGTACTCATTAAACAGCGTGTTAGTCAACTTGCTGTCACTATAGCAAATGCCTGAAATTATCAACTTATAAGGAGGAAAGGTTTATTTTGGATCACAGTTTTCAGGGTTTTAGTCCATGATTGGTTGACTTTGGGGCTGTAGTGGCACAGCATGGTGGGAGCATGTGTCAAAGCAAAACTGTTCATATCATGGCCAGGGAATCAGAAAGAAAAAGAGACTGGGGTCCCCTAATCCCCTTCAAGGGCACACCCCCAATCACCTGGAGACCGCCTAGTGGGCCCCGCCCCTTAAAGTTTCTACCTCCTCCCATGATAGCAAGCTGGATCAAGCCTTCAGCACATGGGCCTTTGAGGGACATTCCTTACCCAAATTGTAGCAAATGGTAATTCTCTTTCCCCTTCCTCCAGCCCCCCCCATCCATGATTCTACTTTTTAGCTCTATGAATTTGACTACCCTAGATCCCTCAGAAATATAGTATCTGTATAAAAGTGGTATCATACAATATATGTCTGCTTATTTCACTTAGTACAATATTTTCAATATGTATGGTTTTTAAAAATTTAAATGTAAGCTTTATTCAGCTCTCATAAGCAGTTAAAATTTTGATCTTTAAAGCATTTCAAAAAATTCATATCCTATACCTGTGACTTTCACC
Source organism: Marmota marmota marmota (assembly GCF_001458135.2). NCBI lineage: Eukaryota > Metazoa > Chordata > Mammalia > Rodentia > Sciuridae > Marmota > Marmota marmota. The sequence goes on from NW_025999932.1 coordinate 36,087,831, forward strand.
ACCTAGAATTAACAGAAGGGAACATTTTGAAGTATTTGTCTCATGATTGTCTTCATAAATTTGCAACTGACTCATGATCCACTGACTAGTAGGCCAGTTTTACTTATGGTTCTCATGCCTAGAGAAGCGGTGTAATATAAATGTTAATAAGCAGAGAGATGCCGAAGCTGTCTGCCTGGATTCAAATCAGGCTCTACCTCTAATTGTATGACTGTGGTCAAGTCACACAACCTTTCTGTGAATTAGCTTCCTTCCCCCCAGATGGGGAAAATCACCTTGGTATCAGCTTCATTGCTGCTGCCCGGAGTGAAGGAGTCCATTAATCACCTACACTGAAGCTACTCTTGCAAGATGTGGCTACAACTTTCCATTTCCTTTTTCTCTCCTTAGCTTTTAAAATTTATCAGACCTCTGGTTGACCTCTACTAATTTCCTCATTTGTCAAAACAATCAGATCTGGCATTGGTCTTTGTCCATCAAAAAGAGCTAGTGACTGCCCCCTGCAGTCCTCCCCTGGGCAATCCATTCCCATCCCGGGCCTTGCATGACCACTTCTCAGCCCAGAACAATGTAGCCTGCATTCTCGCAAGTGCCTGTTTGTGTCCTGGGAATGGGGGGCAGAGGTACCTCTGGACATAATACCTTCTATTTGCAAATACTGTCTTCCTGTTTGCAAGAGGAATCTGCACAGAACTCTGGGTGGATGTGGACAATTTAACAGGTGGATGAGAAGGTAATGCTTTTTAAATTTGTAGGTAGATTCTGGAATGCTTTAACTTCAAGGAAATAATTCTAATATTCTTCCTTATATTCCTCTCTGATTTCCAGCTCATTAAAATAGAGTTTTGTCTAAATGTACTTAACTTTTAAATGTTATTATTAACAGGAAAGAGGTTTTGTAAGTCAATTAGATGGTGGTCAACAGGATCAGAGCAAAATGCTTATTTTAAAGTGTTAAGACATATGCATCTTAATGCCTTTCATTGGTGCTTCTTCCCATAAAGTGCTCATTATGAATAATTCCTTATTAAGAGAAAAAAAAAAACTAAGGCAAGTAGCACAATTTCTGTTATATGGTATGTGTTCAGTAAACATTGCAATAGTGACAATAATTTGCAACGACTTTAAGATGTGAGCTCCACCTGTCTGCATACATAGATAGGCTCATAGGCACAGGCATGAAATTAAGACACGCTAATTCGCACAGACTTACAATGGTGCGGATTTGCTTTGCTGTCCACCCAGACCAGAGCTGTGACCCGTCAGTGTGAACAGTAAATTGCATTGTAAGCATGTTGTTGTGTAGAGGTACTGCCCTCTGGTGGAAGTTAGGAAACTTGCATGGTGGGCCAAATGAAAGAAATCAGCCACATGGCAGAGCTCAGCATTGGTGGATCATGTTGAGGCTATATTTATTTAGCGGGGAACAGATGAAGAGAAAACCGTGAAGAAGAAGGAGGAGGAACATCGACAATGAAACACCCATAGGACCCAGGAGAGTGATGAGCAGAAGTGGCCTCCAGTAAATATCTGCTGATTAAGAAGATAAGCCCAGAGGCTGTAATGATGTTGACTCAGAGATGCCGGGGGTGGGGTTTCATTCGGGCAAATGAATCGACCTGAGCAATTCTGCATAAGCACTGGAAATCCTGCTGAGTCTTGATATTTTTTTTAATATTCACTTCCAGTAATCACTTAATCTACTGGCAATGTTAAAGAAGTAGGAGGATTTTCTCCATCAGCTTTTTGAGTTATAGCGTTGAAATGGCCAGCCATTTTCCATTCAAAGGGAGTAAAAGGGTTTATGCATTCCTGACAAGTGCAATCCATGCCCCAGAAACCTGGCTTCAACCAGGCATCAATATTCGATGTGCAGTAGCAGTTTCACTAAGATTCCTTTCAAAAAGAAGAAAATACCAAGCGTTGCTTGGAGGGGCAAGCTGGGGGCTGAGAATTCAGCAGGAAGATGTTGCAATTACAGGTCAGAATCCAGAGGTCACTGGCTTGTTTGCCAATCTTCTTGCAAATCCTGAAAGATTGACTGCCTCTGGCTACACCTGTTCCTAATTTACTTGTCGAAACTAAGACTGGCACCTTTGCCCAGGAGACAGACTGTGGCTAACTGGAGAGATGAGGTGAGATGCTAGCAGGTGCCCTCAGAGCTCTGAGACGATCTTTGAGCCTCTGATCCAGTCAAAACTTGAGAAAAAAATAATAAATCTCATGTAGATGGATTTCTACAGATTTAGTATAGTGAGATTTTTTGGAGGATGATCAAAAGGAAAAATCCCATTTAACCCCTGGGGGAAAAAAAAAGTAAAGGAAGGCCCTAAATTTAAACCACTCTTTCTATTAGGGGACAAAGAAGTTTGTTATAGGTATTAGGGCTCACCTGGATGGACAAGATCTAGAGGAGTGAAAAATAGCTGAAAGGATATGGAAATAGCTAGAAGGTCAGATGGAACATCTGGATGGTTCTCTAATGTTTAGCAGCAACTATTGCAATTCTTTGGAAACTCTGAAAAATCTCCACCAATCCTGGTGTTTGCCAAGAGCCCCGGAATCCACTGGGAATGGGTGTCTATTGTGACTTCTGGAAGAAAATTGCTTCTCCTCACTTTCTCTTTCAAAGCTCAGGCAAGTTCCTCTTTTTGGGAAACTAACTGAACTGGAGCCAAACCAGGTGGGGAGGAGAGTCTAGTCAAGGGAGATCTAGAAGTGGGCGGTGGTGCCAGCCAACAGTAGACAACACCACACAACCCCAAACCTCTGAAATTCCTGGGGTTACCACCTCATTATGTGAGACAAATTGTTTATTCATTCAATAAATATCAAGTACTTGTTATGTACCAGGTATGGGGTTAGGTGATGGAAAAAGATTTAATTATGTAGAAGGAGTTTATTCCTGTTTTGTATGAGCTCACAATGAACTAAAAAGGACAATGAACCTATAAACCAAGGCAATGCATAGAATGGATTAGGGCCGTTCATGGACATTTCACATCTCCTGCAGGCACGAGCGTGGGGTGTACTTCTCCCCCTGAAGTCAGAAGAGGTTGTGTGACTTGCTTTGGTCAATGAAGTATGAGCAGAAGGGAAGCCTGAAACTTGCATCAGGAATGATGAAGGATCCATCACGTCTCTTTCCCCGACCTGGGTGTATTTGTCAAGATTAAGCTTGGAACAGTCTGAGTCCTGAGACATGATGAACAGCCAGGCTGCTCTTTGGAGAATATCAAAGAAAACTGATTAACCAAGGAGATTCAGCAGTGAGCTAAACAGATCAAGACCCAAACCTTCTTCCTATTGCTACATCTCTTTTCTTCCCTGTGTGTTTGATATAAATGCCCCCTTCTTTTGGTTGACTGCAGTTGATGATGGTGAACTACAGGATTGGTGAGGAGAGACTAACAGTTTTTTTTTTTGTAAATTGTTTTGAGATTATAATTAGACAGAAAAACACGATCAAAATAAAGATCCACAAGATCTTGAGGATTTATATACAATTTTAAGAGTGGTCAGGAAGCAAGATGGTTCACAGATTATTTGGGAGGAATTGATGAGCCTCCATTTGCTGTGTATCAGTCAAACCTATTTGTAGTGGGCAGGAATAAAAATGCAAATAGCCAAGATAGCACTTTATAATAAGATGAGGACAATCAATTTTTTTTCTTAGCTTAAATGCCTTCTTTTTTGGTCATGTACATATTTCTGATATATATTCTTCATATAAGTAAATACATATTTTCAACATTTGTACTATATTGTATGTACCATTTCATATATTTTCTTTATTTTCTTTCTCTTTTCTCTTAATAGACTATAAATATTTCTTATAGTATTTAAATATTCTTTTTCTGACCTAAAAATAGCACATTTGCATGTACAACCAAAACAGTTCATGAAATATTTATTATACACCCACAAACGGGAATACATCCTCTACACTGTTTTATGTTGGACATTTTTTGCTTGTTACAATGTGAACACCTTTTTGTATTATTATCTGCTATTCTAGGGCATCCCTTTTCATAACTGTGCTGTGTTCCATCATACGAGCATTATTTCTTTGGCTCATTCTCTGTAGGAAATTTATGAGCAAATATTTGTGCATATCCATAATTATTTTTTTAGACTAGGTAACTAGAAGTAAAATAGCTGGATCAAAGCAAGAGCACAGTTTTAAGGATTAGATATGTATTTCCTGTCTACCCCACAAAAGTTATTCCAGTATACACTGTCACTCACAATGTGACTTTTTTTCTCTCAACTTTTCTCACCCTTGCATTATATGGTCTTATTTTTTTTCTCAACGTCTTGTCCAACAAATATTAAATGTTACCTTGATTTAAACGTTTTCCATCACCAGCAATGGATGCAATTTGGAATCATGCTGCACTTCGCATTGCAAGTTCTGGGTCCAGGGGCTCCGGTCCTCCTGGCTGAATCCCATACTGTGCTCCTGAGCACAGCTCCAGGGTCTCTAAGTGCAGGCAGGCAGCTCCTTATCCAGCCCTCAACCCTGAGCTCAGCTGCTGACCACCAAGCCTGCAAGGCACGAGAATCCTTAAAAGTCTTTGGAAAAGAGGCCGGATGGGGCAGGGGGTGTTATGAGGAAGGGTTTTATTGAAGAAGAAATCAAGGGCTTTCTCAAGTTCACACACTAGTAATGGACAAATCTGAGCCCAGGACTTTGAACTCCATCCAATCCAGTAACTTTTCAGGACCTCAGAAGTCAAAGACAAATGTAAAGGGCTTGGGTTTGGTAGAAACAGCCTTGGGGCAATTCTCCCTTGACAAATATTCAGATAACCATTTTTGATGAAGATGAAATATTCATTCAACACATTGATTAAGCACCTACTACTGTACATAGGAAGGCAGTGTGGATACAGTAGTGACCAAGGGATCAAAACTCCTGTCAGGGGGATCTAATGACAATTTATTGAGCATACTGGTTTCCTGTAGTGTGGCTTCTGGGTTCAAATCTCAGCTCTATCACACACTAGATGGGCACAGTACTTAAACTCTCTGTTCCTAGGTGATCCCATATCTACAGTAGGGATAATGATAATACCTAATAGATAAAGTTGCAGATTAAATGAGTTGACACACACACAAGCTCAGCATGCAGTCAGTGCTTGCAAATACGCTAACCATGATCATTATCGTAATTCTCACATGGAAGTTGTACAGACAAAACCATTTACATTATTAATAATAATAGCTACTATTATTGAGCAACCAATGATTGCATGCCTGTAAATCAGCATGGACTTCAATGCCTTACATCTGTTGGCTCATTATGAATCATTAGTGTTTCCTAAGCTTCCTTGATACTGATAATCCTCTGGGAAGCTTCTTAGAAAAATATTCCCAGATTCTTCAAACTCCCTGAGTCAGAATTTCCTCTTAGAGAGTCTTAGGAATCTATGTTGTTTTTACTGTGGTAAAGTATACAAACATAAAATTTACCACTTGAATCATTTTAAAGTGGATAATTCAGTGACATTATGTATCTTCACGTGGTTGTGTGACCATCACCACGGTCCATCTCCAGAATGTTTCATTTTCACAAACTGAAATTCTATATCCAGTAGACACTAATTCCCCATTCCCCTTCCCCCCAGCTCCTGGCAACCACCATTCCACTTTCTGTCTCTAAGAATTTGATTTCTCTAGGTACTTCATACAAGTAGAATTATGAATAGCAATCCAAAGAGTGGGTCCTTTAGCTACATAAAATCACAGCAGAGCCCAGGGGGCCAGGATTTGCCATTTTGCATCTGGCTTATTTCACTTAGCATAATATCTTCAAGGTTCATAGCTGTTAGGGTGGGTATCAGCATGAGTTTTGAGGCCAAATACTATTTAATTCATGTAAATACCACATTTTGTCTATTGATCCATTAATGGACATTTGGGTTGCTTTCACCTCTCAGAAGTTTCCCCTCTGACAACACCCCACGGCAGCAGGAAACCATTCATTGCTTTTCTGGCTTTGCCGTGGGTAAGCCATCAGACAAATTTCGACTAGACAATGAATCTTGATACCTGTTGTCTTCACCTATAAAGGGGGTCATTCATCAGGCTGAGTGAAGATTACTTCATTCCTATCAAGCAGTGCTTTCCCAGGGTCCCCACGTGCTGTTGACCGAAACAGTTGTAGGCCTGCTCTACTCTTCCCCTCCAAGACTCTGTGCCTTGCTCCATGCTGGGAGTCATGGGGCTGGCCATACTCTTGGGCATGTGTCCAAAGGCCATGCTGGCTGTGGCTGTGGCACCCTGGGCTCTGCTGTGGTTTTGTGTAGCTAAAGGACCCACTCTTGGATTGCTGTTCATAATTAAGACACAGACAAATAACAGCCAAGTTGAATGCATGATCACCTGGTGCCAAATTGAATGCATGATCACCTGGTGCCAAGTTGAATGCATGATCACCTGGTGCCAAGTTGAATGCATGATCACCTGGTGCACAAGATGCTTTCACTTAAAAGCTGCTGCCTGAAGAAGAGCCACTACTTCCAATCCATGCCCACACATAGCTGCCGCCACCTTGAATGGCTAGTCAGTGTGGCTCTAGTTCCTTCTTCATTGTGGCTCACTCCTGCTGCTTTAGGAGATGTGCTGGGGCTCCTCCACTAGAAAATGCCTTGCCTGGGGAACAAAAGTCAGAAATTTAGTGAAAACCTGGAATGTAGTTTTTCCTGTAGCATCTCTACGCTAGGTTTAGGAGAAGGAAATCTTTTCATCGGTTTTATCTTTCTCCTTTCCTAACACCACAAAGGAAACCAAGTCATTTGCCAGAGATTGCTGGTTGTCCCTGCCCACCTCACCCCCACCCCCAAGAACTGCTATAGCCATAGAAATTGGAGATGGACATGTCTAATGCATGAAAGACGACATTTCTCAGCTTCTCCTGCAGTTCTGGGTCAGCATGTGAATAGATTCTGGCTGATGGGAGGTGAGTAACATTGAAGGAGTGTGCAAACCCATTTCTTTTCTGTTTTCCTATCAATTAAAACAAGGATAGTTTATTTTGAACCAATAAGCCCAGAGGACGAAGGAACAATGAGATGGAAGGAGCCTGGACCCCTGGATGTCCCCGGCAGAGCATAGACATCTGTCCTCCACAGTGTTACACAAGAAATAAGTGTGTATATTCTTATCTCTGTTATGGAAACCAAACTGATATTCTAATATAATACCCTTCAGTTGGAGAGAAAAGGGAAAGGGAAAAACTGGGAGGAGAGAGGAGAGAGGTAGGCAGGAGGAGATGGGATGTGTGTATCGATGAAATAACTGGCCAGGTAGATATTTTATATTATTCCATTCCTAAAGCACCATGAGGCTCAGTCTCCTACCTGGAGATTAGAAAACCACAATCAATCTTTCTGTTGATTATTAAGTGAATGTTTGATAGAGGCATAAGCATTCATGAAACTGGGGTTATATACTTGTGTTAGTAAGATTCTCAGTGTGATTGATCAAAATACCTGTCAAGAACAACTTAGAGGAGGAAACGTTTATTTTGGGCTCACAGTTTCAGAGGTTCAGCCCATGGTTGGCTGACTGCTGCTGTGGGCCTGAGGCAGATCAGGGCAGAGGAAAGCTTCTCACCTCGTGGTGGTCAGGATGCAGAGAGAGGGTGAGAGATGCCAGGGATATGCCCTTAGTCACCCACCCTCTCTAGCCACATCCCACCTGCCTGCAGTCACTACCCAGTTAGACCTTTCAGATTACCAATCCATCAAATGGATCAATCCACTGATTAGGTCACAGTTCTCATAATCTAATCATTTTACCTCCGGCATTAATATAAGAGCTTTTGGTGGGGACGGGGATACCTCATATCCAAAGCATAACAAGACTATACCCCAAATCAAATATAAATTATTTTGAGATTATTCCTAAAAGAAAAATGTATTCACTGACTACCTCCCAGTGAGGCCTGAATTCCTCATCCTACTTGGATGGTCATCTTAGCTCTTAGTAGATTGGCAGTTAATTAATGCTGATGGCTGCCAGGGGCCATGCCTTCTAATACTCGCATCCTGGTGTAGTCCCTTCCCCTTAATCTGAGCTGGTCATGTGACTTGACCAAATCAACAGAATGTGGCAGAAGGGAACCGATGCTGGTTCCCAGTTTTCGCCTGAAGTCTTGGCACTTTCCGACTTTGCCCTGCTGGAAGTCCTGAGCAAACTGTGTAAAAATGCCAGCCATGGTGCTGGAGATAGCATGTGGAGAGGGAGAGGCCAGTGTCCTGGCACCCCAACGGAGCCCAACCCCAGCCAATCCACTACTGAATGCAGTTACAGGAGTGCCACTGGCATGCCCAGAAGAAATACAGAAGTCTAACTGCAGACTCGTGAACAAATACGATTGCTGTCTTAAGCCAGAAGGTGTTCTGATGGTTTGCACACAGCAATAGATAAATGAAGCACTGAGCTTTCTTGAGTCTTATGGAGCTCCTCTTTATGGTCTCTAAGTGGAATTTTCTCAAATTCCATTGGCCACATTATATTCTGTTTTGAACCAATCAGGGCTGCCAGATTGTGTGGGTTGGGTCCTGAGATGGAGAACTCTGCCTAGGGGGCCAATAGGGACTGCTTGCCTGGCCTCTACCTTGAGGGGGCACTTTTTCTAAAATTGAATGAAGATACTTTATGGGCTCTGATAAAGGGTACCCTGTGGATTCAAATCCAGAGTTATAGCCAGGGACATAACTCAGATAGAGCACTTGCCTCATATGTACACAGCCCTGGGTTTGATCCCCAGTACTGCAAAAATTAAATCAATCAATCAATCAATCAATCAAACATTGTAGACCTGGCCTTCAAAGGCCCCCCCCCTTTTACTATCCTTTAACTGCCTAATGACCCCTCTTCATCACCCCTGGCCAGTCCTGGCTTTGCTGAGTTACCCTGCCCCCACTGTCAGATGTGCCCATCCTGCCTCCCAGTCCATCAGCAGCGATGCATACAACGTTCCCGAATTGGGGCTGTGCTTCTGAGGGGGACATGAATCCTGCCATCCGCCCTCCATGTCCTCAGGCACCAGGACCTTGGGTCTTATAAACCTCAGAGGAGCTGATGTTGGCTCAGAGGCTCGTGTTTTGGGGATCTCCAAGCCAGTTAGAGTCTGCGGGCTGGCAAAGCCACCTCACGTTCTGCTTTGTGCGTGGAGGGTCCAGCCCAGGGAGCCCTGGAGCTGCTCTGCCCCCGGGCGGGGGAGGGGATGGGGCTTCACCAGACAGAGGTCCATTTTCACTCCAGTGAAAATTCTTCTCCTTACCCTTCGTAGCACAAACAGAAAGTGAAATGTTCTAATACGCTGTTCAGATGGACGACAGGGACATGGGATACACGTTGTCGAACTTTGTAATCTTACCCTTCATTAAATATTCAACACAGATATTTGATCTCTTCCTTTTCTCAGCTCCCCCGCCACCCCTCTTCCTCTGTCTCTTCCTTTGTTCCTCTCGCCCACCTGCTCCCCCCCCCCCCGACATTTCACCAGCCTTCTGGGAAATGCTGAGCTGACTGAAAGTCACTTTCCTGTCAGGGACAAAGCCAGGGGAATTCCTAGATGTGCCATTAGGGGACAAAGGTATCAATTGACTTCTGTGAGCCAGGACTCTTTATGGGAAGGGCAGTTGCAGGTGGGTGGGATTGAAGGAGGCATGACCTTGACCTGGCCTTTACTGTCATGCACCAAGCTATGGGGAAAAATGATGAGGTGCTCACCTGAATGCATGCTGGGTAGGGATGGGATATCCAGACAGATGTCCTGTGAGCAGGTGGGCTGTCCCAACAGAGTGACCAACCAGCATCTCAGGGGACCACCTTATTCAGAGCAGCAGGTAATCCAGTAGTATCCAAATCAACTGTTACTAAAGTGGATCCATTTGACCTAGTGGATCTCTTCAAATATTGAAGGACAAGAGGCCTCTTGAATTAGGACTGAATCAAAAATGTTTGGCTGGGATAATAGTTTGTCAACTATATGGTGGGACCTGCAAAATAGAAGTAGCAGTAATGATATTTCATATTGTTAGAAAGTAATAATTGCTACTTTTAAGCAAATAAGATGGTTAAGCACTATTATCTCATTTTAAATTATTTATTTATTTTATTGTATCTATTTAAGGCATACAACATAATGTCTTGATATACATTCCAAACATATTCATTATCTCATACAGTTACCTCCATTTTGGGGCAAGAACACCTAAAACTTATTCTTTGGGCAAACCCCAAATACAGCCCTATAGTTCTCATGGTGTGCATTAGATCTCTAGATTTATTTACCCTACATATCTGCATACTACAGCATTATTTACAATAACTAAGATACAGAAACACTGAAAGTTTCTATTGATCAATCCATGAATAAAAAAACCTATATTCAGTGGAACATGATTTAACCTTAAAAAGGAGATCCTGCCTGCCACTTTCCACAACATGGATGGGCCCAGAGGACATCATGTTAATATAGAAAGAAAAACTCTGCATAAAAAAAAAACAATACTGAATACACAGAGATAGAGAATAACACTGTGATTACCAGAGGAGACAGGATGAGAGAGAAAATTTGGAGGCCAAAGGATATATTGTCTCACTTAATCATAAGAACCCTATGAAATAGGTAGTCTGTGGTTTTGGTTGAACACTCATTCAATGCAATCTCATTTCATCATTGCAACAGTTCTATGAAATAGGTGGTGTGAACTTTTGCAGATAGAAGATCCAAAGCTCAGAGGGTTTAAATAACTTTTGTAAGGTGATAGGTCATCAAGCTGAGATTCAAACTGGATCCATGAGGCTCATACTTGCCTTCTTTCCCACCACTCCACCCTCCTCCCTAAGCCACGAGCATTGCCAGAAGACAAGGCTTCCTCAGAACAGGCAGGTGTTTAATCACTCTCTTCTCCACCTGGTGTCCAGGGCTGACCCTGCCGGCATTACTACAGACCAAATTCTTCCAACTTCTGCTGCTGTCCTGGAATTCTGACCTTTAAAGTTTTGAGAAATTCTAGAATAAAGTGAGGTTTGTTAGATCAAGTCACTTTAGGCAGATTCTTTTGTTGAACTCTGTGTCCAGCGGGGAGCATCCTGGGGCTGGTGTGCAGGGCTGGGCTGGGCGATGGGAAGAGGCCTCTTTGCTCTTTCTGCCCAGGTGATTCTCTATAGTTCTCCAGGATGCAAGGAAAGAGGGATGCCTGATTTGGGATTTGGAGGGTATTTGGGGTGTCCTCAAAATGTACTTTTTAAAACTCAAGCATGATTTCACCCCCAGGTCTCATTAAGGCCATGAGCACAATCTAAATAAGGCACAATAGAGGCAGTTGCCATTCCAGATGCATTTCCTTCATCCTGCAGAGATGATGGGTATTTTGTAGGCAGACAGTATTCTCTTCCCTTGACCACCTTAGTAGGAGCTCTGGAGGGGTGGCTTCAGGGGCAGGGTTGACACAACAGGTGATGAGAGTCAGCCAGTTGGGTTGTACCTGCTGCAGAATGTCCTGTCCATTAGCATGCATGCAATGCTCTGCAGGTTGACATCAGAATAGTTTTCTCTTGATGTTCTTCATCTTGGAAGCAATTCAAAAAGGATGTGGGGGGGGGGAG
>NW_025999932.1:36099477-36206237 GCF_001458135.2 Marmota marmota marmota
GAGAGAGAGAGAGAGAGAGAGAGAAAAAAGAAGAAGGAGGAGGAGGAGGAGGAGGAGGAGGAGGAGGAAAATGTATAGGAAGTTAGTTTTATTTCCTTTGTGATCAAGAGGTTAGTCACACATGACAATCTGGAATAGGAAAGTAGATAGAATTTTTATCTATTTATACTTTTTTTTCTCAATCCATGTAGAATAAGCATAATCATAAACACACTGGCATGAACCACTTAGAAACGCTGTGTGGTCACAGCCCTTGGTTACCTCTGAAGAAATGACATCAGCCCCTGTCTACCCTGGGTACTCTGATATTGTGCCCGAGTGAAGCCAGAGAAATGGGCCAGAAGAGACCTCCCAGGAGACCTAGGATCCTGGTGACTTTATGTGTCCCCAGAAGGGAGGGGGACATATCAGGTTGAAGCTGGAACATTTAGACCTTAAACAAGGCTCCTAACCCCTCAGGGTGCCCTTTGTCATCTGTGAACTGATGACCATTAAAGATAATAATGGAAATGACACTTCTCTCCAAGGAAGCTACAAGTAATAAATAATATGTGTGGCAATGTTCCATCAGCCCTAAAGTCCTTAGGTAATTTTACATATGAGGAGCTATATCCCCATAGCATCAAGGAGAGTGCCACCCGCAGAGGATGCCCTGGGTCCCAATACATTTATAATGTTACTTTATAGCTACATAAAAGGCATAGTTATTGTTTTAGAGCAGCTTATAAACATTTAAAATGTCTTTCTTTGTGTCTGATAAAACTGTGAACCCTTTCTCTTTCAAAAACCAATAAAGTATAACAAATCCAGCAATTGGCAAAAATAAAGTGTGTTAATGCATACATCTAATAACACTTTACATGCAATTTCTGGGGCTTGTCATCTGCTCTAACACCTATCCCGGCTTAAGAAAATGGTCCTAGAGACACAGGCTTCAGCTCTCCAATTGAATTCTGGGAGAGAAATAGACTGTGTAGAGAAATGAGTGCAATAACGATGTTTAGCACCAGCCTGAGAAAACCCCTAGAGGGAACATCTCTGGGGTAGTGATGTACTCATATAGTGCTCTTGAAAAGAAAAAAAATAGTGGATGTCTGATTTTAACGGGTCTAAATTAAAATGTGCACAGCTGAAAGAACAAGTCTTCCCCATATAAGCAGCCACTCTTCAGCTCAATGAACTTTTATGCAAAAAGTCGCAGTGCCGATGGACACCTGAATCCTCTCCCCTCCACAAAAGGGCTGCTATCCGGTGACGGCTGCGAGGTCCCCTTACCACAGGGCGAGGCTCCTCCAGGTCGCTCGGATGCCTGCTCAGAGCCCAGCTTATCGGGGCATCTTGGAGCTCTTGCCAAGGGCCCTGGTCACATCTCGCTGTTCTGGATTTTATCTTGAGAAGCACACACGTTTTGGTTGAGGGGTGTCTCTGTTAAGTAGGATTTCATTTTGGAACCAGAGAATTCAGCACCAGGGCCAGCTCAGGCAAGGTGGACATGTAAACATCCAATCATAGAGCAAGTCCAACTGATCGAGACCACGTCCAGAGAAGGAAAATGAAAAGGAAAGAAAATAACTGAGCAGGTAAAGCATTGTCACACTGTCCCCATCCAATCAGGGTCTCCCATCGCAGAACACCCAAGGCACTTGGACGAATGATTCCTAAGGCCAGCCAGGGCGCTTGCCTTTGAGCTCACAGCGCACGACCTTCTGTCTTCAGATTGTCTATGGCACCTCAATTATTGGAGGTAAGTATCCCCCCAAGGAGAGATGCGCACGTCGCCAGTCTGACCCAGGCGGCACTCGCTGGGATTCCAGAGATCCGAGCCTCCTGGAAGGCAGATGGCGCGGGGCCTGGATGTCGACTCCTCTACCTCCAGCTAGATCAAGTGGCGGCAGTGCAGGCAGCTGGAAGCTACCCACAGAGAGAAATCGAGCACCATGTTCAGAAAGATCCACTCCATCTTTAGCTCCAGCCGGCAGAGGAAGGCTGCTGCGGAGAGCCCCTACTGCAACGGAGCCGGTCCCACCGTGAGGCTCATTCGCAGCAGCTCCATGTACGTGGTCGGGGACCACGGCGAGAAATTCAGTGAGTCCTTGAAGAAGTACAGAAGCACGAGCAGCATGGACAGCAGCCTGTACTACCCTCCCCAGGAGGAGGACCGGGCCTGGATGTATTCGCGCACCCAGGACTGTCTGCAGTACCTGCAGGAGCTGCTGGCCCTGCGCAAGAAGTACCTCAACAGCTTCAGTGACCTCAAGGCCCACCGCACGCAGGGCGTTTCCTCCACCTCCTCCAAATCCTCCAAGGGAGGCAAAAAGGCCTCTGGCCAATCCTCCTCCAAAGAAATAAAGGTAAGTGCTGCGCGGTGGGGTGGTGCTCCTCTGCAATCCCAGAGGCTCTGGAGGCTGAGGCAGGAGGATCGCAAGTTCAAAGCCAGCCTCGGCAATTTAGCGAGGCCCTGAGCAGCTCAGCAAGACTCTGTCTCTAAATAAAATATAAAAAAGGGGCGGGAGAATGTGCTCAGTGGTTAAGTGCCCCTGGGTTCAACTCCTGGTAAAAAAAAAAAAAAATACTGCTGAGCTGCGCAGTTTAGATGGGAGCTCTTTCAGGAGTTGTGAATACCTGTTGCAACCGTCTGTCTAATCCATGGACTTGCTTAGTAAGTCAGACCCACCCCAAGCAATGGGTCAGTAGTCCTTAAAGACTCCCTATGGCCAACTTCCCAGTCTGGGATTGGTGGCTAATCCCTTGCTTATTTTAAAAGCTAAGGACACAGGAAGAGCAATTTAATGGCATCAATAGCGCACCCAGGTGGGAAGGGCAGGGACTGGGTGCCAGGTGGTTCTGAATTTGCATCCTCCATCTGTCACTTACAGCCCAATTAACAGAAGAGATAATGCTTCATGGCATTTGGATGATGACCAATGATTTCTCAGCATTTTATTGCGATTTCTTCAAATGCTATTATGATCACATTTTAAAATCCCAGGGAAAAGTGATTTTTTTTTTTTGCATGAACTAGATGATTTCAAATATCTAGGTGCTTAGTCCCAGGCCAGTCTAACTACCAGGGGATTCGTCCAGCAGTACCTTGGGCTCAGGTGTTCCAGTGGCTCAAGTAAGGCACAGAGAGAGTCTCTGGCTTGCAGGAAGTTGCCAGATGAGTTTGCTGGACACTGGAGGCCACAAACATGAAATTAATGAAAGAAAACATGCATGTATTTTGTCACTTATACTTATCACAGAGTTTTGTAAATGCTCTTTTATTTAAATAATGCCAGTGTGAAAGGTAGAGAGGAAGTCCTGTATCATGGAAGGTAAACTAAGGCTCAAGGACCCTATCTTGTCCTACATCTTGCATGTGACTCACTAGGTCATCTGATTCCAGTTATGACCCCCCCCATCCACTTACTTACTCTGTTCTTTATTTCTTCCAGTTTATTTAGTTTATTTTTAATGCCTATAATTTGAGGGTCTTTGGCTGAATATTTCCATTTTTTGCAATGGCTGGACTAGAGGGTCTCCAGAGCCGGCCTGCTTCCCACTCCCTCGCTGTCTTGCCAGAGTGTCCTGCAGCATCCAAGGTGCATTAATGTTGAATGACCGATTGGACTGCTATCAAATCTCTAGGGCTTGGCCCAACCCAACAGGTTTCAGCTATCTGCATTTAATACCAGGTGGGAGCCATTTAAATAATCGTTTAACTGCAAAAGTATGTCAGTGTTGGGATTTCTACAAAAGCCTCCTAGATCTGGATCCCCTGCTGATCCTGTGGTCAGCCAGCTGTAGATTTGTGGGACAGATGTCTCCTACTTTGGGGCCAGCTTTGATGACAGAGAGGTTGGCAGGGCCTTTGGACATCTTTCCAGATTGAGTATTTTTCGGTTCTGAGCTATGGTTAGATTCCTTCTGGGCTCTGTGCCCTGCAAAGGGAACCAACCCTTGTGGGACCTAGCGTCCTTCCTGCTGAGCTATCTGTGAATGGAGGAAAGGGAGAGAAGTAGAACAGCCATCTCTAGCTTTATGAAGTGGCTGTGAAGAGGGGCACAGACATGTACCATGCATGGATCTTCTGAGAAGATGCCTCTTACCATGGTGTCAACAGGGGAAAGTCTTAAAAGGACATTGAAGTCAATCAGACCAAGGTATTTCTATTCACAAGCTGTGTGCCTTTGTCAAATGAGGTTTACCTTTCTGGGCCTCTATTTCAGTAGCACAGACATGGAAATGATAATATCCCTTGTGAGGAGTCAGTAACATCTTGCATGTGACTCTAGCTGGTACTTCTGGATACTCTAGTGTTGACTGACTCAGAATGTTAGGTGCAGAAGGCTGGTAATCTTCGGATGAGCTGCTTTCCTCCCGGTGGCTCCTCCAGAAAGAGCCGCCTACTGAGCTTACTGTGCAAGAATGTGTGTGGTCTCTGCAGAATAGGTCTCTGTGCACTTCAGAGGCAGCCGCCAGGAGGCTCCTCCCCTCTGGAATGCCATAGCCTTCCTCTTTGGTAGTAAACCCTGCTGGTGCTCAAGGGTTAAAGCAAGCCCTGTTCTTTTCCCTGTCTCCTTATTATGGAGACACAGAAGGTGGTTTTATTTAGAACTAGAGTCATTGCAGATGGTATTAGTTAAGATGAGGTCATGCCAGAGAAAGGGGACACTAATCCAATACAACTGCCGTTCCTAATAAGAAGATGGCTTTGTGAAGATGCAGAGACCCAGGGAGAGGGCCATGTGGAGGCTGGAGTGATTCAGCCACAAGCCAAGGAGCTACTGGAAGTTGGGAGAGTGGCCTGGGACACGCCTTCCCTGGCACCGTCACTTGGAAACACATGTGTTTGGAAATACATGGACTCATCTATAGAACTAGCTCTTTTCTGTTCTCCAGACTTAGAAGTTCTCTCTGTCCCAGCACTCACCATATCCTACTGTGGTTTGTTGAAATGCGTGTCTCCCCGGGTGGACTGCACTGAGACTGGGGCACTTAAACTAGAAACGGTAACTTTTTCATTTTTCTCTCCCTGGAGCAGTGGACACCACTCAGCACTCATAGATGCTTTGTGAACTTCAAGTCTGCTGTCTTTTTTGCCATAGGTAGCTGGGAGCTGGCCTTTATGTAGGGAGTGAGCCGTGTTCTAAGTGACCCAAGACACATGGCAGCTCCTCCTTCCTTCTCTCCAAATATCAGCCCCTTGCCTGGCCGCAGAGCCCAAGTCTCCTTGCCTGTTCCTCTCTTGCAAGTAAGATGGCTTTTAAATTATTTTGATTAAGAGCCACAGAACTCCTACATATATTTTAGATATTGACTTAGTTTACCTAAACATACAATCAAAATAAAATTGTCATGAAATGGACTTAACTCCTTTTCTTGCTTAGCACTCTGATGTTTTTCAAAGTATACTATTTCAAAATTTGGTCATGGCATGCTAACTTGATTTCACAAGGTACTACTGGGTCAAGATCTATACTTTTTTAATGCTCTGAAGTAAGGCATTTTAATTGAAAGGCTACTGGTGTCTCAGGCATGAAGCACCAGGGTGCCCGATGGTCCGCCATCCCAGCTCCCTGGAGATACCTTGAGCCTAGAAGGGCACCCATGTGGGTCAAGGGAAGGAAAAAATGTGGGTAAACCAAAGGGAAGGTGAGCCTGGGAAGTGCCCCTGGAGTCACATATGGCCCTGTGGGATCTGTTTCTCCCTCAGAATAAGAAGTTGTCACAAAAAATGAAAGAAACATACTTTCTCCAAGATTTTAATTAAAATCAGAACAACAAAAATCCATATGTGATCATTTTTATGATTCTATGTTGGGCATGAGCTACAGTTTGGGATTCATTATTTGGGTGCTCAAAGGTTCGAATTTCTAATACAGGGCACAATGTGCAGCGCAGTGGGACAGCATATTTGAAACAGGTCTTGTCCTGTAAAGTAGAGTCTCTGAACCAACAGGGCGAGATCCTCCTCTGGGCACCTTGGGTGTTTCCGACAGTGAAGAGAAACAGTGACAGTGTCCTCCACACCTGCTTCCACTGCTTCTGTGCCACAGCCCAGGCACCATCAGGAACAACCCACAGCTAATCATCCTCCAAATCCCACATGCTAGGTATCAGCCCATCCTACAGATGGGAGAACTGGGGCTCAGAGACATGGTGGAGCAGTTATGTGAGGCCAAGTTCCCAATGAACAAAGAGCCACGATGTAAAGTCAGTCTGTGTCGTGCCAGAATTCACCCTCTAGTAGATGTCCCATAGCACCTTTCACCTGGGGAACATTTTTTTTTCCAGTGCTGGGAATAGAACCCAGTGCGTGGGAGGCAAACACTCTTCCAGCTGAGCTATATCCCCAGCCCAGGGAACATTTTTTGAGCCTGTATAACATACAAGATGTCAGAGTGTGCACCTCAGGACTCACTGAGGACACTGCTCTCTATCCTGCCCACTTGGGCATACCTGAGTCAGGGAGAGGGGGTCAGGGAGGTACCCACCTGCTATACTCATGGTGCTAGGAAGGTGTTTTAGTCAGCTTTTTCACTGCTGTGACTTAAAAGACCTGACCAGGGCCATTATAGAGGAGGAAAAGTTTATTTGGGGGCTCATAGTTTCAGAGGTCTCAGTTCAGAGACAGCAGGCTCCATTCTTTGGGGCTCGTGGGAGAAGAATGTGGTGGAGGGAAGCCGAGACCTCACTCACCAGTTCCAAACTATATATCCCAAGACCACACCCCCAGTGACCCACTTCCTCCAGCCACATCCTACCTGTCTTCAGTTACCACTCAGTTAATCCCCATCAGGGGATTGATTCAATGTTGGATTAAGACTCTTATAATCCAATCATTTCTCCTCTAAACCTTCTTGCATTGTCTCACACCTGAGCTTCTGGGGGACACTTCACAACAGAAGGAGTCTCCCAAAGGAGACTGCCTGACCTGGGCTCCCTTCACCCAGAGAAACCTGGCTGGAAAGAAGTGACCGAAAGGCCTGGCTTAAGTTGTCTCCTCTCCATGGGTCTGTAAAATTTCCCTCACATAGCTACCCCTGATTTCATTTCACCCCAGGTCTTCACAGCACGGGAATATTGAGTTTGTTCTCTTCTCTTGGAAGAGAGCTGGGGAAGTAGTGCAGGCCCAGTCACCATGGGTAGGTACTGTTTCCTCAAATCATTTCCACAAAAGTATGTTCAAACCTCCAGCTCATTTCACAAACATCTGAGATGAGCCACACACCAGAATAATGAAGTAGCAGTAGAAATTGGAAAATCAGGAGAGGAAAAAAAAATCCACAGAAAATCAAGACCACTCAAAAAAATTTGCAGAGCAAATTTGCAGGGAAATGGCTGGATTCACTTCAAAATTCTGATGATCTAAAAAAGGACCATATCTATTGCTTAGGGGAAGGGAGATTTTTTTCCCCCTAACTTTGAATTCTAATGCTTCTCATATGGTACTTGATACAGGGAATTTTGTGTGATGGGATTGGTAATGAACTCAATAATATTTTAGTAGTCATTCATTAATAAATCATTTCTTCATTCATTCATTCATTCATCAACTCACACTTATCATCCCTGTCTGCAAGGGGGGCTCATGGTTGAGAGACAGCAAGGCATAAAACCAGCACAGAGCTCCCTCTGCAGTTTCTCAGAGCCCCTGCGGTGACAACTGCCCCAGCCTTGAACCCAGTCTTAGCAAAGGCTTCAGGATTATCCTTGAGTCTGAGGCTTCTGCCACTCTCTCTGAGCCCAGGGGTAGACTTGGAGGCCTGAGATATGCATGGAGCACAGGTTCTTCCAACAGTCTATCAAAATCCCCTAAAGATGTGGTTCTCCCAGAGAAAACTATACCAAGTTGTCCCCTAGTGTTTCTTGCAAACACGCCCCACCATGTCCTGCATGTTAGAAAGCCAAGTGTTCTGTCTGTGATTTGTTCTGGGGTCACCCAAATAGTCTACCTCTGGGACAGGCCTGTTTGCCTCTCCTGCCTTACTGTTTATTTTCATTTCTTTGAGCTCCAGCCCAGCCACCCACATCGTGAGGGGCTTGGAGCATTTGACTTCTCTCTCTACTCTCCTTCTCATAAACATCACTTCTCTCAGTGTCCTTTGTAAAAACAAACAGCAACAACAACAAACCCCCTTTAATTTATATACATAAAACTCACCCTTCTAAAGCATACAAGGCAATGGTTTTGAGTCTATTCATGGTGGTGTCGCTTTCACCACTGTCTAACTGTAGAACATTCTCATCACCCATTCCAACTTTTGGGGGGCATGTGTCAAATAAACATAACATTAACCATTTTCAACATAGCACCTTGTCATTCCTTAAGTGGGTGCTTTCTAGTGTTCTCAAATTATAGGTAATAACGTGTGTTTACTGTTAATAATTAGGCACTTTTCTTTAAACAATTTTGCATCATTTAAATTTTTTTTTGTAGTTGTAGATGGACAGAATGCCTTTATTTTATTGGTTTATTTTTATGTGGTTCTAAGGATCAAACCCAGTGACTCACGCATGCTAGGCAAGCACTCTGCCTCTGAGCTACAGCCCCAGGCCTGCATCAATTTTTTAAGAAAGTGAAAGTATATAATACTAAGTAGCTTTCAAATTGTTAATTGCCAGACACTAGATTCCATGAACTTTTCCAGTTTACAATTTATACAAACCCATGACGACTCATTCAAAAGGCAATTAAACCTTAACATATTTTAAAACACTTTATAAAAGTATTACTCATAGAGCTGGGTAGGTGGCCCATGCCTGTAATCTCAGTGGCTCGGGAGGCTGAGGCAGGAAGATCCCAAATTTGAGGTCAGCTTAGCGAGGACCTAAGCAATTTAGGAAGTAAAAATAAAAAATAAAATGGGCTGAGGAAGTAGCTCACTGGTACAGTGCCTCTGGATTTGGTTCCTATTACCAAACAAAACAAGTATTGCTAGTAGTGTACTGGAAAATGAATTCCTTAAGAGATCATAGAAGTTTTATAAATACTCTATTTAGGAATCAGGAGAATTTTTTTAAATAAAAGGTCTGACAATTATTTCTTTAAAATAATCTTTTTAAGTGAGATACTTTTAAAAATATTTTTAAAATATGTTCTAATTAGTTATACATGACAGTAGAATGCATTTTGATACATTATACAAAATGGAGCACAATTTCTCATTCCTCTGGCTGTACATGGTGCAGACTCACATTAGTAGTGTAATCATACATGTATATAGGGTAATAATGTCTGTCTCATTCTACTATTTTAAGTGAGATACTTTGAAATTTAAAAATGATGGCTGGGGTGTAGCTCAGAGATAGAGCACATACTTAGTATGTGCAAGGCCCTGCGTTAGATCCCCAGAACTGCCACCCACCCACTGTTAAAAATTACCAAACTATTTTTTAGTATATGATTCAGTGTCATTCAGTACACTCACAATGTTAAGTAGCCATCACCACCACCCATTCTAGAACTTTGCCACCATCCCAGTCAGAAACTCTGTGCCCACTCATTCCTTATCTACTACCCTGGTCTCTATTCCACTTTCTATCTTCATGAATTTGCCCATACCAGGTACCTCCTATGTGGTCACATGCCACTTAATGACAGGGCCACATTCTGAGAAATGTGACACTAGGCCACTGTGTCATTGTGCAAATACCATAAAGCATCCTTACATCAACGAAGATAGCTCAGACGTCACTAGGTGATACAACCACATGGGACCACCGTCATCCATGTATGTGGTCTGTTGCTAGCTGACATGTATCTGTGCTTCTGTGTCTGATTCATTCTACTGACCACAACATTTCAAGGCTCATCCATGTTGTAACAGGTGTCAGAATGTGGGACTACCCTGTCTCTGACAAGATTGCTTACTGGCATTTGGGGTCCTCACTGAGGACTACCCTCTATACTTTAGAGCTAGATGATCAGGTACACCGCCAACATTCCACTACAAGGACAGGGACATATAGGTGGACTGTGGATTGGGTGGACCACAGAGAAGAGCCTCAGGAATGTTGGTTGTGGAGCCAGGCCAGGATTGGGGAGGGCTTTTGGAGCAGGCTACAGCATCCTGTGAAATCCCATGGACCTCCCAACCCCACCCATAGACCCCCATGCAGCCCAGATGATTTAGGCTAGAGATTTTCCAAGGCCAGGATTACTGGTCACCCACCAGTCAGAAGAAACCTCATTAATTCTTCCCTGGATCATGCAACTCTGAGCAGCTGGGATTCTTGGTATGTCTGCCTGGATGAACTAGTTGCAAAATGTACTTGACTAAAGAAATTCATCTACTATAAGAATGACTTCAAAAGAACTAGTTGCATTCTGGCAAAAGCCTCCCCAAAGTGATGGGTTTTTATTTAAAATAGTTTCATTCTGACAACAGTTAGTTTGCAGAATCAATTTTCACTTGAGTTCCCTCAGTCTTGATTTACAAAATAGGATCACGTCAATAACAGGTAGAAGGCTCTTTCTCTTCAATGGCAGTAGGTTCTGAATCCAATTAATCTACAAACAGATTAAATCATCCATAGATAAATTAAATATAGCATGAGAAGCAGATTCTGAATCTGTTTTGCACTGCCGGGAATTATTCTTTGGATCTGTTGGGGACACTTCTGCAAATACAGTGATATTAGAGGCAGATTTTCCGTGAGCATGGGTTAACTAGGGGATGGGGGGAGTCTCTCTCACTTGGCTCATCTCTAGTTTGCAGAGTTGAAAGGCAGTAAAAATTCAATATGAGCTGCAAAGAATATTCCATTATGCTTGGCAGAGCTCTCTGCTAGATGGCAGACAGTGTAATAATGATTGATAACGCAGCGTGTGATTACTACAAGCCCTCAGTCAAGCCGCAGGATGTGTAATTATATTTCCTAATCTACCCTAAAGCACAAGCTGTTTGTTCTGCTTAGAAACAACACTTCTTCCACTCCCCTTCCTCTCTACCTGGCTAACTCCTTGCCCTGTGAGCACCTCCCAGGAGACTTTTCTCATAGCCACACTCCATCTCAGTGGGTTTTCCTCCTCCCTGTGTCTGAGTCCTTCCCCACACTCACACAGCCACTATAACAGCTCATTTGCTTCTCTTTGCCACTGACTGTGAGCTCATTGAGTCCAGACTCTGCATCTTATTGATCTTTTTATCTTGAATCTCTAGCACAGTTCCAGACACACGGTAGATGCTCAATAAACCAAAAGCCTGAGAATCTCCGTTTTCAAAGAAAGAAACTGTTATGAAGTTTGATGGAAAATCCAGAAAAGCCCTAGTTTTGTATTTTCTTCTTTTCATTTAATGTTATATATTGTAGGCTTTTGACCATCTTTACTTTTTGTAAACAAAAGTTGTGAAGACAAAAAATTTTTAATAACTATTTTAGACAATTATCAAACATTATAAATCAATACTTCTTACTCTATGATCCATAAGACATTTTTTATAAATCCCTCGAAGTGTGATTAATGGGTTGAGGATTAAAAGGTCATTAATTTTTTGAAGATTCTTCTACATATATGTGATATTGTGAAACATATATTTGATCTTGCTCTGTTTCCTGAAATTCATCTTCTAAACTCCTTGGAGTCTACAAAGCAGTGTCTCTGTGTGCTAATGAGTGGACTGAAGGCTGGAGGTCCCTAGGAAGCTTCAGGATTGGGCTGGTCACAAGGCAGGAGGAGAGAGCTGGGACTTTCAGCTCAAGCTCTGAGGAGTAGAGAGGGGCTGAAGGGTGAATTGATCATGAAGGTCCAATGAGTTAATCAGCTGTGCCTATATAATAAAGCTTCCATAAAAACACTAAGTCTGGGTTCAGAAGGCTTCAGGATAGCAGAACACATGCAAGTTTCTGGATTCTGGTGCTTTCTAGAAGACATGGAAGCTACTTCTCCTCTCCTGTATACCTTGTCCCAGCTGTCTCTATCTGGTGTCTGTCTCTGTTGTAATGTCCTTTATAATAAACAGCAAACACGTTTCCCTGAGTTCTGTGAGCCTCTCTAACTTAATCGAACCTCAGTAGGGGTTGTGGGAACCCCCATTTATAACCTGTAGGTCAGAAGCACAGGTAGAACAATCTGGGGCATCTGAAGCGTGTGTGTCTGGGTGCAGTCTTGGGGGACTGAGCTCTACCTGTAAGATCTGACCTATCTCCAGGCAGATAGAGTCAGAAGTGAATGGAATCAGAGGACACCCCGCAGTCACAGAATTGCTTGCTTTCTTATGCATGGGGACACCTCCACGTGTTTGGTCATAGAAGCCTTCTGCATTGATTGCTGAGTGAGAGGAGAGTGAGGAAAAATGGTTATTTCTTTTTCCCCTCTCATAATACTCCTTTCCAGATGCATTTTGCATTTTCATCAACAGTGGATTAGAAAACGCTTCTTACTGTATTTTATCAGCACCAAGTATTATCATTAATTTTAAAAGTCAGACAATTTGATGGATAAATGGCATTATTTTAAGAGGCTTTGATTATTGAGTGAAAAGTGGCCCATTTTCTTCTGGCATCCTTCTTGTTTAGTGAATTGTCCATTCATATCTTTATACGTTTTTCTTTTGGTTGTGTTATCTTTTTGTTATTTATTTATAAAGATTCTTTTTATTTAAGGATATCAGCCCATTATCTGCCATATATGTTAAAAATATTTTCTCCAAGTTGTTTTCTTTTTAAAGTATTTTTTTTTAGTTGTTGATGGACCTTTATTTTGTTTATTTGTATGCTGTGCTGATAATTGAGCCCAGTGCCAATGCCTTACACATGCTAGCCATGTGCTCTACCACTGAGCCATAACCCAGCCCTTATCTGACATTTTCTGATGGACAGTAGCTATTGATTTTTATTTAGTCAAATATGCCAATTTTGTCTTTGTTATTTCTTCCATTATTTTCACTTTAGAAATTCCTTCCAAACCTCAAGGTAAATTGCATACTTAACTCACCTCCTTCCCTGACTTTAAATGCTTTTATTGTTAAAAACCTATTTTTAAAATCTATTAGCAATTAATTTTGATAATAGTAGGAACTGAAAACCAACTTGAACTTTTCCCAAATGTGAAGTTTTCCATCACCACTTATTGACCACTCCTTCCCTTCTGTCTTTGGGTTCAAATGTTTCACTTATTGTATGAAAAGATATTGTACTCTGTTTAAAGGTACTAATTCAACTCTATTAGTTATGCTTTTAAAATTTGATAAATGTGAGCAACTTTTTCCACAGTGTTTTGTTATAGTCAAAGGATCATTTCGATGACATTTAAGAAAAGGAGTTACCATGTAACTGCAAAAGAAGTAATGGATGGATTATAAAGCTGGGAGAAAAATTGTCTAACAACTATCAGGTAGCACCTGTGAGCCTGTATCTCTGTTACTAAAGATGGGCAGCTGTACTCCCCAAACTATTTTAAGGTTTAATTATAATAGAAATGTTTAATTATTTTACAGTTTTTTAAAACTTTTTTTCCTTTTAGTGTTGATTTTCTCAGCTCTGTTGTCTACATCACTGATTTTTTCTTTAGCCCTGTCAAGTTGAACATTTTGCTAATCAAAACAAAAATTTGTAGATGGGTATTTGTGCATATGCATTTAAATTTCAGTGACTATGCTTTCATTCTACAGTTTGTTGCTATATATACCATAGATTGTTATTCATATCTATCCCCTTATTTTTTCATAAACCCTCATTCAACTATTCTCTTAAGCGCAATTATGTCAAAGAGATAAGGTAAATATTACTTTTTAAAAATTTATATATGACATCAGAATACATTGCATTTATTATTACACATATAGAGCACAATTTTTCATATCTCTGGTTGTACACAAAGTATAAGATATATATTACTTTTGACTTGGTCCTCAATATCCATCTCAAGAGTGGCAGAAGGCAAGGAGGATGCAGGAGTTGGGCCTCTTATGGTTTATCCTAAAAGCTTATTTTGATTATATTATATTCCTTGGGGATAAATTTGAATTGTTATGCATTTAATTTCACCCAGATTGAATGATTCAATG
Source organism: Marmota marmota marmota (assembly GCF_001458135.2). Classification (NCBI taxonomy): domain Eukaryota; kingdom Metazoa; phylum Chordata; class Mammalia; order Rodentia; family Sciuridae; genus Marmota; species Marmota marmota. Next base: position 36,113,475 of record NW_025999932.1, read on the forward strand.
GAAAAAAAAAACATCTTCCCAATCCATATCCATTTCACATTTGATCCTGGAAATTATATAACCAACATCAATGTTCAGATTTATAGGTATAATTGACCCAGAAGAGTATTATCAGTACTCCATAGCATAAACCTCAGAATTTGTGATTCAATTTATGACTTTTTTACTTTATGTTGGTGTAAAAGTGAGCAATTTGTTTCTCATTTTCAGTACAGTATTTAATAAATTACATTAGATGTTCAACACTTTATTATAAAATAGGTTTTGTGTTAGATGAAGTGGTCCAATCATAGGCTAATGCAAATGTTCTGAACATATTTAAGTTAGGCTAGGTGAAGTTATGATGTTCAGTAGTCTGAACTCATATTTTCAACTTAAAGTGGACTTATCAGGATGTAACTCATTGTAAACTGAGTAGCATCTGTATAGAGTTCTTAAAATGTTCAAGTTAAATCCAAAAGTGTAAATTAGAAGCACCCCGATTGATGGTAAAATATAAATATTAGGTGTTTTAGTCATCTTTTGCATTGCTGTGACCAAAATACCCAACAAGAACAACTTAGAGGGGCTGGGGATGTGGCTCAAGTGGTAGCGCGCTCGCCTGGCACGCGTACGGCCCAGGTTCGATCCTCAGCACCACATACAAAGATGTTGTGCCCGCCGATAACTAAAAAATAAATATTAAAATTCTCTCTCTCTCTCTACCTCTCTCTACCTATCTCTCTTTTAAAAAAAAAAAAAAGAACAACTTAGAGGAGGGAAAGTTTATTTGGGGCTGATGGTTTCAGAGATCTCAGTCCACAGATAGTGAACTCTATGCCTATGGCCCCAAGGTGAGGCAGCGCATCATGGTGGAAGGGCCCAGTGGAGGAGAGTGCTCCCCTTACAGAAAGAAGGAGAAGGAGAAGGATAGGGAGAGAGGGAGAAGGGGGAGGATAAGGAGAAGGAAGAAGCCACAAGGAAGGCACACTTCCAGGACAAGACTCAGTGACTGGCCTCTTCCAGCCACATCCCACCTGCCTACAGTTACCTGCAACCTAGTCAGTCCATTCAAACTAGGATAGACTGGTTAGATTTACCATTTACCTCTGAACATTCCTGGGTTAACACAGGAGATTTGGGGGGGGGGAACCTCATACCCAAACCATAATATTAGGTATTGTATATAGGAGTGTACATTCATTCACTCCATAAATAGTTTTACAGCATGTTGAGCATAGAAGTAGGCATGTGATGTTCATAGTCATGTTTGCCTGAATGTGGCCCATAGTGTGAAGCAGTCACTCTAAGCACTACTGCCTGCGTTACACAGGTGTGTTAAGTTTCCTGGAAAAGAAGCTGGTAGAATGTCAACCATAATGTTGGGAGTTTCCAATATCCTACAACCTGACACAGGTATGTAGCAGCTGGTAGGGAGCATCTATTAAAAGGAGTTGTGTTGTAATTGTGAGTGTCATTTGCCAAAGCCATCTCAAAGAAGAGGTTCGGGATCACTAGTCTAGGGTAGGACTATGGAGGGTCTAACACAATGTGTGACCGCTGTGTACCTGTTCACACAAAGCAGAACATGAGCATAGAAAAGTGTGCCAGGTCTGTCTGTTTCAATCAATGAAAACTTCAGAGGGGAGGTGACACATGAGCTGACCCAGGGTGGGGGAACTGGCGGGTTTAGAATGTCCCCCTACACTTCCCTTTGACAGAGTGTTATTGTTTATAACAGGAAGTTCATTTTGTAGAATTCCGATCTCTTGTGGACAAATACTGATAGAACCCGGAAGAAAATGGACAAATTAGACAAGGGGCAACGTAGGTACCCAGAGGGCAGGTGAAGCCAGGAGGGATGGCAGGCTGACAAAAAAAAAAAAAAAAGCAGAATAATTTCAGAAACTGCCTTCTGGGGTTCAGAAATTGAAATGAGAAAGACGATAGAGTTTGATTTGGAAAAAAGCAGATTTCATCTGGGGGAAGTAACCCAAGATCTAGGCGGGGTGTATGGGTGGCGCAGGGGGGGCCTGGAAAAAGGTAACCTAAGGTCACAGAAGGTGACGTGTGAAAGGTGACTAAGTGGAGACAGCAATGCGATACAGATGCTCTTACAGAATATTCTTTCTCCTTGGGGCTGCTTCAGGATGGAGAGGGACCCTGCAAACCTCAGGCTCAGCCATGTTATATCAGGAAGCAGACTGCATCCCATTCAGCCTCTCCAAAGAAGTTCAAAGTTCTGTGCTACAGAAATGTTAAGACTGGGAGAGCAGCAGTCCCCTTTTGTCTCATGTTCTGAGTCAAGGAGGGAAGACTATTTGGGGTCTCACCCAGGGAGGATGATGACTGAAGTCCCATTTCGTGTCACCCCCTCTTTGTAAAGTAGATTTTCCTGTGATGTTCACCTGAGCCCTGAATCCTGGACCTCTATCAATGCAGCTGGAAGGGTCACCAACGATGCTGGTCAGAAAGCTCCAGGGAAGCTGGGGGAAGGCAGGAAAAATGGTTAAAATCAAGCCAGGACTTGGACAGCCCTGACCCTGACTTCTGGCTGACCCTTGATATGGAGAAAATCATCACAAAATCCATTTGGGGACATTTCAAAGTGAACTTTATAAAAGTTAATCAAAGCTCTGTTATTAAAGGGTTATTCTGAACCCCTTTTAAACTAACTTGCCAGATCACTTGATGCTTACTTATAGTTCTCTCTTTAAAACAACCCACAATAAGCTGGGCACTTATAAGCAGATCCACACCAAACTATGGTCTTACTGGCAAGGTTCAGAATGACATATGCACAAGACTCTCCACTGTATTGCTAATTGTTGTAGCAGGGGGCTGTAAACAACCCAAAGATCCATCAACAAGGGGGCTGATGTGTGTTTCTATAGTACAGATGTATAATGGAGAACTACGCAGCTACTAAGAAGGAAAAGGAGGCTCTCTCTGTTGGGAGTGAACCTCTGGCTACATGAAGTGAAGAAAGCAATTTCTATAGGTATGTTGTATGCTCCTTCCCTTTTTTTTAAGTGGGTAAGTATGGATATAAACTCATGCTTGCTTATCTTGCCCAAAAGAAGTGATGAAAGAATAAACAAAATACTAGAGAAAGAATGGAGTAAACAAGATGAAAAAGGCTGGAATGAAAATAAGTTCTGTCTTGAATGTTAGTCACAGTTTTGGATTTGAAACTAATGCATATTGTTATAAGCTTTTAAAGCATTAAATCAAAAGAGAAAAAACAATCATTAAAAGTTGAAAACCAACTGGTGCATATGAACCTAAATGATTACCAAGTCATAATCACAAAGAAAAGAATTTCAAGAGACTTTAAAAGACATGCCAAGGAAACACACACACAAATCTTATTTTGCATTCAATGGACTAATATTGGTGGTGTTATTTTGAAATTATTTTTAAAATTTATGAATTCATGTAATGAATAAATTAAAAAATAATGAGTAATGATACATCAACAGGAGAATACAAACATTATAAGGATTTTAGATTTTGAAATCATTATACATAGTAACATAAAGCTAGTAACTTTTTAAAAACAATTTTATACACAATTTATTTATATTATTTAGATAGATGGCATTGGGAAAAATTTTAGTTCACCATATAAAGTAGCCTCATACTATATGAAAAATAAAAATGATATAAAAATGCCAAAACAATCAAGGACTACACGTGAAAGGTAAAAATACATAGCTAAAGCTAATTGATGATAATGGAGGAAGTGGCGAATGATTTTTTTCAATACAGCCCTCAAATTTCAAATGATAAGGACTCTTCCTTCTCATCTTTTATCTAGGTTATGCAAAATTGTGGCAGAGGTAAACTAATTTTGTTAATCTCACATGGAGCCAAGATTTTCAGTGTAAGAAAAACACACATGTAAATTAGGAATTTAAGCCTAAAACCTATTATACTGAGTTTGAACTGGATAAACCGTCAATTTCTGTTCAGGATGTGGAGAGATGAGAAGAATTTCACTTCCATCCTTTTAACAACAACAACAAGAGAAAACCCATATAATCAAGTTTATGATTTTTCTTGGAACCATGAGAGAGTTGAGGTCTCAGGAAAAGCAGCCAGCCCAAAATCTAAGGGGAGAGGGACTCTGAATGGAGTGACAACATGACTGTACCTATCTAGGTGGTGCAGACACAGACAGATGTGGAGAAGATCCCACCTAAAATTGGCAGCAAATGGGTGGTGGCAGAGTGTGAGTTGGAGAGGGAGGAGGAGTCCCCGAGGCTTGCAAATTTAGGTAGAATTCACATTTACCCCATGACCTCCAGTGGGTGCTCACATAAGATTGGTAGAGAGCCCTGAGAAAGTGTCCCAGGCCTGGGGAGGGGACAGCAGCTGCTGAGGGAAGTTCTTGGATACCTGACAGGATTATGTTTTTGAATCTTCCTTTGGAGCAAAAACTTTAGTTGGGGAAGGGATGTTTACAACTACAGCCAAAAGAAGGCCAAGGCCACTGAATAGGCTGCATCCCCAGGACCCAGTGCCTGCCCAAGATTGGGGCCTACTCAGAAAAACAGTGAATGCCCTTCTGCCTCCTGTCACCATTGCAAACAAGAATTTGGTGGTATACTGACTATTGCTAAGAGAGGAGTGAGAACATGGAGAGAGACCTTCTTCCAAAGGTAGCACAAAGGCAAGACCTAAAACTGAGGATGCAGCAGACATTGAGGAGAAACTCTGGACCATCAGCTACCACTTTTAACAAAAACTTTTTCAAGAAAACTTTCAAGTCTAAGAGACCCTGAGAGTAACCATAGTAACAATCCCATGTAAATGATCTAGAATGACCGAGAATCAAACTAAAGGCCTAACACAGCAAAAAAAATTTCTAGGCATAAAAGCCTAAATATCTACTACCTTACACAGAATATCTGGCTTTTAACAGATAATTGTGAGTTTTATGACAAGAAGAAGGAGGAGGAGGAGGAGAAGAAAGGAGGAGGAGGAGGAGGAGGAGGAGGAGGAAGAGGAGAAGGTGGAGGAGGAGGCAAAGAAACCAAGAAACCAATAGAGCCAGATTCACATAATAGAGCCAGATGGCACAGACCTTGGAACCATCAGGTAAGACAGGAATTAAACAAACAAAACAAAACAATGATTAATATGATAAAAGCCCTAGTGGAAAAGGCAGAATGCTTGTAAGATCAGATAGAGAATTCCAATAAAATCATGATAACTTTTTAAAAAAGAATCAAAGAGACTAGAAATGGATAGCACAGTATCAAAGATGAGAATCTCTTTGATGGGCTCATCAGTACACTTGCCACAGCCAAGGAAGGAATTAACAAGATTGGAGATGGAAAGGTAGATAAAACAAATTACCAAAACAACACACAAGAAAACATAAGGAAAATAGAACAGAGCATTCAGGAACTGTAGAACAACACCAAATAGTCTAATATAGACATAAATGGAGAAGAAGATGGGGGAGAGCTAGAAATATTTGAGGAAACAATGGCTGAAAATTTTCCAAAATTAACATCACCCATAAAACCATAAAAGAAGATTGGAAAACACCAAGTAGAATAAATAACAGTAACAACAAAACCTAGGCACATTGTAATAAATTTGCTGAAAAGACAGGGGAAAAAAGACATATTACTCACAGTGGAACATGGATTAAAAATTTACAGCAGAATTCTCATCAGAAATGATGTGATCCAGGAAACAATGGAGTGCTTTCTTTTAAAAAGCTGAAAGACAAAAATAAAAAACTCAGAATCTATTTTGTATTAGTCTGTTTTATGTTACCATGACAAAATACCTGAGACTGGTTAATTCATAAAAAACAGATTTATTTCTTGTAGATCTGAAGTTCAAAAGTTCAAGGTCAGGAGCCCATATCTGGAGAGGATCTTCTTGCTATGTCATCCCATGGTGGAAGGAAGATGGGAAAGAAAACACACATGAAAGAGAGACAAGGGTCTAGGGAGCTGAATGCATCCTTTTATCTGGAGCTCATTCCCTCAATAACTAGTCCCCTCCTGCAAAAATGGCTTTAATCCATTTATAAGAGGAGAGCCCTCATGACCTAATCACATCTTAAGGTTCCACCTCTCAAACTATTGCACTGGGAATTATATTGAACTTTGGGGGACACAGTACCTGTCAACGCAGAGTTCTATGCAGAGTGAAAGTACCTTTAAAAATGAAAGCAAAATAAGTATTTCTAAGATAAACCAAGAGTAGTCATTGCATTGACAGGAGACCAGTAGTACAATAAATATTAAAGGGTGATTTTCAGGAGGCAGGAATGTGATAACAGAAAGTTAGATGCATACAAAAAATAAAGAGCCTTGGGGGGAAGAGGGTAAAAATAAAATTTGTGGAGTTATCTTTTTAAATTCTCTGTCTACAGGAAAAAGAAGAATAGTGTATTGTGGTTTTAGAGCATAATTAAAAGTAAAATGCATTATAGCAATAATACAAAGGTTGGGAGAGAGGAATGGCAAATACACTGTTGTAATTTGAATCACAGATATTAGTATGAACTCCAGATTATTTTTTCTTTTTCCAAAAAGCAATATTTCCTAGTTTATTGTAAAGGCCTAGAAGTAATGACAATCCTGCCCAATAAAAACCCCTAACATATACATTGTGCTATCTAAATGCCCCTTCTGACTTGGAGAAATAACAGAATCTAAGTCTGGAGTAGGAAATGTACAAGAGGAACATTGGATATTGTGTTATGTCTAAAAGCTCGGAGGCTCTCAAAGATGCTAAGATTGTGTCAAACGAACTCAGGATCTACCTCGAAAGGGTTCTTACTGTCAAAGGATGGGACAATTTTGAAAATCAAAAAGGATAATTAGAACAGATGAAAAGGCATTATCAGGTGTGTTTAAAGTCTCTGAATTGGTAATGATACCAAAAACAAACCAATGAACCTCATTGATCATCTTTTTCTTTTTGTGGTATTGGGGATTGAACCCAAGGCCTTGTGCATGCCAGGCAAGTGCTCTACCACTGAGCTACATCCTCAGCCCTTTTTTTAATTTTGGGGATACGCTCTTACTAAGTTGTCCAAGCTGGCCTCAAACTTAGGATTCTCCTGCCTCAGCCTGCCCAATAACTGGGCTCATAGTTGTCTTAGGAACTTTCTAGGATATCAATTCATTTCTTTAAAAATAATAAATGAGAAGAAAGGATCAATTATTTATTCCTCTATTTCTAAACCCAATGGATAATTGGTGAGAGTTCTTCACACCAGAAACATAGCTAATAAATGCAGAAAGAATGTAGAATTAGAAAAATAATGTCTAACATGCATGAGGCCCTGGGTTCAATCACCAGCACTGGGGAGAAAAAAGCATCAACCCTTTGCAATCAGTACTAAAATAATGGATCTAGACAACGACTCTAAGATCACTAAGAAAAAGGTTGAGGATAAACTTTAAATTAGATGGGTCAAGCACCACCACACAAATCCATACAAACATATAAACCCATATAACATAAAGCTGGAAAATGTGTACTGTGTGCCTCCTGATATATGGTATAGATCATCACTAGTGAATTATTACCATAGGGAACGTAATAAATGGAGGGCAGGTCAACCAATATCACCAGGGAGTGAGTCAAATCTATAATGTGAGAAATTCTATAGAACAAATGATGTGAATTATTCAACAATTAAATGGCATACACAAAACATTTTTTAGTGTTTTATGCCACTTCTGATTAAAAATAAGGCTCGTTGAGAAATAACAGAATTCAAGTCTGGAGTAGGAAATGTATAAGATGAACATTTGAGTCTCTTTTGAGATTCAGAAACATAGCAATGTCAACCTTGGATCCTAACGTGAACACACGGAACTTGCAAAAGACATTTTTGAGTCAGGGAAAATAGGATGCAGACTGGCTACCTGCTGATATTTAAAAATCATCAATTTTGTTACACATCATAATATTGTGAATGGCTGAAAACATCTACGTTCAAAATACAGTTTGAAGTATTTATGAGTAAAATTATATTTTTTTAGGGTTGGCTTTATTTAAAAAAAAGAGGGAGGATGATAGGTGAATAATATGGAAGAAAGTTTATGAATTTTGAAGCTGGTGGTGGTGAGAATTCCCAGGATTCATAGGACAATTCTGTACATTTTTTATATCTGAAATGTTTAGAAGGAAGCAATTTTAAGAACTAGAGTATGCTATGTACTCACCAGCCCTCACAAGTTTAATATGTACTTATTAAAATTGTCATATTTCTTCCCAAACTGGTTTATGTCCTTTGGACTTACCATTATAATTTATAATATAATCTATTTACATATGATAAATGATGCAATATAAGTATGTAAAAAATTTTTTTTCTACAAAACCAAATTGGATATTTTAGAAAGTTGATTTTTTTTTTAAAGCAAGTGAGATCTGGACAAGGCAAATATGAAAGATTTGACAAAAAAATCATTAAGACCTAGAAGGATTTTGTACTGAAATCTCTTCAGAAGTGCTTGAATTTCCTAGTTCATCTTAAATAAACATGCCTGGAAACTTTCAATGAGATATTGCTTATAAGACTTGAGCAAGAAAGAAAATGAGGAATTTGAAGAAATCCCTTTTAAAGGATTGGTGATCAATGATATTTGGATTTCATTCCTAAATGAAGAGTTAGGAAATAATTATGCACATATGCAGAAGCTTGATAATAAAACAGGTAGTCTGCTCATTGTGGGAAACGGGGAGATAGTACAACTAGAGGGATGAGGTAATTTGTCCTCTAACTCAGGTCACTTTTGAGAGTGAGACAAGGTGCTATTCATAATTATGCCAGGGTAACAGGCATATACTGGGGTGATTACTAAGCAAGCCAGGATGTTTGGTCACCCTGTCTGTGGGACATGGGATAAGAATTCCCAGACGTTTAAACACATGGGGGCACTCGCTGTGCCTAACCAGAAGGAAGTCTAGCAGGGATGGATGCTGGACATCAAGCCCAGGGAGCAAACACCCTGCATGAACACAAGCAGAGAAGTGCTTGTCCAGCAGGTGGTTTAGGTTGGATTTGGGGCTGGGAAGGTGCACCTCTTGTGTGGGATGCTGTCGTCCAGTGGCAAGATGAAAGGAGCAGGGTCACCTCTGTGGCTAAGCACTAGGAGGTGCAAAAGCATGTGCACAAGGACACAAGGAGTCTCAGCTCTTTAGTGCAAGAGCTTTTGTCCTCTGAATTTACTGATCTGTATCCTGTCCTCTTGGGTCCTGTCCCCTGTGACCCTGTCATCATGGAGCTCTGCTCTTGCAAAGCCAGGAAATAAGACTGGTGTTGGAGCTTTTTATCCTGGATTAGTGCTGAGGTGGGGATTGGTGAGCCATTCTCTCTCCCCCAAGCCCTGGGGCTTTTCAAATGCTGGTTCTCAGCTGCTGACTCCTAGAGTCCCTGGATTATCTGATTTCATTCCTTTGCAAAGAGGCCAGACACAGAAAATCTCTATATCCAGCTGGGAGAGGGCACTGCTGTTACAGAATCACCCTGAAAATGTCGAGGGAGATACAGACTATCCACGAGTCACCTCCCAGGGCCAGGCTCTGGATTGGAACAGGGGCAGATTTTGTTTGCAGGGAAGGAAGGCAGGGCTACGCAAGAAAAGACAGCAATTTGCTTATTCATTCGCGTATGCACCTACTTCATTCCATAAAGGATCTCAGGGGAAAGCCTTCTTTTGAGATGGGACTTGATCACACAGGCAGATGTAGGCCAGTTGCTAATGACACCAGAAAGCCGCAGATGATGACTCATACTCCAGCTATACCAGGACCCAAACTTCTTGTAACAGAAGCAAGTTTTATAATGATGGTGTGTTGCACAGCCTAGCAGAGACTCCTGGTGAGGTCCAGAAGGGTCCAGAAGGGTGGACGAGCTGGCTGTCCCAAGTGTATGGGGGAGCCTGGGATGGCATTACTGCCACATACAGCCAGAGTGTCAGGTGTGGCTGGGAGGCCCAAGCAGGACTCCTAAAGCTCAAAGTTTTGGAAATAAGCAACATGATTATGTATTTGGAATAACGAGTGCACAGCTGAAAGGGCTACTGCCCACTAGCTCTGGTGACAGAGACTGAGGTGGCAATTTCTAGGCTAGTGGTTTATTTCTTTCTTTCTAAATCTGTGATTGTTAGCCTACGTGGTGCTGGACTTCCATGGTGTCAGGTGCTCTTGGCAGGCTCTGTGTGGGTTGTGGTCAAGAGGATGATAAACTGATGCTGTGGTTCTGGTCAATTAGTTGCTCGGCTACCTTGTCGCGGTGGGTAGAGACGAGGAATCAACACACAGACTCTGGGAGCTGGTGAGAGAACTGGCTGGAGACCCACCTCAGGCTGTCGTCCAGTAGCTCAGTTTATTTTGGGAATGCATACTATTGTTATAGGGTTCGAGTGGGACGTGCCTGTCAATCATACACAAGCACGATAGTATCCATAAGCCAATCATCTTAGCCTAATGTAACCACATTATGAGGATGTTCTAAATATTGCTATCATCAGGAAGGGTCTTTGTCCCTAGGGGAGGGGGTATCTAAATTAGGAGTTCCATGTCGAAGCTCCTGGCTATCAGTTTCCTGGCCTGGCATCTTGGCACCGCTAACCACAAGTGCTAAGGATGAGGTTTCACTAACGGCCCTCTAGAGTGAGCACCCCATCCTGCAGGTGTTCCTGTCAGGCCTGAAGGAATATAGATTCTTCAAGCATCCGAGCTGCTCAGAGCTGCTAGCTGCTAGCTATAAACTGAAAGTTATTCCAACAAACTGAGATCATGCACAAGTCAACAAAGAGCCTGGAACTTGATTAGACACTGAATAGATTCATTTAAGTCTTACTTATTATTATTTATCCCATGATTGGGGCCCAATTGGCCATTTTCTCTCCTCCCTCTGCTCACTTTCATCTACTCTATTGGTCTTCCTTCTATTTATTTTTTATTGGTGCATTACAGTTAGATATAAAATTGGAGTGCACTGTGATATAGTCATACAGGCACATAAATGACATAGCTTGGTCACCTTCATTTCCCGGTTCTTCTCCTTCCTCCTCCCTCCCTCTTGGTCCCCTGATTGTACTCCACTGATCTTCCTTGCATTATTTTTTTCTAATATCTGATGACAAATCTGTGAACAAGAATGAAATAGATCTTATTGTCCTTTCATTATCTCTGCCTGAGATATTTAGAAATCCGTTGACCCACAGCACTTATGGATTTGGAGTATTGAACTTCCTTCAATGGGGCACTTAATCAAATTTACCTTTTTAAAAAAATTAACACATAATAATTGCATATATGGGGTATAATTCAACACAAGTTTGCAAAGTGTAATGACCAAATCAGGTTGATTAACATTTCTACTTTTTTAGACATCTTTCATTTCTTTGTGTTGGAAACTTCAAACTCCTTCCGTCTAGTTCTTTATAAAATCATCATAATAATAATGGGGCTGGGGTTGTGGCTTAGCGGTAGAGCACTTGCCTTGCACATGTGAGGCCCTGGGTTTGATCCTCAGCACCACATAAGTAAATAAACAAATAAATAAAACAAAATAAAAGTAAAACAACAACAACAACAACAACACATAGTAAGGCTGGGGCTGGGGCTCAGTGGTAGAGCGCTCGCCTAGCATGCGTGAGGCACTAGGTTTGACCTCAGCACCACACACACAGAAAACTAAAGAAACAAAATAAGGGTACTGTGTCCATCTAAAATACATAATAAATTGTTGTGAACTATATTGACCCCACTGTGCTATGAACAGTAGAGTTTATCCCTCCTATCTACCGTATTTTGTGATTCTTTGTCTCCAACTCATCATCCTTCAATCTCCACTCCCCTCTCCCCTTCCTCTAAGTGACCACTACTCTTTCTACTTACATGAGATCAAACTTTTTAGCTTCCACATGTGAATAAGGACATGTGGTGTTTTTCTTTCTGTGCCTGGTTTATTTTACTTTATGTAATGTCCTCCAATTTGCAGCAAATGGCAGGATTTCATTATTTTTTATGGCTGAATAATATTCGAGTGCAAATATATATACCACATTTTCTTAATTCACTCACTCATGATAGACACTATGGTTCACTTCATATCTTGGCTTTCAAGCTTACCTTCGAAACCTCATAAATTCTTGACTCCATATTCATGAAGTTTCAGCAACAGTTACTCCTTTCCAGTGTCTCTGGCTTACGTGCCTGTGGGTCCTCAGAACCTGGTTCAGCCAGCCCTCCTCCCCTCTTATCTCCTGCAGAAAGTAGCTTCAAAGAAATACTCGCAGTTCAGTGCCGATGTGGCCGAGGCCATCGCCTTCTTCGACTCCATCATTGCAGAGCTGGATACAGAGAGGGGACCCCGGGTGGCCGAGGCTGACCTGCTGAATGAAGACGTGGATTTTGATGGTGCGTGCTGGGGAAGGGACCTTAACCCAGTGGCTGAAAGTGCGTGGGGATGTGAGTGGGATTCTGGGATAAGCAATGGGGTCCCCCCTTCTGATTAAAGGGAACCCCTCTCCCTGCCAGCTCCTGAGCTTGTTATCTCTGGGGACCTGGCTGTCCCTGCTGCAACCACCCCAGCCTCCAGCCAGCACTCTGAGGCCCTGTGGCCCACGGAGCTGAGACAGGGTCAAGCTTTCCTAAGAGAAGAAAAGTGACAAGGAGCAGAACTAATGGGGGAAGGGTGTGTAGAGAGTTCCTGTTTAGTGACATGAAAAAGTTCTGGAGATTGCTTATGAGAGTGTATTTAACACTACCCCAATGGCACATTTAAATATGGTGAAGATGGTTTGATGTTACCTACATGTCACCACAATTTTGAAAAGAGAAAGGGCATGGATAAACTATATTTGAAAACCTGGCCTCTGACCCTACCTAAGCTAGGTGGTGGGTGTTGTTGCATGGAGCAGGAGAGGCCCAGGAGCCTGCCCAGGCCCAGCCAGTCCCTGGGGCGAAGGAAGGGGAAGGGGTAGGCTTCACCTTCCTCCTCACCATGGTGGATCACTGGGGAGAGCAAAGAATTCTAACAGGTTGAGGAGTTGAGCCTACTTTTACATTCCCAAACTGTCCATTTCTTTAAACTTTGACTTGCCCTTACCCCCACTCTTACCTAGATACTTGGCAACAGCTTCTGGTCCTGATATTAAATAATCTTGGGGGTTTAAACTAATGGCCAAAGGAAGACATGCTTGTGGTTTGTGGTTGCTCTGGTCTCAATAGATGTGCATCTGTGAGATTTGGGTTTTCAAATTGGTCCTGTGACATGTTCCCTATTTCCTGAGCTCATCCTACCCTGTGGGCAATTTGCTCACCTTCCACATGGATGCAGCCCCACATCCCCCAGAAAACAGAAGCCCTCACCCAGGAGTGGGGACCTGGGAAATGCAGAACATCTGTGGAAGGACGACAGAGTCCACTGAGGGTGCAAGTGTCATCTTCACAATTACAATCTTTTAATGAAAATGTTTTTTTGTCACAAAATGACTGTTTTGTCCTGATAAAAATAACCATCTATGTCAATTGTAACTCCAGTTAATCAAACAACATGCTAAAACATAAAGAAGGTAAAAAAATGTATGACCTCAAACCATCCAGTGACATGACCTTTCACACACACACACACACACACACACACACACCAGTTTATTTTATTAACAAAAATAGTATCTTCTTTCATTTAACAGAGTACATTACACTTTGAGCAATAATACAGACCTCTGTCTCTGTGTTTGATGGAGTGAATATTCAGCACCCTGTGCCCTACCCAAAGAGGCAGTCCTCCTTGCTTGGCCACCCGGGCCTTTCTAAGGATCCACTGTCTCTACCCATTCCCAGTGAGCTCTTAGCCCCGTCCACCCTCTCCTTTGCCTTCTTCCCCTCTTGACGCCCAGCCCTCCCTTCCAGGTCACCCTCTTCTCTCTTCCAGTGGCCACCAGCTCCCGGGAGCACAGCTTGCATTCCAACTGGATCCTGCGGGCCCCGCGCAGACATTCTGAGGACATTGCTGGACAAGCTGGCCACACCTCAGACAGCCAGTTTCAAAGGAGCATGGAGCGCAGGACCATTGGCACCCAGAGGAGACTGGAGAGGCATCCCATTTACTTGCCCAAGGCTGTGGAAGGGGCATTCAACACCCTGAAATTTAAGCCCAAAGCCCACAAAAAAGAGTAAGTGCTTGGGCTAAGTACTGGAACTAAGACGCTTCTGTGTCCTCCAGACCCTTGGGTGGTTCTTAAGGTGTGTGGAGTGCCCATCCTACGTGCCAAAATTATTCCTGTATATTGTATTTGGGGGGGGCAGGATTTCTAAAGATTTTTTGATAGTGTCTATTATAGCATGGTCCACCATTGTCTTCTCCTTGGATAGAGCTTCAGCTCTGAATCTCCCTCCCTTTCTCTCTGGCTCATTTAACCCTCATGTTTTGGGCCATCTTCTTTCATTATTGTTCCCAAGTGCCATTGACACATTGTGCGCTACAGATTTTTAATGAGGGTTTGGGGTTGAATGCAGTAAGAAGTCCACAGTCAGAGACATCTTATGGTATCTCTGTGGGCAATGGCCATCTTGGGCAAACCAATTATAACTTTTCCTTATTTCTCTTGACTTCAATTGCTAGTTAGCTGTGCTCATTCCTGGCTCAGAGATACCTTTGCAGTCTACACTTGTGTTATTTTCATGGAGAAAACATATAAACTATATTTTTAACAGATTATTACTAGAGGTGTTTGAAGAAGGTGCTATTGCTCCTTGCAATCCTCTCTGGAACTGAGAATTTGTTGGTTAGAAAAAAGAGTTCAACCCCAGACTCTCCCGGTTCTATCCTGAAGGGCCATCTTACCACCACCTCCCATGTCTCTCCTCCATATCCTCCTGTCCCAGGGACAGTCAACATCACTAGCCCCACACTCCTGGTGCCTGTTCATGCAGGTGTGAGTCTTGTGCTCCTAAGTCTTGGTCTGGCCAACCCAGGCCTTGCTGTGGGCCCTGCCTGTCCAACAGAAGGGCCTATAGAGACTCATCCAGTGGTTTCCTTTGCTTCTACAGAAGTCACCCAATTCTGATGGAATCAGGGCTTCCTAGGTAGCATTTTCCTCTCATAATAATAAACCATGTACAAGACATAGTGAAACCATGACCCAGTCCTCATCACCTGTCCTTCCTTAAGGCCAGGCCAAGGCCCACCTGAGATCCATCCAAAGTTCCCATGATGATACTGCTGGCTCCTCCCCAGAGCCCAGGACGGGGGGGAGCCATCTGATGATCTCCACAGGAATGGTGGTAATCCAGGCATCCCTTCCCTCTGTGCGGCTGGCCAAGCTGAACTTAAACCCTGTGCCTCATTCCTCCCTTCTAGCCTGGGGAGCTCCAGACAGATCCTCTTCAACTTCTCAGGAGAAGATACGGGATGGGATACAGAGCTCTTTGCACCGGAGCCCATGGCGTCTCCAGGGGAGGACTACTATGAGACAGAGAATCCCAAAGGGCAGTGGCTGCTTCGAGAAAGACTATGGGAGCGGACAGTGCCCTGACCCCACCTGGGCTCCTTGACTTGTCTCAGGCTGAGTCTTTGAGAAGGTGTCTCCTTGCAGTTCAGTGTAAAGTGTTTGTTAGAGTTAAAGATGGAAATTGTGACAAAGTCCAACTCTTCTGCCATTGCTGGCTGGTGCCTAGCTAGTGCCAAATAGACCTGGAGCTCCCCAGAGAACCCGCCTCAGGGGATGTGGAGCCTGGGTTTCCCCACCAGGTGGACAAGGGAGCAGGAAGGAAGAGCCTTGCTGGTGTCCCAGAGCAGAAGACACGGAGGACCTTGAGTGGAGTGCCCAGGCTCACTCCCCTGGCCGTGCCTGGCCTGCCCTTCTCCATGTCCATGTGCATGCACACACTCTGTTCGGTACCAGAAATGAGTGCTCCTTTGGAACTCTGGGCCAAAAGTTTCAAGGAGGCAGCTCTTCTTTCTACAGGGCTCAGAAACACCCTGGTTAGGTTCCATAGTTGCCTTCTTTTGTGCAGAATGGAAGTTGAGGATGCAGCCCCTTGTCTCAGAGTTTTCCAGAAATGATTTCTGGATTAAGCAGCAGATGAGGCCAATACCTTGGTGGTAGGGGAAGGGAATGAGCCTGTCAGGGCCCTGCCTTGGGACCCCACTGTCTCCCCCATACCAAAAGATCAGTTCCACTTCCCAAAGGCAATTGGCTAGAGAAGGATATGGAATGACTCTTTATCTTTTGTTTTCTAGTTCTCACCCAATAAATCTTTATAAGTACCTATGCGACCAGTTTATGACAGGCTGTATGTCCCCTTGTCCCTAGTTCAGAGGTTAATCAGAACCATAAATTCTTCTGGTCTAGAAAGGATTTCTGTATTTCAGGAACTGAGTTAGGGTTTCCTTTTAAGTGTATTTAATTTTCTTTTATTTCTAACACACATTTTGTATTTTTGCACCTAGCTGTACCCACTTGGGTTTGAGAGCCACTGGTTTGGAAACTGCACTCTATCCATTCTTACTTTCTTCTGATGCTTTCTGGTTCAGCAGGTGCCTGGGGGTCGCATGCCCATGAATGTGTGTGTCCTGGGGGGTTGAGAGAGGGGATAGGGGAGGAGAAACCAATCATCTCAATTCAGCAGGGATACTCCAGATCACTCTGAAAACTGAATAAAGGTTTTCCTTCTGCCAGGCCTGTGTGATACTATTCTTATTGTTCAGTTTTTAAGAAAAAAAAAGTTTTTTATTTATGTGAACCTGATTGTCTGAATCTAAGAATTTTTAGCTCCTAAAAGAAGAAGAGGAAGAGGAAGAAGAAGAAGAAGGAGGAGGAGGAGGAGGAGGAGGAGGAGGAGGAGGAGGAGACCAACTAGTAATTCTCTAGATTCTTAGAATATATCAACACATTTTCAGAAAGAAAACATACTGGAAATGCTTTAATACATCTCTTTATTATTTTTGGAGTGCCAATGCCAATGTTTGGGAGGTTTCTTTCATTTTGTTGCTTATACTAACCCAACTATAGCCAGAAACTTGACTGAAAAATAAATTTTGGGGAGACTTGTTTTATAAACTGCTTTAAAGTACTGTAACGTATCTCCATGGATCATTCTTTTCCCCCAAATGTGGCCTTGTTTGAAGTCTTGTGTTTGAAAGTTCTCTGCTGGGGATAAAGCCAGGATAAAGGTCTCTTTACTCTTTCTTTTATCAAACTACAGTTTATCATAGATCTACCCTAACATTATGTGGTAAAGACACTGTGTACATTTTGCTTTATTGATAAGAAAAAAAAATAAACAGGACAGAGAGGATGTTTGGAATTATGATTTTTTTCTTTTCTAGCATATTCCTTAGAATATAGAGCTGTGCCTTTTCTATTTGGCTTTATGTTTTGTGTGTTTTTGTTTTCAATGAGACTATACACAGTCTGCCTGAAAAAAATCCCATGGTTTGGAAACATAAGGCTGGCTTGTCCTCTGGGATGATTTTTGTCTTTGAAGTTGGTATTAAACCCCAGGCTCTGCCTGGGGAATCTGGGACAGTATCATCTGGGGTTCGAGATAAATGGATCTAAAACAATCAGAGTCAATTCAGAAAACCAAGCTGATCTGTTTGATTCTTGTGTCTCTGAGTTGACTAGTTTTTCAGTGGAATCGGCTGGTGGTTGGGGTGTACATTAGCGACTGTAGCTTTCCCTAGACTGTATTAGTTTGGACACATGAAAATTGACCTATCCTTAGACAAAATGTCAAGAAAAGAAGATGGAATCCCCTAGCATCTGGCTTGTTCTTAGTCACTGATAATTTAGTTCCCACCACAAAGTTTTTTTTTGTTTTTGTTTTTGTGTGTGTGTGTGTGTGTGTGGTGAAGGAATGTGCGTGGGGACCATGAGTTTGATCTGAATTGTGTGTACCCATCCTTTTGCCTGGTTGCCAAGCAACTGAGAACATGGCCACCAGGACCTGCATCTTTAGGGACTCTCTGCCTCCATTCAAAGCCTGCTGGGCTTCTTGGTAGACCTCACAGGCCACACTAGGTGCCAAAGCCTGTCTGACCTTCTCTTGGGGGAATTGCTTGTATTTATTTATCTGTTTATTTGTCATTTGACAAAGGATACTGAGCATGTACACCACTCCAGCCCTGTGTCTGGGGTATGGCTGGAGCCTCTCATACAGCCTTCAGTCCACAGTAGAGACAGACATTAAAGAAAGGGTTGTACTGATACATGCAAATCAGAATTATCATATGTGCTATGCAGGAAGACCTCGAAATCACTGAAAACTTGTCCTAGGGAGTGCAAGTTAGTCAGGGTAGGATGGTTTGGGGAGGACTTTCTAGATTCCACATGGCTTCATTTACTCAAAGTTTCCTCTGTTATGGCTCAGAGAGGCCTTTCCTGACTACCCTGTCTCGACCTGCCCTTCATTCTCCCCATGCTAGAATCTTCTTCATTGTGTTCACCATGACATAACATGTGAACAAACACACACTTATCTATGTGCCCATTTGCCTGTAGGTACCCCATCACACTCTGTCTCCAGTGCCTAGAACCGCACCAACAGTGACTTGTTGAAGGATTGATGCACAAATAGCAGCATGATGAAGTGATTATTATTATGGTTTGTATGTGAGGTATCCCCAAAATCTCAAGTGTGAGACAATGCAAGAAGGTTTGGAGGAGAAATAACTGGATTGTTGCCTTAACCCAGACAGATAATTAATCCCTGATGAAACTAACTGAATGGTAACTGAAGGCAGGTGGGGTGTGGCTGGAGGAAGTGGGTCATTGGGGGTGGGCTATGGGGTATATATTTTGTATCTGGAGAGTGGAGTTTCTCTTCGCTTCTTGATCGCCACGTGAGCTGCTTCCCTCTGACACACTCTTCCGCCATGTTGTTCTGCCTCACCTGAGCCCTGAGGAACAAAGCCAGCTGTCTATGGACTGAGACCTCTGAAACTGTGAGCCTCCAATAAACTCTTCCTCTTGTACAATTTTTCTGGTTGGGTCTTTTAGTCGCAGCAGTGAAAAAGCTGACTGAAACAATTATGAACTGAGATGTAGGGGAACAGGGACATACAAATGTACAGGGTTCAGGGCCACAGGGAGGGATTAAGGCTGAGGATATACCATGGAAAACCAACCTGGACTGGAGGGCATGTGTCACCTTTGACGGAACCTCAAAGCCATCATTAATTTACTCATAAGGTCTTACTGAGCACCATATACTCTGAGTGCTGTTTTAGGACTGAGGACAGAACAATAAGAGAGCAGAGCTTTTAAATGTGGGGAGAGGGATGTATAAACACTAAGCCACACTAAGGGCACCTTGAGGATGCAGAGATGGATGTGCTGATGAATTCTTGAAGATTCTGAGCAACAGAATACCCAATGCAATTTCATTTTTAAAAGATGGTTCAGGTGTTGGATGGGAATTTGACTGTAAAGGACAGAAGGGAAGGTTGGGAGACCAGCTGGGCAGCTCTGCAGGAGTCCACACAAGAGATGGTGGTGGGTGAGATGAAGGAGGGCGAAATGGAGTGATTAGAGGTGGTTGGATTTAGGATCATCTCTGAAGCAGAACTTACACGTATTCTGGATGTCAGTGGATTCATTATGAAGATTTTGGCTAAGAAACTAGTAATGGAAGTCCCTTTATGGAGCTATGTAACGGAAGGGCTGATCAGGAGGGGCTTGGGATCGAAGGACATCAACAGTTCTGTTTCTTCTGTAGACCTTCCAGGAGAAAGGTCCAATGGGAACTAGACATCTGCACATAGAGCTCAGGGAGTGGTCAGGTTCAGGGGTGTCATCTTGGCAGCCATCGACACAGAGATGGGATCTGAAGCCTTGGGCAGAGGAAGTCAGAAAGGTGCTGAGGGAGACCTAAGAGGCAGGAAGGACCCAACCTTTGGAGGCTAGGCAGAGAAGGAGCAAGGGACGTGCCTGGAGAGGTAATGGGGAACTCTGAGGTTGGGACCATAGAACACAGAGAGCTGGAGAGGAGGAGGTGCCGTGGTCCAGCAGGGCTGGCTGGGCATGCTCCAAAACCAGGTGAGGGAGGCGGTTCCCAATTTTGATCAAAATGGGATTGTGCACAGCGGGGAAAGCTTACCACCCTACTCATGAGACCAGCTCTGGACTGCTTTGGCTGTTTCTGAAGCCCAAGCCCTATTGAGCGCAGGAGGGGAGCCCACAGGTGGCTGAATATCTTTGTGTGATGCCCCTTACCCCAGTGGTCTCTGTCCTGCAATGGTTGGACTTCAGTTCTCCCTCATCCAGTGACTGGGGACCTCCTGTAAACAGGGGCAGATGCCTGAGACTCTCCAGGCCTTATTTTCCCAAATGTGAATCAGGCACAACTGTACTACTTCTCGACTGCTTTGGTGACAGTTAAATGAATTTATACCTGCCCTATAATGAGTGTTAACTATGGTTGTAATACAAGAAAGTTGACTGTCTCTCAGTGTTTTAGTCAGCTTTTTTGCTGCTGTGACTAAAAGATCTGACAAGAAACAGTTGTAGAGGAGGAAAAGTTTATTTGGGGGCTCATGGTTTCAGAAATCTCAGTTCATAAACAGCCAGCTCCGTTCCTTGGGGCTCCAGGTGAGGCAGAACATCAGGGTGGAAGAGTGTGACACGGAAGCAGTTCAATGATGATCAGAAAGCAGAGAGAGACTCCATTCATGAGATACAAAATATGTACCCCAAAGGCACACTTCCAATGCCCACCTTCTCCAGCCACATCCTACCTGTCTTCAGTTACCACTTAGTTAATCCTGTCAGGAGATTAATTCACTGATTGGGTTAAGGCTGTCATAATCCAGTTGTTTCTCCTCTAAACCTTCATGCATTGTCTCACACTTGAGCTTTTGGGGGACACCTCACATCGAACCATAAAACAGGCTATTCAAAAATTTGCAACACACTCTGAAAATAGCTGTAAAAGAGAGATTCTAAAAATGTTCTGAGCAGAATTGGAGGAAGAATCACTTTGAAGAAGACAGCACTGTAGCAACTTGTGGTGGAAAAAGTGGGCTTTGAAGTCACAGATCTGCCTGTCATCTCAGTTCCCGCGCCCACTGGCCAGATGGCTGGAATATGCTGTTCAACCATTTCAGTCTCTGTTCCCTAACATGGACACAGAGTGAGTGTCTATGCCACAGACATGCACTATAGACCTGGCTCGTCAGAGAACACCACACCTGTAAAGCACTCAGCACAGCCGCTGGCACATAGTGAGTGAGGTCCGTTTTGCAGCTCATATTATTATCAGGGCTCTCAAGGGAAGGGAGGGAGTATGGGGTAGGAAGGATAGTAGGATGAGTCAGACGTTATTACCCTGTGCATAAATATAACTATACGATCCGTGTGATTCTACATCATGTACAACCAGAAGAATGAGAACTTATACTCTATTATATATGATGTATCATATATATACCATGTATAACTATTAAAACAAATAAAACACTTTTTTAAAAAAAGTATCCTTATGTTAGTGACAGCCAGCTCATCACAATGTGACAGTCCTTTGTACCTCCTTACCCACATCACCTGATTGATTTATAGCTTTCCTTGGATCACCTGGAAGCAGAGGTTAGATTAGATTAGAGCGTGGCTGAATTTGGTCCTTAATGAGTCTCGGTCAGAAGGTTTGAAGTTTCACCTCCAATCTGGTCTGGTTTTGAATGTAATGCATAAAAGCAAATGCACATTCACGTTGCAGTTGTAGGACGACCAAGCCTGGAGAAATTCCCTTAGGAAACTTTTTATGATTAATCCATACCTGAGCTCCACCTGGTCGGCTTCTAGGGCCCCTCGTCCTCTCTTCCTGGCGGGTTGTTAACCGGTACAGCACCTCTTGGTATGCGGCGCTTTGGCCACACGGTGGCGCTTCAGGCCCAATAATCCCGCCTGTCCTCTGCTTATTATTGAAAATTTAAAATTCAAACGGAAAGGGAAAGGGCCGTCTGCTTAGAATACACAGATACCATTGTCAGCGAGCATGGGGCTGGTAGCCAGGATGGAGGCAAACGGGGATCATTAGCTGATGTCCCTGCCGTAAGAAAAAACCTCCGTTCTTGCTGGTTTCCTGGGACCTAAGGGGAAAGCTTTGGTTGCCCAGTAAGAATCCCCTCCTTTTTTTTCAGAATATTGCACCCAAGTCCAAGGGCAAATGAAAACGTCATCTTCCAGCGTGGTCGATGAAGGAAAAAGGGCTTTGTAAACCAGAGATTTTTTTTTATTTGTTCTGTTTTGTTTTTTAAATATATATTTTTAGTTATCAAAGGACTTTATTTTATTATTATGCGGTGCTGCGAAATGAACCCAGTGCTTCACACGTGCTAGGCAAGCACTATACCACTGAGCCACAACCCCAGCTCTGGAGTTTGGACTTTCCTGGAAAAAGAGATTCCTCTCCCCACTCTCCCAAGCAAACACATGACTCTAGGACAGACCTAAACTTCTTCAAGGAAAGAGAGAGAGGGATGGAGTGGGGGTGTGGAGTGCAATTCTTGGAAGCAACATAAATACAGACCAAGGGCCTGCGTTTTAATACCAGCTCTGACCCCAGCTAATTTTGTAGATTCCAGGAAGCTGCTTAGCTTCTTTGAATCTCCAAGTTCTCATCTTTCAAGAGGGTTAACAATAATAGCGCCCACTTTACAGGACTGTGGTAAGGAGGCATGAATAGCAAGAAGGACCAGAGGTAAGTGACAATATTCCTTAGTCCGTGACCTGTAAAAACAGTCATTTCATGCAATTCACCCTTAAACACATATAGGTGCCTCATTGCAGGCATGTACAGAAGCTTGGTAAAAGTGAACTATCCATACCACAGTGGAGTACAGCAAGTGTTTACTGTGAACAGACTACCCTACCTCTGGACTCCACCCTCCCCACCCCTGGAGATTCTTACTGATATTTACCCCCTAGTTTGTGCATTCTGAAGTTCCAACTAGGAAAATATATCTAAAAGAGATCAGGCTATTCTTTTTTATTTATTTATTTTTTTAAGAGACGGGGTCTCCCTGTGTGGCCCAGGCTGGATTTTAAGATTCTGGTTTCAAAGGATCTTTTGCTTCAGCCTCCCAAGTAGCTGAGATATAGGTGAGAGCCACCGCACCTGGGTCCGATGATCACAGCTCCCCCTTTAGCCACATCATTTCCACCTGGAACCACCTTTCCCTGGGAGTCCCACCAAGGGAGAAAATCAGCATAACTCAGTGCTGCACAAGTAAAGTTGTGCTACTTTTCATCTTTTCCCTCCACTGTCCCTGGCTCCTGGAGAGCACTCTATGCCTTGGCCTGATGAGGAAACGGGCCCTGTCCGTGTGTCTGGTATGAGCACATCAAAGTTCATCTGTTTCATGTCTCCTGACTTCTTAGGTGAACCCCAGCAAGTCTGATTCGTCAAAGGAATAGATAATATTGTTATTATGGCAGAAGTTTCCAAAGCTGTAGCCTAAAGGAATGAGAATTTCAGATGCTTGGAAGCTGTGTGTTGGGGCGGGGGTGGGGTGGGGGTGGATTTTGATCCAAGAGCCTCTGGGACTCCACCTCCAGGCCTGGGTCACCTGATGCTGCTGCTGCAGGACTGGTAGGAAGCCAAGAAGTCGGAGGTAGACAACAGAAACAAATCCACTCCCAGGGGCTCCCGGCTTGGAGGAAGGCAGCTCCTGTCCTAGGAAAGCAACACTCACTGGGGAAAGAATGGGGACATTTTTCTGTCCTGATGCTTCACCATGCATCCCCCTTCTTGTTTCTTTCCTTAAATGATATTTATCTAGTGACCTCCGTACGCTATCTTGCCCTTTCCTGCTTGTCCTATGAAAGATAAGAGGTTTGTGTTTTCCCTCTTGCGTATCGTACATAGACTGCCTTGTGGGGGCTCCTTTACGTGTTGTGGAAGACATATCAAAAGAGGCTGCGTTGACCTACCCATGTGTAATTTGGAAAATGATATCTGAATGCAATGCTCCAAACATACGTTAAAAGCTAAGAATGCAGACGCAGCAGAGAGCACACCGTGTGCTTCAGTGTATATGAAGGTCAAGAGCGAGCAAAGCTGATCAATGGTGACAGTAATCAGGACAGCGGGAGCTGGGGTGGTGGGGCTGGCTGAGAAGAGGCCCCAGGGAACTTCCAGTGATGACGGAGATGTTCTGTATCTTCACTGGAGCGTGAGTTACACGGGTGTATGCATTTGTCAAGGTTCATGGAGCGGTCCACTTAAGATTCATGAAGATAGCAGTGAAAAAACGTCTCTGGAAATCATGATCCCAGACAGGGTGGGCAGGAAGGCCTGTGATGTCATGGAAGGGAGAGGGCATTTCCATATCATCCAAGTTCCTCCCCGGCTGTTTATGCCATTGAAAAACATATAAAACGTCAGCCAATTTTCCAGACAGTTTCAAAATCCAGGGACGCTTTTCTTCATGCATATGCTGTCGATGTCTTTTCAAATGTTTACAGAGTATTTACGAAAAGTAGTCCTTTGGGTGGCAGTTGTAATTAGGGAAACTGGCAGGGAAAATTAACACATACCATAAAAGAGGGATAATTACAACGCTGCCATATACAATATTATTATCAAATGGTATTCACCCAGGAATCCAATTGGTTCATACATGCTAGACCTCATTGTTATAGCAGAGATCCTCCCGTCCTCGTTACCCTGAGTATGAAGCTGCCACGTTCCACGGATGATGTGCCATATGGTACTTAACATCAGAATCAAAATGAGCTTGTGCTTTTTGTGTGAGATGCTGAAATTTATTAGAAAATCAGAAAGCCTAATTTCCACCAAGTTCCTGAGACCTGCCATCTGCTGCATGAAAAAAGAAAAAGGGAGATTTTTTTTTAACCATTTACTTATTGTGAAGTGTGAGCATGTGGGTGTATGTGTTTGAAAAAGCAGGGTGGGGGCTGGGGGCTGTAAGAGAGAGCCAGAGCAAGCCCACTTGGCAGGGCCGAAAGAAGGATTGTCAGCTGGATGGTGGCAAAGGCCTGGGAAGCATAATTATGGAAATCACCTATTCCAGAGACTTTTTTTTTCTCTTGCTCCAGACCACATGTCCCTTCCACATAGGAACAGCATGGAGAGTCCAGCTTCTGGGAATAAGCAAATTCCCTGTTTTGGAAAGAAGGGAGGACTTATGCCAGGTGCAGTTGTGCACGCCTGTGGTCCCAGCCAATCAGGAGGCTGAGGCAGGAGGATTGCAAATTCGAGGCCAGCCTCAGCAACTTAGAGACACCTTGTCTCAAAACAAAGTAAAAAATAAAAAGGGTTGGGGATGTAGCTCAGTGGTAAAGCACCTGGGTTCAATCCTTAGTACCAAAAAAAGAAAGAAAAAAGAGAGAGAGAGAAAGAGAGAGAGAGAGAGAGAGAGAGAGAGAGAGCAAGAGAGGCTCTAACCATCTCTTGTCTCTCCAAGAGGAGGTGGTAATGAGTTCAGACAGGACTGTGATCAACTAGGCTTGATGGATGGAGAAACCTTTCTAAGGGAAGCATAGAAGATGGGTTCAAGCAGGAAAGAGCCATGAAGGGAAGTCTTTCAGCAAGCTGGGATGCTGAGATAAAGATTCTGGAGAACCCCCAAGGGCATCTGATGTCCACACACGCATCCCAGTGGATTGCCTCAGTCTCTGGCTTTGTCAGGGTCACGAGATGCTGTCTTAACCATGAGTCGCCTCCAGATACCTGCCCTACATCTCTCTACTGCAGCCTGGAGAGCTTACCACCCCCACTTGATTTTAGAGTATTTATTTACTTTTACTCTTGTTTTTACACCAAAGCTGGCAGTCTGTTAGAACCGCTGCAGGCAACATTCACGGGACCTGGTTGGTGGCTGGGTTTCTCACCTCTGACCGCAAATGATACTTAGGAAATAGACCTCTGGCAACAGCTTACAGAGCCTGAAATGGAACAGTTGGGTTTGGAGGAGGAATGTAAAAGTTGGGTTTTCAGGCACTGGAGGACTCCACATTATAACATTATAGGGTCAAGTGCTGGTCCAGACCGGCCTTTTTTGGATGGTATCCAAAGTGGTTCCATTAAAGTCCCCTCAATAGACAATCTCATATAAAAGGCAGCTTCCTGTAAGAGTCTAGCAGTAATTTCCAAAGTCAAGTTCAGGGTCCCAGGAATGCTCTCAAGATCTGTTCTCTGGGAGCAGAACCAATACCTTTAGTTCCTCTCGTCCCCAGGTACTCATGTTGATGACAGTACACAGGTAGGTGACTAACAGTGATTTGCCCAATGGAAAGATGAGTGACTTTGCAGAAGCCTGCCAGGTTTCCGGAATCCTGGCCTCCCTCTTTAGCCAACCTCTCAGCAGGGAATCGAGAGGGAGGGGCTCAGGGAGTTTATGAATTTGTGGATGGATTCAGTGGGAGGAGCCAATAAACCCCAGGGTCTAGCAGGACCAGGATGTTCCTTTCCTCCAAGCTGCCTGTCTCCCCACCCAGGAAGCAAGCTGGCAGGACCCATCTCCCAGTGCTCTGTGGATCTCTGCCGCACAGGGCAGCAGCTCTGGGCTGGCACGATGAGGCCACGGTTTGTTGGCACCACAGGGAGGTGCTTCAGGCTTCAGCCTGATCTCCCAAGAGTAGACATATGAGAGGTGCACCCCTTGGGGTGCCACTCACTCCTGGGCAGGGGCAACCTTACTTTTTACTCCCTGTGCGACTGAGTGTTCAGCTTGGTGTGTGCTCCTTGCTTGGAGGCCAGTGAGCACATCTTGACTTCCCGGTGGACTACCCAGATCGCTATAAGACAGGCTGCTGGATGTGCCAATCCAACTGAACTACCAGCTTGGGGCTCTGCTGTGATCTCTCGGGCCTGCAGACAAGCCAGCGGCAATATGGTAAGTGGTTCTCTGCATCCTTCCTTCAGACTCCTCCCAGCTTCCTCATGTTAGCACTTGTTGTTTGAGATGCATATTCTCTAAAGGCATGGTTATAAGCTTTTGGTCACTTACCATGTGCCATGTGCTCATACCAATGTTGTCATTTGACCCTAAGAGGACAGGATCATTCTCATAGCTGTTTTCCAGATGAAATAACTGAAAGTGAGTGAGATTTGGTGAAGGGCCAGAGTCAAACAGAGAATAAGGCTTGGGGTTAGCAATCGGCCCTCCTAGTCTAAATCCGGACCCATTCCTATATAACCCTACAATATTCTTCCAATAGAACAAATGCTATTATTTCCAGTTTAGCTCATGAGAAGACTGGGCCCAGAAAAGCTAGGCAATTTACCCAAAGACACACCACTGTCAGACACAGAGACAGAAACCCATTTGTCTCCAGAGCCCAAGCCCTTTCCTCTAAGCTGCATACCTTCCCTGGGCTCCCTGAGGCTGTATTACAATATGGAGCCCCATTCCCCAGCCAACAGATGGCAGGCCCAGTAAGTAGGACTGGGATGTGGCAAGTCTTCTTTATAAGAGAAAGATTTGGTAATCCTTAACATTTTCAGATATTTAGTATTTCTTTGGTGCACTGACATTTCTCAGGAGTGCCCCAGCTATGACTTGTGTGGCCCCTGGAAGATTCAAATGTGTGCCCAACCTCCTCCATGTCTAAATACCTGCCTTGGCCACCTGTGTTTTCAACTCTTCTTTCTAACCAACAAATTCCCAGTTCCAAAGAGGATTGCAATGATCCATAGAAGCTTCTTCAACCTCCTTAATAATAATCTGTGGAAATTTAGCTCAAATGTTTTCTCCTTGGAAATAACACTAGTGGTGGGCTGCAAGGGTGTCCCTGAGTTGGGAATGAGCACAGCTATTGAGCAAATGAAGTCAAGAGAAACAAGGAAGAGGTATAATGGGTTTGCTGTAGGATTCCACTGCCACAAAGATGCCACTTAGATGTCTACGACTGCAGATTCCATGCTCCGTCATACAGATTTCTTTGTACTTGCTTTGTGTTCTAGTATGGATTTATCAACACTTGTCTGCAATCTCTCGTGACAGAGAAATTTGGTGAAGAGACGTGGGAAAAATTGAAGTAAGTATATTAAAGGAAAGATGAAGCATCCCTGGAGCAACAGGGTTTTGACAGTTACAACTCTTTACTCTTGATTAAGCCAGTTAGTTGAATAAGATTCATTACAATATTATCATTAGAACTCTCCAAGAGATTCAGTTACTAGGGAGATGAATTCAAGTGCTTTAAAAATACTAACTTGAAAAAACTTAATAAATCATACCTGTGCTTAAGGATACTATCATTCTCTATTCCTAAAATTAACCTTAAGACAGAGCCCCAATATAAATAATGCCAAAGTCATTCTCATTTTAAGCTCATGAGTGAACTCTCATTTGCCGTTTTTGGTCCCTGAAGAGAAATCACTTATACCATTTCTACTGCACAGGACAGCAGCTGCTGGTCAGAATAGGGACATCTCTTTTCAGTTTGGCCAGAATCGCGCCTTTAGGTATTCTTTAGTTAATTCTTGGTCTTTCTTCCCAGCCTTCACCTGGTAACCCCTTGATACTGTCATTTACATCTCCAAAGAGTTCCCTATCTGATTCCTGTATCCTTGTACTCTCTGGCTGCTTTTTGGAATCTTTCAGCCTTAAAATATTATAAGTTGGGACTGAAAGGGTTCTAAGATCCTCCCTGGCCTCATGAAGAGAAGGGAATATAAAAATATGGCTTCCTTGGTTAATCAGTGACATGCAAATCAAAGCAATTAGGTGCCACTTTGCCTATTAAATCTCCCAAAATTTAAATGATAATGACCAATTCTGGTTAAGTTGCAACAAAACGGGTAATTGCTGATGGTATTGTCAATCAGGGCAGCCCTTTTGGAAAGCAGTTAGACAACTAAAAACTATGAAAATTATCAACTCCTTGGAAGTAGTAAGTCCATTCTTGAGAGTCTGTTCTCTTGGAAACACCACACATACACACACACACACACACACACACACACACACGCAAAAAGATATAAGGGAGTCTTGCATTTCTAAATAATAAAACAAAAACTGTCTTCCGTGGTGCAAAACTGATCAAAGAACAAATGGAATGACTAAAGAAATAAGAATCGCTGTATGTGGTGGCAACTCACACAAATGAAACAAAAAGACAAAACTAAGAGAAAGGCCAAAATAATAACTAATAGGGATAGAATGATGAAATGCTGAATTTTTTTCCCCTTTTCAGTTTTTCCTATTTTCTTGGCTTTGCTTTTGTAAAGTAAAAACTTAAAGTGCTTAATGCAAAATTTCCTTCTTTCCCCCTATGTTTCAAATAAAATAGAACTGAGAATACAGTGATCCTCCTAGAACTCTGTGGCTACCTTGAGGCAGAGCCAGGCTGGCCGGAAGCCCCGGGTCCGTGCAGTGCTGCAGTGTCCTGACCCTTTATGTTAAAGTCCAGGGCTATTTCCTCAGCTTCTCCAGGACAGTTTACTTAGATCTCTACATTTTTGGATGAGAAAAAAAGAACTTCTGGTGTCCCCGAGGCAAGAAATACTCATTTTGAATATATCACTGAATAATTATGATTAAAGAGACCTTGGGCTGGTGGGCCCCTGGGAGATTGTTTAGCCCAAATCTTCATTTTATAGTGAGAAAACAGGCCTAGGGAAGTTAAAGTGAGTTGGCCAAGACTGCACAGCCAGAGGGCCACAGGGCCAGGGTGAGATGGCAGTATCTTCAAGGGCTCCTTCTTGACCCACCCTAAGCGGCCTTGGGGAGAGATGCATTTGAAGACTTGGGGTCTTTTATTATAGCCATTATATTGTAAAGGGAAAACTCAGTAAGAAGAGAGGAAGGAAAAAAACAGGCCAGCCTGCATCGTTTTATGATGTGCACAAAGTTTACATATATACCTGGAACCTAGGAATTAGGGCACCAAAGACCCACATTTGATGAAACATGGGATTGTTTGCTACAAACAGGACAGCTGTGCCCCTCTGGCTGCTGGAAGATCAGCTGTCCCTACACAGGGGCCATCAGTCTTAGGAGGAGGAAGAAGAGTTGGTGAGGGTAGACAGGCTATGGTGTGGACATTGCAAGGTGGCATAGGGAACCATTTTAGGAAATAGGACATTTGTATTCTCAAAAGTCATTGGACATAGTTGCAAGTCTCTAGGAAACTGTAGTTGAATTCAACAGGGGATCTGGGGCTACAACCTTTGGCATCAAAGCCCATAATCTTTTCTTCCTATCTGTATGACCCAGGGCATGACACTTAATTGTTTCATCATAAAGGAATACTAGGACTAGTTAGCCTTGTAGAAATTTTACAAGTGTTAAATTAAATTATACTAAGCAGACATACACACAAATGCCTGGAGTAGGCACTCAACAGATACCAGTGGCTGTTTTGGAAACTGATGTTTGCTGTTGGCTTATATTCAAGATGTGAGTTCTTGACGGGGGTGTTGGGGAGAAGTGGAGGGTCAACAGGACGTGCATCCCACTGGATGGATTTGAGCCCTGCTCTGCTGCATAAGAACCGAGAATGTTGCTTCACCTCTCTGCAGCTCTGATTCTCGTGGATAAAAGGGGAATAATGTCCCTATCTCCTAGGGCTAAGGAGAGGATTGAGTGGAACAATCTACACCAAAGAACCTCGTAGAAAGTCAATAAGCATCATTCTCCCCCTCCTCCAGTACATAGCTGCAACATCCTGAGGAAGTAGATGTTTCTCAAAGTCTTCCTTCCTCCGTGCCCAGGGACACCTGGCTTCCTGAGGTCATATTGATGGGTGGCTTTGTCTCTGCTCATCTTTTCAGACTGACCTTTCTGATGTCCAGTGTGGGTCACCATCTAGTCCTCCTAGAGGGACTTTGAGAGCCTCTGTGTAGGGAGGTTGTTTTGTTTGCTGATTTTTGATCCATGGACCTTGTACCGTCTGATTTCCTGGTTAAGACTTTTAATCTCAGCTCAGCTGCCACTGGTCAGGAGTTAGTCCTGCCTGGGAGGAAGGCAAAGGCTCTGGAAATAGCCAGAGATAGGCAAATACTTGGAATCAATAGAACAGCAGCGTGTTCAGCCTGCCTATGGCCAGTAGCTGAGATGGGCAATTTGAGGAGGGTCTCTCGCCCCGACCTACATTATCAAGCAGGTGTAGTGTGACCAGGTACCAGAACCCCAATTGCTTGAGGAAGTCAGCTTACTGTTCCAAGCCCAGGTTTCCATGAGTGAGTTGGGTGAAGTCACTTTTTCCTTTTTGGATACTGGATGTGGCCTCCTGAAAGGATAGAATACTATCTCTTCCCACCCTTAGAGATGGAAACCTGGAGTCCCCAAGAACTCCAAGGTGACCAAGGGCATTTGAACAAGGGTGCAAGCGTGCAAGGAATCAGAGAACCATGACTGGAAGCAGAGGACCCAGAGGACCCATGTCCTGAGTCTGTGTGGCTAGAAATTTATTGCTTTAATTTTGAAGTATTTATTGAATTGAGTCACAGAACGTCTATCCATATCTTAACACTAGACACCTATGGGATGGAATTGGAAATGCATCTTTAAGCCAAAAGTCAAAAGTCTATCTTAAAGTCCAACTAGCTATAATAATTGCGTATTAGAACTCATTCTTAAAAAAAAAAGTAGAGTACAGAAAACTCAACTTATAAAACACAAATTAAGGCAAGATTATTTGCTGTGCAGCAGGATTTGCTTCAGGCTACATTCAAATAACAAGCTCCCTAGTGCTTTTAAAATAGAATTTTTGCTAAAAAGGAAAACCCATCAATTCCTACCCAAATTTGAAGAAGAAATGATTAAGTCAAATGAACTATGTCTCCAGACCTTATGACATAGATTTTATTTTAGATGAAGCAATCAGAAACAGATGTTTCTTCTCCTTTGCCCACATTGTTGATTTCCCTCTCATAGAGTCTAGATTATAGATTTCTAATCAGGAACCACTCTTTTATAGTCTCCTGGCTAAAATCTTATCAAAACTTAACCACGAGAAGCAACTAATAATTGGAAAGAGCAAGGTCTTTGGAATCCAACAAACCTTTACATTTCACCTGGATCATCAGGTACTAGCTATTTGACTTACGCAAGCTCATTGATTCAATCAATGCGTACTTAGCTCCTTGTAAGCAGAGTGCCAGTGTGTGGGGATAGAAATGAAGGAAAAGATGAGGGAAGTTCTCTGGGAATGTATTTCAATGTGGGAGACAGAAAGTGAAAAAGCGAATAAGCGGATAAACAAAAGCCTTTCAGGTTGTGCCAAGTGCTATTCAAATAGGAGAGAAGATGCTGGTTTCCCTGAAGTGGTCAGAACATGTATTTTTGCAAAGGTTATGTTGAACTAAAGGGAAGGAAGGAGGCCACCTTGAGTCAGGGAACTATGTGTGTTCCAGGCAGAGAGAGCAGTCCAGTGCAGAGGACCTAGGTAAGACTGAGATGGGGAATTGGAGGCCCAGAAAATAATCCAGTGTGCCTGGTGTATCAGAGACGAAAACGTCTGATAGGAGATGAAAGTGGAAAAGTTGTTGGGGACCAGAATAGCTACACTTGCAGAAGATGGGAAGGAGTTTATATGTCATTATAATTGCATTGGTTTGCTGAGGTCTCTGGCCTCCCTTGTAAATGTAGATAATCATGGCCTTCACCTCGCCCACTTGTGAGGACTGGGGTGGCTAAGAGATGAGAAGGTTAGCACTCTTGGCACTTTGGTAGTAGAACCTGATCCAGGATCTTGCTTGTAAGGATAAGCAGTTACCCTATAAACCAACGTATAAAAGCTTAGTGTAAGGGTTCTAAGGAATCTCAGAGCCTAGGAGCAGGAGGTACCCAGCCACTTGAGAGGAAATGGAAGGCCAGTGACCCCTGTGACTCCGCATCTTTCTTCATGCTTACTCTATTTTCCTGGTTCTCTTTGCAAGCCTCTTCATTTCTGTTTCTCCCAAAATTTTCTACGTGTCCTTTTGATTCAAGAGCTCACCATCATCTGACCTGCTCACTTTCTGAGTGTCTCCATTCCAGATGCCTGAGACAGAGAGTTTGATAGGTGGCCGTGGTCAGGTGTCCTTTGTAGGACAGAAGAGGTTATGGGTATAACATCAGGGTTGGCATGTGTTCCCCACTGCAGAAACAAATGCACGGAGAAGGGGTAAATAGTTGGGGGATTCGGATGTGTATGAATGGAGTTGAATGAATGAAAGGGAGCTGGATGGATGAGTGCTGAGCCTAAACCAGTTGATGTAGGAGAAAGGCGAATGGTTACTCAGTTCTCCCTGTGTCAGGGGGTCTTCACAGAGATTCATGGATAGGTCTGAGAGGGCCTGAGAATTTTCTGAAATCATGTATGAAAATGTTGTGAACATGTGTCTAGATATATTTTCTGGGGAGAAGATTCATAGTATTCATCAGCATCCCTAAGAGCTCTACAAGCTAAAAAATTCAAGGACCCTTACTTGTGCATGCATAGGATTTTTTATTTTTTATTTTTTTGCTAAATAGGAAGTGCTATTTTGTTTATCTGCTTATTCGCTTTTTCACTTTCTCTGAAAAAGAAATTGACATTCTGAAAGGCATCCTTTCAAGTACAGTTGGTCCCCAACTTATGATGGTTTGACATAGGACTTTTCAACTTTATAGCGGTACAAAAGCAATATGTGTCCAGTAGAAATTGGACTTCACATGTTGAATTTGGATCTTTTCCCAGGCAAGCAACATTGGGTGTGATAATCTCTCACCATGTGGGGCAGTAGCAGGAAGCAGCAGGTCCCAATCCGCCCCTTGATTCTAAGGGTGGACAACCAATACTGGACTCTACGGTGTACTATATTCAGTAAATTTAAAGAGATATTCAGCACTTTATTACAAAATAGGCTTTGTGTTAGAAGATTTTACTCAACTGTAGGGTGATTTAAGTGTTCTGGGCACTTAAGGTAGGCTAGGTTAAGCAATAATGTTGGTGGGTTGGGTACATTATGTGCATTTTTGATTTAACGATATTTTTGATTTACAGTAGGTGTGTTGGGAAGCAATCCCACAATAAGTCAAGGAGAATTTCTATATTGAGAAATGAGATGAGCCAGAACAAATCAAAACAGCTCCCATTCACCATTTTCCCCCTTCTTCGTCCTGTGGACTCACCAAATTTCTTACCCCTTTCTTTTTTTTTTCTTTTATTAGTTGCTCATGACAATACAACGATCTTGACATATCATACATTTGAATCAAATGGTTACCCCTTTCTTTGATACCGCAAGTTTCCCTTTCCTTCACGTCTCCTAGTTTTCCTCCAAATAAAGTCTAGTTTAAAAGTGGCTGGAAGCAGAGAGCTATTAATTTTTTACTTTTATCTGAGAATGTCCCCTGGCCTTCCACTCCTGCTTCATTCCTGGCCATAAACAGGTTTGCTGGTTTCACCGACCTGCCTCAAACCCTGGGCTGTCAGAGGGCCCTCAAGAATCCATTTGGCCAGAGTATTTCAACTATAGGACTCAACCTCCAAAAGATCATATTGAAGCTTCCAAGAATGTATGACATTTAAAAAATACAGTTCATTTTATAATTTTACATATATAAAGTAGAAACTTTTTCTCTAATAAAAATCCTCAAAGGTAAAGTTTGAGAAATATTTTTGTTTAGTGAGATTGTATCGAAGATATGTAAGAATAGAAGTAGATATTTTGAGGCCTAAAGTTTATATCCTTTAGGTACCTTTCTTTAAAAATAATATAAAACAGAGCCAGGCACTATGGCAGGTGAATGTAATACCAGTGGCTAGGGAGGTTGAGGCAGGAGGATGACATAATTTAGCAAGGTCCTAAGCAACTTAGAGAGACCCTGTCTCAAAATAAAAAGTAAAAAGAGCTTGGGATGTGGCTCAGTGCTAAAGTTCCTCTGAGTTTAATCCCTAGTACCTACCTTCCCCACAAAATATAAAATGGGGCTGGGGATGTATCTCAGCGGTAGAGCATTAGCCTAACATGTGTGAGGCCATGAGTTCAATCCCCAGTGTTGAAAAAAATTATAAATAGAATTTAGCTACAAAAAGTGAGTTTGTATTTATTAGAATGAAGGAAAAAAAAAGGTAAAGCTGACAGATAACAGAAACACTAAAAGCTCAAAGAGAATGTTTTTGTTGTTACTCTCATTCATTAACCAACTGACTCACTTTGGTAATGTTACTTTGTATCTTTGGCTCCATTTAATTTCCTGTTCATATGGCAATGATTTTATGTCATTTTCTGTAAAGATAATAATAATTCCTTTAGCATGACTGGATGGAAATTGTGTGTATTGTATTTTATTTTTATTGATAGAGTAGACAACTTATTTTTTCTCAGCAATGTCTTGTGGAGGTGTTCTTCTCACCTGGTAGCTGTTGTGATAGAACCTCAGCCCTAATCTCCCTCTACCTTCCACCCCTCCTCCCCACCTCCAGGGCAAGGTGGTCCTCTGGGACCGGTGGTCCCCACAGGGATTGCGCAGCCTTTCCTTCAGAAGACTTTCTTTGGAGGTCAGGGTCTAGTTGCAGGTTGAGGATACCAGGGGCAGGTGGTGCTAGGCTGGATGTTCGAGAGCTCCATCCATAGATACTCAGGACCACTGCCAGGACAGGTAAGGTGACTCCCCAGGCTGAGATGGCCTAAACTGGGCCGGCAATGGCAGGGCTCTTCCTTTTTGTTCCCCAGATTCATTAGCTTTCAAAGAGAATATGACTCATTCTTGGTTTAAATCGGACATTCTCAAACATCTCAATCTTAGGAAACCTTCCTTCTCTTTAAGAATACTCCAAAGAGCTTTCTTTTTTTTAATTTAATCTATTGTTATTTAAAGTCGTAGTAATAAAAACTGAAAAAATTTTACAAATGGTTATTTGTTAATTCATCTAAAATAATACTAATAATAAGCCTATTATGTGTTAGCACAGAAACATATTTTAATGATAAATGACTTTATTATCCCAGTAAAAAAATTAGCAAAAAAGAAAGGAATAAATGATGTTGCATATTTGGAAATCTCCTGAGTGTATGTCTGTTTTAATAAAAAATAGCTGGCCTCTCTGTTTTGTATTCTGTTGTGCTGTGTGGTTTTATTTGAAATACATGAAGAGTATGTAGAAGGAAGGACTTTAATCCTCTTTTCAGATAATCATGGCTCTTGTCTCTAAGGTTCACAAAAGTTTGAAAAGTGGTAGTTTCTCAAAGGCCAGTTGCAATGTTGAACCTGAAACTGTGCCCATAACTTTTTTCATTGCATGTTATGCTAAAATGCCTTGGTCGGCATTACACTTTGAAATAAATCTGTTGCCATCATTTTGCTCCATCATGCATTAGGCAGTGGGAAGCATTTCATACTGTCTTGCATTGGTTAGGCTTTATCTCACCAAATTGGTCAGTTCTTATGAATATTGTCATTTCCTTATTTGATATGAAAATCATGTTGGTCAATATCATCATCTCAATCTTGCCAGAGAAGCCTCTAAGAATGGGAAGCTCGTTAGCTCACAGGAGCAGATGCATGTTTTCCAAAGTTCTCATTTCATTTGAAAGCTTGAGTTTTATCACTGGCAATACATTCTGCCAGTTATTTTCTTCGAAGTGATACACTACCTTTGTTCTCTCTTTTTGTCCTGGGAATTGAACCCAGGGGCATTCCACCATTGAGCTACATACAGCCTTCTTCTCTTCTTCTTCTTCCTTCTCTCTGTCTCCCGCTCCTCCTCTTTTTTTTTTTTAAGAAAAATCTTAGCCACATATCCAAGCTTGAGCAGCCACAGTTCATCTCTCAGTGATTCTTTCAAACAGAAATGATGTTCTATAAGAAAGTTGCTAATTCAGCTCGTAGCTCACGGTGTCAGTGCTCTCCCTGGAGGTGACCGTCCACACCCCTGTACGTAGCACTTTCCGGGTCCATATACTTCCTATTCATCCCAAAGTGGTCAAAAGATGTGTGCTGAGGATGCACATTTAGTAAAATCGATCACCTTTTTTCCTTCTACAAGAATAATCTGTAGAGAAACTGGCATTCTTTTTCTTTCTGCATGTGTGTTGCAGCAAAAGCATACAATGACTCTAAAGGATATAATGAAGGCTAAATTCATGAGTCACCAGCAGTTTTACCCTCTCATGCTTTTGCACCACAACCAGTTAAAAAGGCAAAAAAATGTCTGAATTTTATTATGAAAATAGTTTTCACCTCATGGATCCTTAAAAACACATTAGGGACCTCCCATAGGGGTTCTATAAATCATGCTTTGAGAACTGCTGTTTTAAGTGCCAGATTCTTTCTTTGTGAATCAGAGGTCAGGAGCAATGTATCTTTGGTGGTTGGCGGGGGAGCACTGGATACCATGATCTCCATGGAAACATTGACAGAATCCAATGCTATCACTACGAAGATGAGGCAATAGAGGTGTAAGGAGATTTGTTCTATGTCACCCAGCTCATCCGCACTAGAGCCAGGATTCACTCTCGGGTCCCTTCCTTCCTGACTCACACACTGTGAGTATGTAAGCCTCTGCCCAATTAGGTCTCTCATCTAAATTGCTAAATTCTCTTTTCAAAGTATTGATCCAGCTCCTATTGTGCACCAGGTACAATGTTAGGTATTGACGATAGGAAATCAAATGACGTTTCCTGATCTACAGATGGTCCCATACAGATGGGTGTATCAAAGCTCACAGGCACAGTTGGTGCTCAGACATGTAGTATTTGGAACCTCAGAATCCAGAGGGGGAAAGTGCGATGACTAGACCCTGTGATTTTTCAACCGAGTCGTGAAGGAGGAAGGAAGGCAGCAGGGGAGGAAAGAAGCAGGAGGAGCAGAGGATGGAGGGGCAGGGGAGCTGGCTGGAGGGAGAGCTAGGTCATGCAGGCAGGCGTGTGAGCCAGGAATCTGGACTTCACCATGGAGGTGCGGGGAGCTGGCAAAGGACAGGCAGGAAGGAGCTGGTGCTTTCTCCAACCTCCAGATAGCCATGACACCAGGACAGACCTTTGACTCTCCAGGCCTTCTTGTCCCCAGCTACACCTTATGTCACATAGCTACATGCAAGTTTGTTACCTGAATTCCTCATCCACCATGAAGAATCTGGTGAAGGAACAATTTCCCATCACTTAAATTTTCTTGCTCTGAAATGTGCTGCAAAGGGTCTTTTATTTCCCCTCTGGACTCTTAGGAACCACAGCTTAGTAAGGTTGAGCAGTGTGAGATCCGCCATTTTCATAGTCTATTGCCTTGCCGGGTTGAATCTAGAAGTGTTCCTGAGCAGTGTTTCCAAATCCGGAGAGTCAAGAGGCAAGTGGTTAGAAACTACAGACAGACCTCCTGGGGCTCAGGAGTCCATGTGCTTATTCTACTCCCCAAGTTATTCTGATTCAGGCAATCCCGGCCTTGGTTTCCTGCCCCGGTATTTTGGGTATCACTAGTTGAAACTAAGTAAAGAGAAACACATTTAGTGCCTTATTCCAACTAAATATTGATTCCTCACTCTCCTGCCTGTGGGAGCATGAATACCTACGTGGCTGATGTTTTCATGCTGTAAGAAATATGCTCCTCTCTGTGTGAACTGGAAACAGTTCTTACTTCATTTCTCACCATTGTTGCTTTTCCAAATCCCAATGTCTTCAAAATATTTTTGAATGGTCATTTTCCTCCCCCTCCTCCTCCTCCTCCTTCTTCTTTTTTTGGGGGTGGGGGATGGGGTACTGGGGATTGAACTCAGGGGCACTCAACCACTGAGCCACATCCCCAGCCCTATTTTGTATTTTATTTAGAGACAGGGTCTCACTGAGTTGCTTAGTGCCTTGCTTTTGCTGAGGCTGGCTTTGAACTCATGATCCTCCTTCCTCAGCAGCCTGAGCCACTGGGATTGTAGGCATGTATCCCCATGCCCAGCGGATAGTCGTTTTCCTATCCTTCCCTTCTTCTTCACAGGAACTTTGCCATCTTATTAGAAACGTGGATGGGTCTATTTTTAAAGAAAATTCTTGATGAACATTCTGTTTTACCAAAGTGGTTTGAATGAGTCTGTGTATGTGTGCACTGATCCGGGGAGGTATGCCAAGGTCGTGGGGATCAGTGAAGGAGGCTGGAGATCCCTGTGTAGTGCTAACAGCCTGAGCAAGCCTGGCAGGGCAGCAACGTGCAGCACATAGACAAGCCCAAATAAATGTTTGACAGCAGAGTGCTTGCAGGAAAGAAGAGGCTGCCCAGCCTAGAGGGAGCGAATGGGTGGCCCCATCAGAGTGCTGGGGAAAGCCACAGAGTTTGATTGATACATTCCCGGGTGTCCTGGAGATCACATCATTCTCTCTGGAATGTCCCCAGCACATTTCAGAGCAAGAAAATTTAAGTGATGGGAAATTGTTCCTTCACCAGGTTCTTCATGGTGGATGAGGAATTCAGGTAACAAACTTGCATGTAGCTATGTGACATAAGGTGTAGCTGGGGACATTCTTGAGAACCCATGATGACAGTGTCAGGTTTAAGCTGGGGTCTTGCCCATTGTGTCTTTATTTTGTTCATAGGCACCAAAGGAGGGCACAAGTTTTTGTCTGTTTTGTTTCACAAAGGACTACAGGCCCCTGGGGAGCCAGTAGAAGTTTCCTGTCCCAATATGACAGAGAGGACCCCACTTAATGGAGTGATAGTTTATGACACTCCTTGTCTGTCCCAGGGTTCCCACCTGGCTCTTCTGAACAGCTACATCTAATAATGCTTAGAAACCACTGGACCGAAACTGGAAATCTTACAGTTGGAGGAAAATTCAGAGAACTTCTAATCCATTGATTCTCAGTTCTGGGCACAAGGTCCCCTAGACTGTTGGTCCATACTGGTGTTCAGGGAAGTCTTGTAGGAATCAACACACATGACCTTCAGTGCCTCACGTGCCTTACTATTAGGAGTGTGTGGCTGTACCATGTCTTGCTGAGTCAGTATATACATTCCTGAATTAAACTCCATTGCTGGGTGTTCATGGCACCTTGATTTGCCTTCCAGAGCTTCTGCAGAAGTTCAAGATGCCTTCATGACCTACACAGTGTATGATGACATCATCACCATTAAGCTCATCCAAGAGGCCTGCAAGGTTCTGGGTAAGCAGGAAAGGGCTCATTTTGGGTCCTAAGGGCTGCTGTAGCAAAATACAGGTGGCTGTCATTATTCATGGTAGTTATGTTCTAGGAGGTTGTGCAAATTCTGAATTAGTGAATACTGAATCAGTGCTCCTCAGTGAAATATGAAATACAGGGCTAGGTTCCTGAAAGTATTGAGTCACAATGTTTTTGTTAACTGATCAAGGTATAATATTAATTTATGTGTGCTTCTGTTTAAAGACACAATATTTAACATATATATACACACATATACATATACACACATACTGAGTATCTCCTTATGCCAACCACACTTGTATTTATCTGGAAATGGACCTGGAGTGCCGTGCAGGGTATTGAGGACCTTTCTCTCATCTTCTCTACCATGGCTCATTTTGTCTATCTTCCCAGACCCTCAAATGCCACAATAGGTTCATAAGGGGGTGCGGAGGACCTACATGTGCCTGGTCCTATTAACAACACACATATTCCTGGATGTTTCTCCCTTAGGTGTATCAACAGGGATGGTTTATTTTATGAACCAGTTCACTCTCCACACCCAAAGGGAAGGAGGTATAGGACAAAAGCAAGTTTTAGCTTGATCTTTTTCTGCTTTAATGACCAAGGACAAGTTACTTAAGCAGTCATGGCTTTCTTGTTGGTCAGATGAAAATAGTAACATTTACCTTTCAGAGTTGTTTCAAGGTTTGAGACAATGTATGTGAAAATATCCAGT
This sequence comes from Marmota marmota marmota, assembly GCF_001458135.2. Lineage (NCBI taxonomy): Eukaryota > Metazoa > Chordata > Mammalia > Rodentia > Sciuridae > Marmota > Marmota marmota. The sequence continues at coordinate 36,154,216 of NW_025999932.1, forward strand.
GTGATATCTGGCACATAGTAGTTTCTTGAAAGACATGTCCTGACACTCAGGGCCCGCAAGCTGGTTCTTGTGCAGCTCACAAAGGGTCAAGGAGCAGCGACTCTGGTTTTAAGCTAGTTTTCATGGTGCCTCTGGGAGCCCAGCACACTGACTGCTGTCTTCAAGAGCAATTTGTGAGATGGTTACCAGTTATAGCCAGCCTGAGCCTTCGCAATAACCAGCCCTGCAGGTGTGCCTCAGAACCCACCTGGGAAGCTAGTTAACCCTGAGTCCACAGGGACAGGTGGCTTCTCCAGAGCACAGTCGTGATGAGAAATGTGCCTGTATTGGGTGAGGCATTGCATTTATTTCCCTCTCTTTTGAATTTTAGAAAAATTCTCTAATTAAAAAGATTGGGCCAGTTTTAACTCATGCACCTGGAACTGATCGATTGGAGGGCTTTCCCCTTGATTTTCACATGGTAATTTGACTGACATCTGCATCTCTTCTCATGTTCCCGTTGTCTACTGTATGCAGAATACCTTCCGGGGATTTGCATGCAGGAGAGGCCAAAAGTCTCTGCCAAGCCAGGAGGGGGAAGTCAGTGAAGCTTAGGAAGCTGGGTTCATGCGACAATCAGAGTCCTTTCCAGTAAGAGGCGGTCACCTGCTTCTCTTGCCAACTTTGCCACCTGCTGCCCTGGCTCTTCAGGCTGCTCTGATCTGTGGTGGAGCCATAGAGGGGCCAGAGGAGTCAATAAGGCCTGGCAAGATGATGGCGACTGGAGCTCGGAGGAATCCGGGCACCATTTGGCCATTAAAATAATTTCCGACCAGATGTGTGGTAACCCCTAGTCACTTGGCTTCTGCACCTTTCATAAAACAAGACAAGGTTGGGCCTGAGAGTGGAGATAGTGAACAGGAGTGAAACAGGTTTATCCCTTCAGCTTCGGAACTCAGACTCCAAGAGCACCAGCACCTTGGGGACCCTCCTAATGCCAGTGCCCCACCTCTGCCACAGCACCAGGCTCCTGTGGCCTCACAGCAATAACAGCTGGACATCCCACACCCTCTATGATTCCAGAGAATCTTAGAGAGAGAGATTCTGGGAAAAGCTGGGCTGGAAACTGTAGGCGTTTATAGTACCTGCAACCCCATCCCTTCCTGCCCAGCCTGTTTTGTTTCCCCCACAACTGACAGCGTGGGAGGTTTGTGCAGGACATGGGCTAGCAACAAACAGATGACATTAGGCTTTCGACATGGAGCCTTGAATCTAAGGTGCATGTTCTACTTCTTTTTTAATATCTTTATTTTATTTATTTTTAAGTGGTGCTGAGGATCGAACCCAGCGCTTCGCACATGCTAGGCAAGCACTCTACTGCTGAGCCACGACCCCAGCCCCAAGGTACATGTTCTTTACAGTGCCACACTGTCCCCTCTGGGCTGGGAGCCAGGGGACCTGGGTTCTGGCCTCAGCTCTGTTTCTCAAGAGCACCTTCTTTCTCAACATGTAGTATCTGTCAGTCCTCTTACTTGATGCACCTGCCAAAGAGCTTCTGCTTTATTTTCTGAGACATTGCTTTCTTACACAATTTAAGTTGTATAACTATGATGTCAAAGTGCTTTTCCAAACCACACAGTCAGACTTCTTGATCTCAATGAGCCCCACCCCACATAGGCGAGGCCCAGGTGCTGCTCCTCTGGGGACAATTCTGCAGGTCTGTATTCCAAGTAAGGGCTGGTGACCCACAAGCAAGTTCAATTATGTCCAACTATACCCTCTCATCTATGTTCTCTCCTTGGAAAGAATACAAAATAGTAGGTGAAAATTCTGCAACGAGAGGTGGGTATTTCTGATCTGAAAAGCTGGAGTTCGGGCTGAGCTTATAAAGTAGAAAAGGGCAATAGAGGGCTGGGGATGTGGCTCAGGTGGTAGTGCGTTCGCCTGGCATGTGCGCAGCACTGGGTTCTATCCTTAGCACCACATAAAAATAAAGATGTTGTGTCCGCCGAAAACTAAAAAATAAATATTAAAAAATTCTCTCTCTCTCTCTCTCTCTCTCTTAAAAAAAAAAAAGAAAGAAAGAAAAGGGCAATAGATCTGGGAATGGATGGTAAAAATTAAGCCAGTTCTTTCTGGTTTTTATTTCAGGGGATCCCAGCAATGGGAAGAGATGGGTGTCTGTATGAAGCTGACTCCGTTTGGTTCCTAGCCCTCTGCCATAGGGCAGCTTGTTGTTATTCTAGAAGGAGCAGGAGGGGTTGGATTCTGCTCTGTCACACCAGCTGTGTGACTTTGGGCTAGAATTTCCTTGAGAGTTGATTTCCTTAAAAAGGAACAATACCTCAAAGTGTAGTGGGAAGGAATGAATTAAACCAGATAGCAAAGGTAAGGTGTATTGTAATATACAGGGTGACAGCAAATATGGAATTCAGCAAATAAAAGCTGACGTTGAAACTGAAAGGAAGGCAGGGGCTATTTCTGTTTTGTACCTCTTAATGCTATCCTTGAGAAGTAGACACAGGCTTTACTGTTCCCTTCAAATGGCCGTGATAAAAAATAACATTGTGAGTCCTTTGATCCCGGGTCAGCAAACTACTTACAGCCAATGGGTTAAATCTGAGCCTTTGCCTGTTTTTGTACATAAAGTCTTACTGTAACATAGTCATGTCCATTTTTGTTTTATAACGTATTGTCTATGCCCCTTATTGTGATAAAAATGGTAGAGTTGAGCTGTCGAGAGACCACTGCATGACCTACAAGGCTTCAATTATTCTCTAATATTTTAGGTCTCCAGAAAGAAATGCTCTTTATATCTTGTATCCTCCCAGTCTGTCTTTGTCATTGTGCATGCTTGTAGACAGCAAGTGTGTGGTGGCACCTTTAGCAGAGAAATGCCCTCTCACGTCTGCTCTATGGGAATCATAATCCCAGCCCCACCAACACATTTAGAGTCAGCAGCAAGTTTATAGACCCATGTGTGGACTGACTTTCTACCCAAAGCCAAAGTATGTCCCTGTGATTTCTTTCTGCCTCTCTTAGAATATCAGAAACCTTTTCATTGTTTATCTTCAAAACATGTTGGCCCATACCTAAAATGGCAGAACACATTTTTCAAATAAAAAGTTGGGATTTGGAATCAGGATGCCCGTAAGAAGCCTGGGCCATGTGGTTTCTCTGTGTATATACAACTCTCATGATTTGGAGAGAGTGAGGCGCAGCCAAAGGAAGACTTCAAGAAGGGCATTTTACTGTTCAATAAAATATACTGGTCGGTGGAGGCCAACTCCTCCCTTGGACAAAGAGAGAGCATGCTTCTTCTCCCCGGTGGGTGCTTTGCTCTCTCAATGGGCTCCAGGATGCCGTTTCCCTACCTTGAAGCAATTGCTGGGACTTTTCCAGACCCCTCTGCCACTGCATAGCTCTGTGCTTTCTAATTAGCATAATTCAGGATGGGACCAGATGGCAGGTTGAGCGTTGCATAAGGAATTGTTCTGTATGTGAATAAGTGCCTACTTAGTGTGTAAGTGGGTTATTAGTGATCTGAAGTGACAAAATTCAAAACAACACCCAACAGCCATTTGGCACAGCTGTGTCTGTCTAGACTTTGCCTGCTAAGAAACCCATAGTAAAGTATGTTTCAACAGTTAGCCTTCAGCAAATGCCAACAGCCCGTTTTTGCACTTACTTCTTCAAAAACAAGAGTAATGACTTAAAATTTACAAATTTAAAATATATAATGCCCGAAATCAGGCATTCTGACATTTGCTCTTTACTATAGCCCTCTGAGGGTGGGACCAGTAACCCAGACTGGGCAACCAACTGAAAATATGGTTCCAATCCTGATTCCCAGGCCAGTTCTGAATCCTGCAGAGGAGATGTTGGCGATGTCGCTGGTGAGGGTTTTGGAATCAGGCAGACGTGGGTGGGCCTCCTGGCCCTCTCCTCTCTTCATCAGGTCACCTGGTGCGAGTTCCCCTGGGGTAAAACAGTGGTGACATCAGCAACCCCTCCCTCAAGCTTCATCCTTTGGATAGTAAAGCTATGGAAAACATTCTAAGACGTAGAGCATGTTTCCGTGTCTTATGGAACAGCATGTGCTTTTGGGGGGGACCTAGAAGGTCACATAACAAATAACTCCCATTGCCTATATTTTGGAGGTGGGAGCTGGGGAGGGGTTATGAGACATCCAGCCCCATGCAGACCCTCTGCCCAGAAGGCTGAGTGTAGGTGGCAGTGATTTTGCTGCATTCAGCCAGCCACATGCCAGTCCTCATCGGGGGCCTTAGCAGGTGGCCCCTCTCCCGCTGCCCTGGATGGTGCACCTCTGCTTTTTCCAGCCCGTGGAGCTGTAACCCAGCAAAAAATAAACATTTCCTGGCAACACCGAAGAGCCAAGCTTGTTAAGTCAGAAAGTTCAAGTTCATACATCATTCCAATTTAAAAGCCTGTTAGGAGGCTCTGCACCACTCCTGGGAAGCCAAGCCTAGATGCTTTGTGATGGTTATTTCCCTGCTAACAAAGAAGCCTTTCATTGAAACAAAGTCAAAACCACTTTTTAACTGAACTTTTAATACATAACCCAAAGTAGAGAGTCGTATACTGCAGGCCACAGGCCCATAGCCCAGTTACACTAATTGTCAGGATTTTGACAATCTTATTTCATCTATCTGGTCTCTCCACCCCTTTTCTGTTTTTATTTTTGCTGGAATGTCTGAAGGCAAATCTCAGGTTTCCCATAATTTTTCCCATAAATATTTCAGTATGAGTCTCTAACAAGATAAAGACATTTTAAAATGTAATGATAATGCTCTGATTATATCCAACAAAATTTATAATATTATGGAGATTCAGGTTCCAGCTGTATCTCAGCTGGCCTTGGATAAGCAGTCTTATTATATAAGATTTCCTAAGGTCTTTTCAGGGCAATCAGCAAAAACTTTTCATTTTGACATAAATTCAAACCCACAAAAGATTTGTAAGAATAGCACAAAGAATTCCCATATACTTTTCCATCCGTGTTTCCCAGATGTTAGCATCTAACCATATTGGCTCTGTCTTTGTTCCATATCTGTATCTATAATCCATCCTCCCTCCCCGAATTGTTACTGTGTTACAGACATGATGCTTCTTTGTTGGTAAAAGAATATCTTACATAACTACAGTACAACATGAAACTCAGGAAATGGGCATTGATATGATTCTATGAAATAATCTACAGACTCTATGGAGTATTTTCCCCACTTGACACATATGTCCTTTAAAACAGAAGAAAATCTTGAATGATGCCAATTGTCATGTCTTTTCATTCTTCTTTAACCTGGACATGTTCCAGAATCTCTGTGTTTTATAACATTGATATCTTTGGGAGCTTCTGCTCAGCTATTTGGTAGCATGTTCCTTCATTCAGGATTTATTTAATAGTTGATTATTTAATAGTTTCTCATAATATAATTTCGATTATGCTTTCTTGGTGGAAAGACCACAGAAGTGATCTTTTTTGTTTGTTTTTTCTCTTTTGTTTTTTGTGGAGCTGGGAGCTTGAACCTGAGCTACTCAACCACTGAGCTATAACCATAATCCCTTTTATTATTTTTATTTTGAGACAGGGTCTCACTAAGTTGCTGACGCTGACCTCAAACTTATAATCCTCCTGTCTCAGCCTCCTGAGTTGCTGGGATTGCAGGTATCCACCAGTGTGCCTGACTCAGAAGTGATTCTTCCCAATTCATCATTGAGCTGTCCTATTATTACTGTCAACATTGATCACTCTGTGAAAGTGGCAGCTTTCTCCACCGTAAAGTTACTATTTTTCCCTTTGTAATTCAGACATTGCAAATATCTTACTGCTTCTCAAACCCCTTCTTCTGGGATTTTAGTATGCAGTTATGATTCTGATCTGGGTCAATACTTATGATGTTGGTAAAATGGTTATATTCTAAGTATAGAATTTCTTGCATTTGTTAGTTGGAGTTCTATAAGGAAGAATTTTCTCCCTCCCGAGTTTATTTATATCAATTTAAATAAGCAAGACTCTTGAAACTTAATTTTTTAAAAAAATAGGTTGCAATCCTTTACTTTCACTATTTATTTCGATGCTCAAATTCTCTAAGATTTAGCTAGTGGGAATCCCTTTAAATTGGCCCCTGTGCCTTTTTGATATGTCCCTATCATTCTTTGATCTCCTCTTTACTTTCTGGAATGAAACAATGGTATAGGTTCATCTCATTCTTTCCACCATGCCCCAGTCCTGGAATCTGCCATTTCTGTAAGTAGAGAAATGGCTTCTTTTGGCAGAGTGGTACTTAAGGACCAATATCTGATTGCTAGGTGAGCTCATCACCACTGAGGTGTCACTACTTTCAGGCTCTCTCAGTAAATAGACCTGGAAAACAGATGCTAATATACATATCTATCTATCTGTCAATCTCTCTCTCTCTATCATTTATCATCTATCTATACTATGATGACTTTTATGGTCTTATTATGTTAAATTTTTTCTAATTCAACATTACAGGGTTCTTTCTCTTCTCCTTTTTGTAACCACTTTCTCAGGGAGAAATCTGTCTCCCACTGGCTCTAAGATGTTTACTTATATGATCAATTCTTGAATATTCAGGAAGTATTTTCAGAATTGTTAACCTAAATGATGGAAGAAAGCTGAACTCCAATTAAATATTTGTTCACATTCTTTTTGCTATAGCCTGGAGACAAAGTAATCTAAATACTGTGTTCAAATATTAACGGGTTAATTTTTTCCCCTGGGTATTTGTGTTATTTAAAACTGTTCAGTCTGAAATATTGTTCTGTTAATTTGTTTCTGTTTGTATTCCTTCTTAGGGTTTTTTCCTCTCCTTATTGATCTTGCTTATTTTAAGCATATGAAACATTAACATGATTCTTTAAGCCAAACTATTCAAAGTTATGTTCAGAGAAGTAGCATCCCCCGTCACAGTGTTTCCATCCCATTCCCACCAAAATCCCATAGGTAGCCAATCTTCATAGCTCCTGGTTTATTCTTCTGTTGTTTAATTTTGCACAAATAAGCAGATAGATACACATTTCTCTATTTCCCTTTCTTTCTTACACAAAAGGTAGAAAACTATGCATACTATAAATTTCTTATTGCACTATCAAATAACATTTTAAAGCACCTCAGATGTGTGCTGATTTTGTTCTTGCATTTTCTTATCATTTTCAATATGTCCCTGACACCCTGTGACTTAGGAGGCTCTTGGAATTCTAAATTCACTGAGGTGAAATCGTATCAAAAAAACAAGACAGGTGTTGAATTTAAGAACAGGCCTTTGTCCTCTGCTGGACAAGCATTCTGAACCAAGAATCCTAGCAGCAGCCTCAAACCCAGCACAGATGGAAAACACCACACCCGAGCCCAAGATTGTTGTTTAAGGAACAGTTAGTCTCTCAGCCAGATGTCCTTTCCTGTTAACAGAGCTGGGTGCCCAGAAACAAAATAACCAGGGTCTGGAACGAGCAACTTCATGGATTTTTGTAAATTTTCAGGTATAAAAGAAAAATCAAGCAGGCAGCTTTTCTACACAAAGCTGCCACTGTCACTTGAACATAACTTTGCTTGGCCTGCACACAGCCTGGTCCTCCTGGGAGAGGTCCCGGGGACAAGGAAGGCTTTAGGGACCCGTGCTTTTCCTGGTGGGTAACAGGATGCACCTGTTCAGAGCTCCTGGCTGCAGGCTGTAAGGAACAGCTGTTTTTCTTTTTCGTTTTTCCCAGCCAGAATAAGCTAGATTTAGAAGGAAAGGAAAGGTAAGGTGGAAGGAGAAGGGAAGGAACAATTTCCCACCTGTTCATTTATTTTTCAGGAGTTCTTCCAGGAACTCAGAAGTGTTGGAAAGAACCTGAGTAGAATTTATGTCAGTTAACTTAAGAGTTGGCATGGCTCCTAGTGTCGACAAGCCTGCCGGTATCCAGCTAGGATGGACCCCAAACAAAGAATGCAATGGAGGCCAGGACCACCTCCCACCCTACCATCCCAAGCTTGATCTAGATACAGATGCGGCTAACAAATTGTGAAAAATATGTATATAACTCAGTCAGATGAGACCAGACCAACTCAGTGGGGACTGAACAATTATCTGCTCAGAGGTCTAGCTAAGGACAAAGAACTATAGAGAAACCGCTGTTCAGGCCATCTTAGTAAGCCAGGACAGGCTGAAAAGTGCTCAGGTCTCCTCTCATCCCATGTCCCTTTGTATGACCCAGTTCCAAGAGCTCAGCAGACCTAGAAGTCCCCTTGTTGTGAGTTCCAGATCCAGCTAGCATCCTAGAGTTCATGAGCATATGAAACACTAACATGATTTCATATGCAGTTGAGGAATCGTGAATCCTATAAATCTGAGTATTCTGGTCCTTCTCCCTGGCCCCTAGCATGCACATGAGTCCCAAGTCCACCATAAGTAAGAATGTTCCTTACAGGAGCTCTGGGTCAGAAGGATGAATAGATGTCCTTCCTCCTTTGCCAATGGTGACAGTCCATAGGTAGCCATTGCCTTGGGGAGACACTTGCTTCCCTAACTGCTGCTCCAAAGACTGTGGGTTATAGTAGAAGGAGGCACAGACTTTAGATTTATAGCCTCTTCAGCAAATCTGGCCTCTGCAATTCACAAAGATGACTTAGCCTCAATGGGCTCATGTGGAAAAAGGGGGACATGAAAATAACATTATCTACCTTCCAAGAAATTGACAAGCATTGGTAAAATAACTTTGACAATGGGTGCTGCAGGAACTATGGACTATTCTTTAAAAATATTTACTACACAAACAGTGCAGGTGGGGAGTGGGAGAGGTGGGCAGTATTTCTCACCTGGTGCTGCAAACCCAACCCCAGAAATTCATCAAGCATCCACTTTGTATCCAGTTCAGAAAACATGGAAGGAAAAGTTGCTGCCTAACCCTAGAAATAGGAGGGAAGAGTGAAGTCAGCAGGACACGGGATATTCAGACAGATCTTTGTGGAGAATGTGATGTGAAAACGTTGAAGGGCAACCAGGATCTGGTGAGGCCCAAAGGGAGAGGGAGTCTTTGCAGGCATTTGCTATCATCTTTTGGGTAAATTAAGATAAAAAAAACTTTTGCTTTTGTACTACTACATTAGCCACTTATAAGAGCTGAACTTTGTGCTTTATACCATGTATTTGAAGATGTAGGGGTGGTAGAAGAGATTGCAGGGGGCTGCTCTGTGCCCTTGATCTGACCACTGGAGGCAGTGGTCAAGGGGGAACAATAGCTCTGAATCCCCTCCTGCACCATAGGAAAATATTTGCCATGGATGTCATGAAAAAACTGGGATTGGGTGGGATTGGGAAGGACTCACAGTTAATGAGCACCCACCAGGTTCCCGGATTGCACTGGGCTCCTCACAAGGGCCTCATGACATTGACGTTATTGTTGACATTTCACTGATAAGGAAGGTGAAGACTTAGACGGTAGCTCAGAAAGTCTCATACAGCAGGGATTTGGACACTTTGAAAATAAATGAATACCAAGGGAGGACGAACACCTTGCAGGGACTTTTATGGCGGGGTGTGCTTTGGATTTCACAGGTGTGTCCATGGAAGCCATTCTGAAACTTTTTGGAGAATACTTCTTTAAATTCTGTAAGATGTCTGGCTACGACAGAATGCTGAGGACACTGGGAGGAAATCTCACGGAGTTTATTGAAAACCTGGATGCCCTCCACAGTTACCTTGCACTCTCTTACCAGGTAAGAACACCTGGGCCTGGTCGTAGTGATTCTGAGAAGAAGCAAATACTTGGCAATTCTGGGCCAACTCCTCCCTCCCTGCAAAGAAGAGTGGGTGGAAGGGAGCTGCTTCTTGTCTGTTGCATCCTTGGTCCCTGGTGCAGGAGTTCTCATGGGAAAGAAAAGGAAAATAAATACCTGTTGGCCACCTTTATAAACTGCCTGGCCAAAAAAAAAAAAAAAAAAAGAGGGGGTGGGTACAGTTTTTGTGATGGGGGAAGGCCTCTGCAGTAGAGCTGGCTTGGAATTAAATCTAGGAGGCTGATCACAATGGCAACAAAGACTGGAAAACAATCAGGTTTCAGTGGATTTGCAAAATCTCTCCTAAGGTTTCCTGCCCTGGATGGAGCTGATAAATAGCTTATGCAGCCAGATTCGTGTTATTCAAGTATCAGAAGGAAAGACTCGACAGGGCCAAGAGCCAGAATCGGAAACCATCCAACTCTGATTAACCCACGGGGCGACTGACTGAGGTGTTAAGAAACTAATTTCCCTTCTGGGATAGGTCCTTCTGGAGTTCGTGCCTTGCTTTTCTTCTTTGGAGAGATCATTGGAAATTCAAATGCCTAGACTCCCCCACCACCAATTTTTTTTTTTTTTTTTTTAGACAAAGTACTTTATGGAAACGATAAAGTAGTGTTTCACATATCATGATAACAGTTTCTTATTTTATGTAAAATATTGTATTTTTAGGACACCTTTACTTTACCAACCTCTTCACTATTTCTAGACTTCGTGTTCATAGTGACAACCTTTGCAGGGTTGTCATGAGGATAAAAACGTTATGTATATTAGAGCACATCACTAATATGTGCACTTGTACGTATCTGTAAAATTGGAAAAAAAAGGTTATTTTCTCTATATTTTGAATAAGTAATCAGAGGCTTGGAAACATCCCACTTCAGGAAGAGTGAGTTTGTGAGCCTGTTCTATTATTGTCACATGAACTTCTTGAGGTAGTGGGAGTGGAAAGAGTCTGGGCAATGAGGCCAGATGTTACTGTCTGAGCAGAACTGCAACTTACCAGCTGTGTGATCCTGGACAAGTTGTTGCCCACTTATTTATTTAATTAAATTTATTTAATTAGCACCTAGTATGTACTAAACAATTTTTAAGACATTAGACACAAAGACAAAAAGGAATAGGAATAAATAACCTACCTCATAGAGGTGTGCAGATTAAAAGAGATAGCATATAAAAGTTCTTAGCATTATGATGGGCTCAGAACAGGCATTTCATAAGCAACTCTTCCTTCTCCTTTTCTTTCTTTCTGTTCATTAGGAACAGTTTTAAAAGTATGAGAATTTGCATGGCAACTTTCTATCAGGTTTCTTAGCTAAAGACACAACTATTAGAATAGAAAGAAATATAGTTAGGATCCTTTAATAAACTTCCATAATATTTTTAATATCATCTGAAATTTGGTTAATATATTCAGTCATGGTTCTGGAGAAGGTGTCAATATTTATTAAATTTGTTATTTATTATATTTGTCAATATTTTATTAAATAAAAATGTTATGGAATGTTTTTAATATTTCAGATACTGTTCCCTTGATATTACTCTCACTTTCATGAATGAGAGTGAAAGGAATTGAGATTCTGAAGTCCCATGGCTGTGATTTTTATACCCAACGCTGATACCCTTCCTGTACTAGTTAATCACCTCTCACCCCACATATGCCAAAACCATACTGATAGAGAAGTAATAGACTAGAACCTCTCTGGGGATATGTCAGGACATGTAGCATATAATCAGATAAAATATTTAAATTGCTATAAAACACAAGTTAGGATGAACTTTATGCAATGATACCTATAGCTATATAGTGCTTTATACTAGACAAAGGATTAAAGATTGTCTCTTTAGGCAAAAATAAATAAAATGATTCCAACTTTAAGGAACACATCCCTGGTGAAAACTGTGCCTTTAATCTTGTTATTTTTTTGCTAACCTTCATTGACTGGCAATTAGGAGGCAGGTATTGGGCTAAATGAACTATCCTCTTAATGCCTGTAAGATTAAGCACTCTTATTTTCCCCACTATACAAATAAGAAAACTGAGGCCCAGAAAGGTCAAGACACTCTCCAAACTCACTCATACTGTGGGTGGCTGAGCAATAACCTAAACCCAGCCACGTCTGTCTGAAAAAGGCCTTGCTTTCCGCTGCTTGGCATCATTTTTTCCTTTGCCTTATTCTCCATTAAAAAAAATGTTTTATGTTAATCAATAAGTAAAACTATAACTGCATTATTTAGAAACTTGGAGACATCAACCACAAGAACTAAAAGCATGAACTTCTGGAATTGTCTGGGAAGAGGTCTGGCTTGGAGATGGCTTGAGGGGGATGTTGGCAGGAGCACGTGGATCTCTATTTCAGCCCCTCTGTACTGAATTACTTTACTTTCACTGTAGAATTTGGATATAGTTTTTAAATGAACTTTTAATTTCCTCTTTATGCATACTTCATCAAATCCTCTTTAGATTTGGTAAAGATATAAACACACATACATACCATCAAATGTTTTTATCTATATACATACTTTTGGGAATATGAAATATTTATTTGGAAAGGAAAAAAAAAACATTTCCAACTAGCAACCCTCTACTAGGAAAGAGGACAAAGATCTCATAAAAAACACATCCACCTTCTTCATCTCATCCCTCTCTGAGACCAAAAGCTGTGAGCCCAGGGTGCTGAGTTGCCTGCTAATCAAGCAGGAGAGTGGGGCATGGTAGCACATGCCTGTAGTCCCAGAGACTCGGGAGGCTGAGGCAGGAGGATCTCAAGTTCAAAACCAGTCTCAGCAATTTGGGAGGCTGTGAGCAATTTAGCAAGACCCTGTCTCGAAGTGAAAAATTAGAAGGGGGTGGGGAAGCAGGAGAGACAGTTGCTTCTGTCAGCGAATTCTCCAGGCAAAGTGTGAACCTTTCTTTCCCAGTACGTATCTCTCCTTTATGAGACTGGGCATATGGGAATATCAACACTTACTCATGAAGAAAGAGGAGTTTTTCTGATGTGTCCTTCAGGGTTCTGTTTTCCAAATGTGCAATTTGATACCACTGCAAGAAACTCATTAATTCATTTCACTTGCAGATTCCTCTGAGCCCCTGATCTTTCTGTGGGTGAAGAGGCCCTTGGTCACTTAGTCATAGGCCAAGCTCTACAGAGACTCACAGAGGGTTCCTGGTGCCTTCTGGCCAGCACCCCTTGGAATGCAGCTGGAAGAGGCCTGGCACATGACAAAGGCTCAATCTGGGGGTGGTCCATTGTTCTACTGTTCATCTAGGTTTAACTGGTCCTCAGTCTCCTCCTCTTGAAAATGGAGACACCAGTTGCCATAAAATGCTGTTTAGAGAATTAGGTACAGAAGGAAATTCCTGATACATGGGAGCTGAGAAACCGTGGTCGGTATTGTGTGACTGGAAGGAGGCTGGGATATAGTTCTGCATGCTATGGTGGAAAGTCCTGTTCCCAGAGCCTTGACGTCATAATTTAAACAATTTGTTTTCCCTGGGAAGAAACGTGTTGTGTCTTCTTATTAGGAGATGAACGCACCATCGTTTCGTGTGGAGAGAGGGGCAGATGGACAAATGCTTCTTCATTACTACTCGGACAGGCGTGGTCTGTGCCACATCGTACCAGGTAGGCCGTGGCTTAGTTCTGAGGCCACTGGAGGGAGGAAAGCTGCCCACAAACTCTCCAGGACAGCCACGAGCCAGATGTGGGCTGGGAGCTCTGTCCCTTCTCATATCTGATTCCTTGTCATCTTGATCATTATTTCCAAAGCCCTCGAGCTTTTTAAATAAGTTTCCAAAATGCCAAAAGGAAGAATAATTTTTATTTTTATTGAACATTTTGAGTTATGCAGGTGTTTACATAATTATGATATTTATATAGATACTATTTTGTATTGGCTCTTTCTAAAAAAAAATTGAGCATGGTAGAAAAAGCATGCTTCCATGTTTTCACATAGCCACGTCTTAAATGGATGAATGATATTGCATATTGTGGTTATCTTAGCTAGCCCTCTATTGCTGCATTTTTTTCATCAATACGAATCTTTTGCTATTGTAAACAAGACTGTGATGAACATCTTCACACTTTCTTTCTCCACACTGTGTACTTTAACCCTGGGATAGATTCCCAAAGAAAACTTTGCAAACATGATTCTTAATGCTTTTACAACCGAATTTTGCTTACATTATTTTTAGTTTGTTTGTTTAAGGAGGTCACATGCCTTCCTGAAATAAAAACCAAATGAATAGATGCTGAACTGGAAATGGGAACAGCAGGATATATTTGGTATCCAGGCATGGTCAAATTAAATCTCTAAGTACTTCTATTTTACTCATCTGTCATATGCTATATGTCTTGAGGCAGGTCCTGGGCTTTGTGAACCCTGGAAAATTCATCAGAAGTTGTATGACTTGATTTTTGGATGATGTTTGTTGACACACTGCCTTCTGCCATCCCTAACCGCTAAGTGTCCTTCTGCCGCAGGTATCATTGAGGCTGTGGCTAAGGACTTCTTTGACATGGACGTGACCATGGATATCCTTGATGTGAATGAAGAAGTGGAGAGGACAGGGAAAAAAGAGCATGTTGTGTTCCTGGTTGCACAGAAGTCTCGCAGGCAGACTAGGAGGGCAAAACCAAACGGGTTGCAGGATGGTGAGGACATCAGAAGAGAGCAAGAGGTACTGAGTTTGTGGTATATTCAGAAAGCAAAATTCTCCCAAGTAGAGATACCGGTCTTGGCACAATCTATGCAAACAACACAATCAACTGGACCTTCTAATAGTGGAGTTGAGGCAGGGTGTTTTTTGTTTTTGTTTTTGTCATAGTGGGGATTGAATCCATGGCCTCACACTTGCTGGTAAGCACTCTGCCACAGAGCTACATCCTCAGTACCTTATTTTATTTTGAAACAAGTTGTCACTAAGTGGCTCAGGCTGGCCTGGAACCTGTGATCCTCCTGCCTCAGCCTCCTGAGTAGCTGGGATGGCAGGCCTGTGCCACCAGGTGAAGAACTACTGAACTTTTGGATTAGAAAATTCTTTGTTGTGACGGGCTGTCCTCTGCATTCCAGGATGTGAAGCAGTTTCCCAAGTGTCCACCCACTAGATGCTAGTAGAACCCTGCCCCCTCAGTTGTGGCAACCAAAAGCCTCCTGGCATTACCAGTGTCCCCAGGGTGGGTGTTGAGAACTGCTGGGTTAACTGTAATTGGATATCAGAGACTCTCTACCATGCACCTTCGCCTGGAAAAATGTTCACCCATAAAAATGCCAGGATAAAGGCTTTGAAGTTTGGTGGCTTACTTTACAATCCTCCTAAAATAAGTTGACTTCACCTCCCCAATGCTAGTCACAGGCCCAAAGTCCACTCAAATTCTGTGCTTGGTCACCTCAACTGCAACTCATAAGATGATCATTGCCAGTTTAGGTACCATATATATTAGGAGAACAACTCTCTCTGTCCATGTAGCTGGTACAAATACCCAGATAGGTCTGTGATTCCGGGAGCACACAGTGTTTATGTCTCAGGGCATTCAAAGCCCATCTCAGGGTTTACTGCAGAGTCTTCAACCACAGAAAGACAAGATGTTGCATGTGATTTTCCTGCCAGATATCATGCTGGTCTCCTCTTGAGATGTAAAACGTTCTTGCTGCCTTTGATAGAGAAACAATATGAGGATTAACTAGATAAAAAAAAAAAAATCTTGGTAGCATTGATGTCACAAACCTTGCACTGTCCCACCGACCATGGACACTGTTCTACTGTAAAGATGGGCCCCATCACAGCAAATGGGGCTGGTGCATCTCCAGTCCCATGACTGGGCACCTGTGCTTCTCTCTCTGCAGGCTCTTCAGGCAGCTTTCCTTAGGATGAAGGAAAAATATTTAAGTGTCTCTGTTTGTCCTGTGAAGAAATCCAACTGGGATGTTGTGAGAAGTATAGTCACTTTTGGAAAAGGTAGGTGGGCTGTTCTCCCAGCCTCGGCTCTTAGATCAGAAAGACTGCCTGGTTCCCAGGGGAAGCAGCCTCCGTGCACAAATGGGACAGAGTTCTCTGTGATTGATGCCCCCTGATTTCTGCAGAGCTTAGATTTAGTGGTCAGGTTTTTTTTTTTTTTTAACTTTAAAATATCATACTAACTTGCCATCCATTGGATAATACTATACATCTGGATAATACACAGACATCTCTCCTAAGCCACTGGAGGGAGGATTGGAATTAGTCCCAACTGGTGACTGCTGAGGAGGAAGATGGATAGAGGCTGAGTTATTGTCAAGAACAACGGGGTTTCCTTAAGTCCTCCTCTGGATCCAGGCCTTCTTGATTGGTACACGTTTCTGGGCTGGAAATCTGTGTATAATAACCATGGTCATCCAGTAAAGTAAAGGACACTGGATCAAGAGCCAAGAAAGATTTCTGGCTTTGTCCCTGAGGAGCTATATGACCCTGGATAAGGTCCTCAATTTTCCATTTGCAAAATGAGTGTAGTAGGCTCTCTCTGGCACTCCCATGAGTACTAAGCCGGCCTAGCAACCGGCACCTAATGCCAGAGCTGGAACAAGGGCTCCGATCCACAGTAAGAATGGAGCTAGATGCTCCTCTTCATGACCTCAGGGTCAGGTGACATGCATCTGGGAGAAGGTCTGCAGGACTCAAAGAGCTGCATTTTGAGTCCTTCAAGCCGTGGCAAATGAGTCAAACATGCAATTGACATCCTTTGTCTAGGAGATTTTCATATCAAAAAGGCTCCATTTCGAATCTCTACCCCCTGCCAAATAGGACTGTTGGTTAAATTTTCATGTGCCACCCAAAACTGTCAGTCTAAAAAGCTCCATGGCAAATGTCCCTGATGCTGGGCCGGGCACACTCATTGTCTGGCTGTCACCATTTCAATGCCGACTCTGTTTTCATGGTGAGACACACTCAATTGGCCCAGTAACTCTTGAGCGGCGGGCAGAAACTTGGCAGGGGGCAGAAGGGTTTCTCAACCTGGTAGCAAGTTTTCTGTTTGTTTTAATTTGGAAGAAGAATTGCTGGGGCCATCTGGAGACGCCGAGGGAGCCTGGGCTAAAGAGTGGGGATCACACTTTGCCTGTGAAACACTTAAGATTCTATCCCCGTCCCGAGCTGGGCTCTGTGCGAGGGCCACAGCAGGAGCTGCTTCTCATTAGACTTTCTCTTTCTGTGTCCAGGGCACCTCAGGGACACCTTCGAGCCCATTTATCCTGAGAGTCTCTGGATTGAAGCAAAGACGTTCTGTGAGGCTTTTCCTTTCCACATTATCTTTGATGAAGCAGTAAGAGCACTATTCCCTCTTGGGGTTGAGAATAAGCCAGGGAAGGGGGGCTGATTTATAGTCTTAGGAGACTTTTAAGTTCCCAGGGTTTTTAGCCTGGCAGAACCATTGTCTTGGATTCAAGTTGTGGCATTTTCTGGAAACTGGGATTCAGGATCATCTAGGTAGATATGGAAAGGAGGTTTGAACTAGTGAATGAATGGGAAATTTTACCATTCAAATAAATAAATGCAAAAAGAAGTGACGCTAGCATTCACTATGCACACTGACATCAGTAGCAACATTGGGTTACTCTAAGCATCATCTCCCACCATCCTTGGGATCACTCTCAATGTCTCAGTCCTACCATGCTTGACTTCCTGCATCTTAGTTGGGGAGAGGTCTGTGCTGGTCTCCTACCATGTTTTGTGGGGGTTGTGAGCATATCATTTTATTGTTAGAAATTTCTCTGGATAAAATATTTGTCAACAGAATTGATTGTGAATTTAAAGGACAAGTAGGCAAAATGGATTTGGTCCAAAAAAATCAGTTAAAATGCTTTTCAGCTGTTGGGCATGTTGGCATATGCCTGTATTCCCAGTGGCTTGGGAGACTGAGGCAGGAGAATCGCAAGTTCAGAGACAGCCTCAGCAACTTAGCAAGGCTAAGCAACTTATTGAGACCCTGTCTAAAAATAAAAAACAAAGCAAACAAACAAAAGGGCTGGGAATGTAGCTCAGTGGTTGAATGCCCCTGAGTTCAATCCCTAGTACAAAAATAAATAAATAAAGATCTTAAAAAAGGCTTTTTAGCCACTATGATTTTCTCTGATAATTTATTGCAACCAATAGACATATTAAATCATCACCTAACAGTTGACTTCTAAATACAGAGTCTATGAAGCATACTCATTTGAGTGGACTCTTCATTCACAAAGAAATTGTGAATTCACTGAGTTAAAAAAAATACCCCTATATGAAACAACTTGGTGGTTATAAAGTAATGCACTTTGACTTTTCTCCAGTGTCATAAAGCATTATTATTATTATTATTATTATTATTATTATTATTACTACCTCTATTAATATTTTAAATTCTGGTCTACTTAGAAACCCCCTTTCTTTTTAAGTTTTTGGGTATAGAAGTTCATGATACAAGTGTGAAAAGAGGAGGCTGATTTCTATCACCTAGTAGATTCCCTGTGGTTAGTAAAGCTACATGTCCCTGAACACTCTGCTGCATTGGACATTTTATGTAAAGGATACCCATTTTACTGCTCCCTTCTGAGTGTTCTCTAGAGACAGCAAGATGTGTCTCCACCTACTAGATAGGCTCCTTCACCAGGCCTGGGTGTCAGATCCAGTGCTACAGAACTTGCTAGTTGCTTTCTTAGTGAGTGAGACAGAAGGACCCAGAGAGGCCTTAGGGAGTGAGGAAAGGACTACTGGCCCAGTTGAGAGCCTCGTGTACCTCTTTTTTCTGCTGAGCCCTCCTTTCCTCTTGCCTTCCTTCCAGCCATGAGCTACAGATTTGATTAAGAAAAACTATCAGTCTGTGATGCTTATTTCATTACAGACCCCTTTTCTCCCCAGCGAGTCACAAAGCAAGGCCAAATGTTATTTCTAAAGGAAAGTTTATGGTGAAGGTTGCTTTGTGTTCCCCAGTCTGACATCTCTCCTCTTGGATAGCTGAGGGTCAAGCAAGCCGGAGTGAATGTTCAGAAGTATGTCCCAGGACTCCAAACCCAGAAGATTGGATTAGATGAGTATTTCTCCATCGTTCATCCTCAAGTTACCTTCAACATTTCCAGCATCTGCAAATTTATCAACAGTCAATTTGTCCTGAAGACACGAAGAGAAAGGATGCCGGAAGCTTGGAAAGATCAGCCCACTCTCAAACTCCGCGGTAACAACTCGTTCCAGCCCTTTGCTCCCTGCAGGTTTGGGGGGATTGGTCAGAAAGGGAAGAGGCCAAGTTTCCAATCTCCCAAAATCTGGGCAGGGACTATGGTTGAGTGCAAGTTTTTTTTTTTGGACATTTCTATTTGGCTTTATTTTTAAACAATATATTTCCTCAACTGTTTCTGGTTTAGACATAAATGGAATACACACACACACACACACACACACACACACACACACACATGCTTCAAGTGCCTCTTTTTTCCCATTTCCTGGCAATCACCATTGCAATTCCTGTCTGTGGTTTTGACTACTCTGGGTAGTTCATAGAAGTGGAAGAGCATACAATCTTTGTCCCTTTGTGACTGGCTTATTTCACTGACATGTACTCAACTCTACCCATGTTGTTCCATGTGTCAGAATTTCCTTCCCTCTTAAAGACTGAATCATATTCTGTTGTATGTATATACATTTTCCTTATCCATTTATCTGGCTATTGAATGACTACATTTGGCTATTGTGACTAGTACTACTGTGAACATGGGTATGTAAATGTCTCTTTAAGTCTTTACTTTCTTTTTTTCTTTTTCTGTTTTTTTTTTTTTTTTTTTGAGCCTACCTAGAAATGGAATATGGTTCAGAAACATATCACATGGATTGTGATTCTGTTTTTATTTATTGAGGAACTGCCATACTGGTTTTTGTAGACACGGCACTATTTTTCATTCTCATCAACAATGCACAAGGGGTCCAATTTCTTCACCTCCTCATGAATACTTATTATTTTCTGACTTTTTAAAAACTAATATCTACCATAATGCATAGGAAGTGATCTTATATAGCCTTGATTTGCATTTCCCTAATGATTTATAACATTGAGCATCTTTTCATGTGCTTATTGGACATTTCTACATATTCTTTGGAGAAATGTCTGTTCAAGTATTTTGTCTATATTTAATCTGGGTTTCTTTATATATTCTGGATATATCAAATATATCAAATATATGACTTGCAAATATTTTCTCCCACTCTGTGGGTTGCCTTTTCATGCTATTGTATCCTTTCGTGCTCAGAAGTTTTTAATTTTTTTTTAAAGAAAGAGAGAGAGAGAGAATTTTAATATTTATTTTTTGGTTTTTTTCGGCAGACACAACATCTTTGTTTGTATTCGGTGCTGAGGATCGAACCCGGGCCGCACGCATGCCAGGCGAGCGCGCTACCGCTTGAGCCACATCCCAGCCCCAGAAGTTTTTAATTTTGATGTTGTCCAATTTCTCTGTTTTTTTTTCTGCTTGTGTTTTTGAGGTCACATCCAAGAAATCATTGTCATAACCAATGTCATTTTCCTTTCTTTTCTTATCATTAATGCACTGATTAGGCTGAGGTTCCCAATCATTACATCTCTAAGCTTTCTCGCACTGTCTCCCACATGAGCTTTGTGGACACCTCCCCTCTAAACCATTACACAGTGTAATGCTAGAAGAGAAGATATGGAGACCAACCCCAAGGGAATGCCAACATTTAAGGAAGGAAATTTAAAAAACAAAATCCTAGAGGGAAAATTCAAAGAAGTAGGGGGAAATTTTATAGAGAAAGCAATGTCAGAAATCTTCAAGAAAAGGAGATTCTGGGAAGGAAGTTCAGGTTAATACCAACAGAAGAGTGAGTAAAGATGAGACTGAGGCTTGTTGGAGCTGGCAACTTAGAGGCCATGAATGAGCCACCTCAAAGGTAGAGAAGCTACCAGAGAGAGCTGTTGTGGAGAGAGGGGAAATGAGGTAGTGGACACAGGAGTATGGATCATTCTCAAGACGTCTGGCAGAAAAGGCAGGAATATGGCCATGATAGTGGCTAGAAGGTGGCCAGTGTGGGTGAGGCTTACTTCTCTGGAGGACTCAGCTAACCCACCTTGGAGATAGACTGTGTTTCTGCCTTTCTCTCCGTGGTGTAAAGGCCAGATGATCTGGATGGAGTCCCTGCGGTGCATGATATTCCTGTGCTCTCCCAAGCTCCGCAGTCTGCAAGAGCTGGAGGAGCGCAAGATGCATCTGTCAGACATTGCCCCCCACGACACCACCAGGGATCTCATCCTCCTCAACCAGCAGAGGCTGGCGGAGATGGAGCTGTCCAACCAGCTGGAGAGGAAGAAGGAGGAGCTGCGAGTCCTGTCCAAGCACTTGGCCATAGAAAAGAAGAAGACAGAGACCCTGCTGTATGCCATGCTGCCCCAACACGTGGCCAACCAGCTGAAGGAGGGCAAAAAGGTGGCCGCAGGTAGGGCATCCCTTCACGGGGACCTCAGAGCAGGGGAGAGTGTGCCTTCAGGGTTGAGGGCATGGGCTTTGAAGCTGAGCAGATCTGGGGTTGAATTCTACTCCATCAGTTGTAAGTGGCGCCATCTTGGGTCCATTGCTTAGCCTGAATTGCCTCAGTCTCTCCTCTCTACACTGAAAATAAGAAAAACCACACGAGAGTGAAATGTGGAGTAGAGAAAAATGCTTGATAACAACGTGCACATATATTAGGTTCTCTAAGAATTTAGTCTGTGTCCTGAGACTGGCCTCATTACTCAGTGACCAAAAGTAGGGTCCTTAAGTATAACAGGAAATAATACATCCACGTATTAGCTGAAGCAGGGAGTGTCTTTGAGGACCATTCTGGAGGGAGGAATGATGTGTTTGCTCTGAACTCACTTTTCATTTGCCCGGTGTGTGTTCCTTCACAGCCATGCCCAGTGAGCTTAGTGCCCTGTGCTGTACCAGATCCAGGCACCCCAAAGGAGTTCCCAGCCTTTGGGTTTGACAGATATATGTAGAATATATTAATGGGGATGGGACTGCCTAATGGAAAGGAAGTGAATGTGCAATAAGAAGTAATTATTGTGCCAGGAACCGTGTTAGGTGTTTTACATATGCTGTTTGTTGAACCTGTTCTATGTTTCTCTAAGGGAAGTGTCATCCTTTCTGTACAGCTGAGCACATTGACATCCAGCCCAGCTTATGAGTTGGAAATGCATCGTGTTCAGTCTGTCTGATTCCAAGAGCCATACTCATTCCACTACAAGCTCTTTCCAGGGGCAGTGGAAACACAGATGTCTCAGAGACGGATAATAAACAGGTATCAGAAGAGAAAGAGATAGGGGGCAGGCAAAGTTGTGAAGGCACCTCATGAAAGTGTGTGGCCCTCGAGGTGCCTTGGGGTTGAATTTCAGCAAGGGAAGAAGGGGAGAGCACTTCAGGAGAGTGGTCTGGCCAGAGCCCAGGGAAAGCAGCCTGAAATAAAGCACCAGATGCAGGACAAGGTAGGACAAGGACAAGTGATGTCTGAAGAAGCTGGGGAGGAGGGGTGAGGCTCAGGAGACAGAGTGATGGATCTGGATTGTCAAGGGAAAGGAAAGTGTCTTTGTTTGCAGGAGGTGAGGAGTCATTGGAGTTCATTTCTCTTACAATGGAAGTGATGCGGTGAATTTATAAAGGCCATTTGGGCTGCAGTGTAGAGGGAGGCAGGCTGAGAGTCTGACAAAGTGAAGTTCAGAGACCGTCAGAGCCTGAACCCAGGCAGCCTGGCGAGGAGCCATCATGCCAATATGACAGGGAAGATCAGAGACAGGAGCGAGTGAGGAGTCTGAGGTACCCGGCTTGGGGGCTGGTGATGCTTTATCCTGAAAGATGAGGTCTCAAGGCAAGTGATGAGGTCAGTTTAGAACTGTTGAGTTTGAGATGTCCGTGGGATGCTTCACACATCTGGTTAGGGATTGCAGGGAGAGCTCAAGGGAAGTTCTAGTGTGGAGCCGTGGGTCTGGGAGTAGCTTCAGTGTAGGTGATGGCTAATCATGGACCCTGTGAGGGCTGGTAAGATCATCCGAAAGGTTCAAGGTGAGAAGAGGGTGGGATACTGAACCTTAGGGAACACCCAATATTTAAGAAGGAAGAGAAGCCAGCAAAAGATGTGAAACAAGATCAGAAGGATGGTAAGGATTTGAAAAAGAGACTGGGAGGCCTGAAGCCACACAGAAGAGGAGTTATACAAAGGGGGGATACTACAGAGGCATAAATAATTTAAAAGGCATCCATTTGTGTTTCAGGAGTCATCGAGTCACCCAGTTAATACATATTTATTGAGCATTTACCTATGCCAGTCCCTGTTCTAGGTGCTAGGCAGAAAGCAAAACAGTCTCTCAATTTTTGTAGTATTCCAATGGGGAAGGCAGATCATAACTAAATATAGAATTTTATTAAAAAATCATGCCACATAGGTCTTATGGAGTGGGGGGCATGTAATAAGGCTGAGAGGATGGAGAGTCTTGGGGTTGTTATTTTAGACAGGGAGATCAACAATGTTCTCACTGAATTGGTTGCATCTGAGATGGGAGGGAAGAGCCTTGTGAATGAATGAGTATGTCAGGCAGAGGAGAGAGGAGGTGCAAATGCCCTGAGGCAGGAGGCACTTAACATGCTAGAGAAACCCCCAGGAGACCAGTGAGACTAGAGTGGAGTAAACCACAGGGATAGTGTCAAGACATGGGGTCAGAGAAGTGGCAGGTTCAGAGAGGGAATCCCTGTGGCAGGGCATGGTAAGGATTTGGGATTTTGTTCTAAGATTAAAGGTTCTAAGACTTAAAAGAGGGGTAAATCAGACTAAAAGAGGAAATCTGATGACCATGTAGAAATTAGTATGAGTTTGGACAGGAATGAAAGCAGGGCACAGGTTAGGAGGACACGGGTAGCTACCACACTGTACTTAGACTGCCTGGTGATCAGTCCCCATCAGTCTGATTCTGAACCTCCTAGAGCTCAGGCTCAGCCTGGGCTCTCACGGTAGGGTACTAAGTCATCCCATAGCACCTGTCCATGCTATTGGGAATGCTGGCTTACTCTCATGTCTCCTTCACTCCACTGGGAGCTCCTTCAGGGCAGGCGCTCTGTCTGCTCATTTCTCTGCACACGATCTCTACTCACAGCAGAAACTCAAGAGATGTGCTTGTGGCAGGTGCTCAGTTGGTGTCTATCAAGTGACTGTTGAGAGGTCAATGTCACTCAGATCTTCTTCCCCAAGGTACAAGCAGGTTTGATTCCAAAATGGCACCTGAAGGCAGAACTCTCTCTCCTAGGCTCTCATGGATTCTCATTTCTATCGCAGGAGAGTTTGAAACCTGCACCATCCTTTTCAGCGACGTGGTGACATTTACCAACATCTGTGCTGCCTGTGAGCCTATCCACATAGTGAACATGCTGAACTCCATGTACTCCAAGTTTGACAGGCTAACCAGCGTCCACGAGGTCTACAAAGTTAGTGTCTGTGTGGTGTGGTGGTTGTGCATGGGTTGCGGCTAGGCAGATTCTTGATTCTTTCTTTCCTCTGTAGGCACTAGTCTGGGGTTTGGTGTGAATGCGAGATGGGAGAAGAGGCAGAGCTAAAAGAGAATTGGGAGTATTTTAGGAATCATATCTTACTAGGATTCTTCATGAAATACTCATGCTAACATGGTCCCCTGGTGCAACTGAGGGGAAAACACTATTTTCTAGGAAATTTTTCTAGAAAATTTAGCAAAATTTATATCCAAATAATACATTATATAATGTAGTATCATATGACTACTCCAGAGGCCAGATTCTGAACCTCCTGGGATTTTTTTCCCCACTGAAAGCAGAAAGGAGGCTGGGGTGTCAATCAGGGAGACAGCACCTGCCTAGCATGAGCAAGGCCCTGGGTTTGATTCCCAGCACCAAAACAAACAAACAAAGCAAACACCAGAAAGTCTTTTTGGCTGTCTCATGGTTGTTCCCTAAGTCACGTTCCTTCTTACCTTCCCCCTCATCCTCCTCATACCCTACCATGCAATCACCAGCTTTAATATGCTGCTTACAGAAATAGGTGGAAAATGGCTGACGTAGTTCATGAAGGGAAGCCTCTGAGTACCCTTTCTTTTCCCTTCGGCAGGTGGAAACAATAGGTGATGCTTATATGGTGGTAGGTGGTGTACCTGTGCCTGTTGGAAGCCATGCTCAGAGAGTGGCTAATTTTGCACTGGGGATGAGAATTGCTGCAAAAGAAGTAATGAATCCTGTTACTGGAGAAGCTATCCAGGTAGGCAGCAAATGAGTATTTTGCTTAATACTACACATCTCATGCAAAACTCTGGTCTGCTTAGGTGGTCATGGGGTTTATTGCAATAATTAAAAGGGGGTAACTTTCCCAGCTCTTTTTCTCTTGCATATGTTCCTAAAGAAATGAGATATTAGTAAGGATATTATAATCTCAGTTTCTTCCAAATTTCAGAAGAGGCTAGGATACTAAGAATTTTCCTGTGATTCACTGCATCCTTCCTCTGTGCATAACTTAGGATGGTACTGAGTGCATTTCCCTACTTACCTTGTAGGGCTCAATCCATCCTGAAAGCTCATTTATAATTCCTGGGTTTTTTTGTTCAGACATTTCAACAGGTGGTTCAGGTTTACTGAACTGCCAGCTTTTCCTGTTTGGGGAAATTGTGTGCTGACTGGCAGTTCAGAGCTCAGACTGAGGCATAAAGCTGCCTTCAGTCAGCAGCCCAGGCACCAGGATGCCATAGATATTGAGCATGGTTCCTTCCACCATTTGGCCATTAGCAAGACATCTGCTCACCATTCTTGTAGGAGCTGCTCTTCCAAGCACCATGATAGAATCTGGGCAGTTTGGGAGAAAAAAGGTAAATGTCCTCTTCTGTCAACTGAGCAGATCCTAATCCCCTGAGCTAGCTTGGAGCTGTACTCTTTGCTGTTTTACATCCAGATCCCTCCCCTGCTCATTTCAGTCAAAAATTCAAAATAATAGTTAACTATTAATTAAAATTAAAATTATTTAATTTTATAATTAAAACCAATTATAAGGTCAGATGTGATTTTTCCAAGTTATGATCCCTTTGTAGGAAGTCCTGAAAATATATTCTATTTGCTCTCTCCAGTGATTTGGAGGCTAAGAAATAGTGAAGGTCCCGGATCCAGTGTCCCCGATAGTCTTTTAAGTAAAAACTGGCTTTAGGCCATCACAAGAACAAAACATCTCCAATACTATAATATATACGTTGGATAAAATCTCTGATGTCATAAATAAAAATCAGAATGGAAGGTAATGAGGGAGCAGAGATAAGGAGATCAGGCAAGAGATGAGTACTTTAGTTAAAGGGCCCTAAGGTAAGTCACTGAAGAAAAAATGACTTAAAATATATGTTTGTGTAAATCGAAAGTGTTTGTGCTTATGAAAGATGTATAGATGAGAATAATGCCATACCAATAAGCATTAAACAATGAACTCCTTGTAATTCTTAAGGTGAATTTACCAAGAAAAAAGAAAACAAAACAGGAAAGAATGTTAGCAACTCTAAGGTAGGAACATAGTTAAATACCCACCAGCAACAGCATATCATGTAGGTTTTATTTAAGGCCGTCGGGGATAATAACCAGAATCATCTCTCTTTGGAAAACTAGCATTTCTACAGTTTTAAAATTAGTGCACATTGAGATCTATTCTTTCAGTCACAGATTATTTAATGTGCACTTATTGAGGTCCTTGAGTGTACGCAGCAGTTCTACGAGGTGCTTTGAAGGATTTAGAGATGTACTGACAGGCCTTTTTCTAGAGGAATTTACAATCTTAATTCTAGGAGAAGAAAATCTTGTATAAAAAGACAGGTTTAAGAGGTTCTCATGCTCGTAGACATTTTTTATTCCCATCAGTAAGCAAAGAAATCTAAATGAACTAAATTCCAGAAAGTGTCTAGCCTTTTCGAGAAGGAAACAACTGTAACTTTGTTCATTCCTGGTAGAGCATCAGTAGAAGTAACCCAGCAGATATAGGGATAGGGAGGAAGCAGGTCAGTTTGGTGAATTTTTAATGGCCAGAATGGACGGCCAGAATGATAGGCTAAAGTCCCATAGAGCGCCAGGCCGAGTCTGGACCCATCCACCAACTCTTTCCTATAGTCCTTTCCCCAAGTGCATAGAGTTCTTTGTTCAGCCAAAAGCTAGGGACAGGGGAAGAGCTGAGAGACCTCCACATCCCTGAGTTCCTGGGGCCCTCCCCAAATGCAAGGCAGTGGCCTTGGGATGGGCTGGTGTTAGTGTGTGAGAACCAAGAGAAATTCTTCTGGGGCATTCTCTGTAGTACCTGCACAACAATGATCCTCTGAAGTGGGGCGGGGCGGGGGTGTGGGGGGAGGGCAAGGAAGAGTGGCAGAGAGAGAAATCTCCCCAGGTGCAGAGAGTGGAAATGGCCCGAGAACCAACCCTGAAGAGCTCACTGTTGGAATGTGATGTAAAACCAGATCTCCCATTAAGACAGGAAATTGAAAGATGAAATAAAAAATTAAAAAAAAAACTATTTAAATTCATGGGACTAAATCTTTCAAAAGATACACACAACCTCTATTCTGATAACTACAAACGATTACTTAGAGAAAATAAAGAAGACCTAATTAAATGGAGGAATGTACCATGTTCACAACTGGAAAAAAATCAATATGATTAAGCTGTCCATTGTCCCCAAGTTGATATATAGATTTGATAGAATAGCAGTCAAAAATTCCAGAAGCCTTCTTTGAAAATATCTACCAGTTGATTTTAAAATTTGTATGAAAATGTAAAGAATCTAGAATAACTCAGACAATGGAAAATAAAATTATAGGGCTTACACTACCCAATGTCAAGAACTATTCTAAAGCTATAGTAATAAACAAAGTAGAAATGGCAGAAAGATAGACATATAGATTATTGGAATAGTAGAGAGTGTCCAAAAATAGACTGTGCCTTAAAGATTAATTGATTTTTAGTCAACGCACCAAATTGATTCAGTGGGGAAAACAACCTTTTTTTAAAAAAAAAAAAAATTTAACACACATTATAGAGCTAATCATAAAAGCTAGAATCACAAAGCTTCTGGATGGAAATGCAGGAGATTGTTTCATATCTTTGGGACAATTATTCCTTAGTACATAAAGGTACTAAACATGAAAGGAAAAAATCCCCCAGAATTCATGGGTCCTGGACCTCAGTTTCTTAGAATGTGACTATATTTGAAGATACATGGTTTAAAGAGCTGATAAAGTGAAAATGAGGCCTAAGGGTGAGTCCAATCTGACTGATGTACTTATAAGAAAAGGAAATGAAGACACATAGAGATAGCAGGGATCCCCACCCGGTGAGGACCCAGAGAGAGGCTGTCGTCTGTAAACCAGCAGAGGTCTTCAGGAGAAATCTGACCTTGCCTTGATCCTGGCGTTCTAGCACCCAGCACCATGAGACAATAAGATTTCTGTTTAAGCCACCTAGTCAGTGATATTTTATTATAGTGGCCCAAGCAAATTAATATATTCAACAAAATTAAAATCTCTGCTTATTAAACACAATGAATATACAAAACCATTGACTAGAAAAAAATATTATATATATATATTCAAATATGTATAGAATTCATGCACGTTAAGAATAACTGGTAAACAATACAATTTCTAAAGCAGGCAAAACCTTGCACAGACTTTCCACAAAAGAAGGTATACAGATGGATAATATGGGCATAAAATGTACTTAACATTATTAACTATGGAAATGCAAGTAAAAACCACAGAGAGATATCATTTCACACCAACTAGAAGACCAAATGGTGAAAATGTGGAGCCATGAGCAGTGTCACACTGCTGATAGGAATGGAAAATAGAGAATGAATTCTGGAGAATTATTGGGTAGTTTTGTTTTGTTTTGAGTAAAATTAAATTGGAATTTCCTTGTGACCCAGAAGTGGAATTTCTACTTCTAGGAATTTCCCCAAGAGAATTGAAAACATATGTCCACAAAAAAAATATGTACAGAAATGTTCATGGCAGCCTAATTATATTAGTTCCAAATTGGTAATAACCCAAGTGAAGAGGAGAATGGATAAATGAATCAAGGAGTACTTTTAGTGTTCAGTAATAAAAATAATGAAATACTGATCCATACCCTATCAATGAATCTCAAAATTATGTTGATCAAGTAAATCCTGATATAAAATAGCATATACTAGACGATTACATGTATGTGACATTACAGAACAGGCAAAATAATCTTTGGGAAAAGATATTTAAAAAGTAGTTCTCTATCTCTGTTGGGGGTGGGAGGGGAAAAGAGTTTAACTGGAAAGGAGCACAAGATAATTCTGTGAAGTAGTGGAACAATTTTATATCTTTGTGGAATGGTTTTAGATGGAGGTTCTAGGGACATAGGCACTTGTCAAAATTCATGGAGCTAAACACATTAATGGCTGTGGTTTTCCTTTTATGTAAAATTATACATTAACTGAAAAGCAAAAAGCAAGAGGATTAGATGGTTTCTTTTCAGGGAGGTTCTCTCTGTGCAGATCCGAGTGGGGATCCACACTGGACCAGTCCTAGCAGGTGTCGTTGGAGACAAGATGCCACGGTACTGCTTGTTTGGTGACACTGTGAACACAGCCTCTAGGATGGAAAGTCATGGGCTTCCCAACAAAGTGCACCTCAGCCCCACAGCCTACAGGTAGCCATTCATATTTCTGTGCCTTCTTTCATCCATCCCCTCATTCCAGAACTTATAGAATGTCTACCAGCCATGGGGTCGGGGAGTGGAGGAGATTCCTGTTTGCTCTTCCATGCTTCACTGGCTCACAGAAGACACTGTGCCAGACAGGATTGTTGAGCTTCCACTATGACATAGATTTTGCTCTCAAGGTCCATGTGGCTTAGTGGAGAGAACAGCAAGTTATAAAGCCCCATGGGCTTGGTTTTTTTTTTTCTTGTAAAGAAAGTTTTATTGACACACAGCCATGCTCTCTTATCACACACTGTCCATGGCTAATGTGATACAAAGACAGAGTTGAGATTATATGGTCCACAAAGCCTGAAATATCTACTATCTGATCTTTTATAGAAAAAGTTTACTGGCCCTTAGTCTAGGGGAAGAAGATAGAAAATTCACATTTCAATATTTAGAGTGGGACAAGTACAAAGATAAAGATAGGCTCAAAATAATACTTAGAAAGTCTAGAGTACTTCCAATCGTCCACACTGGATTCTAAAATCTTTTACGTATATTAATTCATTTAATTGCAACGACTCCATGAAAGTGTACTATTATTATTCTTATTTATTTACAGATGAGAAAAAAATAAGGCATTAAAAAGCGCTAATAACTTGCCCCAGGTTTAGGTAGGTCAGGAGGGGAGGAACCTGGAAGCTTCCAGGCAGAGCTCAGGGCTCAGACTCCCCGCTCTTCAGCTACTCTATTCTCCTGCTTTGGGAATTCGAGCAGGTCATGGGAGCCCAGGGGAAGGAGCCTGACCCTGGAAAGAAAGGCTTCATGGGGGAGAAGATGCCACACTGAATCTTGAACGAGGAGTTTCAGAGAGGGATCTAGCCAAAATCGGGGTACTGGGAGTGAAAACAAGCAGTCCAGTAGAAATGAGGGGCTGTGTGTGAGGAATGTGTGGGAGGAAGAACATTGTGGGAGGATCATCAGGGTTTGGGAGGGTTCCCTGTGCCCTCTCTTGCTCTTTGGCACCCGACTCAGAACATCCAACCTTCGTGTCTCCCTCTTCTCCCCACTGCCTTTGCCCCTCTGGAGGCCCTGACCAGTGGCTTGGATCCTCCTTCCTCCCTGCTGTATGTGTCCGGGACTCTCCTCTGGCACTATAGCCAACCTGTGGTCTTTGTTTTTCTTTTTCTTTCTGTGCAGAGCCCTGGAAAATCAAGGGTTTGAAATCATTGAGAGAGGTGAAATTGAAGTAAAAGGTAAAGGGAAAATGACCACATACTTTCTGATCCAGAACTTGAATGCCACAGAGGATGAGATCATGGGCAGACCTAAAACTCCACTTGATCACAAGGGTAAGCTCCAAGGCCTTGTCATTAGCATTGGGTATCTTTCTACTCTGCACTTCAGATGTGTCTGCAGTAGACTTGGTCTGAGAGTGGACACAGGTGGCTTCCACCAGGCTGCTGCCTTCGGGAGTGGAGCCTCCATCCTCCTGCCCTGCACACCCCTTTCTTGTATTCTGGACAGTCGGATACCCCTTGAGCTGGGCAATATAGACAGTGTTTACTGGGATCAATTGAGCCTTTGGTGTTGGGTTCTGCCTCAAGGCCTAAAGCCTTGCCGCTGGTTGGCTCCTGAATCTGAGAGAGGGGGAATGATCAGCACCCTTCTGCTCAGTTCAGTAGAGAGGACACAGAGTAAAACTTCCCTAGTTCTGACTCCTGGGTCATAAGAAGTTGGAAGCAGATTTCGCCATGACCTAGAGGTGTTTCCTATTCCTGGCGCCCTGCTCTCCTACAGCTGACGTTTCTGGAAGTGTCCAAACCTGAAGAGTTGTCCAGCCTAGTACAGGATAGGATTATAACAGCCATGGATTATTCAACAATTCATTTCTTGCTGCTCTAGTGTTGTAGGGGCAAACGAGGCAAGGCACCAAAGAGAGCAGGAAACAGTTTTATTTGGCTGCAGCCAGGTTCAGAGGGCACAGCTTTTATCAATTATAATCAATTAATCCCCTGAACCCCGAGTTCAGGGAGTTTCAGAGTTTTATACCCAGCATGTAAGGGGAGGGGCTCAGAAGTTCACAGTCTGCAGAAGTTCACATAAAAGCAGCTTTTCTTTCACTGTTCTGGGCATGTTAACTCTTCAAGGACAACACCTGAGAAGAAGCTCTCCCCTTTCTTTCCTCCCCCTGCCAGGTGTTACCATGGAGCCCATTTGTAACTTATCTTAAAAATGTAGACATCTCTGTGAAGCCCAGCTCAAGGCCAGAGGCCTTGTTTGCACATTTCTTCAAAGGACTATACTGGATATGCTTGTGAAAAACTAGCAAGGGGGTGCTGGTATCTTCTCGGCCAGTGGCCAAGTAAACAGGGCGACATGAAAATAGGAAGTTTATCTACAATGGACTCTTTTGCTGACAGTCCTAAAATCAGCCATGGTGAAGAGGGCTTTCAGTGGAGAAAGGGGGTGCCACATCACTAGGAACAAAGGGTGACCAGCATGCGCCTCCCTACCCAGGGGTGCTACTGAACAGAACGTTCACACAGCTTGTGTTTTGATAGAATCAGACCCTTCACATGTAGCAAAATAAATATTTCAGGTAGAGATGAATGCTACAGAGAAAATAAATCTAAGTAGTGGAGAAGAGGGCCAACAAATTCTTCCTTGAGGCAGTCACACCTAAATTGAGACTAGAATTCAGGGAAAGAGCTGGCAAGTGGCAGCCTGGGGAATGGGGCTTCCAGAAACACTGAGCCCAGAGGCAGACAGGTTGGGCAAGCGCAATGGAGACCAGACCAGTGTATCTGGAGAGGGCTGGAGGAGGAAGGGAGCAGTAGGGGATGATGTCAGAGAGGTGGGTGGAGCCTCCAACAGTCTTGGCCTTGAGCCTCCTTATCCACATGCAGAATGTATGGGCACAAAGTCTGGGGTGAGGTGCAGAGCTGCTGGGGCCTGGTGGGCACCTTCAAAGGAAGCAGATCACTGCTATTCCGATTCATATGTAGCTGCTCCATAAATCACTCAGAAGGTGATTTATGATTTATTAAGGTCTAAGAATTTTTTAAGCTCCATAAAGTTGAAGGAATTCCTTTCTTAGACAAAGGCTGCATGGTGCACAGGGGACCAACAGGGCTTGGTGGGGTTGGGCATGTTGCTTAGAGGGAAGAGGAACATCTCAGATGGTCCCGGATTTAATACCTCATCTAACCTTTGCTTTCCTAGACAAAACCCAACATCAATGGCCAGAAAAGGAAAAACAGAGGGCACCTGTATATCAAAGGGAAATTGGAAGGGTGGAAAAAGGGTATTTGTTGGGCAGCTATTCGGTGCTGGGCATTTCATTCACATTGTCACATTTGACCCAGTAATCACATGGACACAACGATCACATTACTAATCCCACGACAGAGGTAAGGTACTTAAAGTTCAGAAAGGCCATGTGATGCATATAAGGTCCCACAACTAGAACACGAAGAGGAGCATGTGATCTCTAGGCTTGGTTTTCTTGGACAGACCGCGTCCGTGTGAGATGGCTTCAGTAATGGAGCAAAACAATTTCATAGTTTCCCGAGTGGCAGGCTGCTGCACTTGGACTTCTTGGCATCATGATGGCCCAGCCCCATTTCTCTCAGATTTCCCGTCACTGAGTGTGATGAGCAGGTGTGTTCATGTGAATCACTCTCGCACTGTAGGGGAATGATAAATTTTCAGGTATGTGCGAGAGGCTTGAAGCCAGGTAGGCCTTCAGTGGAAAGCTACCCAAATGCACATCTTTTCCCGTCCTCCCCAGGCAATATGAGTTCGAGTTTCCCCCTGTGTGGGCTTCTTTCTTATCTCTCAGGGTTGACAGCAGATGTGGCACTTAGCCTTATAGGATTCATGGCTCCTGCTCACAGAACCTACTTCTCACCCTAGTTCCAAGGCCAGTTCCCATGCATTTGCAGGCCTAGCTTTTCTCTGAGATAATGAAGGCTGCTAGAGGATCACAGCAACAGCCTCCACCCTCACCATTACCCTGTCCCCTGTCTGGACATCATTATGGGGAAGCCTTCCTATCAGTAGCCAAAGCCTGTGAGACTCCTAAAGTCAGGCTGTGGGATTTCACTGCCTTGGAGATCTGGTTGCTTTCCAGTCTCTCAGTAGTTGGTTGAACATTCAGGACTCACCTCATTGAGGACATTGGCCACCCTCCTCGGCAGGTTGTTTGTCACCTGATTGCCAAACATGGTGGCTCTGCAGTTCTATGCCTTTCCATCTGACTTGACTCCTGGGTGTGGGTTGTAGGCAGTCCCCTGCCTCCTCCCTGCCTGCTGTGGTTACCATTGCTCCTGGCAAAATATCTAATGGGGACACCATGCAGATGTCTCTCGAGGGCCAGCTGAGGCCTGGTGCTCACCCCTTCTCTTGGCCTCCTTTTAAAAGTGGCCTTGTTGAATTCCTGCGGCACCCTCGGCCATAGCAGAAGGAGCAGTGGGCAGGATGGGAACCTCATTTGCACTTCCATGACACATTTTTCTTTCACTCCACATTGTATTGGGTGTTAGATGTGTCCATAGGGAGACCCCCCAGTGCAATTAAACAGGAGTATTGAGCAGGAGAGAAACCAGTGTATGTTGACTCAGATATGTATGCAACCACCTTTCAGTTTGGACTGAAAAATTGGCCTTCCAGCTATCCCTCCTGGCAGACTCTTCTGGCATCTCATCAGGTCCCTGTTAATGTGTTTTTCAAATTTCAGTTTGCTTCAACTTTTCTCCTAACCGATTTTCCCGACGATTACGGTAATGGTTTCCAGGCTGACCTGCATACAGCACTTAGGCATGCAGCCCAAGCCCCTCTCTGGAAGTGACCCCTCCTTAGAAACCACAGTCAAGGGTGTTCACTTGTTGGGTTCGTGGCAGGTTAAGCCAGCTTGGGGGACTTCTTAAACCAGCTCCTAATTGTTCCTCGGGAGAACTTGTGTGGTGAGAGTCTCTCCTGAATTTCAGGTTTGGTGGTCTGCCTGCTAGAGGTTGCTGATTCCCTCTGAATTTGACTACTCTTCCAAACAGAAAGAACTTTCCCACCATTTTCAGTCCCCCTGATGGACTGAATTCTTGGATGGGCTTGTGGTCATTTAATTTGCCAGGCTCCCTGCCCCTTACTTTACAGAGTCCTGACTATTCAAGAGTCTTTCCAGACATGTCCAATTAGCTGGGGTCTAGCTGATGTGGATATAGCTGCTGAGGATGGCTGGGTCCCTATGCTCAGTTCAGAAGCCTGTTGGCAGCTGTTATGGGGCCTTCCTAAGCTTGGCTGTCAAACTGCACTCCCTTTTCCTACCTGGGATCAAGGAATGGCAGAGTTGTTTTTAACCTTGGACTTTCTAGAAATTGTGCTGTTAACTCAGGAAAGTTCCACAGAAGGAAGATACTGGGAGGTGAACATGGACTTTCACAAATAAGCAGGTTACTAATGGAGGAACCTAAGATTTTCAGGGTAAGGATATATCCCTGGATAACACGGACTAGCATGTTTCATGAGAGCTGGTCCTCATGGGAGGTGTGTGAGCAGCAAAAGCGTTTCCAGAGCAACTGTGGATAGTGTGATGGTTAGGCTGCATCCCAAGGACGATGGAAGGTTCAGAGTGGGGCCCGTGACTCTAGTTTGTCAAGCAGCTAATAGGGGATTCTGATGAGCCCCAGTGGGTTTGGGAACCTCCATCATGGTAGAAAGTGTTAGGTTGAAATCAGAATTCCGAAATCTAGGTTCAGGTCTGCAGTGAGTCCTCCTAATTAACTTTTTTTTTTTTCTTATCCCAGAATGTCAGAAGGCCTGTTCATAGGGGTGGTTTGAGGAATATGAGATAGAACATATTGCCTAAAACTAAGATATTTGGACATGCTAACTGCTTGCTCACTTGGGGACCCTAACACTGAGAGTCCATTCCGAAAAAAAAAAAAATGTAGGTCTTAGCACAAGACTGTACAGGGACTCTAGAAAAAGGCTTGCTGTACGTACACACGAGGAACTTCAGAGGAGGACAGAAGGATCCACACAGAGACATCAGAATTCCAGCCTCCCACAGGGCACCAGGCACCCACAGTGAGCAGGAGAGATGCTGGCTTCGGCAAGGACTGAGAAGAGCTCTCAGAGGAGGTGTAGGAGATGGTAGAAGTGGGCAAAGGCAAGAATCTGCTCTGGTTGCTGGAAAATGTGGGGTCTTCTGGAAGCTGGAGACATCGCCTCCACAGTGAGGTCTCTTTTGCCCAAGGATATAAACAGGAGGGAGCTGGAGATGATTCTGCAATAGCAAACCCTCTCAGCATTCTGGAGACACTATCACATCCTTTGTATCTCTAGCACAGAATGCCCTGGAAAGCTGAGACAGAAGCAGGTGGGAAGGCAGACAGGGGAGCCCATGCAGAGTAAAGGTCAGGCCAGGGCAGAGGTCCAGGAAGGCCAATAACAGGGCCTGTGCAGCCAAGTGCCAGGATGGGGTGCAGCTTCCCAGGGAGTGAAGCTGCAGTCCTCGAGGGTGACAAAGATCCAGCAGAGAATGATTTCAGGCTCAGCACAAACTTTTACCCCAGCCATGGAGACTTGGTGTTGAAATGAAGATATGATCTTCCATATATTATTATCTACCTAGGAGGTTAGAAACAGATGCAGGAAGGCAAAAAAAATTGATTTTATTCACAAATGTTAGAATTCCTACTTGTAAATACGTGTCGTTTCCTGTATGACTCACAGAGCCCTAGAAGTAACCAGGCAATAGTCCAAATCCCACCTCTCTTCTCCAAGACACCAACGTCTTCCAAAACTCCATGTTGTTCCCACTGCAGACCCTATAGCACCCCATCCCCCCAAACACTCTCAAGTTCAAAACTGACAATGTGGCTTATATCATGTCTGTTTCCCAAATGCAGAGGTGTCTTCTGCAGCCGTCATCTTCATTTAACCTGTTTTTAATTTATTTTGAATGGGTTTTGTTCTGCTTTGAATACTGAGCTGTGGGGTTTGCCTTTTGATTTGTAACAGAGAAGGACTATTTACCTATTTAAAAAATAGAAAAAGCAGATAAAAGAAAAGAAGGAAACAAAAGCACCTGTAATTCCATCACCCAGAAATACTACTAGAGATACTACTATTAAAAATCGGGTGCATATCTTCCCAGACTTGTGTGTATAGGTGTGTGTATAGTACATACATACTGTTATGTACTGTTTTGTAACTTTGCAGGTCATGGATTTCTTTCCTTTGAATATAAACACATTTTAAAACAAAGGAAGGAAGATGTATTTGACATGGTACCTTATTTCCGTGTAGCCTGTGCTATTACATACCCAGACCCATATTTATATGGCATCCAATGGAAATCCCAATTACCTTGTACACCTGCATATCTACAATCCATCTGTGATGACCCTGATATTCTGTAAGTCCTGAAGTTTCCTCTGAAATTTCCAAGAAAAAGTAATTTCATTTAATTTAGCTTTAGTGTTTGGATTATTCCAGGTGTCTAGATGTCAGTAATCCACAGAAGATGTACCTTAAAATTCCCAATTAGAAAATGTAACTAACCAGAATGCTACATTTCCTAATTGTGCACAATAATGAGCATTAAGTGTAGCAAAATGGTGGTACCAATAGGCCATCTTGGGAGCTGTGAGCATGGTCTTATGGGTGTGAAAGATGATAGATAAGAATTCATCTCAAGTAAACAAAGACATTTTTCCACCATCTGGGTTATGGAATTGAATTGAGGATGTCAAACATATGTGTGGAAAAATCCCAGAAAGTCTTGCAATTCTGAGCTGACCAAGTCTATTTGAATTGTCAGGTGGCATCTACTCAAATGGATCCAGTCAAGTCTGACCTGTACAGCTAGCAGCATGATGTCTCAGTTCAATTTCCCAACACTATCCTAGCCAGTTTTCTTTTTATTGGGGACCAGGGGATTTTTTCCTCAGGGAAAGAAAAGAGAAGGAAGAAAATGAGTTTAAGGGAAATGGGAGTAGAAATGGAGGAGGTGGCCGATCAAAGTTAAGATACTAGCAAGAAAATGAAAAAAATGGGCAAGAGAGAAAAAAATGTGTTATGGACAGAAGAGATGAATCAATGATGAAAAACAAAGTTCAAAAATTTTCACAAGGAAAAATCAGAAAAAAACCATGAAAAGCTATTGAATAAGAGAGGAAATAAGAGTACTATGAAGTGTTATTTCCTAGCATCAAATGTACTTATAAAATCCTTTGTGAGACTTTGAGCCAGAAAATAGATTATTCACGTTGTTTCAGAAGACTCATGGTAGTCTCTGGAAGCAGAGCTGGTCACCGACAGTCAAAGGAAGTTGCCTTTGCTGAATTCCCTCTATTTTTAGCAACTCCAACCCCCTTTAGCTCCATTTTTCTTTTAATTAGAATAATACTCCCTTACGGTAGCATTTCCAAGATACCCAGCACATTTTGTGATCAAGATACTGTTCTGTGGAGATTTTGCTCACAGATTCTTATATAACAAGTCTGTAAATTGAGTGGGACATGGATGTGATGTTTAGTATTCTTGAACATTTGGAGAAACCAAGGTATAGAGAGATGTTAGATGGGGACATCCAGTTGCCCTTCTAGACTGACATGTGGTGATGGATGAGGAGGCACACGGCCAAGTGTTCTCAGTCAGTGGAAAAAAAATGATACTTCCCTCTGTAATCAACTCCATTCTCCCTTATTTGCTACAAAACTGAAACAAACGTGAACTCAAAGCTTTCAAACACACTATGCTCTGTCATTTAATGGCAGGTTTCCAGTTTTGAAAAATTTAATGCCTTTTAAAATTATAATAATGCCTCACATTTCAAAGAAATGTAATACTATAATAAATTCTATAATTAAAAATGAAAGGCATAAGGAATAATAAAATTTGTAGAGAATTAGCAAGGAAGTACAACAACTTCATATCTGAATAAGTAACACTTTCCAAAGAGCATAAAGTGTGACTGCACATGATTTGATCTTTATACCTGTGTGTGTGTGTGGGGGGGGGCGGACAGACATGGAGAATATGGTATAGCTATCAGATGAACCTGTAACTAAAGATATCTGTATTTAACCAACTCCAGTTTGTCCAGACCCTATAAAGATGCCACACTTGAGAATTTTATGGACCTGGTTCCTGGTCATCTTAGCTCCAATTTGTGCATGAGCTAAATACTCCTATGACTCATTTCCCAGAGTTGCTCCAGGGATGTTGTTCTAGGTGACTCAGGAACTCCCCTCTTACCTTCTTGGTTCCAGGGTCCTTTCCCCAGTTTTCACCTCTTCCTGGGCCTAAGACTGAGGGGAGTCTGGAAACCGATTGGTCCAGTAGCCTAAAGTTTTCCCTGTATATCATCATTTATATTCATTAGTGACTGGTCATTAGCAAATGGAGCTCCTCTCAGTCTAACTGTTTGGGCTGAAGGCTACCATTACTCTTAGGATCTTGATGCAAAATCCATCATTGACCCAAGGTTCAAAAGAAGCCTGAACTGCATTAGCCCCTAAGGTGAAGGAAGCCCATCATTCATGTGGGGAGGGAGAGCTGAAGAGGGAAGCCCCTCCTGACTGCATGCTTTATGGAACAGTAGGTGTTCATGAACCTGGGATCTATCATGGGCACCTCTCTGAACTTGAGTGTCTCTGGAAAAATGATTAGTGTCAAAAAAGGAAATGCGGATGATATATGGCTCTAAGATCTTGGATTCTGGCTTTCCAGAAAAAACCGCAGGGGGAGCAGGAGGGGATAGAGACGGGTCCTGTGGCCGGCCTCCCTCTCCATCGCTCTCTGATCCTGACCCCTCCCTCCCCAAGGCAGTTGCTTTCCTGGGCTTCCTCCTTGGGCTCCCTTGCATACTTAGGAAGACTAATGGGCATCTGGAATGGGTACCCTGTGTGGCCGTTCTGCTAATTACTTGATATCAGTCATCTAATGTAATTATTGGTTCCCATTTACAGATGAGGAAAAATGAGACCCAGAGAGATTAAGTAACTTGTTCACTGTCACAGGGTGGTAAGTGGCTTGCCACCAGCACGTGGCACCAGGTATGAACCTCAGTCCGTGGGACATGGTAGCCCAGAACTTACAGATGATCCCGGTCTGGGGAGAATGGAGACTTGGTGCTATTATGCAGCTTTTGCAGAAGTAAAGATTTGAGGTGTGACAAGATGGTATCGTGGAGCACAAGAGAAATGGTAGAGTCACAGGATGCAAGACATTGTCCTGCCAGAGATCTTGCAGAGGCAGGAAAGTAACGTAAAGCGTACCCATCCTGGTGGAGGTGAAGGCTCAGATGGAGTCCCTGGCGGGAGGTCAATGTGACATTTGATTGACTTGCTCACCCTTCTGGGGTTTTTTTTTTGCAGACTCTGATGTAGCCACACCCACCTGGAGTCTGGGGACAAGGCAGGACTCCGTGGAGGCCACTGACCGACAGCCACCTTCAGATCCCACCAAGACTAGCGACTCCGTGTCGTCTGGTTTCTGTGTCTTGTTGTAACAGAGGAGATAGGAGCCCTGGAGATTAATTTCCCCTTTAGTTGTAAGGTGACAAAGAACAGTAACTTGGCGTCCCAGCTCAAAATTTCTTAAGTAGCATCTTCCTCATCGTCCCTTTGAGAAGAAAAGCCTAGAAATGAAACAGGATCCTGACAAGTCTGCAGAACATGCAGACGTTGTTAGCTGAGAGCCAGCTCTCAACGCTGAGAGTGGGCTGCTTGTTCTGTGCACAGCAAGCGCCACTGTGGGCTTGGTCTGTTTGCTTCCGACAGGAGCCAGGGGCGCAGGCTCTCAGCCAGGGCTCTCCAGCAGGAGCTCTGGGGCTGACTTCAGAGGACACCTTGACCTTGGAGGCTCACTGTGTGCACTGCTTTGCTTT
The DNA here is from genome assembly GCF_001458135.2 of Marmota marmota marmota. Taxonomy (NCBI): domain Eukaryota; kingdom Metazoa; phylum Chordata; class Mammalia; order Rodentia; family Sciuridae; genus Marmota; species Marmota marmota. The sequence continues at coordinate 36,194,589 of NW_025999932.1, forward strand.
AAGGGGTGATCAGAGGGAGAGAAAAAGGAAGGAGGCAGGGAAAGGAGGAGAAGGGGGAGTCGAGGAAAGAGACCCAGATGCTGCAGTTTAGAAATCACTGTCATAGTGGAGATGTGAAAGGCGCCCAGCCAGGGGTTGTGAAAGGAAATCAATTTCACTCCCAGCCCTGGGAAATATGCAAAGCCATAGAACAAAAGCTGCATTCCCCAGAGATTTTGTGAAAGGAAAATGGAAGAGAAAATGTGAAGATCACTGAAAAGGCTGAGTTGGGAAAGATACAGAAACAAGTGGGGTGCAGCCTGACCGCAGGGCCCCCGCCAGCCGGCTGCTCTGGATAGAGCTGCCTGCAGCAGAGGAGAGCCAGCAATGTCCTCAGAGCCTCCCCTCTGGCTCCAGGGCTGGGGAGACAGAGTTGTCTGTGCGCTACTTGTCTGCATTTGTGATGATGAGAAAAACATTTTTTGGACCTAGGTAATAAAAGAAAATCTAAGGGCACATGAGCTTGTTGTGACTCCTTCTTGCTCACCCCAAGAGGCATTGACTATCTTTCTGCATCTCCCAGGAGGGCCTGGGCAAGACCTGACACTGACCCCAGCCAATCTCAGGAGCAGGAGAAGAAGGCAAGGTGACAAGAGCTAAAATTCTTGCTCTGAATTTTCTAGGTGGCAACCAGGTCTTGTGTCTAGAAATAGACAGGTGTGGCCCATAGTCCAGCACGGCAGAGCAAATTCAGGTTACAATAAATGGAGAGGGCAGTGTCATGAGATCTGTTCTTAAAACTCAGGATCTATATCCTTCAACGATGAATAGATAAAGAAAATGTGGTGTATATATACACAATGGAATATTGCTTAGCCATAAAGAATAACTGGAGACTATTTTGCTAAGTATAATAAGCCAGTCCCCCAAATCAAAGGCTGAATGTTCTCTCTGATATGTGGATGCTAATCCACAACAAGGAAGAATTAATCAGACATAGCTTTCCTAGCCTTGTATTTGAATACACCACCACAAGAATAGATCCTGATTAGAATAAATCATGTTCCATGTATGCATAATATGGCAAAAGACACTCTACTGTCATGTGTATCTAAAAAAGAATAAATAAAAAAGGGAGAGAGTTCTGCTCTTGCCAGCTCCACCACTTCATGCCTTGTGTTTCAGTTTTCACAGGTATAAGATGGGGTTCGTGACTGCTGCCTTGCTTACCTCACAGTGTTTTTGTGAGGATTCAGTGAAATATAAGAGCACAGAGATAATAGTAATACTCACACTAATAGTAACTAGTAACATTAATTGAGCATCAACTGTGTGCCCTGCATGCATGATGTTTCATGTTTGGCTCCCGGCAAAACTCTATGAGATAGCTCATCTAGTCCCAACTGGGAGGATGAGGAAATGGGAACTCGGGAAGATTCAGCAGATTGAGATGACAGTGCTGGCGAAGAGCCAAAGCAGGATGCCTTGTGCTCAGAGGGACTACAACATCAAGAGAGGCAGGACAGCCTGAAGGTATGGACCCAGGAGCTAGATAGAGTTTTAATCCCGGCTCTACCACTTACCAACTGTGTGACTTTGGCAGAGTTGCTTAACATCCCTGTGCCTTGGCATCCCTTTTGCAACATGGGGATGATCAGAAGATCTGCCCCACAGGGTTGTCATGCAGATTACATGAAATATACACAAGGTACTTAGATGAGTTACTGACACATCATAAACCCTCTCTAAATACCAGCATTTTAAAGTTTTTAAACATGCTTCTATTTAGCAATGGATCTCCCTGCCCAAATGAGGGAAAGAAAGAGGGAACTCAAAACTCTTACTTCCCTTATATGTTTTCCTTCAAAACCCCTAGCTCAGTGGTGAGTGAGAATCCCACCTAGAACAAGGAGTCCTGTTAGGTGGTGGCATTGCTGGGCAGAGGGAGAGCAAAGCAATTATTTGGTAGTGGGGTTCCTTTGGGTTTATTTTTGAAAAGGAAAAAAGCCAGAGCTGGTGGTCTCAACTCTCAGCAGGTAGCTTGTTTGCTTCCAGGGCTCCGAGAATATGGCAGTTCTGATGCTCAGTTATACCTAAAACTGCCAAGGTGGGTGAAGCAGGTGCCCTAATCCTGGCTGAAAATGGAGAGGATTTTTGCTTAATGTTTATTAGGATTTAAATAATCATTTATAGATGCAAATGAATGATGATATCTCCCTGCATTTGGTATCACCCTGGAGTGTGCTATTTATTCGGTTAAGTAAATCCTGCTGGAGACAAATTTCAGGTACTCTGGAAACCGAGTCCAGTGCTCCCAGAGCCCTGGTACTCCCCAGAGCACTTGCCTTCTTTCTTGGATCAGCCTCTCAGGAGGGAGACCTCATGAGCCCTCTGTACCCACGCCCGCTGCATAAACACCATTAGCTTATGGGATGCTGGCACCTCTGTGCACATCTACAAATGTTATGCTCTAACACCAGCATCTGGTGGTCTTTCTGATGACCATCCACTTAAATGTTGGGCTGTCACTCAAAATCACAAACTTATTGACGAGCAGCGAGTGCTTTGTTAGGCAGGGTGGGCAGTGTGACTCCAGGGGGAGCCCCTCTCAGGCTCAGAACATCCAAGAAGGGGAGCCCTCCCGTGCCTACTACCTGCGAGGCTCACTTTTGTCCTGGGACCCTCCTCACCCTGGCCCCTCCAACTTCTTCCGCCTCAGGGCACCTCTCTGGGGACACGGCATATCCAAGCTGATCTGCAGGCCAAAGACTGACAACTTGCATGCCTCTAGCAGAGGGAAGTGGACACTTTCATTGGGAAGAACTTGAAGACCCTGTCCACCGTCCCTCCCCAGTGGGGGACAGATGGGGCTTCTCAGCCAGCCCCTGCCCTCCTCCCGACCTCTTGCACACCAAGCCCTCTGGAAGACTCTGGGGTCATGGAGGAAAGTTCATGGCTGACATGATGTGTGGGCCCTTGCCTGCTACCTCCGCTCTCCCGTGTGGCGTTTTCCTTTGGGGACATCTGAAGCATCCTTGAAGGCTCCAGCCTGGCGTCTCCCCCCTCCTTGGGGCTGCGACTTACTCATTCTCTACAGCCAGCTGGTCTCCCCTTCTTTTTTCACCTTTTCTCTCTTTCCCAACTTTCCTTCAGCTCAAGTTGTGTGTGAGAGAAAGAAGGAGAATCACTGGTGGCTGAGGAATGAGATCATTTCTCTCCCCTCTGGGCCGGCTCCCTGTTTGCTCGATGGGGTGACACCAGCTCGCTCTGCAGAGAGCCATCTGGCTCCACCAGACTCACGCTGATGCTAATCTCTGGGTTCTTTTTCTTTCTTTCTTTTGTTTTGTTTTGTTTTTGTTTGTTTGTTCCTGAGACACACTGCATCTGCAGCTGTAAATTCAGACCTGGTCCCTGTGAAGGCGGGTGTTCATTTGGCCTAAGTGTCTGTTCCCCCATTATGCCCCCCATCCCACCACCAGTCCCCACTTCTCTCTTGTAGGTGTCAGGAAGCCATTGTTACCATCGGTGGGTCTATGTGGATTTAATGTCAGGGCTGCACTTTCAAATGGAAATCAGGCAATTATGTGCCACATGGAGAAATCTGACAGATGCAGAGGTTTTACACCACTGGTCGTGTCTCAGGGACAAAGGCACCCGGTGTTCCCAAGGGACCGTTAAATAAATAGAATATGTTTCAAGAGCCGTGGAAAAATTCAGGAATAATTAACTGTGTGATGAGAGTTCATAGATCCTGTGGCTATTCAACTTCAAAATGTGATAATGATATGTCAACCAGCCACTTAGCTCATCCTGGTAAAGCCGGCATTAGGAAAACATTACAATGTGCATTGAAACAGAGGCAGTGGCGGCTCTGGGCATCTGCTTTCTGGGCTCCAAATACAAACTGTCAGAGGATTTCCCCCTGACAGGGGCCCCGCCAGGTGTGAGGATAGGAGGGATGCTAGCAGGTACTGGATGGAGTGCCTCACGTCTATATTTGGTGCTCTCGTTAGTGATCTGTATAGATTAGTGGTCGCTACTACCCCTGGTGATATATCCCCACGGACTACTTATTTCTGGTGTTGGGTTGGAGCCCAGGACCTCATGCATGCTAGGCAAGCTCGGTCACTGAGCCATACCCCAGCCCTTCACTGTGACTACTATTAATTGACACTCTTAGGTGTCAAGTGCCCAGCTAAGTGCTCTCCACACTGGCCTTCGGCAGTCCTGTGAGAGTGGAGTAGGTAATTATTATCCACATTTCACAGGGAAAAAACTGAGGCTCGGGGTAAATGGAAGAACTGACCTTCAGACCTAGCCCTGCTCAACTCTGGCCTTGGCTCTCGACCACTGGCTGGAGCCCCCTCTGATGTTCTATTGGAGAGTAGGAAGAAAGACACCTACTGACTTGCACACCCTTTTTGAAGCACCTCATGTCCGACACAGATCACCACAGTGAACTAAACAGGAGAAACCTAAGAAAAGTTCAAACGTTTTCCCTAAATTACTCAAATTTTTGTTTAAACAATTGGTTAGTTTGAAGCCTGAATCATACTATAAGATCCATTCCTTAATGTGTCCAAAACTGAGTTTAAATTTTACCCAAAACCAAAGTGTCCCCAACTACTGGTGGTTGCTCTCTTGTGTCATGGAGGAAATTCGCAGGGAGCAGACGATTTCTGTTTGGATTTCAGCAGCCCCTGGGGTTCGCCACTGAGTCTCCGACTTGGGCTTCACCAAAGCTGAGGCCAGTTAGAATTGAGGGGAAAAAAAGGGAAGACACTGTATCTCTCAGAGAAAGTATTTTTTAAACTGAGCATATAATAAAATAGGTTTATAGGAATCTGTAATCTTTTCTCAGATCAAGAAGTGTGATTTTAAAAGTTCACCAGGCCCCTTTGTAGAGTGAATGCATTAGTCAAACAAAGTTAAATGTACCAGGAGCAAAAGATCTACTCATTTGCTAGGGACAAACAAACAAATCATACCTACAATACCCTCCCATGAGACTTACTTTATCTTATCAACGGCAGAGAAACATTTGAGGAGATTTAACACCTTTTACAACATCAGATTTGTCTTACTTTAGGGAAAAAAAATAGTTTCTAGTTAGGAAGGAATTTGCTTTACTTTTTAAAATCTCTACTGAATGTGTTGGCTTGACAATATTTGTATAATAAGCTTGCATTGTGAATTTTAAAGTATGATTAAAGTGTCCTTCTAGGGCTCAGAAAATGATACCCCCAAAATACCGTGCATTGGTATCCTGATTATTTTAAATTAAAAGCAGATGTTTTTCTCTGAAGTGACCTTATCTTCTTAAAGAGGAGACAATTAAAGAAGAACACCATTGCCTTCAATCTTCTTTCTGAAATTTCATTAACCAAGGAAGATTAAAATCCTATCACAGAAAAAGAGACCAAATCAACTACCACACCTACAGCACAGAGGAACTTTGTCCCAGGGCATTGTCTATTTTGGGGGCACACAATCTCCCCTAAAAATGATTCACCCCATCCCTCTATAATAGCCTACAGTGCCCCAGTTTCCTTTGGCCTGGGAAGAGGGTATTTAAGCTTCAACCATCTGGCCTTTCTTTGAGTCTCATATTTTATGTGGCTCATGCACATGTTAATAAATTTGTAGGCCTTTTCTCCTATTAATCGGTTTATTGTCATTTTATTTCCACTGACTCAATTATTGAACTTTTGGAGGGCAAGTCTGAACTTCCCTTCCTTCTCAATAAATCCCTTTATTAAAAAGGATCGAAAAGATCAGTGACACAAGAGATGGGTCAAGAACACATTGGTTTGAAAATATTAGTATAATAAGCTTGCATTGCAAATTTTAAAATATTATTAAAGTGTCCTGTGAGGGCTTAGGTCACTCATGGATCACTGGGGGGCTTAGGAAAGAAACAGGAACATCATCATGTGGCCTCTTGTTGCCCAGATGAGACCACTTTTGTCCCACAGCTACTCACTGCCAAAGATGAAGAGAGAACAAATTGGAGAGAAGAAAATTGGAAAACCAATTTCTAAAATGATCGAACATTTAAAAATCAGGAAGAACTAAAATTGAAATCAATAGTCCTCAAATTATATAACTAATGTCATTCAGTTGGTTAATGGCCATGATCAATTATTAGCATACCATATCTCTCCACAAATAACTTTGTTTAGTATCTTCATTACAAGTTCTTTACACATCAAAAGATAATTAAATTTTTTTTTGTTTCAATTTTTTCAAAAAATATTTTTAAGTGAGCATTTGATTTAAAAATCATTTTACAGAGCCATCTCTAACCCTTTTCTGGATTTAAAAAATCGCTGTTTTGAAGTTCAAACTGTACAACTGCAGGGAGATGACTTATTAATTCTACAAAACCCAAGGTGACAACTAATTTGTCTGTGATTAATAAAGATCAGAAACTCTCTCTCACACACACACACACACACACACGTAATAATTTGTCACTTAAACTTCTTGAGTATAAGAAATCATTTAGAAAATCATCCAAAAGTTTTTTGACCAACAAGTAATGATTTTAAAATTTTTGATTAAAAATGAATTGTTTTCCCTTTTTTCTTTGGCACATTTATTTGAAAATACTATTTTAATGATCTTGTAGTTGTGATGTTTTCCAGTGTGAATGTGATTTACAAAATCAAAACTTATCCAGCTCTTCAAGAGTGTGTGTGTGTGTGTGTGTGTGTGTGTATTTTAATAGTAACCAGCCTCTTGAGTAATATAAGTATTTTGACTATATAGGTGATTGTATGTGCATATCACCATGAAACCTCAGCATCTTAAGAAAAGTAAAGCATATGTCTGCAAGAGAGGGTCCAGATAAATCATTAGTTTTGCCACAGAGCAGGAAAGGTTTCCATTCGCCATTCCAATAAAAAGCATATCAAACCCATACCTGGTCATGGGCATTGTGAACTCTGAAAAACCGTTCCTTTTATTAGAAGAATAAAATCAGTCAGTAGACAGCACATATAAAAACACACATGGGATTTTGCAGAATGTACCCTTCACATCCTGAGAACATCATTTCGGAGTATCACAGTCATGGAAGTGAGTCACAGGGCTTAGATGGATTCCGGTGGAGAGATGGTAGAAAGCCTCTGATTTAGATTAAAAGTGAACAGTGGAGCTAGAATCATGAATAATATTACTTTTCTTCTTCATGCTTCTCTGTGATGGTTTTTCAACATGATGCAGAAATGAGTAGCACTGGAGCCAAACCACGGGGTATACAGTTTGGCTCTGCAGCTCTTTGGCTTCTGCAAACCATTTTCTACCTTTGGCCCCTCAGTGTTATCCCTGTATCAGGGAAAACAACATAGTTTCAAAAAGTTGTGATTATCATATAACAGCAATAAATCCTTATGACGTCCATGTCTGCATAGAAGTAGAAAAAGTAGACATTCTCAATCTCACTGAAGTTGGTGCAACTTTCCAATGCCACATTGCCTGATCACATGGTACATGTGAGCACTCCCCTCTCATTTCTTCTCTGCAGTGTTTTCCATTCAATGCACGCATCGCAACCTGAAATTATTTTGTTTATGTACCTGCATCTGCCACCATGGCTGATTTTTAAGCTACCAGTGGTTTAAGAAATGGCTTGCAAAACCCTTGAATATTTAATAAATAGATTTCATGAGACAGCACACCACTGGCTGATCTTCTGTTTTGACACTTTCAACATTTTAAATTGCATGTTAAATGGTAATTTTGATTTGACAATAAAGGGACATAAACTCCTTTCCATACCCTCAGGCAAACACAAATATGGCAATTAATTTACAGGCCATATTACCAATGGGGCCATTAATAGCTGTAACTAAACATATGACCAAATGGACCGTTTTCTAAGCTAATTTTTATTACTCTGGTTGCAAAATGTAAGATTCCTTGGAAACCAATGAAATTGTAAAAACAGGACCCAGCATTACTTCTCCAAATAATTTCATCGCCCTGAGGAAATGAGCAAGTTGGAGAATCTTTGGGTTTTTTAAGATGCAAATATTTTCTTTATTCAATTCATTTTAAAAGATGAAAAGATTAAAAAGGCACATATTAAGGGTTCTCACCCCTACCCTCATCCCTATTCGCCATTGTTCACTAGCAATAATAATTTTTATTGATTTGCTCGTATTTTCATTTTGAAAATAGAAGACGTACATAGGTATTCTTATTCCCCATTTCTACTTTTCTTACTCAAAAGATATAGTGATTACCCCTTTATCCATGACAGATACATTTCAAGATCCTCAGCGGATGCCTGAACCATGGCTAGTACAGACACTTATGCATACTTTGATTTTTCCTATATATACATACCTTTTCACTTAAAAGAAGCATTCACAGCTTCTCTTTGGCATATCTGAATTGACATCATGATCCTTTCAGGCTGTTATTAAGTAAAATAAGGGCTACTTGAACACAAGCATTGTGATACTGCAAGAGTAGACATGATAACTAAAATGACTACTAAGTGACTAATGGGTGGGTAGTGTATATAGCATGGATACACTAGACAAGAGAGTGATTCATGTCCCTGGCAGGACAGGGCAGAATGGTGAGATATTTCATTGGGCTACTCAGATTAGCATGGAGTTTAAAACTTATAATCTGCAGGACGAAATGGCGTATGCCTGTAATCCCAGAGGCTCGGGAGGCTGAGACAGGAGGATTGTAAGTTCAAAGCCAGCCTCAGCAACCAAGTGAGACCCTGTCTCAAAATAAAATATTAAAAAGGAGTGGGGATGTTGCTCAGTGGTTAATCACCCCTGGGTGCAATCCCTGGTACCAAACAAAAAAAAATTAGAAGCTATTTAATTCTGAAAATTTTCCATTGAATAATTTTTTAAATTTATTTTTTTGTTGTTGATGGACCTTTATTCATTTATCTATGTGTGGTGCTGAGGATCAAACCCAGTGCCTCACACATGCGTGGCAAGTGCTCTACTACTGAGCTACCGCCCCAGCCCCCACTATTCGTTTTTGTGGAAATCAGTGTTGTAGATATCATAGTAGGTGCTGAGTATTTCATATACATTTTATATAATGTTTTAATATGCATTTCACATACATTTTGTACATTTATACACACATATATATATATATATATATATATATATATATATAAAGAACTTGGCTTCAGCTTATTGGTGGAGGTGCCATTCTTGGACCAGTATTCTGTCAAGGACGTTTTATATGGATTGCTGCAGTCTTAAAGAATATTAAAGATAAATTCTGTTACAGAAATCTGTGTAGACATGCGAGGCGTGCAAAACATGGGGTGTGTATAGAATGTGCAAGAATTTCTCGTGGGGATTTTAGAACGTCCTTGACATAGTCATTATCTCAGACAGGCAGGCAGGAACTCTCCTCCTTCATTTCCCGGCTCCGGTTTTGTCTGGGTCCAACAAAAATGATTTCATCTTGGTGTCAGCAATATTTATATCCCATCATCTCTGCTTTTCATGATGGAATTGGGCGCTGGGGAGTTCTTGCTACCCTGGCTGGTATGCTGCTCTCTCTGGTGTAAACGTGGGGCTTAGAATCAGCTCCTTGCCTCCCCCCTCCCTGTTTACAAGTGTGCATTTGCTGACATGGTGTGATTCTGCAGCCACGTGATCTCTCTTCTTCTGTCTCCTCAATGCTCCCTGCTTTGTGTTTCTAGTTGTTGTTTGTGGTTTTTAACTGCCTCCTAGTTTTGCCAAAAATGAAATTTTTATTTTCATTTCATCTTTAAAAAATCTCAAGGAAGAGAAGGGGAAGGACAGACTTCCTACATCCATTTCCAAACAGAAACATGGGTGTGAACATTTTTAAATTTCAATGTGCATAGTCTAAAGGGCTGGAGGCAGCTAATTTCAAAAATCTTGTATAGGAAAACAATATGGGATTCACCTTCCAGAGCATATGGATATTTTGGATGGATTTACAGTGTTTGAGGTACTGTCTTTGCCTATCACTTGAGCAACTATCTAATTCCTCTGGACCTCATTTTCCCATTGCATGGGTTTAATGAGAGGATTGCTAAAGACTTAAGGTAAAGTGGACAACCCCAGGTTTAACTCCAAGAGATGAATCCCTGGTGGTGGAATTTAGGCTTGGAATTCTTGGCTCCGGGAGAAGTTAAGGGCCTTGGAATAGAAAGAGAAGTAACTTGAATTGAGCAATTACTATGTGCCTGGCTCTGTCCATATTCTTGGAAGATAGGGGTTATTATGAGCTCCATTTTAGGATCATAGAAAATGGCTCTAAGAGTGTATTAGTTAGCTTTTCATTGCTCTGATGGAAACACCTGACAAGAATAACTTAGATGAGGAACAGTTTACTTTGGCTCCCAGTTTCAGAGACCTCAGTCCATGGTCAGCTGACTCTGTTGCTGTAAGCCATAGGTGAGGCAGAACATCCCAGCAGAAGGGTGCAGTGGAGGAAAGTTGCTCTACTCTGGTGGCCAGGAAGCAGAGAGAGAGGGTGGAGCCAGGAGTACAGGCCAAGGGCACGCCCCCAGTGACCTAACTTCCTCTAGCCGCACCTCACCTACCTAGAATTACCACCCAGTTAGTCCATTCAAAGTGGGATGGGCTGATTAGGTTCTGGCTCTCATAATCTAATCATTTCTCCTTCTGCATTAACACAGGGAGCTTTGGGGAGACATCTCATGTGCAAAGAGATTAAAGGACTTACTCAAGATGGCAGAGCCAGAATTGAAATCCTGGCCTTTCTGGGTCTGGAGCCGAGAGTTCTTTCCCAGAGGGACATGCAGAGGTGTGCAGGCCCCTCCTGCCTGAAATCCACCAGCAGTGTTCATGTTTCCAGCCACCACTGCCTTTGTCCCCCTGCCTTCCACCCATCTTCATGACAATTATTTAAACACCAGGCTTTCTAATACTCAACATATCAATTTAGCCTCTGATCATGGGTCGAGCTATTGTCTTTGCTTATCACTTGAGCAACTCATCTAATTCCTCTGGACCTCGTTTTCCCATTGCATGGGTTTAATGAGAGGATTGCAAAAGACTTAAGGCAAAGTGGACAACCCAAGGTTTAACTCCAAGAGATGAATCCCTGGTGGTGGAATTTAGACTTGGAATTCTTGGCTCGGGGAGAAGTTACGGGTCTTGGAATAGAAAGAGGAGAAGTAATTAAGAGGACTGGATCACTCTGTTACGACTTCCTGGTAATCAGATCCAGGCTGTGCTAAGGGTGACTGCATTCAGCCTGCTCAGGGCAGCGCTCTGGAAACCACACTCCAAATAGGAGGATATTTATTTACTAAAACTTTAATAAAATAATTGCAGACAAACTATTTTTCATTTTTTAAATAGATCGCATTGATACCTTTGAAGAGCCAAGGAATCTTTACCCATATCATTTCCTTGAAACAAACAAACAAACAAAAACACCCATGGGGGGAAGATGGCGGCGAGGGGAGTGCATTACCCCCGTGTGCTGCTTCACTGTGTGGGAGTATGACAAGTCAGGACGGCTAAAGGATATCTTGTTAGGAATTTCCAGCAATAGTGGGGTGCTCCGGAACCTGGAGGAAGGATTTCCATCGCACGAGGATCGGCTACGGGGACTCAAACGCGAGAGGTTTGTCGCACGGAGGGTAACTGCTTATTCAGCAAATCGCCCCGCGGC
>NW_025999932.1:36209904-36248238 GCF_001458135.2 Marmota marmota marmota
AAAAAAAAAAAAAAAAAAAAAAAAAAAAAAAAAAAAAAAAAAAACACCCATGGGTACTTTTGTTCACTTTAAAAAAAATAAGGTGTTAAAATTTACCACTTGTTATGCTCAGTAATGAAGCCAACACAAATAGCCTTTCTATTAAAAAAAAAATAGTAAAAAAGCATGCCAAAAATACATTGCTTGGAAATTCTTTTTACCTTTTGAACTTCCTTGGCCCTTATAAACCTGTTAGCAAAGGAAAGTGGGGGCCACTCTGCTATAGTCATAAACAACGCCACCCTTTTTATGAGTCTTTATTCATTGGAAAGGTACACATGTGAAAGCGTTAACTGAGAAAATAAATGAGCAGCAAAATGATTAGTTTGCATTTAGTGATAAGCTGACTCTGGTCCCCTTGTTAACAAAGGCCAAAACTTGATCGGCTTGGGAAGCTGACGCCTGTCTTCTCTCCTGGGTAAAAGAAGTCTCCTGACTTTGCACTTGTCCTGCCTGGACTTGTCCAACCCCAGAGCCCCATATAATTGCTGCCCTACCAGGGTGTGTCCCTGCTGGCCTCTTTGCCAGCTCTTGTAGTTCTAACCCAATTTAAATTGGAATTTTCATGGTACCTTTAGACTCCAGCACCAGGTAGAGAAAAGGTGAAAATAAATCCCATTGAGATTCTCTAAACCCAAGTAGCCAAGGAGGCCTCCTGTCTGAATTCTCAGTGCTTCTGACTCTGAGGGACAGGAAGGCGGGATGTGAACAGACTGTTCCTTCCCTTCCCTTCCTTGGCCTTGTCTAGGTGGCACCTCCCATGTGCTCCAGCCTAGGTCCACCCTCTCCATGGAGCTCTGCCTGTTGACACCCAGCAACTCTGGCAGATGAATGGATTCACCTTCACTGGTAGAGAGGGCTTCCCCTTTAGAGTAGATGACATGCATCCTTGTCATGACAACCAGCCATCACCAAATATTCAAAATAAATCAACCAACTTCATTTTATATGAAAGTGAAGTGTGTATTTTCCAAGTCAACTGATAATGGTCAACTGATAATGTAGACGATTGGTCATTGTTAAAAACAATCCTCGGCTGAAGAGGTCTGTTCTATACCACAGTGATGTCCTTGAGTGTGACTTTGAGCTTGTCCCAGCTCCAGTCTTCTTAGGCACTTGAGGAACAGGGTGCAGAACAGGGTGCCTGCTTACTGACTGTGAACTAGGTGTGTCAGTCAGCTCATCATCGCTGGGAACAAAACACCCGACAAGAACAACTTAGAGGAGGATCATGTTTATTTTGGGGCTCTTGTTTGCAGAGGTGTAGTCTATGTTCTGCTGGCTCCATTGCTCTGGGTCTGAGGTGAGGCAAAACATCATTGCAGAAGGTCATGGCAGAGGAAAGCTGCTCAGCTCATGACAGAGAGGAAGAGGAGAGAGAGAGAGAGAGAGAGAGAAACGTGCATGCGCATGAGGAGCATATATAACCTCCAAGGTCACACCCTCATGCCCACCTGCCTACAGCTACCGCTTTGTACAGTTGTCCTTTTGATTCGTTAATCCATCAACTGGACTAATTCACGGATCAGGTTTCAACTCTCATGATCTAATCATTTCAGCTCTGAACATGCCACATTAGCACATGAGCTTTTGGGGGCCATACCTCATATCCAAACCCTAACACTCGGAAACTAGAAAATTGAAATTTATAAAGCATTTAGAAAGTAAGAATAAACTGGGCTTGGTGGAAGTGTGGACCTCACCTTGTGAAGTCTGATGGTCAAAGATGAGGTGGGGGAGGAAAGGATGGGGTTGGTGTCAGGAGGGAATGCCAATGAACATCTGGACCACACCTCAAACCAGTGATGGCGGCATGTCTAGGGGTGGGCCCCCGCATCAGGATTTCCTCAAGCTTTCCAGACCCTTCCCAATGTGCAGCCATGTTGAGAAGCACTTGCTCTCTTTGCCCTCATCACCCATACTGAAGTGTCACTCTCGGTGACTCAATTGGCCAACAGTGCCAACACATGGTATGGAGGGAGGTGACGGAAAGCTGGGGAAATAGCTTCCACGCCAGTGAAGCCCCTAGCTCTGCTCTTCCCACTGCCACTTCAAATACAGAAGGTCCATCTTCACGAGAAAGGCTTTGCCTGAGCTAAATATTCAGAATCATATTTTAACTCCGCCCTTTCCAGAGGATGTACATTCTCCATTGGAGTCCTCAGGATGTCATCGATGTGTTATAATACTTCTTGATTTGTTTGAGAATTTTTCAGAGGACAGATTTAGTCTCGCTCTTTGAGTCATTTTCATTTCCATTTCAGAAAACATGTAGTAAGCCACTTACTAAATGCCAAATGCTGGGCATGGTTGTGGGGACATGTGGTATTTGGAGGGTCCTCAAGACACTCCCATCACTAAGCATGTGCTATAGGAGTTGCAATACAAAGTCGTGTTCACAGCTAAGATTAATTCCAGTGGTGTGGTGGAGACGCCTAGCCAGATGGGAAAAGGACTGGGGCAGTGTCTGGGGAATCCATGCACAGGCTTCCTTAAGCTCTCTCCCTCCCGTGAGGGCCAGGCAGAGTGCCTGTAGGTGAGTGACAATTTAGTGTCATGCCTGTGATGCTTCTGCCCAGGGAAGCCCATTGTAGACTCCATGCCTAAGGCTGTTTTGGGGGCTGCTGGTGTAGGCACTCTCTGTTTGCCTTGTACCAAAATTTTAGACCCCAGAAGGAAAGCACATGGTCAGCATAAACCATGCTGCTTATCCCAACAGGATGGGTACAGAGAGTCACTCTGATCTTATCAGTATTTCATTTCAGTGTGAGGAACTGTTTACCAGACGCCAGCTGAAGACCAACTTTGCAAGCAGACCTTTCTAAGGACTCTACCCCCGGCCTGCCATGATAATCATCTGCAATAAAAGGACACTAAAATGGACCCTGCCTTCACGAAGCTCTGTGTAACTGGGAGATAAACATTAATCTAATTGTTAGACCTACAAATAGAACAATATCTCCGATAGTCCCATGAAAGGAGGTCAAGGGTGCAATGACAGACTGGTTTGTCTTGGGCTGTGCTGTCAATAAAAAGCTATTCTAAATATTGTGACTATCACTTGTGCTAGCATGTATGCAAGGGAGGTGCCAGGGAGGTCCCCAAAGGGTTTACAAGACACTTAAAGGACAAAGGATTCAGTAGTAAAACACGGTGATGGATGCTGAAAAGAATGGGCATTTTTAGGAGTTTTATAGTGTCTGTTAAGATTTGTGCTCCAAAGTCAATCAGGAAAGAACTTTATTGAATTTAGCACAGCCCACCGACTCTGCCACCACACTTTTGCCTTTTCACAGGATACTTAAGGCTACCTGGCCTTTTGGCAATAATGATACAAAGAAAAACGTGTCTCGGTCTCCTAAAAATGCCTCAACAATAATAAAGTTTTATGATCTCCTTCATTAAGTTATCAAATCATGAAAAAGATGAGGATGGAATGAGAGACACTAAGTTAGGATCCTATAATTTTACAGAATTCTAGAAGTGGCCTAGACAACTTCAAAATCACTAATGCTCCATCTTGATTCATTTCAATAAACTTTTTTGGAAAAATTGACTACTAGTGCTTACGAATTGAATCTAAAGTTCTTGCTATGAAGTTGACTTTGGCTAAGGTTATGGTTTGGGCCTGGAATGTCCCCCCAAGACCCATGTTTTAGTGGCTTGGCCTGTGGTGCAATTGGGAGGTGATGGAGCCTTTATGGGGTGGGGTCTAGTGGAAGGAAGTTAGATCAGTGGTGTCTGTGTACTTCAAGCTGCTTCCTGACTTTCTCTCTGATGAACAGGCCTCCTTGGCCTCACACCTCCACCGTGATGTACTGTGCCATCACAGGCCCAAAGCAATAAGACCAAAGTGACCATGGACCCAAACCTCTGAAACCACAAACCAAAATGAACCTTTCTTCTAAGGTGCTTATCTCAGCTATTGTGTCATAGTGACAGAAAGCTGACTAATAGTTACTATCTGCTAAGGGGAAAACTATAAAAGCTGAACATGAGCTAATTTGAAACATTCTCTTTTGTGCCCTCCTCAGTTGGTTGTATGTTTTCCTGTCTCCTCAGTTTTGTGGATCAGAATAGTCACTCTCAGGCCTGGTTGTGATATTTCCCTAGAGTATCTGCAATTATTTCTAGGGCTCTAAGGAGACCTTCAAAGCAAAGTTAATTGATTTCAGCATCCATGTTCATGTCCCAAACACACCATTAAAAACAAATCATATATTTTTGACTAGATAAGGGGGAAGGGATCAGGGAATCACATAGTAGGTATCTGAAACCTTTGAAGGTATGGGGATGGAAGAAGAACCACTATTTGATTATTGGTAGCTAAGCATCCTTTTATTATTTACTAATCTCCCACGTGAAGACAAAGCATAGAATAGTGAAATATATGTACCACGATTCTCCAAAAAAACTTACTAAATGAGACACAACCCTTTTTAAAAGATTATAATCATAAGAGAGAAAAAATTTTAAGGAACTAATGGTATGACTTAGAATAGTCATATTTTAAGATTGTTTTTGTATTAATGCAATAGTAATACATGTTTATCATAGAAAATTGCTAAAAGAGGGAGGGAAAAAGAGCAAGCAAGCAAGAGAGAGGGAGGAAGAAAGAGAAAAGGAAGAAAAACTGAGAAAGGTTGGGCAAGGGAAAGAGGGAGAAAGTGGAAGGAAGGAAGAAAAGAAGGCATGAAGGGAGACAAAGGGGAGAGGAGGGTCCTTGCATTTTCAGAACTGAATTTTAAACACAAATTTTCTCAGCCCTCCCATTTCAGGGTTTTTCCTCCCAATTATTTGCTATTTTAACAATCCCACAATGAATGTTCTTGTAGCTCCCTCTTTGCACACATTTATGATTCTTCCTGAGACTGTTCTTTTAGCAGTGGGTATTGCTGAGGCTCGGGGGAGCAGAATCTCCAGGCTGTTGACACTTATTTCCAAGTTGGCCTCCAGAAGTCGGGCCTTTTTATAGCCTGAGCAGTGCCCGTTTCCCACTTCCTCTCTAGCTCTGAGCACGACTGCTTTCTAAAAGTCCTTGACAAGTTGTGGGAAAGAGGATCTGGCTGTGTCCATCGTGACTCACGCTCTGAGCGTGGGGCCCACACCGCGTGCTCATCGCTGTGGGCAAGACTCTATTTGAGACCCGAGCCATATGGTCTCTGCACTCCAGTGAGCTGGCCATCCAGCTGGAGTGGCTTCCTTTTGGAGGCAGTGGGCGTGGAGAGGAAAGGACTTGAGAGAGGGCTAGCGTTTTATATCTGTTATAATTTTAATTTTCCCATGAGACATTTCTGAAGGACGACTCAATAGGATTTGATTCTGAAATAAAATGACAAAGTGAATTGCAGACACAGTAACTACAGGGCTGCTAGTTAGAAGAATGACAGACAATGGACATTGGATTGGGTAGCTAAGAGAAGGACCTGATCTAGGGCCAAGAATGTAATTAGCAACAGGGTCCTGAGCAGTGCTGATAAGAGGTAGGGTCCCTTTTGCTTTTTCTTTTATTTGCAATGTGTTATGAATTACTTCTCCAATGGAAAAAAAATGACACAAATTTTTTGTCATTTTAATTGTGTTAAATTTAAAGGGTTGGTAGTTTTTCAAAGTTCAGAGGCCAATGGAATGTGAACTTGGGGCACAAGTGAAAGAGCAGGGCTTCTAGTGACCACCTGGGCATCGTCATGTCCAGTGGCTTTGGGGTGTGTGCATGGAGACAATAAGAGAGACTGGGGAGAGGGGAGGAAGGCACAGAAGCAGAGGGTCAAACACATGGTTGGTAAGTGAAGACAGTGGTAGAAAGAGAAGTCTTTCAGAAACTGGGGGAGCCTTATACTTCGGGGACCATGGAGTCCACCCAGAAATCTACCAACGGTAAATCTCTCCAGAGGAAGGAGATACAAGGGCAGTGGTCCACCTGCAGATGACAGCTACTATATTAGAAGGCTTTCTGTCCCTGGGATGAAGCTCTGAGAGGATAAATGATTTGCTCAGACACAGAACCTACTAAGCCGGAGCACCATGGAGTTGGCAATTGCTTTGGGCCAAAATGTACACTGACCTCCAATGACAGTGTGTGGACTGTACAAGAAGAGGGTGGGAAAAGCCACATTTTAAACTCCTCAGCTATGTGCAGAACCACACATCAGGTTCTTGATCCTTACCCTAAATGGCCTGGGTTTCAAGCTGCTCTTTTTATAGAGCGCCCACTCCTGGAAGCCAGAATTCTACATTGACTTTCTGGAGCTGGGGTTCTGGAGAGGAAGATTTCTTCTCAACTATGGAAGCACGGGAATGTAAAAGTTCCTTGAGGTGAAGGGAAAATTTTCAACATATGAAAGGAGGCATTGAAAAAATATAGATTCCTTGCCAGACTAGATTCAACTAAACTGATGGAGTCAGAAATTCAGAAAAGAATTATTTCCTGCAAAAGAGGTTGGGGGGTCCCATTAGAATACAGGAAGATGAACTGAACCGTAGCAACCCCATTCCTTCTGCTCGTCTAGTGAATGAGCCTGCTTGAACCCCCAGACATGTTTGCACACCCCACCCCCTCCTCCTGAAACTCATTCACTAGGCACTAGAATTTCCCACTAAATTACTTTTTGGCATTGACTTCTCTCTTTCTCTCATATCCTATGCCCTTGCTCTAAGAAAATAATAATACACATACCAAACAAATCTTTTAAAAATGAAGCAATGTTTATGACTCCATAACCCTAAGCCATCATAAAATGCACATGTTTAGATATTGTTCTGAACCAGAAGCTGCCAAGTTGGTAAGGAGTAAGGAAAGGTCAGGTTTTGGGTAAGTATTTAAAGAAAGGGTTGAAACGGGGTTTGCTAGTGCTCCTAGTGTAGAATCCAGTGTTTCCATCACCACGTACACACCTAAAACATGCTGATCTGACCCAAGTGGAACAAGCCA
Organism: Marmota marmota marmota; assembly: GCF_001458135.2. Taxonomy (NCBI): domain Eukaryota; kingdom Metazoa; phylum Chordata; class Mammalia; order Rodentia; family Sciuridae; genus Marmota; species Marmota marmota. The sequence goes on from NW_025999932.1 coordinate 36,216,875, forward strand.
ATGTGGTCAGAGGCCTAAGAAATGACCGTGAAAACGGGTTATACCCTCAACATTTTGATCTATAATGCACTATACTGGAAAGAGCCACACTGTTATGGGGGATAGGCCCGGGCAGAGGTGAGGTGGCTTGAATTCCTCAAATCCTGGGGATGCCTCCATCTTGAGGGCAAATGTCATTGCCTGTTATTGATCAAATAAATGAAGCTTTTATCATTGGCCCCTTAAAATGCATCTATTGGCAATTGGTGGTTTTCTAGAAAGGTGGGAGACAAAGTCTTAGCTCTTGGGGGTGTCTGAAGTTGTACAGGAAGCAGCCAAGCCTCATGTGGAACTGTGTCACTTGCCTCTTTTCACTCTTTGCGCTGCCATCTAAAAGGAAAAGAAAATAGTCACCTGATAACTCGTGCACCATCTGCAGTCTCTAGAACAGAGGAGCAAGGCAGACTGGTTTAGCACTGAATTGGTAGCTGTGCATTTTCCCTTCCAAGAGAGGCCCTCAGGTGCAGCACAGGGTTCCCATGGTGACCGGCACTGGTGATCTCATCCTAGGGCTAATATCAGGCTCCTGGACAACTGGCCAAGGAGCACATTTTTTTCTCCCAGTGTTCAAAGGCATTATAAAATAATGTAAAAAATACAAAATAGTGTTAGCATCACCCAAACTTTGGAGCCCAAACCATCATTTTAGAAAAAAAAATACATACACACAAAAAATAACATGAACATAAGCTTCTGAGATGAATAATTCTTAAACCATTTTTATATTTTTGGCTTTTATTTTTCAGATCCTGTTTTAAAAAGCATGAAGCATTACGTAGACTCCAATGTCGAACAAAATAGAGGGGCATAGACTCATAGTAGACTTAGAAATCACTAACGTTTCTCTGAAGAATGTAATTGAACAAGTGTAATTACTACAAGTTTTAAAAAACATTTTTTTAGTACAATGTTAAAAATAATTCATTGTGGAACTGTAAGTTACAAAAAAAATGTGGATGGAAACCAGATTTCTATGTTATAAGGTGGATAAGATACAAAGGCAGCAAAGCCTTCCTTGACTCCCTCTCCCCAGACCCTGTCCTTAATCTGCTCAGCTTTTCCCAGAGCCACCCACCCTGGAACCGAAACTTCGCAGAACAGGGATTTTTGTCTGCCATGTTGACAGCTTCATATTCAGTACCTAGAACATTTGGCATGTAGCAGGTGCTCTGTGCAAATTCTCAGAGGAACGAAAGGATCTAAGTTATTCCTTGGCTTTTTTTTTTTTTTCTTTAGCAAGAACTAACAACACAACTTTAATTTTATACACATTCTGATCAAACCCCACGTGTAACGTAACATTCCCTTTATTGTTTATGAAGATGCTCCGATTCCTTGTGTAAATCTCACTGGGTTCCTGCTCCCTTCTCACAAGGGCTTGATTAGGGTCAGACCATCAAAATAACATTTATGAATGAAAGTACAGTAACCGCTAAAAAGCTGACAGCTGAAGGAATGATTGGACATGTAAATGCACCAGCTAAGAACTTAAATTCTGGCTTGCCACTCTGCCAAGGATCAGTTGACCTGTAGAATTCATTAAGAATACAGCAAGAAGATGAAGCAGAATAAATCTGAGTTTTTTTTTTCCTTTCTTAAAATGAGATTTGTAATCAGGACTTAAGGATGAATGGCCATAACCTATACAAACAATGGCATGAATAAGAACCTTGGGTAAAAAACAAAAGGAAAGCAGCCTGGGCTTGCAGGGAGCAGGGAGGACATCCGGGCTCTGGCATCTACAGTCTGGAAGACTTTAACCACCTGTACAACAAGGGTACCACCCCTTTTCTTGTGTACCTTGAAGAGTTGTAAAGATTAATTTAAATTCAGATCAGAGATTGCTGTGAAAGATGTAAAATACTGTTGCACATTGCGAGAAAACCTTTTGGTTGGTCTATGGCCCCAAGGGATGCCGAAACCTCGGGAGTTTATAAAGAGGTACAAAAATCAACTCAGTACTGATTATTCAGACAAGATCAAAGCCACAGGACACCTTCCAAGTACACTAAGACAATGCCCTCCTGCCTCCCTGGGCCTGGGCTCTCTTCCAAGGGAGAGGCTTTGTTGCATCCTGTATCTAACTCCCAGGATCACTGAATTTTGGAGTGATTGGGAGAAATACGCCTTTGTGATACAAGATGGCTAGTCAAATTAGACCGGCTTAAAAACAGGGAAAGAGGGTCAATCCCTAAGCTATATGAAGAAGCTGTCCTTGAAATCTGGTGTTATGGTTTGGATGAGAGGTGTTCCCCAAAAGCTCACGCGTGAGACAATGCAAGAAGGTTTAGGAGAAATGATTGGGTTATAGGAGTCTTAACCTAATCAGTGAATTAATCCCTGGTGGGATTAACTGAGTGGTAACTGGAGGCAGGTGGGGTGTGGCTGGAGGAAGTGGTTCATGGGGGGCATGGCTATGTATCTGGCAAATGGAGTCTCTCTGCTTTCTGATCACTATGTGAGCTGCTTCCCCCTGCCACACTCTTGCTCCATGATGTTTAGCCTCATGTCCAGCCCTGAGGAATGGAGTTGGCCTTCTATGGATTAAGACCTCTGAAACTGTGAGTTCTCAAATAAACCTTTCCTCCCTACAATTGTTCTGGTCGGGCCTTTTAGTCACAGGAGTGAAAAAGTTGACTAAAACATCTAGTGAGGACGGACTTCCTAGGATGTGGGAGCCATCTAGGGAAAGGGAGTTTGGGGTGGTGGAAAGTCCGCAGTCAGAGGTCCCAAGTTCAAGTTCTGGCTCCTTATTTGTTAGCTGAGTGATCTTGGGCAAATAAGTTGGTCTCACCTTGTTCGACTGTAAAATGGGAGAGATAATACCACTTGTGCCACGTTTCTATATGGATTAAGCACATAAAATCCTAGGAAAGGTGCTTTAAAAATTACAAAGCACCTTGCTAGACTTTGTGATTACTTTCCAGTAATTGTGCTCTTTGGAAACTGAAGGCAAGAAAAATAAACACACAGAGACTATAATGGTCAGTATTTGGTGTATTCCCTTCAGACTTTCTTCCAGCAAAACAGATGATCTTTCCAAGGGGCTTAGGGAAGTGCTGCGTGCACTGTCCCATCTCATGAATGCTCACTCTAAAAGCACCTTCCTCCCAGGCGAGAAGGAAATGAGGCACCCCAAGAACCAGCGATTGTAGGAAAGGTCATAAGATGGCTTTGTGAGTTAATACCATGTCACAGAGCAGGTGGCTGCAGGCCAGCAATACCAGTGATTTGGCCAAAGCTCAGAGTTAAGGCAGGATGGAGACTTCAACCAGGAACAATTCAGCTACTTTAAATTCACCAGTCCTTTTGGTACTGAAACATGGTGTCGTTCATTTAGTCTCTTTTTCACTTCATTTACCCTTAAGATTTAAGATATGTGTACTGTTGTCACAAGTCGGAATAAAACATTACATTTAGTAAGTAAATTGACATGTCTACCGACCTACTTCCAGATTGCCTTCATGTCCTATGAAGGTCCCCTCCAAAAAGATACATAATGTCTACATGTAGACAATATGAAATAGACCAGAAAAAACGAGGGACAAATTCCCCTTGACATCTGCCTTAAGCCAATAGAGAAGAATCTCCGTGGGAGTGTGGAATGAAAGTATAAATCTTGAAAGAACAAAAGACCCAAGGACTGAGAATACAAGGAAAAATTAAATTGAAGATATTAGAGACATACAAAAGGAAAGAATGTAGGTAATCTGGGATCAGTTTCAAAAAAATGTATGGTCTGATGAAAACAACAGAAGCCCTGGTGTGTGTATGCAAGTGGTTTTATAGTTTGCAGGAATTTTTTGAAGCTTTCCCAAACTCAGAATAATAATAATAATAATAATAATAATAATAATAATAATAATAAATGATGCAAGAAAAAAAAAGGGGCCAAAGAACTTGAGTAAGCTAAAGTATCCTAATGTTTGGTATAAAATGTACAAAATGACTCTTATTTGAAATTCTTTTAAAAGTTTGAAAGAAGAGTAGGTTATACATGTATGTGCACAGGTGTACATTATGGTAGATTCATACTACCCAAACACTCTTCCATATAAGTCCAGATTGATTTGTTCTTAATATTATTTCCCCATGTGGCACCTGGCATGTGTAACATCTTTCGTTTTTCTTTTTCAAGAATTATCCAACTCTTGGTTAATGTTGCACATTGCAATTAAGATCAGAATCTTCATCTTGGTGTCAGAGGTTGCTATGGTTTAGTTAGGAGGTATGCCTACAAAGCTCCTGTGTTCATGTTCAGAGGTAAAATGATTAAATCATGACAGCTGTAAGCTAATCGGTAATTAATTCAGTTGATGGACTAGTAATTTGAAAGGACTACTGTAGAGGGTGCCAACTGTAAGCAGGCAGGGTGTGCAGGCAGGATGTGGCTGGAAGTAGGTCACTGGGGACATGTCCTTTTGGATTACATCTTGTCCCTCTGGCTCCTCCCTCTCTTTCTGCTTCTGGGCTGCCATGAGCTGAGCAGCATTTCTCCACCATGCCCTTCTGCCATGGGGTTCTGAAACCATGCATTAAGACTTCTGAAACCATGAGTCAAAATACAGTTTTGCTCCCCTAAGTCGTTCCTGTCAGGTATTTTGCTCACAGCAATGAAAAGTGGACTAACACAAAGGTGAAGTCAAATATGCAAGAAAACAAAGTTGCTTATTTCCCAAATTCCCATTTAATTTGTGGCTAAGCCATGATGTAAGCTCCTGTTTAAAACTCCTGGGGAGACAAGGATTTTATAAACTCACATATATTCTCAAACTTTAATAATTGAGGTTGTGGGCTCGATAGAAATCTCTAAATGCCACGTGAAAGCAAATTTATTAGCATTGGCACAGTCACATATGGATATAATGTCTTGGCTGCGAGTCTTGGGACATACAAGTAAAATGACTGTAGCAAGTGTTGTCTAATTCACAGCCACAGCTCTTGATCCAGAGAGATTAATGATTCTATTTCACTTAATGACCAGAATCATTAGCATATAACTTTAAGGCCCATGCAAGTTTTGCATGAGTTTACGAATACGTCATCCTTGGACTTCAAATACTAGAGCACCACAGAAAATCCATTCACAGTATGAATCCTGAAGTTCAAGTTTCAGCCAGGAGGCTGTTGAGAACTTCAATGTACTGCAGAATACTTGCCTGGGTATTCAGTGATGAATTCAGCAGCAGGTTAATCCCTAATGCAACACCCACCTCTGTTTGCTATCCCCAGCTGAGTATGTATTTGTGCAGTAGTCAGGCAGGGGTCTCTGGAGAGAGGAAGGCAGGAAAATGGGATGGAGGGTGTCTGAGTAGGAGCATGGTGGAGGCAGGCAAGGAGGGTTAGAATTGCTTCTCTGATTTTGGGGTGATAATGACAAGACAGAACAAATCATGAGAAGAGATGGAGAAGAGATAGAAAGAAATTGGTCATACAAAGGCACCAGTGTGGCGGGGAGTGCGGTGTATTCAAGACCAAAACAAAGGGCAGAAAATAACTTAAGTGCTCTGAAGGGCCACAGTGGATAGAGATCTTGACTTTGTCCCTTAGGAAAAAACAGTCCTCTCAACTAGTGAGGATACTGGTTAAGTTGTTCAATCATCTGCTTATTGTATATGTGCCTAGCATTGTGAAACATGCAAACCTGAATAGTCCCTGATGCTAGGAGCTGACCTCCAATAAGGATAATGCAAAAGTTTCAGTGGCCTTTCCTTTTGACCTTTGCTCTCTGGGTTGGTGTCACTATTCTGGCTCCTATCACACCTCGTTCTGCCACCATAGGGATTTAACGAGTTGTTACATGCAAAGTGTGTAGATCAGTGCCAAGCACATCAATGTTATCCAGTGTCTGTTACTATTTGTTGTTAGTAGTGCTATGAAATGATTACACGAGAAACAGCATATTAGCACAGTTCCTAACTATCTAAAAAATTGAGGATCATTTTTACAAAATAACCAATCAATACTCTCAAAAGTGTCAAGGTCACTGAAAGACAAAGAAATATTAAAAGACTCTCATAAATCAGAAAATACTGAGGAGATATGACAACTAAATACACTTTGAGATCACAGATTGGATTCTGGAACAAACAAGTGACATTAGTATAAAGATAGGTGAAATTCCAATAAGGTCATGAGTTAGCTAAATTCCCTGGTTTTGATAATTGTACTGTGGTTATGTAAAGGGTTAATATTGGGGGAAGCCAAGGGGAGGGTAGACTCTCTTTAGTATTCTTGCAACTTTTCTATAAGTCTAAAGTTATTTCAAAGTAAGAAATAATAATAAAGGGAGAGGAGAGAAAGAAACAAATCGACACAGAAATGACCAACTAGCAGACATCTATGTAGCTACCTAAAAAGCTACAAAGTATCTAAAGGAAAACACAAATATATGAGCAGAAAAATGAGAAGACATAAAAAAGGTCCAAATAGAACAACTAAAACCAAAAATTATAATATTTGAAATAAAAATTCACTACTGGAGGTTAATGGAAGATGAAATCCTATATCCAAAATAAACTTGAAAATACATTAAGAGAAATCGCTGTCTACAAATGGAACAAGGAAAAAAAAATCAGAAGTTCCATGTCAGGACTGCTATCAAAAGAGGCCCAGTATACATGTAACTGAGGTCCCAGAAACCGATGAAGTGGAGAGGAAGGAGGGAAAATAACTGAAAAATATCTGAAGAAATGTTGGCCAGAAGTTTTCCAAATTCGTTGAAAACTATAAACTCAAAGATACAAGAAGCTTAACTGACTCCCAAAGAAGATCAAGAAAACCACACCAACATGCTAGAAACTATTAGGGGCGAGAGGAATGGACAAGTATAAGAAGTAGGAGAAATGTAAGAATTAAAACAGATGTCTTATCAGACATGATGCAAACCAGAAGAAAATGGTTCTTCAAATGGATAAAAGGAATTGGTAAGCTTTGCTTGAGCTAATGAAGAAAACCAAAAAGACACAAATAACAAATATCAGGTGTGAAAAAAGAAACTTTGTTATACAAACACAAACACTAAGAGGATAATATAAAATATGCTCTTACTGTTACTATATTACAACAATATTTATGCCAAGAAATTTGACAACTGACATGAAATATAGACATTTCTTAAAACATACAAATTACCAAAACTGGTGCAAGAAAAAGGAGAAGACTGGAATAGCTCTATTTTGACTACAAAAATTGGAATAGTAATTAAAAACTTTCCCAGAAAGAAAATGACTGGCCCAAATGGCTTTGAAACAGCTTCTTCCTCTAACAGCTGCTCCTATAAACTTGACAAATTTGAAATAGTACTAATCATTGTCCTGCTAATCTGTTCTTCATTTCTGCATCTTAGCTTCCAACAAGTTCTCATGTTGAGAACAAAAGCAGAATGGAAAGTGCACCCCAAAGCCCTGGCCCCTGCAGCCAAAAGGATGCCACTGAGATCCAAAGAACCCGAATTACAACATACCTCTGGCCCATAAGACTAACTGAATATACATGTGCAAGTCTCTCCCGACACTCTCCACACTCCCCTGGCTACTTATGTTCTTCCCCTATTTAATCGGACCCTCAGTACCATCTTCACAAGTGAATTCTGTTCAACACATAAGGTAACAAATGAAATGAATCTCCCACAACTTCTTCAGAAGATAGGTTATGTAAAGGTATTTCCCCACTCATTTTATAAGGCTGGTTTTACTGACATCAAAATCAAATAAAATCATTACAAGTAAAGAAAACTACAAACCAATATTTATTAACAGAAGATATAAAAATCCATAACAAAATATTAGTAATAAAAACCCATCTGTTAATGAAAAGAATGGTGCACTATGACCAAATAGGGTCTAGTCTAGGAATGCAAGGTTAGTTTAACATTAAACAATCATTATGGGGCTGGGGTTGTGGCTCAGCGGTAGAGCACTCGCCTAGCACGTGCAAGGCCCTGTGTTCGATCCTTAGCACCATATAAAAATAAATAAAATAAAGGTATTGTGTCCAACTACAATTAAAAAATAAATTTAAAAAATAACTATAATCCAAATATTAAAAGATACTCCTTTATTAAAGGAAAACTGCCAGGCAGGGTGGCACATGACTATAATCCCAGCAATTTGGGAGGCTGAGGCGGTGTGATCACACGTTCAAGGTTAGCCTCAGCAACTTAGCAAGGCCTTAAACAACTTAGTGAGAACCTGTCTCAAAATAAAAAATCAAAAGGGCTGAGGACATGGCTCAGTAGTAACTACCCCTCCCCCATTCAATCCCTAGTACCCAAAAGGGGAAAATTCTGATCATCTCAATAGATATGAAAATTATTTGACAAAAGTCAATAACTATGATACAAACTCTCACAGTAGTAGAAATAGAAAAAAGCTTCTTTACCCTGATAAAGTGAATCTACAAACTATCACACATATACATAGCTGTTGATAAACAGTTAGCTCTAGAAATGTTGATATGAGTACATAGTTATATATGTACGCATGCACACACACACTTTCTGGCTTTGGACACTAAGCAATATTGTACCAGTAATGGCACAGCTACTGCCTAGATGTTGGCTTCTAAACACCATTCTCCAATTAAAGGAATAGGGCTCCTTGGAAAAAAGGCTGATTCAGGCTTTGGGTAGGGAAAGTGCAAAAAGAGCCTGGAATTCCCTGCTGCAGAAATAAGAAAGTACTAAAGAACAATAAAAAGATTAAAAAGATGTAGGAGCAAGCTTAAAGGGTCTCTTCTAGCCATTTTGGAACAATATGAGCATCAAAATTACTACTACTACTAGTATTACTACTACAATAATTCCCTAGATAAAATGAAAGTCTAAAAATTTATATTGATATAAAATCATTAATGAATAAAGAAGTGGAGAAGGGAAGGCTCTTCATTACTGAAGGATGCCAACCAATGCAGAAGACATGCTAGAGTTAGAAAAATCATTGGTAGATCCTAAAAATAGTGAGTCAACATTTGATGTAGAATAGGATATTTAAGAGTTCCAGGATGTTTACTCCCAAATACTAATTAATTATAAAGATAATCAATAATAATTTACAGTGAATAAGCTTATGCACACCACCCTGAGTGAGGAAGTCAACAAGATTGGTATGGGGCAAACTGTGACTCCTGATAGTTCAGTAAGAAAGACAGGACACTCCTTCTGTGGGTGTCTCAAGCGTATAGTTTGGATTTAATCAAGAGGAAAGTTAGACAACCCCAAAGTGAGAAATATTATACCAAAAAAAGTGGCTTGTATTCTTAAAAAATGTCAAATAAGACAAAGGAACAGGTAAGAAATTCTTCCTGTTTAAAGAAAGCTACAGTAAACAACAATAAAAAAAGACTCCAGTGCTAGACAATTTTATCTCTGATAATCTTTTCAGAAATAGAAACAACCACCATGGAAATCGTCAAAAGATTAAGAATGGAACCATCTAACGAAGTAGCTAAAACACTTCTCGACGTCTTTGCATAACAATTAAAACCAGCATCCTTGAGAGACACATGCATACCCATGTTTATCACAGCACAATTCACACTAGCCAAGTATGGAATCAATCTAGGTGTCTGCCAACAGATGACTGGACAAAGAAAATGTGGTGCTTATAACACAAAGGAGAGTTATTTAGTTATAAAGGAACAAAATTATGTCATTTTCAGGAAGAAGGTTGGAACTGGAGAGCATTATATTAAGCAAAATTATATTAAGCCAGACACAGAAAGTCAAGGGTCATGTTTTCTCTCATATATGGAAGCTTGAGATAAAAATGTAAAAAAAGGAGATCTTATGAAAATAGAGTGGATAGAGGCAGGGGCTCAGGGGGAGAGGAGAGGAGAGGAAAGGGGAGTTAGTAGGGAATTAAGCTGATCAGATTATATGTATGTACAAATGTCCCACCCACCATTTGTTAGAGTACAAATTTCTGACAACTTTTTTGGAATATATTTCCATAAGTATATATTTGAAAAACTTATTTTTGAACCAGTAAACTCACATCTAAAAATCTATTCTAAGGAAGCAATAAAATATCTAAACAAATATTTACATACAATCTGATTCTTCAAAACATGAACATATGTAAAGAAATGTAAGGATATTTATTAAATAATCAAATGTTGAATAATTAAAAAGGATATTGTCATTTAAAAATCATTTTTGTGAAAAATACCTAGTAGCCTGGGAAAAATCTCACAAAATTATGTTACAAAAATGGAGGTTATAGGGGCTGGGGTTGTAGCTCAGAGGTAGAGCGCTTGCCTTGCACATGTGAGGACCTGGGTTTGATCCTCAGCACAACATAAAAATAAATAAATAAAATAGGTATTGTGTCCAACTAAAAACAAAAATAAATATTTTTAAAAATGGTTATAAAATTGCTATTATAATTCCTTTAACTTTTTTTATTGTAAGAACATGCACCAAATTATTTCTGGGTAATGAAAAGATAGATTACAATTTTAGCTTTATTCTTTTCTCTCCCTTTTTTTTTTTAACCAAAAACATGTATTTGTAAGAACAGAAAAATTCCAATAAGATTTACAAAAACTAGTCAATTAAAAAGTAGCAATTTACCTGACAGTTTTGTTACCTAGTTTCTCTCAGTATACTGAAAACCATGTTGTTAAAGCTACTGTGTAGCAAAATTACATAAAATAACAATAACTCAAATATTGTCATGGGTAAGTTAGCAGAGGGCACTGTGATGCTACATGTTAAATTCTGTTCACTTGATTACTTTCTCAAAGACACCAAAGGCCACCGACATGAAATCACACAATAACTTTCCCATATTTTGTTCAGAGACACAAATATCAAATCCTAAAAAATGTTCAAGAGAACCTGAACATTGCCATCTTTCTCCAAAAGGTGGTAATCAAGGGTCAGGAAGTACCGCGGCATGGAGGAAGAATGAAAATGGAACACGTAAAAAGAAAAGATGCTTTTTTGCTTTATTAGGCTTTATTTTTTAGAGTTTTGAAGGGTTCCAATTTTTTTAGAATTTTTTGCACCAAAAAAGGCATCAATACTTTTCATTCCACTCTTGTCAACTTTAGCCAAAGCCTTCTGAGCTGCAGTCATTTTGCTTGTTTTCTGTTTTTGAAAATAAGAGAGAAATATATGTTATGAATATAACATTAGTAAGTCATGCATGCAAATCAGACAATATTGTGTATGTCTCAAGGTTCGTCAAGGGAGGAAAGCTCTGCTATTAACATGCTTCCCAAGAGAATGAAAAAAATTCGGATATCTATTCATAATTCAGACACAGAATATGTTAAGATAAGACTGCTGCCTTCTAAGGAGTGGATGGTTACAGTCAATGATCTACTGCAGGGGGAATAATTCTGGAGGGTGCATTAGTGCAATAACACAAACAATAGAACTGACACAGGCAGAGATTGGAATTACAGCCTTATATTACCACACGATGAATAATTCACATCAACTTACAATCTGATTTTATTCATTTGCTCTATGGGAAACCAAGCACAACTCTATTATATTCAAAAGATGACCTATATTACAAAACATCCACTGGTCTTCAACTAGTACTGAAAAGTACTTCTTCAACAAAGAAATACTCTCCAAAAAGCTGACTCCAAATAACTCTGCCCTTTAAATTTTTCTCTCTTTCGTGGTTACTGTATTGTTCTCCCCTTTCACCTGACCTATGTCCTTTAAAAAGCACTAGAAGATGGTAAATAGCAGCTGATTTTACTGCAATGCATCAAAACTTGATGAAAAGAAGTATAAATAATGGGAACCAGTAAAGAAAAAAAAAATCATCTATCTCCCTGGAACTGTAAGATAAGTTCAAAGGCACAGCATATGATTCCTGCAATCTGGCTTCCCACGTTCTATCACACATCACATAGGAGGCTTAATTCTTGACTGGATGGTGAAAAGTAGCCATCTCATCCAGACAAGTTGTTCAGGGTATTTATGCCTTAATAAGTGACACATAAACTCTAAGGAATATAGGGGAATATCCACTGTTAAAATCTAAATGAAAGTTAAACATAGAAACAATAGGGAAAAGGAAACATACATTCTTCAGAAAAAAACTTAAAACAACTAAAAAATCAAATGAAAAGGCTAAAAACATTCTGGAAAATTTATCTGTACCCTGTGTCATAAAAAGTGTTAATAATCTCAATTTAGAATAAGTTCTTACAAATCAACAGAAAACATTATTATTCCAATATGAAAACAGGAAAGGGACACAACTGCCCTTTGCAAAAATTGTAAATTATCGATAAACAATTGGGAAAACAAATCTTTCCAGTTAAAGAAACTTGACAGGCAAATATTTTCAAAATAAAAATAATGCTATCCAGTATGCTAGATAAACAGTCATTGGCAACTATGTTTGGGATTACAGATTTTGTTACAACTTTAGAAAACAATTTAGCTATATATTTTATGAAAGAGTTCATGTTCTCTAAGCATTTACTCTTAGTTCTAAATTGTGTCTAATAAAATAAACTGATATAGACTGTAAATGTCTATCACTTCATTAAAACAAACAAAAACCCCAAAATTTAAAAGCCAGAAGTAACCCATAAATCCAAGACCAGGGGACGGATTACATTATATTCCACATGATGAAGTAAATTAACACTCATGATTGGATATGAAAGGATGATCAAAACTTCAAAGAGTGTTTAATGATATGTGAACATTTTCTCAACACAATGATAAAAGGGCAGAACCAAAAACTATGTAAGCATTATAATGCCAATTTTAAAAGCTACATGATATTTATAATGCATGTGTCAGATAAAACTTAGTATGAAATGTTACCCAAATAACATTTATGGGTAAATGCTGAATGGTCAAGTTATTAAAAATTTTTGTTATCATAATTTCTGGGAAGATTCTGGGCAGTAAGCCTGTAGAGGCTTCTTCCCTTACCACCCATCGCTCTATGAACACATGGCTAAGTGTAGGCACATTCTTGCCAAGCATATTGCTCTTCTCTGTTTTGTAAAAAGTTTAAATTGCTTAACATTTTCATTGTCATGCACAATTTTGAATAAATTAAGCCACAGAGATGCAAATTAATAATTTTCCATATTCAAAAACTAATCACAATCAAGTGTGCAATTGTTTCTGATGTCTATACAGGTCACCCATTGCAAATGTATAATATGTCACTACACCTGGACACGTACCTTTTCAGTCTTGAAATCTTTTGTGTTAAACTTAGTGTAATCTTCTTTTGCTTCTACAGGCTCATCTGATAACTTTAGTTTCTGCAATGTTAGAGCAGTGAAGTGGTGTCAAATGTCACCTTGCCACTTACATGATGCATTAAAAACAAACAAATGTGCAATTTGGACTCACACTGGACAAATGGAGCACAGACCTGGCAATGGATTTGCTTTTTACAAACTCCCTACATTTTGACAACTATCTATTGAACTAAGCCACGTACCACTTCCAAGAAGCATGGGGTGATGGGATTAGGTAGATACAAGACTCAATCTCTCATCCTGTGTAGCAATAGAAGCAAACTCTCACTTTGTGTGTGCCAGGTACAGTGAGAACCTAGGTGGCATAAGACTTCAAGGACAGTCTGGGGCTAAACACAATGCATGGATGTGTCAAAGACAAGAATTCCTTTAAAATGGATCAGATATCCAATTGTAACTAGGCTTCCGTCACCTCCTAGGCTAATTAATATCCACTGAGGAATACAGGAGCAATATTATTCTATTATTACCATAGTTGCATAGCTTTATCTCCTTACTTCCTTTCAATTTAATTATCTTATCCACACAAGAACAACTGAACAACAAGCAGCAGGAGAGGGAAGCGAAATGAATAGCTTAAGAGTCTAGTACAGGACGTAGGGTGAGATTTCTATTTTTATACAAGTGTTCTTCCCATTAAGTCCAATGCAGCTAAGTTGAACCTTCCCTAAATATTTTTGCCTTTCACATGGGTGTTTTGCAGCAATGCATGTGAAAATTCTGTCAGGAGCTAGACTGTGACCTTAATGACTATTTAAAAAAAAAAGAAGAAGAAGAAAAGAAAGCATGTCATGCTTATGGTAAAAGGTGCAAAGGTGAGCAGACGAGTCATGTTTGACATGGTGGATTGACTGTACAAGACCACTGCATGTCTTCAAGCTCTTTGTGGAGATACCATGTGGGTAAAAGCCAACATGGGTCTCCCCTAGGTAAACAGACTTATCATCAGCTTCATTCTTCACACCCCTGCTTTTCCTAAGCAATGAACTGAATCAGTTAGTTTAGTGCTAACATATGCCACCACCTGAACCACGCAGGGGAGTAAAACTAAACGAAATTCTTAAATTCTTTGCTGTAAAGAACAGATGAGCATCCTGAGACTATATCACATATTGTGGGAAAATCTTCTCTTGACCACACAGCAACCTACAGCAAATCAGCTGTCAAAAGCAAGACCACTGATTCTCAGCAGAAGGAAGAACAGGAACAAAGACCCTGAGGGGACTCAGCAAATGACGGACTTGAGGGACCCAGTGAACAGTGGCTGCTTTTAGATTGCAGCTGCAGGATGAGGTGGGAGAGCTGAGGGAAACCCCTGAGGTGCAACCAGTGAGTCAGCAGTCACCAGGTGAAACCCAGAAATACTGGTTCTTGGAATAAGAGGATTGATCAAAGAAACGGTGTGCACCAGGGAGGGGAGCTCCTCTCTGTCGAGCTGAAGCAAACCCTCATGATTCAAAAAATGCAGACTCAGGCAAACATGGAGTCTTAGCAGAAAGGAGATTTCGAGTCTGCGAAGGGAGTCAGTCTGGGAATGGGGTTGCCTCACTGTCCCCAGAATTTCAGTGACAACTGGGAAAGGGGCTTCATTGTCCAGATGAACTATGCCAGAGATCACAACTTCTGTGTTTTTTTCTGTCTTCAAAACCCAATGGCCACTGCTTTTCTTTCACTGGGTCAGCGGGCACCTACCTTGAGTCTCAAGCTGGGATCAGGAGGGAGACTGTGGCACTGACCTGCTGACAGCTCTGAGAAGCACAAGGTGGAGCAGTGTTCCCTTTGAAATTGGTGTCTAAGCTGGGTGACCAGAGGCAAACCAGTGGGGTGTGGATTGGGGATGAGATTCAGAATGGAAGAGATGAGACTGGGTCTGGTGAAAAGCTTGCTGCTTACAGCACACCCCAGCACCCCCAAAGTCGCCGCTGTAAGCTGGACACTTACACACACACACACACACACACACACGCACACGCACATTTTGAAACATTCAGGATGTGCAGTGCCAGATAATCCAGATCAGTTCACACACATACTGTAGCCATGCCCATCCTTTCCTCTGATACAAAAACCAGGGCTACGTGAATTTAGCTCTGAGCAGACCACGCTTCCTCAATGCTTGCTGGTTGGTGGGCAAGGAGAGGCGGAGCCCAGCATACAGGTTTGGCCTCCTTGAGCCAGAGTTGAGAAGGAATCAAC
The DNA here is from genome assembly GCF_001458135.2 of Marmota marmota marmota. Taxonomy (NCBI): domain Eukaryota; kingdom Metazoa; phylum Chordata; class Mammalia; order Rodentia; family Sciuridae; genus Marmota; species Marmota marmota. Next base: position 36,232,367 of record NW_025999932.1, read on the forward strand.
TGAATGGCCAACGGGAACTGTGAGAAACTTTAATCTTTTAATATTTATTTTTACATTCACTTTCTTGGTCAATTTTGTTGTTATCCATTATTGGGTTTTTATAGTTCTAACTTTAAATATTTTTATCAATGAATTAGATTTGTTCTCAATCTCTTTTCTTCTTTATCATTTTAATTTTCTTCCTTTCTCTTTTTTCTTTCTTTCTCTCATTTCTTCTTTTCATCCCCATTTTTAATTGTTCTTTTTAGATATACCTGACAATAGAGTGTATTTTAACATATGATATATGTATGGAGTATATCCTAATTAGGATCCCATTCTTGTGGTTGCACATGATGTGGAGAGTCACTGTGGTGTATTCATATATGAACATTGAAAAGTAATGTCTGATTCATTCCATTGTCTTCCTATTCCCTTTGAAACTGGTGGTCTAAGCTTCATAATTAGAGACAAACAGGTTGGGTGTGTATTTGGGATGGGAATCAGAACAAGAGAGATGAGACTGAGTCTGGTAAAAAGTTTGCTTTTCTTCATTAACCTTTGTCTAATCCACTGAACTTGAAGTCCCTCCCCCCCACCCCCATTGTGAGTTAGCATCCATATATCAAAGAGAACATTCAACATTTGTTTTGGGGGGACTTGCTATTCACTTAGCATGATAGTCTCTAGATCCATCCATTTACTGGTAAAAGTCATTTTTTTTTTTTGTAATTGAGTAATATTCCATTATATAGGTTATTCTACATTTTCTTTACCCATTCATCTATTAAAGGGCACCTAGGTTAGTTCTATAGCTTAGCTATTACGAATTGAGCTGCTATAAACGTTGATGTGGATGTGTCACTGAAGTATGCTGATTTTAAATTCTTTGGATCTATAACAAGGAGTGGTGTAACTGGGTCAAATAGGTGGTTCCATTCCCAGTTTTTTGAGGAATCTCCATACATACTGCTTTCTTTCCATAATGGTTGCACCAATTTCCAGTCCCACCAGCAATGTATGAGTATACTCTTTCCCCCACATCCTCACCAACATTTATTGCTGTTTGTATTCTTGACTAATGCCATTTTGTCCGGAGTGAGATGAAATCTCAGTATAGTTTTATTTTACATTTCTCTACTTGCTAGAGATGTTGAACATTTTTTTTGTAAATTGTTGGCCATTAGTATTTCTTCGGTAAAGTACCTCTTCAGTTTATTTGTCCATTAATTGATTGGGTTATTTGTGGGGTTTTTTTGGTGGTAACTTTTTAGAGTTCTTAATATATAGACGTTGATGTTCTGAGGGGCAGGTGGCAAAGATTTTCTCCCATTCTATAGGTTCTCTCTGCACACTCTTGATTGTTTCCTTTTCTGTGAATAAGTTTTCTAGTTTGATACCATCCCATTTATTGATTCTTTACTTCTTGAGCTTTAGGAGTCTTGTTGAGGAAGTCAGTCCCTATGTCAACATAACAGAATATTGAGCCTACATTTTCTTCTATTAGGTTCAGGGTCTCTGATCTAATGCTTATGTCCTTGATCCACTTTGAGTTTTGTGCAGGATGAGAGAGAGAGGTTAAATTTCATTCTGTTTCATATGGATTTCCACTTTTTCCAGCACCATTTGTTGAAGAGGCTATCTTTTTTCCAATGTATGTTTATGGTGCCTTTGTCTAACATGATACCTGAATTTATATAGGTTTGTCTCTGTCTTCTATTCTGTTCCACTGATATTCATGTATGATTTTTGTGCGAAATCATGCTGTTTTGGCTACTATAGCTCTGAAGTATAATTTAAGGTCTGGTATTATGATGTTTTCTGTTTCACTTTTCTTGCTAAGGATTGCTTTCACTATTCTGGGCCTCTTATCTTTCCAAATAAATTTCATGTCTGCCTTTCTTATTTCTATGAAGAACATTATTGGAATTTTACAGGAATTGCATTAAATCTATATAACACTTTTGGTAGTATGGCCATTTTGACAATATTAATTCTAACCATGAATATGGGAGATCTTTCCATCTTCTAAGGTCTCAATTTCTTTCTTTACTTTTAATAGTGGTCTTTCACCTCTTTTGCTAGATAGATTCCCAAATATTTTATTTTCTGAGGCTATTGTGAATGGGATAGTTTTCCTAAATTCTCTTTTGGTCGATTCATCATTGGTATAGGAATACAATTGATTTATAGGTGTTAATCTTATATTCTGCTACACTGCTGAATTTTGTTTATAAGTTTTAGAAGTTTTGGGGTAGAGTTTTTTGGGTCTTCTAAATACAGGATCATGTTGTGGGCAAATAGGGGTAGTTTGAGCTCTCCTTTTCCTATTTGTATTTCTTTAATTTCTTTTTTTTTTTTTTTTGTCTAATTTTTCTGGCTTGAGTTTCAAGGACTATGTTGAATAGAAGTGGTGAAAGAGGGCATCCCTGTCTTGTTCTAGTTTTTAGAAGGAATGCTTTAAACTTTTTTCCATTTAGAAAGATGTTAGCCTTGGATTTAATGTATATACCTTTTACAATGTTGAAGTATATTCCTACTATACTTAGTTTTTCTAGTGTTTTGAACATAAATTGATGGTGTCTTTGTTAAATGCTTTTCTATTGAGATAATCGTGTGATCCTTGTCTGTGAATCTATTGATGTGGTGAATTATATTTATTGATTTCTGTTTGTTGAATCTAACTTGCATCTTGGGATGAAACCCACTTGATCGTGGTATACCATCTTTTAAATATGTTTTTGTATGTGCTTTATTAGTATTTTATAAGAATTTTTGCATCCATATTCATCAGGGATATTGGTCTGAAGCTTTCTTTCCTTGATGTCTTTGTCTAGTTTTGGTATCAGGGTGATACTAGTTTCACAGAATGAGTTTGGGAGGGTTCCTACCTTTCTCTTTCATGGAATAATTTGAGGAGGCTTGGTGTTAGTTCTTTAAAGTTAGGTCTGGTAGAACTAAGCTGAAAATCTGCCTGGTCCTGTTTTGTTTTTTATATTTATTTTTTAATTGTAGTTGGACACAACACCTTTATTTTACTTGTTATTTTTGTATGTGGTTCTGAGGATTGAACCCAGGGTCTTGCACGTGCAAAGCGAGCGCTCTACCGCTGAGCCACAACCCCAGCCCTGGTCCTGGGTTTTTCTTTGTTAGTAGGCTATTGATAATGTCTTCAATTTCATTGTTTGAAATTGATCTATTTACATTTTCTGTGTATTCCTGATTCAATTTGGGTAGGTCATATGTCTCCAGAAATCTATTAATGACTTCAAAATTTTCTATTTTATTGGAGTATAAATGTTCAAAATAGTTTGATTATTGTATGTATTTCAGTAGTGCCCATGGTGATATTTCCTTTTCCATTGTGGATTATAGTAATTTGAATTTTTCCTCCTCTTTTTCTTAGTTAGCCTGGCTAAGAGTTATCAATTTTATTTATTTTTTGAAAGAACCAAGTTTTGTTTTGTTGATTTTTTTGTATTGTTTTCTTCTTCTTTTCAATTTCAGTGATTTCAGCTCTGATTTTAATTATGTTCCATCCTCTTTTGCTATTGATGTTGATTTGTTCTTCTTTTTCTAGAGCTTTGAGATATGTTAGGTTATTTGTTTGGTGACTTTCTATTCTTTTAATGAATGAACTCAATGCAATGAACTTTCCTCTTAGAACCTCGTTCATAATGTTCCAGAGATTTTGATATGTTGTGTCACTATTCTCATTTACCTCTAAGTATTTTTTTATATTTTACCTCTGATTTCTTATGGTCATTCAACAGCAAATTATTTAGTCTCCATGTGTTAGAGTAGCTTCTATTTTTTATTTTATTGTTGTTTCCTAATTTCATTCCATTTTGACTGATAGAATGCAAGGTATTATCTCTATTTTTTATTTGCAAAGAGTTGCTTTGTGGCCTAATATAGTCTATTTTAGAGAAGGATCTGTGTGCTGCTGAGAAGAAAGTATATTCAATCATTGATGGATAAAATATTCTATATGTGCCTGAAAAGTCTAAATTATTAACTGTATTCTTTAGTTCTATAGTTTCTTTATTTGGTGTTTGTTTGGAGGATCTATCCAGTGGTGAGATAGAGTGTTAAAGTTACCAAGTATTATTGTCTACTTATTCTTGAAATTGAGAAGGGTTTGTTGATGTGCATAGATGTTGCATTGTTTGGAGCATAAATATTTACAATTATTATATCTTGTTGGTGTATAATTCCATTAAGCAGTGAAAAACAAACTTCTTTTTCCCTTCTTATTTACTTTGGCTTGAAGTCCACTTTATCTGATATGATGACAGAAACCCCTGCTTGTTTACAATATCTATGTGAATGTTATTTTCCCATCCTGTACTTTCAGTCTGTAGATATTTTTGAGTCTCTTGGTGACAGCATATTGTTGGGTCTTGTTTTTAATCCAATCTACTAGTCTATGTCTTTTGATTGATGAGTTTAGACTATTTATTGTCAATGTTATTATTGAAAAATGATTTATTCCCTGTCATTCTGATTTCTGGCTTTTAACTTGAATTAGTTTATCCTTTGATTGACTATTCTTCTAGTAGTTCCTCCCTTTGCTGCTTTTCAATTGTAGTTTTCATTAAATATTTTATTATATTTTGTAGTGCAGGCTTTCTAATTGCAAATTTTTGAAACTATTGTTTTATCATGGAAGGTTGCTATTTTCATCAATTCTGAAGCTAAATTTGCTGGATAGAGTATTCTTGGTTGACATTAATTTCTTTCAGAGCTTAGTATATATTATTCCAAGACTTCCTAGCTTCTAGGTTCTGGGTTGAGAAATCAGCTAAGAAATGGACTCATTTACCTCTTAATATAACTGTTGTTTTTCTTCTATCAGCCTTTAATATTCTGCCTTTATTCTGTATGTTAGGCATTTTCATAATAATGTGCCTTGGTATGGGTCTGGTGTAATTTTGTGTATTTTGTGCCTTGTAAGCCTCCTTTATTGATTTTTCCATTTCATTCTTAAGTCTTGGGAAATATTCAGATATTATTTTATTGAAAAGATTGTGCATTCCTTTGTTCTGCATCTCTGAGCCTTCGTCTATCCTGATAAATCTTATATTTGGTCTTTTCATGTTATCCCATATTTCTTGGAAGTTCTGTTCATGGTCTCTTAATATCTTTTCTTCATGGTCATTTATTTTCAAGATTATATATTTTTGTCTTCATTGACTGAAATTCTATCTTCCAAGTGGTCTAGTCTGTGGGTGATGCTTTCCACTGAATTTTTTATTTGGTTTATTGATTTCTTCCTTTTGAGGATTTCCACTTGATTTTTTTCCCCCCAGAATTTCTCTTTATTGAAGTGATCTTTCACTTCCTATATTTTCTGATTTCGTTCCTTACATCAACCTTTCTAAACTCCTTCTCTGACACTGTGGTGTCAATGGACTCTGTTATTGAATTATTTGTTTGTATGAGGTGATTTGTTCCCTTGCTTTTTTTTCATATTGTGTGTGTGTCTACTCATCTAAAAGTATGGATCTGTGGATTTACAGTGTCCCTGGAGGTTTCCAGAACCTCATAGTTTAGGGGGAGGCAAATAATAAAATAACCAGAGCCAAAAATATACAATATTAAACCAAATAGTTCCTACTATGACATCTACAATGTTAATTGTAACAATAAACAGAAATGATGTCATCAGTTATTGCCCACATGAAAACAGTGTTTGTGAAAGGATTTACAATTTTGAGTGGAGAGTGGAGAGAGAACAGAAGAGATGTAGAATGTCATGATTCTGAAAGAGGAGGTGAGAAAATAGAATTTAAAAATTAAAGGAAGAGTGAAAGAGAGAACCAGAGAGGTTGGCTGTTAGCAGAAGAAAAGAGAAAGAGAATTACGGGAAATAGATAAGTGAGAGAAAAAATATATAAAATAAAAAACATAATAAATAAAAATAGAAAAATACAAAACAAAACTGAAATATACTAATTAAAAATCCTAGCCCTCAAAAGATTGAGCCATGAAAAATATCCACCTTCAAAAAATGCTAGAAATGAGAAAAAAGAGACAAATACACATCAGTGTCCATGAATATACTTTCTTTTCATTCACTCAGAACTTTCTCCAAAATTGATATAATATATATAATAAGCCATTAAACTATCTGAGCAAATACAAAAGGAATGAAGTAATCCCTGTATCTTTTCGAATCATAATAGGATGAAATTAGAAATTAATAGCCAGAAAAGTTACAGAACTACATAAATACACAGAGAATAAATACTGCACTTTTGTTGTTATTTCTTGTTTTTTGGCTTTTTGGTACCAGGGATTGAACTCAGGGGCGCTTAACCACTGAGCTATAGCCATTTTTACAACATTTTTTATTCTGAGACAGGATCTTGCTAAATTGTTGAAGGCCTTGCTAAGTTGCTGAGGCTGGCTTTGAATTTGTAATCCTCCTGTCTCGGCCTCTTAAATCACTGGGATTACAGGTGTGTGCTACCATACTCAGCTGAACAATGCACTTTTGGATGATGAGTGAGTCATTGAAGAAATCAGGAGAGAAATTTAAAAAAATTTTAGAAGCAAATAAAAACACAACACACCAGAATCTATGGGATACACCAAAGGCAGTTCTAAGAGGGAAATTCATAGTTATGAGTGCCTACATTTAGAGAGAGAGAGAGAGAGAGATCTTAAATAACCTAATGATGCATCTCAAGGTCTTAGAAAACAAGAATAAACCAATCCCAAAAAGAAATAACAAAGATCTGAGCTGAAATTAATGAAATAGAGATTACAAGAACAATACAAATAATCAACAAAACAGGGTTGATTCTTTGAAAGGAGAAACAAGACTGATAAGCCCTTAGCCAAACTAACTAAAAGAAAGAGCAGAGAGACAAATTAACAAAATTAGAGACAAAAATGGGAATATTACAACAGACAAAATTGAAATCCGGAGGATCGTGAGGGACTATTTTGAAAAATTATGTTCCAATAAAATAAAAACTCTAGAAAAAATGAATAAATTTTGAGAAACATAACCTACAAGAGTTGACTCAAAAGAATATGTAAAATAACAAGCAATGAGAATGAACTGTAATAAGATGTCTCCCAACAAGAAAAGCCCAGGATGCGATGAATTCACAGCTGAATTTTTACCAGATCTTTAAAGAACTAACATCAATGCTCCTCAAATTATTTCATGGAATAGAAAGGGAGGAAATGCTTTAAAACCCATTCCTTGAGGCTATTCTCACCCAGATATCAAAACCAGATCAGGACACATTAAGGGAAGAAAATTACAGATCAATATCTTTGATGAACATAGACACAAAAATACTTATTATACGAGCAAATTGAATTCAATAATCCATCAAAAAGACAATCCATCGTGATCAAGTTGGATGCAAGATCTGTTTATAACTTATGCAAATCAATAAACATCACCAATAACCATATAAATAGAACCAAACTAAGGACAAAAATCACATGATCATCTTGATGAAGCAGAATAAGCCTTCCACAAAATTCAATACTCCTTCATAACAAAAACCCTGAAAAAACTAGTGGTAGAAGGAACTTAGCTCAACATCATAAAGGCTACATGTAACAAACCTAAAGTCAATATCATTCTAAATGGGGAAAAACCATAAAAAACTCTTTTTTTTTTTTTTAGAATGCACTTCCTCTGAAGTCAGGAACAAGACCTTGATGTACACTCTCACCGCTCCTATTCAATATAGAACTTGAAATTATAACCATAGAAATTAGGCAAGAAATAGAACTAAAAGGGATACAAATAGGAAAGAAGTCAGATTATCTCTATTTGCAGATGATATGATCCAATACTAAGAAGACCCTAAAGGTTCAAGAAGACTTCTTTAGCTAATGAACAAATTTGGCAAAGAATCAGTATAAAAACAAATCAACAGCTTTTCTATATACCAATAATGAATCTGTTGAGAAAAAAAATCAGAAAAACAATTCCATTCACAAGAGCTTAAAACACACACACACACCACCACCACCACCACCAACAACAACAACAACAAAACCCCCAAACACTTAGGCATAAATTTAACAAGGTGAAAGACCTCTACAGTAAAAATCATAGAACAATGAAAATAGAAAACACTATTAGATGGAAAGACCTCCCATGTTCCCCATATTCATGGATAGGTAAAATTAGTAACATTAAAATGGCCTTATTCAAAAGTAATCTACATACTCAATGCACTCCTCATAAAAATACCAGCAATATTCTTCACAGACCTTGACAAACCATTTTTAATATTCATACGGAAAAGCAAAAGATCCAGAATAGCCAATGCAATCATGGGCAAAATGAAGATTGTGGGAGGCATCACATTATCAAATAGCTTTGAAATGGTGGTTGAAAAATTGGTTGTGTTGGGGCTGTGGCTGTGGTTCAGCGGCCCTGAGTTAGATCCTCAGCACCACATAAAAATAAAATAAAATAAAGGTATTGTGTCCAATTACTACTAAAAAATAAATATTAAAAAAATTGGTTGTTTTTTTCTCTATGTATGTTATTTTATCTCATATGTAAAAGACAGTGGGGGTAGTTACTATACTACAGAGACATAGTAACTAAAACAACAGTACCAGCATAAAACAGGCACATAGGCAAATGGGACAGAATAGAAGATACAGAAACAAACCTACATACATGGCTACAGTCATTTGATCCTTGACAAAGTTTCCAAAAACATACTTTTAAGAACAGAGAGCTTCTTTCAACAGAAAGTGCTAGAAAAATTGGATATCCATACGCAGAAGAATGAAACTAGATCCCTCTCTCTTGCTCTGTATAAATGTTAACTCAAAACGAACCAAAGACCTAAGTATAATAGTAGGAACTATGCAACCATTACAAGAAAACAGGAGAAACACTTCAACATATAGGCACAGGCAAAAACTCTCCCTCAATAGGACTCCTATATCTCAGGAAGTAATAGCAAGAATCAATAAATGGGATGGCATCATCTACAGAAAAGAAAACCAACCCACAGAATGGGAGAAAATCTTTGCTAGCTACTCCAATAGACACCTAATACAGAATACATAAAGAACTCAAAAATTCAGGGGGCATGGGCTTAGAAATGATGGTGAAATGTGATGGACATTATTATCCAAAGTACATGTATAAAGACACGAATTGGTGTGAATATACTTTGTGTACAACCAGAGATATGAAAAATTGGGCTCTATATGTATAGTAAGAATTGTAATGCATTCTGCTGTTATGTAAATTTTTTAAAAGTAATTAAAAAATAAAATAAATAATAGGGAAAAAAAGAACTAAAAAATTAAACACCCAAAACCAAATAACCCAGTCAATAATTGGGCCAATTAATTGAACAGACACTTCTCCAAAGAAGTACAAATGACCAACAATTCTATGAATAAAAAAAATATTCAACATCTTTAGTCATTTGGGAAATGCAAATCAAAACTATCCAGATTCCATCTCATTCCAGTCAGAATGGTAATAATCAAGAATGCAAATAATATTAAATGCCAGCGAGGAAGCTAGGAAATGTGCACTAGTACAGCCACCAAGAAAATCAGTATGGAGGTTCCTCAACCAACTAAAAATAGAACTATGATATACTCTTGGTATTTATCCAAAAGAATTAAAGTCAGCATACTTTAGAGATAGATGCATTCGCATGTTTACCACAGCACAATTCACAATAGTCACGTTATGGAATCAGCCAAGGTATCCATCAACAGATGAGTGGATGGAGAATATGTAGTTTATATACACAACAGTGATTTACTCAGTCATAAGGAATTACGTCATTTTCAGGAAAATGGATGGAAATGGAAAAGCACCATATTGAGTGAAATAAGCCAGACTCAGAAAGTCAAGGGTTGTATGTTTTCTCTCAAGTGTAGAAGGTAGTGAAGAAAAAGGAAAAATGAAGGAACATCATGAAAGTAGAAGGGAGGCCAATAGGGATAAAGATGGGATGGGGGGCGGGGCAGACAGGAGCGAAGGGTGGGGGAGATGCTGGGGGGTGAAACTGATGAAATCATGTTATGTGCATGTGTAAATATGCCACACTGAAAGCCACATTCTACAAAAGCCACCCCCCAAACATATTGCAGAGGGGGAAAAAATAGGCTACTTCACCACATATGAACTACCTACCACTACAAAGCGCATGGATACATGCAACTTTCTTAATACATGTTTGTTAATAAATTGAGACAGTAAAGGGTGGTCAGGCTATGTATATTTTTACTGGAAAGGTGTCTTCTTGTGGTTCATAATGCTGAAGGTTATTATTTTCAAAACTCAAAGAGCACAAGGTCAGGAGGATGTTTGTGTTCCTTATCTGTGGTGCAATGTTTCTAACACAGATGTCATTATAAACATTGGGACATTATTCACTTCTCTGATGATTCAAATAAAAAATATCCATGGCTATAACTTAAAATAAATAAAAGTACTTCTGTCATCATACAGGGATCTGAGATCTATAGGAGCAGAGATCTCTACTTGCATCTTCCAGGTTCTTAACCATGTTGCAGAAAATAATTTAAGAACATAACAGGTGTAAGATAACAGCGCAAGAGATTTATTAAAAAGCGGAAGTACACACACAGGAATGGAAGTGCAGGAAGGGAGCCCGAGGCAAGCCTCCCTCCTTATGCTGCCAACATTACTCTATCATATGCTGAGTGATCATCACGTATCTGTGGATATGAGGGAATGTGGGAAGTCCAAGTAGAAACCAGTCACTTGATTAGCAGCTCATATCTCCTCCCATGTGGGTTAAAACTATTACAGTGGAAGGTCTGGTCACATCTTGGTCAAAGATGTGCATGCTACAAGGAGCTGTGTGTTCCTCCGGCTGCCATGGAGCTATCCAGCCACGGTGTCTTAGCCACTGTTTTATTGGCTAATTAGTAAGTGGTGGTGAGGGCTTAAGGCGACAGAACACAGGTAGGTCTGCTCACAAGTTGTTGTTCTGTACGTCAATGGTTTCACAGGCATTCCTTTGTTGAGAATTACTGTACTCCTCAATTTACCTATCTTATCTCCTGCACCAGACTCAGATCCCTATTTTTACCAGGCTGCCGAAAGAAGGTGGTCTATCTTCTGTAGCTGCTTCAAGCTGTAATGGGATGTCATCCCTACCTATCCAGGGATCTAAAGTCTCTAGTCTCAGTTGCTGGAAAAGGTCGAAATCCATTCACCACCATCATTCTGGCTACTTGCCTAGGAAAACAAGTAGATAGTTGAGGTAGTATCCCAAAGCAACAAAATAATCCATGGCACAAAAGCAACCCAACACTTATGAGGGTCATAAAGAATATTAATAATTTTTCCTAGCAATTTCCTTTATCCCGCCAAGAGAGCCAAGCATTTAGGCTAAGGGCAGAATCATCAACCATCACCTTTACCTGGACATGCAGATCTTGCAAGGCTAAAGTAATGCTGCCTTAATTATCAGGGATATATACACAACATCAGTTTTAATAATGGCACAGGCCCCTGACTGGGCAGCTATTAAGATGTCAAATGCCATATGATTCTGGATTGCTTTTCTCATTAAGGCTACCTCAATACTTAATAGGATTAATCCAACATGGCGATACCACATTGTCATTTAAATTTCTTTGAGTAAAACTGAAAGTCTTCTATGTGCCACGTTACATCTTCCAGCCATATCTGGAGTACAAAGATGGAAGCTAAATGGTCATACCAGTAAAGAACAATTTGTGACCATCTTTCATGAAAATCTGGGAGATTAGTAGGCTCACCTGTGGTCTTAATCCAACATCTATGATCCAGGGATATCCTAGGGTACATCTAACCAACCACCAAAGGGGAAGCCATGGCCCATAGATTAATTCCACACAATCACTGAGTTCCACTTGATGTTAGCCATCTTATTCTCAACCTCTATATCCAAATGGTAGCATACTAATCACTTTCTTGTAGTATTATATTTTACCTTCTGTTGGGATATCTGGGCCTTTCATGGAGATACTCAGAACCCAGGAAACCCCAAGAAATTAAGAACTCTGATAGTATTTTTGTCAGCATCTTGTTTTGTGGGGCTGCAGTTAAGACCATTCACATATTTGAACAGAGCTCCATTTTCTGAAGTTTGAGAACTTAATTCCCCTTTGCTAGGGCATTTCTAAACAGGTGCAAGCTGTCTCTAATTCCTTGAAGCAGCACCTTCTAAGTACATTGACCAATTTCTATTGTGCCAGGGTCAGTCTAAACTGTTATTGTGACTCAGGGTGTAATGGGATGCAAAGACAGCATTCTTGAGATTAAGGACAGTGTACTATGCAGATCAACTCAGTATTTAAGTCAAAATAGTGTATAGGTTTAGGATTATGGGATGAAGGGGGATTACAGCCTTATTAATTGCCTGCAAATCTTGGACCAGTCGACATTCCCCGAAAGGTTTAGCACTGAGAGAATCGGAGTATGACATGCTCTGGGATACCATGCTTAAAATAGAGATAAGGGGTTGGAACCCTTGGCAGGCCTCAGGCTGCTAGAGGACTATTGTTTATGGAGCTATGTTTTTGGGTCTTTTAGAAAAATTAAGATTGTCTGGGCATTTATTGCCTTTCCCGATATCTGAATGTCCCAAACTTGAGGAATTATTTTAGTCAAAGCATCCACAGGCAGAACTCCAATCTCTTTCTAGATATTATCAATGTTATCAATGCCCCAATGAAGGGGGAGGTGAATGTTTAGGTGCTACATGAAGAGTTACATACAGAGAGCCTAAGAATTTCTAACCTAACAGGGGAGTGGGGCTTTCTGGAAAAACCAGGAAGGCTTGAGTCATAATTAGTTCTCCAAATCTGCAAGTCAGAGATACTACAAATCTTTAGAGATTCTGTCAAGACTAGTCACAAAAAAGGTTTGATTATAAAGTAGTGTAAGAGGTTCAAGTAAGGCAAAATATGAAATCCCCATATCCCATATTTTTTACCTGCCATGTCAAGAGTCACCTGAGACTCTTCCTGAGTGAAGTCCAGCTGGCCAATGGGGACAATATGAAACCTTGGATACATTCAGTCCTCAAGGGCACTCATCATAGGAGAGGATGTTCATCCCAGCTTCCCTTTGGAGGCAAGGGCAGTCTCACTCCCATTGTTTTTCCCTCATTACATAGGGGACAAAACCAGGTTGAGGCGGTCACCGTTTAGGACAATTTTTCCTCCAGTGTCCAGATTCTCCATACCTGAAACAACTGTCAGGTCTCCAGTTTTTCCCCTTTGGGCTACATCTGCCTCTAGGGTCACCTTGAGATTGCAAGGTGCTTCTCATACCAAATGAAATTAGTTGGGCTTGTTCTCTATCCTGCTGCCATCTCCTCTGGGACCTCCTAAACTCTTCCTTTCTTTCTCTGTGGAATGCCAGAGGGGCCAAATCTTTCAGGTCCTTCAAGGACAAGAACTGGTTCAAGGCCTTCTTTTGAATCTCTTTTTTGATGTATGGGGTTGACTGGTAGGTGAAAAGTATCCCTAATACCACTTGCCCATCCACAGAGTCAGGATCAACAGAAGAGTATTTCTGGAAGGCCTCAGTTAGCTGATTTAAAAACAATAAAGGATTTTCATCTTTTTCCTGTTTTACCTTCCAAAATTATCACATTTTTCCTTTTCCTTATACTTTTTCATCCTTCGATAAGACAAGTTATCATGTGGTTATGCCTAACAAGGCTGATGTGTTCTGGTTGATGATTCCAGTTAGGGTCCTCACGGGGTATGGCTATATCCCCTAGTGGTTGGTTAAAGTCAGGCTACCTGCATGTGCCCGAGCTTCATACAAAATACTATCCTTTTCTTCAAGAGTGCAGCAGGTGGACAACACTACATGTAGGTCAGACCAACTGAGATTAAAGGTCAGAGTCAGGGCCTGAAATTCATCTATAAATTGGTTTGGATCCTCTGAAAAATTTCCTAACTTCTGTTTGCATTGAGCCAAGTTTGACAGAACAAAATGATCATATATTCCCATGATTTCCCCTTCTCCATTTGAGACTTCCTCAAGTGGATGAAGACTGGAGAGCTGGGGGTCCCCATGAAGGGATACGGTTCTCAGCACTCCCCTGTAGGGCCGCTCCCCTTGGATAGAGGGGGGTTTGAGAGTTGATGAGAAGGTGGGCTGAAAGGTAGACCAGATGGGACAGATTAGGCTGAGAAACCCATGGGATTACAGTCTGGGGGGAGTGGCAGGCTTTCAATGGGGAGGGCCCACGTGGCATTCTAAGGCCACCACTCAAAAGTGCATCCTCTAGGGGAGCACTTTCTTCCTGGACTTTAGTTAAAGGAAAATGGTCATTGTGTATTTTACAGAGACCCTTAAGTTTTGGGTCCTGGTATAAGACCATAAAGGCCTGGACATAAGGTACTTCTGTCCATTTCTCCTCTTGTTTGCAAAAGAGATCCAGCTGCAAGATAGTGTTCAATTTTAAGGTCCCATTTTCTGGCCAAATCTCCCTACTTTTCAATTTGTATTGAGGCCATGCCATGTTGCAAAGAAAAGTTAGTCTGCTTTTATTTAGACTGTCAGCCTTAAAAGCATCCCAATTATTTAAGATGCAGCCCAAAGGAGAATTGGCGGGCACAGATGTGGTATTATCCATTTGGAGAGGTGACATTATCTTGTTTAGTGATGAATGTGCCTCTCTGTTCTGGAAAAAGAAAAGAGAAATTGAAATAAACAAAGTCCTGTCCATAGGTATGACCTTATGTCATTTTAACTGGTGTCTTACAACAGAAAAGTTAGGCATCCTTGCCTCCAACTGACACCTGTGCTTCTAATTATCCCTGGAGCCCCGGGATTCTTCAAGCCTGCCTGAGGTCCTATATGAGAAGAGACAGAAAGGACTCCAGAGGCCAGGTATGGGTCTGCATGCCTATAATCTCAGTGGTTTAGGAGGCTGAGGCAAGATGATCACCAGTTCAAAGCAACTTAGGGACACCCTGTCTCAAACAATATATAAAATGGGCTGTGAATGTAGCTCAGTAGCTGAGCACCACTGGGATTAATCCTGTACCAAAAAAAAAAAAGGGTCTACAGAGGTCTGAGGATGTCTTTAATGATGAAAAATGGTCCACTCTCCTTTTATTGCCCCCAATGAGCCCTATCAAGGATAAGGCTTAAAATGACCATAGGATCCTTGTGAGCAATTTCAAATCTCATAATCCACATCTCTCCCATAAGCCCAGAGCATATGAATAGCATATACATTATGATCCAAAAACAAGTGATTCTGGGGTCTGCACTTATACCAAAAGGGGAACAAAACATCTGGACTGCTGGTACAAAGGAGTTTGGCAGTTGGAAAGATTATGAAAAAGAATCAAAGAAGGCCTTAAAGGAGGGTCACTCAAATCCCAGATCACACAGAGGATAATTAGTACTAGATGAACACAGCAAGCAGCAGTGATGGAGGCACTGTAAAAGGGCAGCAGAGCACCAAAAAGGAAATTTACCAGTGCCTGGAAACAATGCAGGAATCAAGATTTCCACAGCAAAGGGGAAAAAAAGAAGAAATACAAAGAGCAAGGCTGGAAGGGAGATTGCCTGCCATCCTCTGCACTATGTAAGGTTCTACAACAATTACTGTATTGATTTTGGAGGTTGCTTCTGAGGCTGTCATGCCAAGGCCAATTTCCTCTGCTTGCCTCAGGTGTGACCTACTTGTTTTATGAAATGTGAGGGTGCTGAAGACACTGAGTGATCAGCCCTCATGAGTGTCTCCCCATGTGAGTTTGTTAAGTTCCATCTGACCCAGTGCCTTTTATCTTTGACATCTTTATGACCTGACACTCATGTTTCCCTAAACCCAGAGGGAAGGAATCTGAAGACATTTCAGAGAAGAATGTGTGTGTGTGTGGGG
>NW_025999932.1:36248258-36294501 GCF_001458135.2 Marmota marmota marmota
GGGGGGGGGGGGGCAATGAACTGGCACGGTACTTCCTAAACCCAAAGATTGGTGTTAGGAGTCACCTGTGTGGTCCTTGGACCTGCTTAATATAACAAACTAGTTCTGAAGAGGAGAGCCACAATCAGACAGACAAGTTGAGATTAAGTTCTGTGGCTCATGAAAATGGAATAGAATGGAAAAAATATCAGTTGAACTTTTTTAAGAGTGCAAGAAAAGCATGTCAGGTCACTCACTAGGGGTCGGTTGTTGTCATTTTACCTCCTAGCTGGCTCACCAGAACAATGTTTACTGCACAGAGGTCCAAGAGACTCCAGTAGTGAAGGAGACCTCTACCTTAATCTTGCAGATTATACAACAATGTCACAGAAAATAATTTAAGGATGCATTTGGTGAGTAACAAAACAAAAGACTTATTAAAAAGGGAAAGTACACATACAGGAATGGGAGTGCAGGAGATTGCAGAGAGCCTGAGGAAAGTCTCCCTGCTTATAAGACAACATTACTATCATATACTGAGCCATCATTACATATCTGTGAGTATAAGGGAATGTGGGAAGTACAAGTAGACTCATATCTCTTCCCATCTGGGTTTTACTATTACAATGGGAGATGCGGTTGGGGAAGAGGGTCTGGTCACATCTTGGTCAAAGTTCCTGATGTGCATGCTACAAGGAGTTGTGTGTTCCTCCGGCTGCCTTGGAGCTATCCTGCCATGGTGTCTTAGCTGTTGTTTTATTGGCTAATCAGTAAGTGGTGGTGAGGGCTTAAGGTGACAGAATGCAGGTAGGTTTGCTCATGAGTTGCTTGTTCTGTAACATGTCAATGGTTTCAGAGGCATTCCTTTGTTGAGACTCAGTACTCTCTGTACCCCTCAGTTTACCTATCTCACTTCCATCTGAATAGTAAATATTTAATTTAATAAGCAAAATGATCGTGTGTTTTAAAAGCTCACAACCAGACAATATACCAGTTATAAGTTCTTCTTATAAAAAAAATAAAAATTATTGTGGTACATCTTTGCACATGTTATTTCTAGCACATTGTTGAATATATTGGGGGAAAAATTTATTGATAAATTTTTGTTATTTAAAAGACCAAATCACTATGGAGTGAGATTTCTGCTGAAGATTCTTCAGCAGAAATGATGAAGTAGCTCAGAAAGACATTACCAAGGATGTGACTAAATGGGTACAATTCTGGGAAGAGAGGAACAAACACTAGACTAACATGAGGATTTATGTTAGGCCTGGTCTTCTCACTAATACAAAAGATTTGCAAAAAGGGAACTTGGGAACATCTCCAAACACTGATTACATCCAACTTCGTCAGTTGATAGTGACAAATTCAAAAGATTTCAGGGGATGAGGGTAGGAAGCTGAGCCCAAAGCAGAGATGTGACAATAAGGGAAAATGAGGCAAAACACATTTAGATGCAGACTCCATGCTTGCATTACAACTGATACAAGAACGCCTGGTGGCTGCTGGGAGGTATTTCCTGAAAATGATCACGTATACTCCTATAAAAAATCAATCAAACCCTTGGCACAGACAGGAAAGCTAGTAGAAGATATAGTCTATGCTTGTTTCAACTATGGTACATTATCCAGTATAGTTTGTAATGTGCATACCTCATCTAGGAGATAAGGCTGAGGTGCAGAAAGGACAAGATGCTGAGATCCAAATCAGAGCTTGGCAAACTATGGCCCACAGGCCAAATCCAGCTGGCCCTTGATTTCACTAATAAAATTTTATTGGAACCTAGCCATACTAATCACTTATGTATTGTCTATAGCTGTTTCTGCCCTCCAACAACACAGCCCCTGTGCTGTAACACAGACTGTCTATGCCAGGAGCCTAAAACATTTATTATATATCCTTTACAGAAAAAGTTTGCTGACCCTAGATCTAAATCAAAAATGACAAGACCACAAATGACTTAAATTTTGGAAATTAAGAAACAGAAAACCGGAATGGAGAAGAATAAACTTATGAGATATATTACTCTAAAAGGTATCAAAGGCTTGCACTTTCTAGGCTAAGTTTATATCAATTCATGAATTACATCTAAGTTTCTAAGGAAGATAGACATGTGGGAGAAAGAAATACGCTTTATTTTTTGAGGTAGAAAAATAAGAAACAAACACTTTCAGAGCATCCTATTATTTTACTCTTTGTCCCCTGGATACTGTCAGAGATTAACTACGGAACTGGAAGAAGCATGTGTCTGACCTAGGATGTCCTTAGATCTTACAGCAACTGACTTCTGCCCAGTGCTCTTCTTCAAAGGAAGCAAAAGATGCACCTTCTTTGACAACTGCTGAATGTGGCCCCAAATAAACACTGATGCACTTTCAATTTTCAGTCCTTTTCTAAAAATCAAAGAAAGCTCAACAAAAGCAGCTTTTTAAACTGCTAACCCCACCTCCAAATAGGACTTGATAGGAGAAAATTCCTGAGCACGCTGAGTACCTTGAAGGCCAAGCAATGAATGCAGGGGGAAGGAAAGCTGTTTTGTATCTGTGTTCTACTGCACATGCTCAAAGCTTCAAGTCCTCTGCTGGCTGGAGAATGAGCTCATCCACAGCAGTGCATGTGTTTATTCCCCTGCCTCAGAGCAACACTTACTCATCTGAGATCTGGTCTAGACTAAGGGATGCTACAGTTCAGGCATGGGTTATGATTGGCTTTTCTAGTCTATGGATCTAGGGAATAAACACAAGCTATAGAGGAGCTAGGGAGAGCTGTTTGAGGATGTTTGGAAAAGGAGGATTCTCAATAACAGATGGCAACTACAACTAATTTTGTTAATCATTTCAGATTCAGAATAGAAACATGGTCATCCTTATTCATCTTTGAGTTACAAAACTCATGCTCGATGTGCCTCTGGGCTATTTATAATTAGATTTGGCAAAATGAGTTTTAGTTGTATGGTTCTGGGTCATTAATGAAAGTAATTAAATGGCTTAGCCTACTCAAGAAGGCTTCATTTTTATTATATATCTATAATATTTTTATAGAGGTGCTTTCTAAAATGAACTTGGTTTTCACTTTGGGTAAAATCTACAATAATTAAAAATACTCATGGAGAACCCAGAATAATATATATTCCATATTGCACCACTCCATGAAAGATGGATTTTGTGTGCTTTAATATATATACTAGAACAAATTAAACTCAAAAATATCTTGGTCCCAGTTTCTTACCTTTGATGGAGGGTTTGGCAATGGAGCTGAAGGTTCTGGAAGCCTGAGGAAGTTAAGAAAGATCACAGCCATGAGTTTTCATTGAAAGGCAAATAGAAACTGGGCAACTTAAGACTTAAGAGAGTCCTGCTTTTCATATAGCTTTGCCACTATAGATCCTCCTGTTCAATCCCCTCAAAGTAAAGAATGGAATCTCTTTAAATTAATGCATCTTCATTTTGCTACTTAATCCCTCATATTAAAACTGTTTAAACAGAAAAACACTAAACCCATTTGTTGAAACACAGTGGGTTTTTGTTGGCCTCCACAAATTAGAGTTTTGGCACTGGAGTGTTTTTTCTTCATAAATTATGATGCTACCATTTATTTAAAAGTGAATAGCATTATAACTGTTGACAAAAGCCACACAAACTTTTCTCCCTTTAAAAAGAAGTTTAACTGGCATGCTCTGTCTTCCAAAGTCTTTAAATCAAACTTGAAATTTTAGGGAAAGAAAAAAAAAAACTAAACAAATAATGGAATACAAAGATATAGTCTCTAATAAAACAAGCAGCTAAGAAATCCAAGGGAATATTAAACAGAAGGATGGTTATCAATTTAAAACAAGCTTTCAATATGCTTTAACTAGTATAAGGACCAATTTCCACTGACTGTTTTTAAAGCAGGATCTGTGGAATTTGCTGAAAACAACAAACAACTCTATTATTATCTATTATGGATTTTTAAAAAAAAATAACCATATTCTTCCCTATCATGGATTATTAAAGAAGCAAAAGGATTTAATAAGGATTGGGAAAAGCTATTAAATCATCATAAATATAAGCTCTTAATAATGGCTAAAATCTTGAAAATAAGCACATACTTTTCAACAAAAGTATGGTCTTTATATTATATTAAAGATCTTTAGGGGTTGTGGCTCAGCGGTAGAGCGCTCCCCTAGCAGTGCGAGGCCCTGGGTTCAATCCTTAGCACCACATAAAAATAAATAAAATAAAGGTATTGTGTCCAACCAACTACAACTAAAAAATAAATATTAAAAAAAAGATCTTTAAAAAGGAAGGAATGAAAATCAAATCATTCTTAAAACTGTTCTTCCATCTCTAAAGGACAGAGATTATTTTCCACGTGACTTTCAATTTGAAGTACTCAGCATTATAAAGGTAGTTAGTGAACATCTAATGGTAGTGAAACGGTATAAAACCTTTAATACAATTTTCAAAAATATTTTACATGCCATCCACCCTTCCTTTCCTATCTCTTTCTCTTTAAATGATCACAAAAATCAAGTTAGTTAAGTCTCACTGGGGATAAAACTTTAAACACATTTGTCCTCTAATACAAAAAAAAAAAAAAAATTCCAATCCCTAAACTCGCTAGTTGCTGTAATCAGTTTCTACCAAATCAGTTTATTCCATTCAATGTCCATTAAAAATCCTCTCCAGGGTTGGGGTTGTGGCTCAGTGGTAGAGTGCGTGCCTAGCATGTGTGAGGCACTGGGTTCAATTCTCAGCACCATGTATCAATAAATAAAATAAAGGTCCATTGACAATTAAAAAAATATTTACAAAAAAATCCTCCCCAATCCATACAGTATAAGACAAAGCTCAAGAATAATCTCTTATCACACAGTGATATCATATGCCACAGAGAAACCTTTTGCTGGGGAAACCAAGAAGCACAAAGGTCCTTGTTCATTAGGACTACACCAACACTTACTTTAGATATTTGGATAAATCATCACTTAATTCTTTAGGGATATAATCAGATATCAGACCATGGGCATAACGAATGTAATCCTCTGAAATAAATGAAAGAGAGTGAAATAAAACAATTAGGAATAATTACAGTGATTTTAGAGTCAAATTGACCAGAGTTCAAATTCTTGGTCTATATGGATTTAGGAAACTCATTAGGCTCTAGCCTCAGATTCCTTGTTGGTAAATGGCGATACTAATATGATGTGTCAGAGCAGAGATGTGATGATGATATATGATATAGCATGATACCAAAGATGTGATGATATAACATAGTAGACATGTACTAAATTAAGGACATGAAAAGCAAAAATTCAGGGTTGCTTTGTTAGTTGAAGCCTTTGAATACAAATAAAATTTAAAAATCAGATGTGATAATATTAAATATTAATGTCTCTTTTTTCTAAGGCTAATCTTTTCTAAATCTGCTCCAAATAACAAATATAATCATTGAATAGTAGTGATAATATTCATTTAAGATAAATAAAATAACATGATTTATCTCTATTAGGTATTTGCTTCATAAGAACACTACATATATTTTGAACACTATATATACTTCCAAATAAAATGCCTTTTAAAACCTGAAACACAACTCACACAGCAGAATATAATATTAGTTCAGGGTATCTGAAGTCATAGTACTAAAATGCAGCTCTGCCATTGATTAAAAACAGCCAATAAAATCTGTTTCCAAATGCCGCTCTTTAACTCGGTCCTGTGAGCAGATTATGTGGGGCAATCAAACTTAATCAGGAGATGGAATGACCACAGGGGGAGATGAATTATCAAAAAGCAAAGCCCGGGTCTGCTGCAGAGATGTTTACTTGCTTCCTTGCTTTCCTTCTTTTCTGTCTTCAAAATAAGGCAACAATATACCCCAGTATTACTTAGTAAATGACTGCAGTCTGGTAGTTACCTGATCTTGAAAATCTTTAGTAGAAATTTTCATGGCTGATGTAGAACACAAAGTTATCATTGGACCCTTCTTAAAATGTGCTCAGGGTTCTGGGCTAGTAATTTATCCAGTTAGTCATGAAGAGACAAAGAAAACTATTTTAAGAAAGTCAGTTTACAGGTCATTCATTCTCTGCTTTTGGTACCATACCCCAAGCTAAAGATCTAAAAGTATGTAAAGCTTACTTTATGGCTGGAACACTAACCAGCAATACAGCCATGCCCAGAAACTTAGATGTAGAGTCTTGGTGAAAACCCTGGACTCGGAGCATAAGACCTTATTTATCAGCTAGAATAAACCATCCATCTCTCTGAGACTATAGTTATCAATTTTTAAAGTAAGAAGACCTGTCTATAAAACTCTCTAACATCCCTTCTTCTGCAAAAAAGAAGGAGGAGGAGGAGGAGGAGGAGGAGGAAGAAAGAAAAAGAAAAAAAGAAAAATAAATAAACCACATATATGTGGTTTCATTGGTCAACTCTCCATCCATCTCCCCTTGTGATTCACTACTTCCTCCTCTTCTGTTAAGGCCAATTAAAGACACTGACAGTTCATGAATTTGGTATGGCAAGCATGCTGTTCACCACCCCCCAAATGGCAGTGGCCAGCTATGTCAATAAGTAATGAGTTGTAAAATAGACTTCTGCACATCAAAGACCGTCTGAATAATCCATCACAAAAAAGGTACCTATTCCTCATATTAATTTTTTTTAATGGCTAAAGTCAGGTATTGAAAATTGTATAGCCAGAACAGGGGAACACAGAACCTTGAAGCTGAAGGTCAGAATAATTTCTGTCTCACCCTTTCAGAATGCTAATTGCACTATATAATTGTTTTTATTTTTAAACAATGCACACATACACTATATTGGAAAAAGCAAAAGAATGTAGTACCTTAATAACCTAAGAAAATTGCTAAGTGAGTCAATTTTCATCTAAAATCAAAACATTTAAAGCTACCTTAGGAATTAAGCTTTATGGCAGTAAGATGCAAAAAGAAGCAGCCCATTAGAAACCCTGAACCAGAGGAAAGGCACAAGAAAAGGGCAAAAAGCATGGGCTTGAGAGTGAGAGAAGCTCCACGAGTAGCTCGGTTTTGCCATTTGCTGGTGGGTAACTGTGGACTGAACCTTGATTCTCATGGGACTTCCTGGGGTGATCAGGAGACAATGTTTGTATCCTGGCAACCTAGCCAAGGGTCTGGCACATAACATACCCTCAAGAAATGACAGCCAGGCTTCTCAGGGTTGCTATTACTGTTGGTGCAAAATAATTATTTGCTGAATGAATGATTCAGGTGCCATTCAGTGAGAGAACTGATCTGTTAGAAACAGCCTTTGATTCTGAAATAGGGTGTACAATTGCCCTAATCTATGAAAAACATTGGCAAGAATGATGCTTCAGTGACATTAAAGATTTTTAAATTCTCAGATACGCATTTGCACATAAGCAACTTACTCCAGACAAAAATTATTTCTGATAAAGTGGTTTACTTACCTTCCTTGTCACTCAAAACCTGGTTACCAGAGAAAAATGCAGATGACTGCACCCGAGCACTGACAGTGACATTACTGGTTTTTAATGCTGCCACAGTTTGTTTAACCTAGGAAGCAAACATAGGGCAGAAATCGGAGGAATCTTCAACATAACTTTAGAAATGCATGACTTTCCAGATGACCCTCGTTCCACTTAAGATCCAGGAAGAAGTATTTGAGAACCGAGCAATATCTCCACCAAATATTACATGCTTGGAGAGAGGCTGAGGGCAGACACATTTCTGGATGACCTCAGTACGTGGACTTCCTGAGCCTACGCAATATGAGAAGCAACATAAGGTGGTGACTGAAGCACTGACTCTGGAAACAGGCTGCTTTGGTTTGCTCTGTGACCAATCAGTCAGCCTCTCTGTGCTTCTATCTGTGCATTAGGCATAAAGAGTATCCACCCCATTGGACTGCTGTGAGACAATGAGTTAATGCATGTAGAACCCTTAGAACAGAACCTGGTACAAAGCTTCTATGTTAGTAATTTCTAAACAGAACAAAAAATATAAAATTTCCCAATAAGCATAAACTTCACTTTATGGTCATATCATTATCACTTGCTAAAAGCAAAAATGAAATGCCAAGGTTTTGCTCAGCATTTTCACTTATATATAATATGCTATGACATAGCACATGACAAGTGGAACATGATGGCACTTACTAAATTTTTTGTTACTTTGTACAATAGGAGCCTGACTAATTCTACAGTGTTCATTTGCATGTTTCGACTCCAGTTTGCTCAGTGATATAGTGTGACAAACGAGTATGGCCTTCACATGTAAGATCCAAGGGAACCTTAGGAAACAGAATTATAACTACTGGTCCGCACTGATCTTGTAAAAACTAAGATTCTTAATCCATGTGAAAGTACATGATACTTTCCTTAGACCAGTGGCAATTTATTTTTTTTTAACTACAACCCACAGTAAGAAATATACAGCAATTTGACATCAAACACATATACAAGAATACATTTCATAGAGTCATCCTTAACATTTACTTGTACTCTGGGCTATATATATGAACCCATTCTGTCTTGTCCTAATTCATTCTGTCCTGCTCCATTCCAAGAGAAATACTGGTTGTGATGTTCCTAAATCAATTTTAAAAATACTGCCCTGGACCTTAGATTAGGTCAAAATCACTAAGACATACGGTTTGCCATGATCCTTCTTCAGCATTTGGACACTTAGAGTGGACTAACTTTCTCTAAGCTTGAACAGCTTTCTCCTGCCATCTCTTGCCTGGCTATGTGAGCAACACCACCTTGGAGATACCTGTGCAGCCAACAGCAGTGAAGAGGCCTGCACTGTCTGGCTTGGAAGATTCAAATCTGTACTAATCAACAGCCAGAAACACTTTCATTTAGGACCAGAAGAAATGAGGATTCAGGTCAAATAAAAATACCAAGTTTCTTTTCAGTCTTGGATATCTTTATACAGTTTTCCCATTTTCACTACATATATAGGATGGTCTTTGGATATAGAGTTTTTTTTGTTTTTTGTTTTTTTGTTTTATCACAAGACACTAGAGAGGTACTATACCTTTTTTTCCAGCCACTTCAATGTCTTCTCTTTGCTATACTTGTAATATTTCTTGTTGCCTATTTCTGGATTAATGGGGGAAAAAAACCCTTAGGACAGTGAGTTAAAAAACAAAACAAACAAACAAACAAAAAAGCTCAAGGTAACATCACATACAATAATTTAAAATTTTTCATAATACATTGTTGAAAAGCCCAACCTATAAACCGGAGAACATACTTGAGACATTTTTTTAAAAACTCCCAGAGTTTAGGGACCTCAGAAATGATGTAATCACAGAATGAGTATGAATTTTTAAAAACCCTCAAGTCATACAAACAACACTGTAAAAAAGGTAATTTTTAAAACGCAGCAATCTAACATGCTAAATAATCTCAATTTTTCTGAATTAATTTTAAGTTCACCTCAATGTTTTCAAAGAAAGACTTTCCTTTCTAAAATAAAAAACTGCAGGGGGTGGGAGGGATAAAAACACTAAAATCAGGCAGATGCCTGTGAAGGTCCATGTTCAGGGGCAAAAGAAACAAAAACATCTTAACTACTCAATGCTGCCCTGGTGGAATTGGTGCAGCAACAGATATATGCTTCTTTTAAAGTATTACTAACATAGTCATAGATATTTCAGGGGAATTGAGATTTATGGTAGGCTCAACTTGGCCCTTTATGGATATAAAAGTTCTGACTGTTAGAAATTATACTTCTCCTCACAATCCACCTAGCTTCATACGCTACGTCATTAAACCAGGATTTCCTCCATAACACGTTTAGTCCGTGGTATTTCTTCTTCCTGTGTGGTTAGCAAGGGCAGCTCTCCCACTCCAGCCTCCTTTATGACCATATAGGAGTCATCTTTACGGCTACTGGAAACTTTAAGGCCAGTGCAGACCAACCATCTGTGAGCTATACAGCATGACACTTCCCCTTCCTCCCCTCCATATCACGGGAAATGGAAACTGCTTATTCAGGGATAGTTTTCTGCAATCCAAATGGTTTGAATGGAAGAAAGGCTGGAGGACCCCTGCCCTAGTCTCTGTGCATTTCCTCCCCATTTCTGCCTGTAGTGGTCAAAATGAAGATGGAGTGGGAGCTAAACCTTTGCACCTGTCTCCTGAGTATGTGTCACTGAAGGAGGGACAGTTGCATATGATATTCCATCAGAAATAGGAGGATTTCTGCTCTCCTGAAGCCAGGATAGCCTAGAAAAACAGCCCGCTACAGAAGCAAGACTGGATTCAGTTTCCCTGGAGACAATATCTCGATCAGGACATCAGGGGAAATTTAACAGGACATAGCTCACCCAATAAGTGTACACTGTTGAATGGCCTTTAGAAGTTCCATTCATCACCTGCATCAAGACTCACTAACAAAATTCAGTGCTCAAGTCTGTCCTAAGAAATCCCACCTGTCTCTGCTCTTTACCTCTCTTGTTCCTACCTCCAAAATGCTACAAGAACTACAACTTACATAGTTTTTGTTCTTGGCTCACACTCCCTGAATCACCTAGGCAGACCTCTCCTGTCCCTCTTGGAAATGGTCTCTCAGAAGAAGTCAAAAATACAGACTAAGCCATACATACTTCCAGGGCTCACACAAACACCAGTATGTGTTGTTACCTTGAGAAGCCACTTCATTCTCAAAACCTGTTTTCTCAAGGTGTAAAGCAAGGGTTATTTTGAGCGTGCAATGGAATAGTCCCTACAAACCCTATGGCACAATGCCTGCCGAATAGAAAATAGTTGATATCAGCTAAGCAAAAATGATGACAGTTGATATTTGTCAATTATGTGTCAGAAAACTAACATTTATTCAGGCTCTTCACATACATTTTCTCATTGATGGGCAGAATGGATTTCAAGTGAAAAGCTTTATTTGTACTCATCACAGAAAACCAGGTTTGAGTGACCTAAAGTAAATTGTCCAAAGTCACTAGCAATTAAGAAGCGGCACTGCATTCCCATCCAAGCTGACCTTTCAGCTATGGATCTGATGCTCATTTTACCAAGGACAATGAGATCTACATGCTCCCCTAGGAACTTCTGTCCTCCCTATTCTCTGTGGGAAAGACCTCTCCAGAAGGGTAGCCACAAAACTGCTTTCCTTTGGTTTTCTCTGATGATTTCTCTAAATCTTTTTCTAGCTCTCCTTTGCCCTTCTCCAAGGTCAACTGCACCGTTCTCCTGGAGAGGCTTTATATCCTAGTTCAACAAGACTTTAAACAAGCTCAGCTGGCAAATAGCAAACATAAAGCCCTGAGCCAAGGCTCAACATGTCTGAAGCTAAACTGGTCATCTTCCCAAACTAGCCTCCTGGCTGCCCAGGCTGCCTTGCCTCCCACACTACAGCACCTGATCCCAAGGCGACGGGAAGTATGGAGAATGAAGGAGTCAACCTTATCTTGACATGGGGGAGGGAAAAAACAATTACTGAGTCAAAAATCAGGAGGCCTGGCTTCTAGTGCTGGATTAGTAAGTACATTTAAAAAAAAAAAAATCAACTTTATTTATATAATGAACATATCCACTTTAAGTGTACAATGGGACGCGTGTTGAGAAATAAATGCAGTCATGTACTCATCATGTCCATAAGTTCCCTTGAACCTTTCTGTAATCAATCCTCCCAGCCCTCCCCAGACCACCGGGAACCACTGAGCTATCTTTATAGACTGGTTCTTACTTTATTCTGAAACTTCTTAGAAATGGAATCATATAGTGTGTACTTTTTTGTGTTCATCTTCTTTTGCTCAACAAAATTTCTGTGAGATTCATCCGTTTTATTGTTATTTTAGTGTATTCTGGATTGTTTTAAAAAAAGAAAAGTTAATTGTACAAAGCCACAGGCAAGTCCTTTAGAGGGATTCCAAAAGGACTGCTATCACAGGGGATTGGCAATCTGTGTTATTGTGCCTGAAGAAGTTCCAGTGGGCCCAAATGTAGAGGTGGCAGAAGTGATACTGATGATCATGACCCTAAGTAAGCCTATGCTAGTGTGTGTTTGCATCTTAATTTTTAACACAATTAAAAAAGAAGAAGAAGAGAACAAGAACAACAACTAAAGAAAGCTCACAGAACAAGGATGCAAAGAAAGATCCTTTTTTTTTTTTTTTGAGGCTATATGATAGGTTTGTATTTTAAGCTATTATAAGTAAAAAGTTAAAAAATTAAGAAGTTTATAAAGTAGTTACAGTAAGCTAAGACTAATATATTATTGAAAAAATAAAATGATTTAAAAATAAATTTAGCGTAGCCTAAGTGCACAGTATCAGTAAAGTCTCAACAATGTACAGGGACGTCCTAGGTTTTCACATTCAGTCACCATTCACTGATTCACTGACACACCCGGAGCACCCTCCAGGCCTGCAATTTCCATGCAGAGTTAGTGCCCGGTAGAGGTGTAACAGTTTTTAAAAATTTATACTATATTTTTACTGTACTTGATTTATATTTCTACATACCAATACTTACCATCCTGTTACTTCTGCTTACAGCAGTCACTACAGTAACATGGTGTACAGATTTGTAGCCCAGGATCAACAGGGTATACCAATAGCCCAAGTGTACAGCAGGCTACACCACCTGTTTGTGGAAGCGCGCTCTAGATGTTCATGCAAAAATGAAATCGGCTAACGGCACATCTCAGAACATACCCCCCAGTAATGATCACTATGTCCCAGAATACTACACAGATCCAGTGTATAAACTACAGCTTAATTTTGAAATTTATAAATTTCTAAAAACAAGGAGATCTCAGATATTCATGAAGACCACAGGCGGCCCATAATTATGAAAAATAGCATAGCATGTTCATCCGTGTCCTAAACTTAATATTTGTGAGAGTTAGAAAGTTGGACAGTACGTGTACACACTGGCTGGGTTTTTTCCCTTATGTGTCTGGTGCTTATAAAACTGGCCTCAAACATCTGGAAATACTGGGTTTACAAAATAAAGATGGAATAAAAATGAGTCTACAATTAAATAACATGTTCAGCAATTGGGTAATCAGTTCACAAACCTGAATTTCCCTGATGTATTGTTGAATAAACTGCCTAAAGCAGATTTTCACTTCTGCTTTCTCAATGTTTTCCATAACTGAGAAACTCAGCCCTCCTCTTCTCCCCTGTCTTCTGGGGATAGAAACTTGGCAACTGCACTTGGGGAATTTTAATCAGGTAAGTTTTCCTGGCTCTTCCCATTAATTGCATCAGACAGTGCAATGCAGCTCTGGCTTGCAACATGAAGCAGAGTGTTACGTTCAAGGCAAAGTCCATGACCCCGTATTAGTCCTCTCCCGTGTCATCTCTCCACTGAATGTGAGCTTCTTTGGCAAGAAACGTGCTCTGGGCCCTAGAGCGAGCAAGTAGAGCCTTTCCATTACTAATGAAGCAGGCAAGGCTAAGGTCACGGCCTTCATCGTTCAGAGCACCAGCAGCAGTGGCTGGGCTTATTTATCAGGGGGAACCAAACTTTAAGCAGCCAGTCTTCAATACAATCACCATGATGACCTGGAGGACAGTGCATGAAAATAAGAAAGATCACTGCAGGGGTGAGGACTGTCTGCTCCTTAAGCTATTCCATTTCTGTCTCCTTTCTTATCTTTTTGCCATACAAAGCAAAATCATTAAGAGGGGATACAAAGATTTTAAAAGAAAAAATGTGTTTTCTGTTTTTACAAGAGACACTCTCTAAAGACTCTAACAGAGTATCCTGGAAGTACTTCATAGCTCTAAGAAAGAACAGCAAGTGTCACTATCAGTTCTTTAATTTATTAATACATAAGTTTATCTTTAATCCTGGTTCTGCTACTTCATGTTCTGTGATGTCATACAAGTTACTTAACTCTCTAACACTTAGTTTCCTCATTTTTAAAAATGCAGATTATAATAACAATGAAAGGGCCTTACTGCGATGATTAAGTAATATATGAAAAACCATAAGCACCACCTCCTGCTGTAGTGCAGATCCTCTACCCTTCTCTCTGTGGACAGCCTATAACAACCAGTGGTAAACCTCAGAATGCTGGGCTTTCCCCTGCTGATCTTCATGGAAAAAGATATTCATCTGAGTACACTGTCCTGTACACAGACCTCACATAAAGAAAAATATTTCATATATTTATATTTTGGATGAAGGGATGAAGAACATGTTGTAGGGTTGCTTATACTCAAGTATTCTGATGGATGAGGCATGGAGAATCTCACTTCTTTTTAATTTTTCCTCCCTATTCTTAATTTTTTTTTTGGTTTTGCTTTTAAACTTTCCATTATTTCAAATTTATAAAATGGAGTTCATTAAAGGTAGAATCGGATTATAAGTAAACTACCAAACCTCTGGGCACTGCACGTATCTTTTACTGTAGGACATTTAATCTGAAAATATTTTGCTTTCCCTTACCATCACTTAATAACAAAGAAAGAGAAACTTGAGGACTGGGACTTTAGAAATCTGACTTACATACTTATATAAAGGCTAATAATATAGCCACTTTGAAAAATGGAAGTGCAAATCTTTTAAAAGTCAGGCAAAATTGAGAAGAGATGGAGATTGGGACCAAAGTCCACACAGTGATGCAGCTAATGCCCAGGCTGGGAGAGGGCAGAGACTCGAAGTGAACAAACGCAGAGGCATTGATACTGTTTCAGAATCTTGTTTCCGGATATTGCTTTAAGTTGACTGCTTTTACACATCCCATGGCAGAATCCTGGATAACAACTTCATTGCATCTTCAACTCATGTTAAAGTAACAAAAGTTAAAATGACTTGTAATTCTATTTTCTTTATTACTTTAGTTTTCAAAAATGGTTATGGTCTACTTCATTTGTCACCCACAAAAAGATGCTGTCCCCTGCCAAGCTCAGCATCAGGAACGCCTTTGATGGGGCTGCTTTGATAAAACATTGGCTCCATGCAGCCCTTAGATCCAAACTGGATCCCCAAACAGGGCCAAGTAAGAATCAGTAGCCTCTCAAACATGAAATGCAACCAGTGAGGCTTTCCCCTTCCCACTGTAAGCTTACACTTCTTGGAATCACCACTTTCTTGGTCCCAGAAGAACTGCCATTGTTAACAAACCATCTATGACCCCAGATGGAAATAGCCTCTTGGCCTGTTGTTCTGGTTCTCACATTATGTTTCCAGATTAACCCTGAAACTACTTGGATGATTATTTGAAACCCTGATGCTAAGTGTGTATAGTGTTTTTTAACCCATTAAAACACAAAACTTGTTTAACCTGACACACAATGCTTCACCTCCTCTTCTCAAAACTCAAGAGTAATATCTAGAATTCACCTCTTTGTTCCCTCGCCTACTCCTCCAGCCCCTGTTCCCTGCCTCCAGGATGCCAGCACTGTACATCCTCTTGGTCAAGACATAAACCTAGAAGCCATTCTTACTCTTTCTTTTCCCTGACCACCATTCAGTCACCTGATGTGGCTAGTTTTCCCCCTAAATTGCAGTTCCTCCTAAGCTCAGGCTCTTGTGATATTCTGTCTAGATCACTGCAACAGCCCCTGTGGACCTGGCCTTGGCTTCTTGAATATATTCTCCACACGGTAGCACTATCTTGGTGAAAAGTTCAGAGATGGGCCACCACCAGATGCATACAACGTTCCCTCCCATCTGAACCCGTGCCCAGCATTCCTACCCCATTCCTTACAGCCCCAAACCTTCCCAGATGTAATGAATTTCATGGAACCACCTAAACAGGACAACCTTTTCCATATATCCATGCCTTTGCTATACTGCTGCTCTGACTCATCCTTCGGGACTCCACTTAGGTCACCTCCCCCTGGAAAACAACACGGTATTCACCCACCTGTACCCCACCCAACCCATATGGGGCCTATGCATCCCCAGGAAACACACAGTTACTTCCATCACTGTCTTGTCACTGCCCTGCTTGTTGCTTGCCCCATCAGACTCAAAGAAAAGTGAGGGAAGGGACAGTGTCTTATTTGTTCCCAAAGCCCAGCACTAATATTCAACATTTGCTTCTCATTAGGTACTCAAATACCCCTTGGATCACTAACAGTCGTTTTATATAATTTAACAAATGAAAAATCTGAAGCAGAAAGCAGTTGACTTGCCTTTAGTCACAAAGCTACTTCAAAGAACTGAGACTAAAGCCATGTTTTGTGATTTCTGGCTGTGGAAGAGGCCAGAAGATTTCAGTGGGCATAATTCCAGAGAATGAACAATCCGATGGGACCCAGGAGGGGTACTGACGACTGGAAGCCCATCTGAGTAACACTTTGTCTTCCACTGACACAGAATGGGCATTACAGCTAGGGAGGCTTTAAGCAGCTACATGTTCTGAGAAAGGCCCAGTCTTTCTGCCTGACTTCCAAGGCCCACATACCATACCTTTTTCCTCTGTCACGTGGTGAAGTACTTTCTCAAGTTCAGGAAGTTTCAGCAACAAGACACAATTCGGAAATGCATCATCCACCACCACCTGATCTAGAGGCTGAAACTTTCCCTGGAAAAAACACTTTGGTCAGTTACAATGCAAGCATCCCAGCCAAAACACACACGAAAAGAGAAAAAGACATATCTCATGGTCTGTCCCTGCAACTTAGTTCAGAGCCTCTGTTCCATCTAAGAAACCCCTAAATGGGGACAGATTCTAGGACTGATGCAGGGCTCCCTTTAAGAAGCTCTTTTGAGCACTTGGTTTCCAAGCAGCAAGCACCCTACCCCAGGGGTACAGTCACCATACGAAACAAGAAACAAAATTCTAGAAAAGTACATGAAGCCACAGAAACTTGCAAAGATGATAGTGATTGCCTAGGGCTGGTCCAACCACTCAACTTGAAGAAGAGCCCCAGAGCAGGAGCCCCACCATCACACAGGCCTGGAACCAGCCCAGATGGGCCCAGAACATTCCTCGGCCTCTCCATCCTCATTCCACAGCTGAAGAAAGAAAACCCAGCCACTTAAAGAAAAATTCAAAAGTAAATCCACTCCTGTTAGTGCTGTCAGATAATGCTTCCAAATTAAGAGGAAGAAAGAGAGAGAGAGAGAGAGAGAGAGAATGCTAGAGGGATACATAAATGAAGGTGTACTCAGGCTAAGCCAGGCTCAGCTAGTTAAGTCCATAAAGCCTGGGTACCAAAAGAAGAAAACTGTAGACCATAAGAATCCAGCACACACACACACACACACACACACACACACACACACACACAGAATCCAGACCACTATTCTTCTCAGTTAAGTTTAATTCTTCTTAGCTTTACTAATTACAAAACTAACCACTTACTCATGGATATTACTTATACTTGAAAACCCACTATAAGTCAGTTTGGACTCAGGTATTGAGCAGAAGAACATGAGTGATGCAAGCTCATCACTTTAAGGGAAAGAAAGCACTTGTAGCCTATAATAAAACTTGAACTTTCAGGCAAAAATCAGAACTGTGGAAAACTTGTATCTCCCACTATCACAGCTTCTCAATACTTCAAGGATTTTTTTGATGGTAGTAACTGATATGATATGAATATGGAATCTGCTTGCCATTGGGGCTCATGGGAGCTGTTTGGGGGTGGAGCCCTCATGAACAGATTAATCCTTTCTTACATGAGTGAGTTCAAAGGACTAGATTAGTTATTACAAGAGCAAGTTTATCCCTCATGTTCTTTCTTCTGCAAATATGTTTGCCTTTCTATTTTCACCATGAGTTAAAGGAACATAAGACCTTGACTAGTGCCATGCTCTTTGAATTCCCAGCCTCGAGAACCCTAAACCAAAGTAAACCTCTTTTGCTTATAAAATTATCCACTTTCAGGTGTTACAGAAACCAAATTGAAGTAAGACATTTACAAAGGGTGTGTATGTATAAACTGGGATGTATTAACATTTGGAAGATTTATATAACTCAGTGAACCAATATTTTTCAAATAAACCAAAACATGATGTTATAAAAAAAGATCCATGCTAAGTGAAAAACAAACCAGTGGATTTTAATGTAAGACAGCATGGAAGGATCATTGACAAGGGTTCAGATTCCACTTTATGACTAACCTTTAAGAAACTTCTCCCGGGACTGGGGATGTGGCTCAAGTGGTAGCGCGCTCGCCTGGCATGCGCGGGGTGCTGGGTTCGATCCTCAGCACCACATAAAAATAAAATAAAGATGTTGTGTCCACCAAAAACTAAAAAATAAATATTAAAAAAATTCTCTCTCTTTAAAAAAAAAAAAAGAAAAGAAACTACTCCTTATTGATTTTTGAAGTAATATCAGAGAAAAATATCCAAAATTATCTTAAAAGGCTATCATGCCCTTTCCTCCCTGTTCTGATTATATCTCTGTGTGAGGCCACATATTCTTCACACAGTTCCACCAAAACAATAAACAGGCTGAATGTATAAACAGACATGAGAATTCAGTGATCTTCTTTTAAGCCAGCCATTAAAAACACTGCCACATGCCTTATTAAATTTTGTTGTTTGTTTCATTAAAAATGTGTTATTTATGTCAGTTTTAATTCCTAATATAGTAAATATTGAAAATTAGAGCTCATAAAAACATATGCTTTTGGAAACCCTTAATAAGTGTCAACATATTATGAGACCAAAATGTTTCAGAACTTTAGGTTGAAACTAATATTTTTTGTAAACTCCATCTTTCTATTACAAGGGTAAATTTTATCTATCTGGAATTTCTTAAGTCTCAACTATATCTTCCTCAATAAGCTTTCATTAGATATGTCCCTATATCACCGTCTCACAGAAGATAAACCCTTCTTCTCCTAAAGCTGGTGGTCAATTTTTACGTGTATCTGGGCACTTAATGATAAATGTTTTCAGTGTCAGGCTTTGTCAACCAGTAAGGCACAGAGCACTGTGAGCTAAGCAATTCAGAAGTGATGGGCAAGCTAATATCAAACTGGATCAAGATTGCAGCGCTGCTTCTAGGCCTGTGTGTGGGTGCTCTGACCTGTCCTAGCACACAGGATACATACCCTCCATACTTACCAAATTAAACCGGAAGTGCAGGGAATCTACATTTGAAAAGGAGAGCAGGAAGATGAGGTCATTGTAGATGACCCCCACTGGGAAACTCACCTGTTTGTTGGCCAGTATGAGGTAGTGGAGGAGCAAAAACAGGGGGTCCATGGGTGTGGCGAAGTGCAGGAGACCTCCTAGAGGTTAAAAGAACAGTAGGGCTCAGGAAGGCAAGCTGGTGAATTCCTGCTGACCTCAAGGTGAGAATCATTCACTGACAAACACATGTGAAATCCCCAATCCAAAAGGTCTTCTTATACAGGTCAAAGAAATTTACTGATCTAATAACACCTGTGACAGCTCATCCTACCAAGCCTTAGTGCAACAAGTGGCAAGAGATGCCTCAATTTGAAGGCTGTCATTTTTTTCAATCACAGATTTCACAAATTTCTTACAAAAATCTTTACATTTCTACCTTAAATCTTGCTTCTTTCACGTTCAAACAGTCTCAAAAGGCAGAATATGCTCCACCAGATTTTACTTCAAAAAGTTGCAAATCCCTGTGTGAAGAATGGAGCTAAGACACTGAAATCTGATTTTAACTTTCCATTTCTTTTTCAGAATTCGTATTTTATAAAGCCTTCCATCCCCAAAGAAAGTAGAGGTGGGGGTAGCACAGAGGGAACCTAAACCAGGCAAACATTGGGAAACTCATATAAATCTATCTATAAAGCTCCAGTAAAAAGTAATTTCCTGTGCTTTTGAAAAGGAAGCCCTGGGAAAGCACTGTTATTCTCTTGGGACAGCTTCTTCTGGGCCTGGGGGCTCAAAGCTCATCAGGCACTTCACTAACCCAGATCCAATACCAACCCCTGCCCCCAAAGCAAAAGGCAAAATGGTAGCAATCAGCTTGAACAAACCCAAAATCCCACTCTCTGGCTGAAGGAAACAGGCAATCACAAAAAAGGCTCCTGCTTCTCTTTCCTCTATTGAACTCCCCTCCAAGGATCCCAGACAACTCCCTCCCACCCTTCCACAGAACTGCTTTGGAGGAGGTATTTTCATCAAAATAAACAAATTCAAAACAATAAACGATTCACTTACCCCTGCCCAAGTGTTTTATTTTGGTTTCAGGAAACGTGTACTTACATTTATTTTCTAATTGAGCAACCTACCTATAAAGACAAGAAATCCTAACCCTAAACCATGAATATATATTTATAGTTTAGATCAAAAATATATATAAATATACATATATTTATAATTTAAGGTAAGGATTCATATATATGTATATATACATACACATATATCTACACATATATCTACACATATGCACACACATATATATATATGAGAATCCATTTCATAGTAAGGAAAAAAATTCATAGTAAATTTTCCCCATGTCCTTTCATGGTACAGAACAAAAAAAATTCAAAGAAGCAGTTTTATGTTATGACACTATTTAATTATTTTGAAAAGTGAAAGCTCATAAAACCATAAGTTTTAAGTTAACCTTATATGAGGTATCCATTATATGCAAAAATTAGAAACAGGTTTCCAGATCGAACAGTGACATCTTGGTGGCTATTCTTAAAAACAGTTCTTTTCTTTAGAATTAAGTTTAAAAAGAAGACAATGGTAAAAAAAAAAAAAAAAAATGCATGTGAAATAAATTTGTTGTGATGTGAAGATAAATTTGTTGTAAAGAAAAAAAAACAGTCTATTAAAAATAAAGGAAAGAAAAAAGTGAGTACCAACTCAAGACATCCAAGATAGATGAGCAATCACGGCTGCCCAATATTTTCCTGTGTTCTGTGTCTCTCAGCTACATTTGACGGCAAGTGTGTTACATTAGAAACCCTAACTCTCACATACTGCCAGATGAATATACACATCAACAACAATGAAAAGGGAGTACTCTCCACCCTCTAGGCTACACACA
This sequence comes from Marmota marmota marmota, assembly GCF_001458135.2. NCBI lineage: Eukaryota > Metazoa > Chordata > Mammalia > Rodentia > Sciuridae > Marmota > Marmota marmota. Next base: position 36,269,149 of record NW_025999932.1, read on the forward strand.
AACTACCATTGCATTTGCTCAACTAAAAACTGCTTCAATTTCCTCATGGAAATAGGTATGCAAAACTAATCAAAGCAACAAATCCTTCTTTGGGAATGTCTTAGAAGGTGGACAAAAATGGCCTGTGTATCTTAGCACTCAGTGGTAACACAGAGCCAACAGAAAGCACTCTTAAAAAGCAGTCAGAGTACCCAAACAGGCAGAAGAGCAATGGAACAGACCAGAAGATAGAGACAAACCCACATAAATGCAGTTATCTCATACTAGACAAAGATGCCAAAAACATACATTGGTGAAAAGATAGCCTATTAACAAATGGTGTTGGAAAAACTGGAAATTCATATGTAGCAGAATAAAATTTAACCCCATCTCTCACCCTGCACAAAAATTCGATTCAAATTGGATCAAACACCTAGAAATTAAAATCTTGGACCTGCTAGAAGAAAATGCAGGCCTAACACTCTAACATGTCAGCTCAGAAACTGACTTTCTTAAAAAGATTCCTAAAGTACAAGAAGTAAATCAATAAGTGGAATGGCATCAAATTAAAAAGCTTTTTCACAGCAAAGAAAACAATCAAGAGTGTGCAGAGAAAGCTACAGAATGGGAGAAAATCTTTGCTACCTGCTCTTCAGAGCATTAATATCCAGGATATACAAAGAACTAAAAAAAATCTAACACACAAAAAAAAACAAAAAACATGATCAATAAATAGGCAAAGGAATTAAACAGACACTGCTCAACAGGAAATATACTAATGGTCAACAAATATATGAAAAATTGTTCAATATCTCTAGAAATTAGAAAAATGCAAATTAAAACTACACTGAGATTCCATCTCACTCCAATCAGAATGGCAATTATCAAGAACAGAAGTAACAATAAATGTTAGTGAGCATGTGGGAGAAAAGGTACACTCACACATTGTTGGTGGGACTGCAAATTGGTACAAATTACTCTGGAAAGCAGTATGGAGATTCCTCAAAAAACTAGGAATGGAACCACTATTTGACGCACTATCCCACTCCTTGGTTTATATCTAAAAAATTTAAAATGAACATGCAACAATGACACAGCCTCATCAATGTTTATAGAAGCACAATTCATAACAGCCAAACTAGAGAACCAACCTAAGTGCCCTTTAACAGATGAATGATAAAGAAAATGGTATGTATACACACAATGGAGTATTACTCAGCCATAAAAAAAAAATGATATTATGGCATTTGCCAGTAAATGGATGGAACTGGAGTCTATCATGCTAAGTGAAATAAGCTAGTCCAAAGGTCAAAAGTCAAATGAGAATGAAAGGAAGGGAGAAAGGATGGGATAGGGAAAGACAGTGGGATGACTCTGACCTAACTTTCCTATGTACATATATAAATACACCACAATGAATCTCACCATGTGTATCTTGAAGATATCAGTTTAAAAAAAGAAAAAAAGATCAATGGAGTAGAGGGAGGTGAACAAGAGGTGGGAGGAAGGGAGCGGAAGGCCTGGGGACTGAATTAGAACAAACTGTATTTCATGCTTCTATAATTATGTCAAAATAAATTCTATTTTCATGTATAACTAAAAATAAATAATTAGGGGGTAAAAAAAGAAGCAATGAAAGTGGGCAGAAGAAATGCACAATGCCTCATATACCCAACCACTGCTGGACCCCAACCCGCCCCAGAACAGGGGTCAGAACACAGCTCTCTTGGTACCCTTTCTCCCTCTGAATCTAGAGCTTGGTGGTGAGGTGTGTGTGTGTGTATGGGGGTTGGGCATCCTATCGTTTGAATCTGCAATGTCCCCTAAAGGCCCATGTGTTAAAGGCTTGAGCCCCAGAGTGCCACTACTGGGAAATTACAGAATCTTCCAGGTTTTTTGTGGGCAGTCTTGGGTTATTGCAGGTATTCCCTCAAAGGGAACTGTGGGAACTCAGCCTCCACTTCTTCCAATTTTTCTTTTGTTTCTGTCCATGAGCTGAGCAGTTTTGTCACATGCTATTACCATGATGTTCTGCCTTGTTAAAGGCCCAAAGCAACAGGGCCAACCAATCATGGATGGAAACTTCCAAAACTGAGCCAAAATAAACCTTCTCTTTTTATGAGCTGATTATCTCAGGTATTCATTACAGTAATGGAAACCTGAGTAACACAGGGGGGCAGTAATTTATATGAAAAGTATTTTTTTAAGGTTGCTATATTCTAGTGTCTAGAAGCTATACAAATATCCAGTTTCAAAAAAATGATGTTAAAAACTTGAAGATCCTCAAAAGAAAGTCTACAGTCAATGAGATAGGCACTCCATGATACAAAGGTAATCTAACTTCTGCCTGAGGATATGGTAGCGTTTTAGGAGACAACACTGGTTAGTTTAAACTTTCCTAGGCATCAAAGACACAAGTAATAGGGGTTGGTATTGAGGTTGGGGTTCAGTGTAGAGCGCTTGCCTAGCACACGTGAGGCACTGGTTCAATCCTCAGCACCACATAAAAACGAAATAGAGATATTGTGTCCACCTATAACTAAAAAATAAAATATTAAAAATATATTTAAAAAAGACATAACTAATAATCTTTCCCTTCTCTTTGATTAAACCCTGCTCTGCTGCCAAGGAAGGATATGCCACTGACCAGACTCCCAACCAGGTGGATGGACCCATAAGCCCAGGTGTGAAGAGTGGAAAAGCAAGAGTGCATACTTAGTTACTGGAAAATATTCACATTAGTCACTTACCTGATTGAACTGACTGATTTATAAACCAAGAGTGGTGCTTTTCCTTGAAAACTTTGATTTCAAACAGCTGGTGTAGACACATATTGAACAAGTAAATGGCTCCTTCCCCTGGAAGACAAATCTGGTTTTTATATGTAAGTAAGTTTTCTCTCTCTCATACACACACACACACACACACACACACACACACACACACACACCCCACTCATACACATATCAAACATACTGCCCTACAGTTCTGAGGACTGCTACTAATATGAGCATAAACATACATAGATACATCCTATACACGCTGACTCCCAGAAAAATCTTAGAGCTATTATATGCAAGTGCTTATTTTCCAGCTCTATAATCTTTACTGAACTTAAATCAAAAAAAGTAAAAGTGTAAGTTATTTATCTTAACTACTACAAAGACTTTCTGCATCAGATCAGGGAGAAGGAAAGCCATTCCTAAATTAGCAAACCCTAAGAGTTCAGCTAGATGGTCTGAGCTGCCACATGGGTCCCTGTCTCCAGGGCACCATGTTCCCCGCCCCCCACCCCCCCAGCCCCAACACACAGGGATCAACACAGAAACCAAGTTCTCTTACCCCACAAGTCAATCCAAATAGGGAAGACAAGGATATGCTTCAAGATATAGGGAGTAATTAAAGCCCCACTCAACCGAAAAGCTGAAAGGATTTTCGTTTACTTCTCAAAAGAGGGTAGGAGCCCATTCATATATTCATGTTTGATCTCTTCAACTAATGAAAAGAAGAAAAAAAAAATCTTTCCAACTGGAGTACCATCTCTGGAGTCAAGACCCTGAGCCTGAACTTGTCTCCACCAAGAGCTGGGTATGCGCTCTTAGGGAAATTATATAAACCTTTTTGTGCCTCTCCTTCTACATCTGTAAAATGGGGCAATATTGCACTTATCTCATAGTTTTTTTTTTTTTAATAAGGGCTAAAAAACCCAGAAAACATAAATAACACAGTACTTAGCATATAGTATGTGCTCAGCAAATGTTGGCCTTTATTTTTTCTTGCCAGTGTAGCAAATAAGAACATTTGTTCCTCTATTCCTATGATAATTAGACAAAACCAAATTTTTAGAAGAAATCTGGCTTTTGTTAAATGCTTTAGAATCTGTACTGCTACCCAAAACTTCTCTTGAACAAACACTTCTCACCTCAACTTAGGCTTAAACATGACACCAATTACATTCAATTTCATTTTAGGGAAAAGAACATTGGAGGAAGTCATGAATTTTTTCACCTCTCTTGTTGCTTCTATTGATCATGTCTCTCCAACAATAAGGCACTACCCATTTGCTTTCCCTCATTTCACTATCCAGCATTATGGGCACCAGGAGAATGCTCTCATCTGCTAAGAATCAGGTATCTACTCAAAAAAACACCACCAATATCACTATACTACATACGTACAGAATATTTTAATATTTTTGCCTAAAAATCAGAAGATAAAACTGAAAATACGCTGAATGTAAAGTTAAAATAAAACTGATATCCAAGAAAATATTAATCTCTTCAATGTACAATACTTTTAATTAAAAAGAAAATCATCCCTGACAGGAGAAAAAACAACATACTACTTTTTGGCAGGAATAAAATAAGGGAAGTACAGTTAAAAATGAAACTAATCAAAATCTTGGCATGTCAAGTAAAAGCCTTCTGCTTTTTTACTTTGGTTGTTTATTTTACTTTGTAATATAAAATGAATATAAATGAAGGCTAACATTGAATAACTACTAAGAAAAGTTGGCTTAAGAAAGCCAAAGAAAATTCATCTGTTTTCAGAAAGAACTCAAACACGCTACTTTTTTGTTTTGCCAACATTTCTGATGACCTTAAAGTTCTGTGGATTAAAGCTATAAGAAGAAATTTTTCAAAAAATGTCGAGGGGAAATTATCTAGGAAAACTAGGAAATGTCATCAGCTTGCTTTTGTGACCTCATGATGCCATCTTAACTTTAAAAGCTGTTTAGGAAGAAGACGCACCAGTACCAAATGCGTCCATGCACTCATCAGTCACACCAGCCACAGGAAGAAGGACATTCAGGACACCAGCATCTGAGGAACAGGGAGAGAGGGAGAGCTCACCTGAACAAGGGTTAACCAATTTTACAAACATCAGGCCACTTTTCGTCTTCTTTGAAGCATCTTTTAAATATTCTGAAAAGAAATGGGGGTCACAAAATTAAGAGATGCTTGATCTGCTTCTTATTTTACCTACTTCACTGTTTTCCTTCCTAAATTTTAACTTAATTTATCACTTACAAGCTGATGACCGGTTTCTCCAGGAGTTGCAGTGGAATTTCGGGGAGTTTTAATTTATCTGTTTGGGAAGTGATGAGGCTCAGGCTCTGGCGTCACATGGCCTGGGCTATATATAACTTTTGTCACCTTGGGCAAGTGACTTTACTCTCCTGGTTCAAATGCCTTTTCTAAGATGGTGATAATAGGACATGTGCTTTTTAAAGAATTAACCTAGGTAATCTATAGAAAGCACTTATCATAATAAACAGAAATAAATGACAGCTATCATTAATACTATTATTATGAAGCAGAACATTCTTAAAATAAATATTTATTGGACATTTATATTTTTTACCTCCATCATTACTGAATTATGTCTTTTGGCCATTTTTCTGTTAAAATATTCACCTTTTCTCCCCCCTTACTTTATGAGGAATCTTAAAAGGAGTCTTTATAAGGATATTAACTCTTGTTTTTAATTGTTTATAATGAATCTTTTCTGCCATATAAAAATATGAAATCTTCTTGCAATCAGATCGTTATTTTTCAATATGCTTATATCTTTTGTGTCATACTTAAAAGGCTTTCTCTTCCTCAAAAGCATGTGAATTACCTGTATTTTCTTCTAATATTTTTAAATAATATCTCTAACCTATCTGGGTATAAGATAGAGGGGGGAAATCAAGCATTCTTTTTTCAGGGTTGGCCAGATGTATCAACACCATCTACTGAATAAACTCATCATAAAAATATTACCATTATGCAAAAATATTTAAAATACATCTCTAGGTCTGTTTAAAGACATTCCATTTTGATCTACTAAGTATCTCAAATTCTTATTGATTATGGATTTAATTTTAATATCTGGTAAGACAAGTCCTCTCATTTTGTTTCCTTTACAATATTTGACTGTCAAAGTTTTAATCATGCAGATCAAAAGAGAAAGATAAGACAATATCACTGATAACATCTTTTATACACTGTGAATGGCACACTCAGGGAACTCTTTTTAAATTCTGATTAGAAAGGCAATGTAGCAACAGTTTACCAAAAGAGTAAAACAGAAAGCTACGGGGAGGGAAGGGAGCTTTTATTCTCTATGGTCTGTACTCCCTTTGCTCCATTTTGAATCTATATACACTTAGATACAGCAAGCACGTTGAGGAAGTGCTTTAATACATGATTAAAATACCACTCTTTCCCAAAACTAACATTGCTATTAAATATGTAAAGAAAAAGACAACCTGATTTTGAGATTTCTACTTTCAACTGAGATACAGTAGACAGAATTCCATTTACTCTCCCACTTGAAATAACTCAAAACAAACACCACACAAAACATAGGAAACCACTGTTCTCAAGACACTGATCAGTGTGTGCATGTGATGAAACTACCCAAGGGACAGGTGAAAACCATCTGAACAGATTAGGGAAAACAGCACCTCACACTCACACCTCTAAGTTGCCCTTATTCCTGTTCCTCATAATTCACAGGGCATTAGGTAGAGTACGCAAAAGGGTGTTAACTCAGTAGTAGGGAAGGAGGAGACCTAAATTAAATGCTGCTCTGGTCTCGCCGAACTAATTTTAAAAGCAACACCTAAATGGATCAAACTCTTCCCAAGTAACTTAACTTATTCCTGAAGTTAAAGAATATTTATAGAACTGAAAAAGGTAAAATTCACAATGTCTGACACTGAATCAAATTCATTCAACAAAGTGAAAAAAATATGGCCGATGGTGAGGAACAAAACCTCAATTATTGAAAGAGGGGTACTGATATTATACACCACGTATGAGAATTTACAAAGGCATTGGAAACAGCATTTCTCATGCACAAAAAGTTAAGTATAGATAGGAGATTTTTTTAAAAAACCAAACTGATTTTTTAGAGATGAAAAATACATCAGATAGGATTAATGGCAGAAGATTAATGAATTTGAAGACAGAGAAACAAAGTCTAAAATGAAAACATAAAAAGAAAATTTTTAAAAGACGAGGATCAGTGACCTATGGGACAAATTCAAGAACTTATCATAATAAACAGATAATATACACCTAATTACACCTAATTAAAGTTTTCAAAAGAAAGGAAAAGGAGAACAGAAAAATATTTGAAAAAAGTATGCCTGAAATGTTTCCAAATTATGAAAATTGCAACCACACACATCCAAGAAGCTCAGTGATTTCAACCACAAAAGAATCAGAATAAAACTATACATCATAATTAGTAGTTTGAAAACAGCAATAAAAAGAAAAATCCTAAAAGCAGCCAAAGAGAGAAAAAAGGCATATTTTGTACAGAAGACCAAAACAAGGAATGACAGCAATTTTTTTGTGAAAACAATGCAAACTTAAAGACAATGGAGAAACATCTGCAAAGTACTCAAATAAAACACCGCAATCCCATAAAACCTCCCCTGAAAATCAAGGGTAGAAAATAGACTTTTTCAGAAATATAAGAGCTGAAGCAAATCAGCAACATACCCACACTACAAAGAATGCTAAAAGAATCCTCTGGCAAACACTATGATACCAGATGAAAATCAGAATCTAAACAAAGAAACCAAGAAAGTAGGTAATGGTAACTGCAGGGGTAAATAAAAAATAGTCTTTAAATATTACTCTTTAAACAAAAAGAACAATTTACTGTGGGGTTTATAACATATGTATGCATAAAATGTATGACAACGATAGTATCAAGGCCAGAAGGGAAGAAGCATAAGGATACTCCTCTAAGTGTCTTATACCATGTGTGAAGTGATAGAATATCGCTTGATATCAAATATCAAATCGCTTGAAGGCAGACGTGATGATTTAAATGTGTGTACAATAAACTCAAAGGCAATCACAAACATAAAACAAAAACAAAAAATGCTGTTACTAATAAGACAACAAAGGAGATGAAATAGAACTAAAAAAAATACATATTTAATCTAAAAGAAGATAGAGAAAGAGTAAAAGGCACAAAGAACAGATGAGACAAACAGGAAACAAACAGCAGGAGGACAGACTCACCCCCAACCATATCAACAATCACATTCACGTGTCAGGTCTAAACATCCCAACTAAATGCAGACATGGTCAGCCTGGATTTTAAAAGGTGAGATAAAACTATATGCTGCTTGCAAGAAACACACTTGAGTCACAGACACAAGTAGAATAAAAGTAAAAGGAAGATTATATTGTGCTTATCATGCTAATACCAACCAAAGGAAAGTGACTAAATTGATAACAGAAGACTATTACCAGGGATTAAGAAGGCCAGTTTATAATGATAGAAGGGATTAGCTCAGAGGACATAACACTTCTAAATATGCACCCAATACAAGGCTTCAAAATGCATAAAGCAAAAACTGATGGGGCTCTCTACTCTATCCCTCCCCCCGGACCATTAATCTGTTTTCTCTATTCATTTTGCCTTTTTAACAATATTATATAAATGGAACCATACAGATTTAATTTTAAGAATCTTTTAAGATTTTTCTTTCTGTAACTTATTTCCAGATAAAGCTGAGCACTGTTTAACATTTTTCCAAAAAACTAAAGAGTAGTTTTCCTCCCTTCCCCTCCTGCTGATTCTCATCCAACTCACCCCCAGCATCATGAATCTTCATATATATCTTAAGATCCAGGTGACCTCTTTCTGTGTTAGCTTCACTATAACAGTAGACCTTTCAATTTTAACTTGATGAATTATCGTTGACTTTTTGTTTCTTTTTTTTTCCCAAAGTTACTGGATCTCGTAAGCCTGACACATTCTCCTTCAGTTTTCCCCATTCCTCCAGAGCCTACACTAATCAAAAATTTTAAATACTAAAAGTCTAAAAAATACGTTTCTAATAATTCTCCAAGGGTAGTAGTGTTTTTATTTTTCTCAAGAAAAGCAGTAAGACCAGAGGATTAGTTATAGCCTAAAATGTCAAGCTATAAGAACTTCTGAAATTACTAACTACAAATAAACACGGACACTAATGTATTATGCTGCAAATGCCAATGTTCTCTGAAATATGATTTGGGATCTGCTCTCCCATGGCACAGACAAAACAACTTGCTGTTGGACTGAATCTTTCAACATGGAATTGCTAGTGAGATGCTGTACTCAGGTGGTTTGCCCCTCTTCACTAGAGAACACATTTATGTCACTTATTAATTCATCCATTACTGACAAGTAAAAATTGACCCAGCCCCTATCCATATGGAGCTCATGCAAATCCCATGAAAGAAACGGGTTTTAAATCAAATAATCACTGAAATGTAAGCTGTTAGTGTAACAACGGCCAAGAAGAAAAACAATACGAGGAATATGAAACCTTATGATAGAAGATCTAGATGGGGAGGTCTGGCAAGGCTTCCTGTGCCTTGGAATTGCTTAGTTCTCTGCTTTTATGGTTAAGGGGTCAAGGGAATTATATATTCACTTTACCAACTAAATCTTTAGCTAGTTCCTGGGCCAAAACCAATGCAGAGAAATTTTTTTTTAATTGATACTCAATAATTGTATATATTTATGGGCTACACAGAGTATGATATTTTGATATATGTATACAATGTTTGATGATCAAATCAGGGTAATTAGCATTCCTGTCACCTCAAACATTTTGAGCTATTTTAAAACACATAATAAATTATTGTTAATGTTGCCACCTTACTGTGCTATAAAAATGCTAGGATTTATTTATCTTATCTAATGGTAATTTTGTATCCCACTAAATAACCTCTCCTTACCCACCCCACCCCTCAGTTTCTGGGGACCACAATTCTACTCTCTGTTTCTAGGAGATCAATTTTTTTAGGTTCCAAATGAGAACATGCAGCCAACCTATTTTTGACAAAGGAGTCACGAACATATGCTGGGAAAAGGACAGTATTTTCAATAAATGGTGTTGGGAAAACTGTATATTCATAGGCAAAAGAATGAAACTACACCCACCCCTATCTCTTAATATATAAGGTCAACTCAAAATGGATTAAAGACTTAAAGTAAGGCTTGAACTATGAAACTACTAGAAGAAAACAAAAGCGTTTTTGCTCTGATCAAAGATTATTTTGGATGTGAACCCAAAAGCACAGGCAACAAAACCAAAAACAGACAAATGACATTGTATCAAACTAAAAGTTTCTCCATAGCAAAGGGAACAATCAACAAAGAAACGATCATTAGACTGAGAGATTGGTTTTATTTGATACGCTCATTTTTTTTTTTTTTTTTAGAGAGAGAGAGATAATTTTTTTAATTTTTTTTTTTAGTTCTCGGCGGACACAACATCTTTGTCTGTATGTGGCGCTGAGAATCGAACCCGGGCCACATGTATGCCAGACTAGCGTGCTACCGCTTGAGCCACATCCCCAGCCCAATATGCTCATTTTTTAAAACTTGATTTAATATCAATTTTTGAAAGTTGAGTGATTTTACATAAAATGCAGGTTTTAAATATAAATATTTCCCTAAACATGGAAAAAAAGTCATTAGATAAAAATTTCACCTTGCACAATCAAAAAACCATGGCAACAAGCAGCTCACGTCAATGATGGCAACTACCATGCCCTGGTTCCTTGACACTCCTTAGCATCCTGAACCTCATGACGGGACAATTACCAAATGCCATATCTGCCCTCACTAAACTGCCTTCTCATTCGTACTCACGGCAGGACAGGGTAAATATCAGGTTCTAAAAAAAAAAAAAACCACTGAGCCATGAAACAGCACCCTCTTATTGGACCTTCTTATTCTACCAATTCTATGCTACCAGGTCAGGCACTGGGGATCTAGCTGGGAAACCAAGCTCCTGCCCAATGTATCTCTTTTTGTCTTAAACTCTATTTCCTCTGAAATTAGTATGGCCATTCCAGCTCTCCTTGAGCTACTGTTAGTATGGAATATCTTTTTCATCCTTTTACTTTCAACCTGTTTGAATCTAAACCATGTGTCTTATAAATAGCATACAGCTGGAGCATAGACCCCTACCCCCGATTCTTCGAATCTCTGCTTTTTAATAAGAGTGTTTAATGCATTCCCATTCAATATAATTACTGAAAAAGTAGGATTTATGTCTGCCATCTATCTCTTTTGTTTCTATACATTATGTAATTGTTCCTCTATTCTTGAATTACTGCCTTCTTTTATATTTAATAGATACATTCTAGGGCACCATTTTAATTCCTTTCTTTATTTTTGGGAAAGTTGTTTTCTTAGTGGTTGTTCTGGGAATCTTAATTAGCATTTTAACTTAAAACAATATAGTTCAGATTAATACTAATTTAGCTTAACAGTATTTAGAAACGTTCCTGAAATATTTTCCTTTTCCTTCCTGCTGCTTTGAGCTATTATTGTCATACATACAGTGTATACCCACTGACACAGTTCTGTATTTATTGCTTTATACAGGTGTCTATTAGATGGAAGAGTTACAAACAAAAATGCATTTATACTTTAATACAAATTTTATTTTCATATGGTAGGTACCCATTTATAGTTATCTTTACCAGTGTTCTTCACTCTTTCTGTGAATCTAAGTTAACTATCTAGTGTCTTTTCTATTCAATCTGAAGAACTCCTCTTGATTCTTTGTGGGATGGTTTTTCTCTCTCTCTTATGCCTCTTACGTGTATAATGCATTCATATTTAATCACTGCTATATTAGGACATGCCTGCTTGTAATGAATTTTTATTTTTATCGGGGAACATCTTAGTTTCTTCCTCATTTTTGAAGGATTAGACGGATATAGAATTCTTTGTTGAGAATCTTTTCCTTTCAGCATCTTGAGTATGTCACCCTACTTACTTCTAGTCTCTAGTTTTCAATGAGAAGTCAGCTCTTAGTTTGAAGATAGCTTCAACTTGATGCGTCATTTTCTTCTTGTCTTTTTTTGACAGTCCCACTATGATGCATGTAGGCCTAGAGCTCCTTGAGTTTATCCTATTTAGATAGCAAATGATTTTTTAAATCAAATTTGGAAAGTTGTTTGGTCATAAATTTTTCAAATATTCCCCCCACTCACCTCAGGTTCCATTAAGCATATACTGGTATGCTTGATAGTGTCCTATGAGTCCCTAGGATTATCCGGTTATGCTTCCCCCCAACCCACCCCCATTCTTTAGTCTGGATAATTTCAATTATGTCCAAGTTTTCTGATTCCTTTCTCTACCAACTCAAATCTGCTACTGAAAGCACTGGTGAGTTTTTCATTTTAGTTACTATACTTTTCAACTCCAGAATTGACATATTCTTTTATAATTTTTCTCTTTTAACATCCTCTATTTGGTAAAATTCCATTATCATACTTTCATTCTTTAGACATGGTTTGCTTTAGTTCTTTGAATATATTTATAATACCTGATTAAAATCTGTTTTTTTTTTTTTGGGGGGGGGGGAGTGGTACCAGGGATTGAATTCAAGGGCACTCAACCACTGAGTCACACCCCAGCCCTATTTTGTAGTTTATTTAGAGACAGGGTCTCACTGAGTTGCATAGTGCCTCGCTTTTGCTGAGGCTGGCTTTGAACTCCCAATCCTCCTGCCTCCGCCTCCCAAGTCACTGGGATTACAGACATGTGCGACAGTGCCTGGCTGATTAAAATCTTTATAGAATAAATCCAACACCTCAGGTCCTTCAGGGACAGTTTCTATTGACTACTTTACCCCTCTGTTTATAGACCATATTTTCCTCTTTGTGTGTGTGTCTTATATAGTTTTTAAACTGGACATGTCGAATCAGATACAGTAAATGTGACAGTTCTGGAAATTCAATTCCCACTCAGATACCTACAGCCCTACATACAGGTTTAGCCTTCTAAGTCCCTAGGAATGAGATTTCCAAGCCCCTTATGAACATCTTATTCCCTATATTCTCTCTAAGTTTTTGGCCAGGTTATTATTTGCCCAACTGTTATAGTCCCATCAGAAGCTACAATGTTATATAATTGCCACTGATTGTTTCTGACAAATGTCCTAGGGATAGGGCTTTTCCCAAAGAACAGACTCTGAACTCTAAGTCAGGCCAAATAATTGTGCCCTGCAAATGGGACTTTTCTAGGGAACTGTGAGACAGGTCAAATAGGGACAATGCTCCAGGAATGGGATTTTTTGAAGAGCTTCAAACCAGGTCTATCCTGTCCAACAGTTGAAAGATTGCTAGCTTTGGGGTTGAGCGCTTGCCAAGCATGTGTGAAGCTTTCATTCTCAGCATTGCATATAAATAAATAACAAGATCCACTGACAACTAATAACAAATAAAAAAATTAAAAAAAAAAAGATTGCTAGCTTTTACAAGTACCATGTTTGCAAGACTGCTACTTTTCTCTGCTCAGTTCCAGGCTACTATAGAACTGAGCAGAGAAAAATAGGAGTAGTTCAAGTTACAATGCCACAAACCCTGCTTGCTGTTCCTAATGAGTTTCAGCAGTTTTTCTTGAGTAAACACTCGTTAGACTGTTGGAAGTCTTTGGCTAATTTTAAGAGTTCTAAAAAAGTTGATTTTGAACTCTCCTTGTCAGGATTTTCATTGCTTTTATGGAGGTGTTGGTTTACTCTCACTGCATTTTAAAGGCTTAGTATGAAAAAAAAGAACTGTACTACTATTAGACCTTTTATTTAAGTCCTTAGTCTGTACCTGGTATTTTTAGCCATGCAAAATTATTTGTGACCACAGGTCAAAGGTTCTATCAAAGTTAAAGAGTTTTCATTTAAATATGGAAAACCCTGGGACACCCCATGGGCTAGTCCTCACTCACCAAGTGAAGCTGAATTCTTTTTTAATGTCTTTTCTCTCACCTGCACCTAGCACAGATGAGTAACTGCTAAATTACTTAGGAAGAAACAAAAAATCCTGCTTTTTAAAGTTATGAGAGAGAATCAGAAAAGTAAGAAAGAGGGACTATCAAGAGGGCCCTCATCTATAAGCCTGTTTTTAACTGGCAACTATTTCTTCAACAATCTTAGCACAAAATGATCCATGGATCAGACAGGGCCATTTCCAAAACCCCCAGCACCTCTTCTTACACAGCAGTGTGACCACAGGCAAGATACTCAACATTTGTTGTGCCTCAGTTGTTTCAATTATAAAATGGGCACAATCATAATTAGTATATAGGTTTTTGTTAGATTGAAATGAAATGTATATGAAAGTGCCTAGAACATGTAATGACTACTCATTAAGAATCAGTTTCCCTTCCCTCAACTCTATGAAAAAGTAAAGAACAGGTAGGGAATTGAAGACCAAATGTTAAATACAAATTCCAAGCAAAGAGTTCCTAAAGGTCTAACAATTAGCCTTCCTAGAAAAGTTTAAACTAGAATCAGTATATCTTGCTTAGAAAGCCAGAACAATGTATATTGTATGTGTGTTAAAAAAAATAAAATCAAGAAAATGTATGGTTAAGTACCCAGTAGCTCTTTGCACATGAAATGTGCTTGAAAACTGTAATGTGTTCAATTTTATAAAAAGTTCAATAAGAAATGATATAAGCAAATCTTGATACTTATAGAATCTAACTTTTCTTTTGTAGAAACATTTATTCTTGTGAAACACTTCCTTCAAATTGTACTGAAAAAAAATGAGAATTCACACTATTTTTAAGAGTAAGCTTTGGCCTTTTGACTCTCCCTATTTAAGATGATGTATGCCCTCAAGCTCAATAAATAGCTTAAGAAGTATTTTTTGCTAAAAAAGGAAAGAAAGAAAAATTTAGACAGATCAGAAGCACATATCAGTCTTGTTAGCCATTTCAAATTCCATAATCATCTCAAGCCTGCCACTCTGGTTCCTTATATCTAACGGATTTCACAGTATTTTGCTCTCTTGGACTTTGGAAAGATCCAGTTATGCCCCACTGGTCACCATTAACTGGTAACAGATCTTCCACCTATTTATCATCCTGCTCTAATCACTCTGTAATTTTGAAAAGTTAGTCGCGCAGTTTCTCACAAGCCAAAACGGTCCATTCTTTCTCACCTACAGACCATACGGCATGGGCTGCTGCACAGTTGATATGAAGCTATTCATCAACCAGTTTTTAAAACTTGGCAGCTCTTTTTTATCCCTCTCTTGTTTAAGACAAGTTTCTTCGTATTATTTAAAGTTCAAAGACACGAGACTGGAGAGAATCACCTTTTTGCCAAGTGCTTTTATGACTTGGAAGCAATGGACATTTGTTCAAGATCCTGTCTCATTTTTGGCACATAAGAGATAAGCTCTGAGAAACCCACACCTATGTTACACGGAGAAGAAAGGAGAGACACCAAAGCACCATTGGCTCCATTTTTAGATACCATATCAGGGCTATTCAGCTTTTTAAAGAAAATCCAATATAAAAAAATGAGATTATCACTTCCATGCTCTTGTAATATGAGTCCTAAATGGCTCAAGTTTAACCACTAGAACATATTCAGACCCCCTGGTTCCCTCCTGCCTGGTTGCCAGAGAGTCTTCCTTGGAAACACTTTGCTAGCACACAAAGATAATGCATGCAAGACAAATCAGCACACTTTTTAAGTTCTTTACAGCTTCTAGGAATGCTAATTTCAGTAATAAGTGTATGCCTTTCCCTTCCCAAGATGTTAGCACCACCATCAAAGAGATATGGGTCATTTTCTGGGCTTTGAGGCTCTGTTTCTTCAAAGGCTACAGAGGCAAATCCAGAAGGAGGGAGGGAGAGGGAGGAGGAAGAGAGAGAGAAGGTGGGGTCCAGCAAATGGCTTGGCTCTGTGGAAAATGAAGTTGAACCAAGCCTTGAAGAATGGGTAGAATTTGGATAGAAGTGGAAAGGGGGGGGGAAAGGTCAGTGTAAGCAAAGATACTGCAGGAAGAAATAGAAGGAGAGACATTCTTCCAGAAAATACCTATCAAATACCTACTGTATCCCAGGCCCAGTTAAGTTGGAGAGGACTTCGGTGTAAATTGAGCCACAGACAACTACCACATTAGACTGGTTCTGGTCTCCCCACTGCAGTAATGAGGAATAGACACTTCACAATAAGGAAGCAATTAGTTCAAGGACATAGAGCTACCAAATAGCACACATTTAGTTTGTAGGTGTCTCTTATTATAGCCAGGCTTTAGAAAGCCTTAAGTTGTTTTTGTGCTTGCAGTGCTGGGGATGGAACCCAGGGCCACCAGCACACTAGGTAAATGCTCTACCACTGAGCTACATCCCAGCACCAGAGT
The DNA here is from genome assembly GCF_001458135.2 of Marmota marmota marmota. Classification (NCBI taxonomy): domain Eukaryota; kingdom Metazoa; phylum Chordata; class Mammalia; order Rodentia; family Sciuridae; genus Marmota; species Marmota marmota. The sequence continues at coordinate 36,285,303 of NW_025999932.1, forward strand.
TGTTTGTTTTTAACATCACAGTTAAAGCTCAGAGGATGTGGGAGAACTCCTGAAGTCCCACTGCTTACTTTTCTTAATAAATTTTTTCCTCTTGGAGGATAAATATGTGGGAGCCATGAGTTCTTGTGCCAGGTCTTTTGGAACAATACTAAGAAGGCACGATCAGGTTCCAGGAACAGCCTGATTACACCAACTGGCAACTGATTTAGTCCATCCATTTCAGAACATGCTCAGCCAGGGGAGCAGATCCACTGGCCATCTGAGATAGGTCAGATGAGCCCTATCAAAAAATGTTTTTTAAAGGCAAAGGCAGACTCAGAATCCCTGTGGAAAATGCTAAACACGCTCCATACTGGAAAACTCAAACACTCATACAGAGTAAATGACATATCTTCCAAGAAGCCAGGGGCTGTCTGAAGTCGGCACTTGCACTGGCCAGGTTCCCTACCTCTGCCAAGGGAAAGGCAACTTCCGGCCCACAAGGCATATTTCTAAACACAAATTTATACGTGCATGCATATATGCAAACAGTTTTGACAAAGGGCAAAAAGCCTGATTCAACTTTTCTAACATATGCCCACCCTTAGGCAAAAGAGGAGAAAAAGTTGTTTTTTGTTTTGTAGTAGCACAGAAAAGTCAACGAGGTCTATGGTAGTTCATCTGTCGTCATACACACTTTTACTTTCTTTCTCCCCTCATCCCTAACAAGACATGTGTCTTCCAGGACTTACAAAAAGCTATGAGACAGACCATCAGAGTCAACAGCGTTAGAATAAATTTCAACCATCATTACATAAGAAATTAACCTTTGCTTTAAAGTTGATTTATTTTTTAATCTTTGAAGAGGACACAGCTCTAAAGGGTGAGTTCACACAATACTTTCACTTCTGTTTTTGCTCTCCATGTGGAGAGGAAACTCTGATACTGCTATTTGTGTTATTGTGATGCCCAATTAAAAAGCTCTTATTGTACCTGAAATGTCTAAGGCAGGCAGGCTTGGGATTCTTTTCTCTCAAAAACTTACCCATCTTCCACCCACAAGAAACTGGCCCTCACTTGTAGAGAAATGACCCATACAACCTTTCCTAAAATAACTTTTAACATTTATTTTCATGAAATAAAGGGGGAAAGTCCTTTAGCAATATGAAAAGTAATACTGTAAGTGAAGATTCGATCTGAGGTCCATTTTGGTCTGGAAACCTTTTACTCAGGGGACTCATGTAGAAATTTTAATCAGGCTAAGTAGACCCAGATGAGATCTAGCTTTGCTTTTTTTTTTTTTTTTTTTTTTTTTNGGAGAGGGAGGAGGAAGAGAGAGAGAAGGTGGGGGTGGGGGACAGAGGCAGACACTAGGAAAATGATTTCCAAGTGATAGGTTCCTCAAAATATAATTTTCTTTTGAGGCTTTAGGGAAAAAAGTAAAAACTGTCCTTCACCAAGACCATGAAAAACAAAACCTTCAATCTTTCAGGGCTACCCCCTATTGACAGCCATGTTCTAGGAATCGCCTGGAGAACGCACTGGAGAAAAAGCCGGTGATAAAATTCAGGTTCACAACTAGCTCAGAACAACAAATGCCACCAACGTACAGAGATGGAGCTTGAAATATCTAAGAAGGAGGGAAATTCTGGAGAGGCAGAAAGGACAGACCTGATTGGGGTATCTGACAGCAGCAAGGACCGGCTCCAGAAGAGGAGGTGTGCCTGAGCCCAGGTCATCAAACCTAGAGCAAAGGGAGCCTCAGCCCTTCCGTGTCCCCAGTCTCTGCCACGTGCTGGGATGCCTCCTTGCAGGCAGTAGGATGGCCCGTGGAGTAAAGCAGGAGTCCTAGAGAACCTGAGAGAGCTGACGTGTCACTGAAATCCTACTGTCTCCTGGACAGACACTTTTGACTTCTGAGTCTTGGTTCCTGATGTATAAAAAAACAGTGACATAAAGCTTGCCTGAACTGCTACCCAAGGTCACTGTGAGGGTCAAATATAATAACACGAAGTGATATAAGATCCAAAGACAAGAGATATTTCCTAAAAATTACATAAACCTTGGGGAAATGAAGGCAAGTAAAATCAGTTCTCCATATCCACAGATTCCACATTATGGACTCAACTAACATTGGATCAAAAATATTCTGATGGAAAAAAATCTATACTGAACAGAGACTTCTTTCCTTGTCATTATTCCCTAAGCAATACAATAACTATTTATATAGTACCTACATTATATTAGGTATTTTAGATAATCCAGAAATGATCCAAAGTAAAGGAGACTGCCTAGGTTATATGCAAATACAATACCATTCTATATAAAGGGATTTGAACACTTTCAGATTTTGGTATCTTGGAGGTCCCAGAACCAATCACCCTTGAATACCAAGGGATAACCGTAAAAGCTGCAGTCAGATTCCAATTCACCATAACCAATTCTCTATACAAATAAACCTCTGCCATCTATGTAGGCATAAGCCCGTCAGAGAGAGGGCCAACAACTGAGATGTTCCAAATGCTGGCTAAGGCTTCTGAGTCCCACTGGTAAGTGAAGGCAGCAGCTAGTTCTTGTGCTGACCTTCCATCCTTTTCTTCCAGAAAAGCACCTCACTCTCAAGTCCCCTTTGTCTTCCTCTCCCACCTTGTGCCTGTAGTGGAATCTACCCTCCTAGCCACATTCAATAGCTGATGGAGGATGGGGATGTCTGGATCACAGGGTGCCCAATCAAAAGGCTGACTTGAAAAGTTTCAGACCAGGAGACCTGAGGCATGGGTGCAGCCTGTTTTCCACTCTGTGGAGGAAGTTGGTTTGAGCAGAGGAAGTTACCAATCAGGCAGAAACCCAGGGCCTCCTGCTGCCATGACACCCTGTTTCCAGATGTCCTCACATGTTCCACACTCCATTGCCCTGCCCCAGCACACAGCTGGCCTTTCCTAGGAAAATGGGAACCTGCTCAGGAACTCCTGGAGGAGTTCAAGTCAGGCTTTGCAATATGCAACCCAGATACACTGACCCCTCAGGGAGAAACAGTACGAAGTTCATGTAAGAGACTCAGGCACCATCCAAACAGTCCTCCAGCTTATGCCCAGTGCACAGAGCAAGGTATGCAGGAGGCTGTCATCAAAAATTCATCCCGTTTTGGTGGCTTTGAAAACATCCTAGTTTGCCATTGTATCCATTAGGACTCTGAGTTTATCTTCATCTCTCCTGCAACCATTTGTATTTTCAATCTTTATCCATTTTTAAAGATAATATATTCCAAATGTATATCATCTACTGTGTGAACATAAACTCATGCCTCTTCAATACTCAAAGTATGATATACAAATTCTCTTTGTCAGCTTTGTTCATATTACAAGTTTTTCTTTTTCTTTTTAATATTGTGTGTGTGTTGCTGTTGTTGTTGTTGAGACAGGGGTCTCACTATGTTGCCTAGGCTAGTTTCAAACTCCTAGGCTCAAGTAATCCTCTCACCTTAGTTTCCCAAGTAGCTGGGACTATAGGGACAGGTCATTAACAGAAAAATATTCAACCCCTCAGTTCTTTTGTTAAATCAATGCAACTGCTTTCTCTAATTCCATGTATAAGTATAACAGTGCCATACAGCACTCTTCTAGAATCCCAACTCCACTGAGTGTTTTAGTATTGTTGTAGGTAAATAGTAAGAGTAAAAAATGAAAGAAAGGCCGAAATAGAAAAATTTTAAAAAATTAAAAACCCTGAAATTCCTTTTGTAATACAAATAGCACACACACACACACACACAAATGGAAATAAACATCTCCATACAAATAATTGGTATTTTTATTTCTGGGTGGCGGATTGACAGACAAATTATTTCCTTCTTTATTTTTCTTTGCATTACTAAAATTTCCATCTTGGGTACTACCATTCTAATATTTTTTAAAGTTATTTAAAAAATAGTAGGCAAATAAAAATGTGTAAATGTAGAGTTAATTGAGTCAAAAACTGATATTTAAAGAACAACAACAAAAAGTTTAAAAACAAGGTAAATCTGACAATCACTGCAGAGCCTTGGCGAACTGGGGCCCTCATGGGGTTAGCTCTGGTGGGAGGCAGCTCGGCCAGACTCCAGCCTCGCGGTTTCAGGGGAAGATAATGAAAGAGGCACCAGGATATACAGATCTGAGTCCCTTATGTGTCTTTTCATCAGTGGCCCATTCCACTTAGCAAAGTCATCCCTAGAAAAGAAATCACAAAGGAAGTTCTGAACAAAAGTCCAGAAGTTTTAAGTGGCATGATCTGCTCTTTACAGGCACTAGGAATGACTGTGGTCTGAAGCTGAAGGCCAAAGGGACCACCACTGAGAAGCCTCTGGCTGCTCAGAGGGAACACGCCTGGACCCTCCCCAGCTCCTGGCATGTGTTAGGTGTTCAACACATATTTAAACAAAATGACAATGGATAATCATGCTGACCTGTAGGTGACCAGAGGTACCACTAACTTGTACACTAACAGGAAGACAGGCCCAGTGGGAAGGCTTCTGGTAGAGGTGACCCTTGAGCTGGGTTTAAAGGAAAAGCAGAAATTTGACAGGCAGAGAAAGTGGAGAAGAGCAGGCAGAGCTCCGGGGAAATAGAACACCGTGGGTATTCAGAGAGAAGGTGGGGTCCAGCAAATGGCTTGGCTCTGTGGAAAATGAAGTTGAACCAAGCCTTGAAGAATGGGTAGAATTTGGATAGAAGTGGAAAGGGGGGGGGAAAGGTCAGTGTAAGCAAAGATACTGCAGGAAGAAATAGAAGGAGAGACATTCTTCCAGAAAATACCTATCAAATACCTACTGTATCCCAGGCCCAGTTAAGTTGGAGAGGACTTCGGTGTAAATTGAGCCACAGACAACTACCACATTAGACTGGTTCTGGTCTCCCCACTGCAGTAATGAGGAATAGACACTTCACAATAAGGAAGCAATTAGTTCAAGGACATAGAGCTACCAAATAGCACACATTTAGTTTGTAGGTGTCTCTTATTATAGCCAGGCTTTAGAAAGCCTTAAGTTGTTTTTGTGCTTGCAGTGCTGGGGATGGAACCCAGGGCCACCAGCACACTAGGTAAATGCTCTACCACTGAGCTACATCCCAGCACCAGAGTTGTTTGTTTTTAACATCACAGTTAAAGCTCAGAGGATGTGGGAGAACTCCTGAAGTCCCACTGCTTACTTTTCTTAATAAATTTTTTCCTCTTGGAGGATAAATATGTGGGAGCCATGAGTTCTTGTGCCAGGTCTTTTGGAACAATACTAAGAAGGCACGATCAGGTTCCAGGAACAGCCTGATTACACCAACTGGCAACTGATTTAGTCCATCCATTTCAGAACATGCTCAGCCAGGGGAGCAGATCCACTGGCCATCTGAGATAGGTCAGATGAGCCCTATCAAAAAATGTTTTTTAAAGGCAAAGGCAGACTCAGAATCCCTGTGGAAAATGCTAAACACGCTCCATACTGGAAAACTCAAACACTCATACAGAGTAAATGACATATCTTCCAAGAAGCCAGGGGCTGTCTGAAGTCGGCACTTGCACTGGCCAGGTTCCCTACCTCTGCCAAGGGAAAGGCAACTTCCGGCCCACAAGGCATATTTCTAAACACAAATTTATACGTGCATGCATATATGCAAACAGTTTTGACAAAGGGCAAAAAGCCTGATTCAACTTTTCTAACATATGCCCACCCTTAGGCAAAAGAGGAGAAAAAGNTTTTTTTTTTTTTTTTTTTTGTGGTGCTGGGGATTAAACCCAGGGCCTTGTGCATGTGAGGCAAGCACTCTACCAACTGAGCTACATCCCCAGCCCAAGTTCTGGGCTTTTAAAAATTGTCTTGAAATAATTTCTGTTCTTCCCATTTTTCCTCACAAGAACATTGGGTTTTCCAAATGTTTTAATACTTAATAGGAGGTGAATCCTGTTAATGATTCAGCCACAATAGCAATAATAAACTTGTCTGTCCCACTCAGCCAGTGTGTTCCCAGTTGATCCTCACCCCTAGGCCATCCCAGCTTAATAGAACTGACGAGTGTACAAAACTTGGACTAAAGAAAAATACTAAAAATATAAAACTCTTAGGGAAGCAGAGAGGGGCAAAACTTCTAACATGTTCTTAAAAGCAGAGATGTTAACGTTCTCTTAGAGAAACTACAACTGCCAATAACCTAGTATGCCTAGATAATTGTAGAGAAACATTAAGAACACCTTGAACTAAAAGAAGTGCTTACCTTTGCTGAAATGAGAAGCAGTTCTGTCTCCACCTGCCTATTAAAATGCAGGTGCTAAGTCTGAATATCTTACAAGTATCCCTCCCAAGTTCCAGCTTTTATCTGGGATATTTGAGTTTTGCCAACCAAAATTGCAAACTAGAAGCCAATGCTGTTAGGGTAGCTGGCACAAATATCCAAGAGAGACACAGCTCTGAGTTCAAGCCAAGGTTTATTGACAGAGAGTATCTGCCAGGCTGCTCTATAAGGTGCAGCCAGCCGTCTAGGGACCTAACAAAAGTGGGTTCAACTTTTTAATATTTCCTTCATGATATAACAGTACAATAGTCAACTCAGAAAATACAAACTAACTGTTGGACATGCGTCATCACAAGGTTAGGTGGCTTAAAAGTTCCTTAAAAGTTCTGTTGTTCTGGTGGACAATGTGCTCACTGTTCAATACATAAAGGTTCTCCAGATCCCAGAAGTTTTCTACAACTGAATACACACTATCTCTACCAAAATTTTTGAAAATTTTCATAAGACCTTATTAAGGGTCCAACCTCACTGTAGCGAACATGCTCATTCAGCAAAGGGTATTCAGTTTCCTGCTCCTGGATGCATAACTAACTGCACTGCCCCATTTCCTGGAAAATACAAACAGCATGAAGACAGGCCTGGTACAATGAACTTCTGCATACTTGATGACTATGTAAACTCTGGCCCATTGCAAAACCAGCTCTAAGCTTGAGGCTCAAACTCCTACATCTCCATCTAGCTCCCAAGGGCTGGACCTCACTGAAGTGGTTCTCAGCGGGGGGTCCCTGGACCACCAGCAGCAGCACCTGGGAAATCATTAGAAATGCACATTCTCAGGCCCCAGCACTTCTGGAGGTGAGGCCTGGCCCCCAGGTGGCTGATGCCTCCAAATTTGAGAACCACTGTGGCAAGTTGTAGCTATCAAACTGTTTGTACCCTCAGAGCCTGAAGGTGGCACTAAAGGCCAGCTGGAAGAAGGAAGGGAGGGAGCTCAAGTTTTAAGTGTTCCAGAAACCAGGCCTTCCTCTTCTCCTCCCACCTGACCACACAGCACCATCAGTTCCCTAACAGTTGTTCAACTTCCCCAGTGCTTAAAAGGTGACAGTACATCTCATCTTTGAACAGGAACTGAGACAAAATTCTTCACCACCTCTCAGTAGATATTTTAAATCTTCAACCTTCAGGGATACGTTCAATATTTAATTATTGGGGGGGTGTTCAATATAATGAAGGCACAAATATACTTTAAGAATGAAAATGTCAATACTTAGTAAACAGACAACAAAATAAGAAACTCGAATTATTATCAGCAATTGCATTGTCATAATAATAACAATGTACTTGATTCTGAAAGATTAGAGTTCTTATCCTAAAAATTTAATTGTACTGATGTGACAAAAGTGAAATGAAAGTAGGATTTCTTTCTTTCTTTCTTTTTTTAAATGAAAAGCATGTATATACATCTAACCCCTTGCTAGACTCAGTCAAAATCCTGAATTTTGCAGCAGTAACTTTGATGCTCTGCTGGTGGGAGTGCAGATCGGTACAACCACTTTGGAAAACCATTTGGCAGTGACTACTAAAGCCAAATAAATATGCAAGTACCTAGATCCAGCCATTCCACTCCAAAGTATATACCCTAGAGAAATGAGTCTTCATGTCCACCAAGGGCCTCACAAGTATAGTCTTAGAAGTACAACTTATACAAGTTACAAACTGAAAACAATCCAAATGTTATCCTCAGTAAAGGAGACAAATAGCATGGGTATTCATATCATGAACCAGAAGCAGCAATGAAAAAAACCAACCAACCAACCAACCAAAAAACTAATGCACTGGTACCCACAACACAGGCACATCTGATAGATACAATGGTGAGTGAAACAAGCCAAAAATCGGAAGGGTACGCTAGTATCCAAATAGGCAAAACTAATCTCTGGTGAGTGAGGTCAGCACAGAGACAACTGTGGATATCTAGAGGAGGCACCTAGAGAAGTTCTACTTCTTGACTTGGGGCACAACAGATGAAAGGTTGGGTGAATTACACACTTAAAATCCCTATATTTTACTGCATGTACATTATAACTATTTACAAAGGGGTGGGAGAATTAAGCATATATGCAAAATATATTGATACACTGCCATGTAATTTTAGAAAAAATCTAGATTAGTGGGTAACTGTGTCATATCAGTGTATATTTACTGCAAAAATACAATGCAGTTGCTAGTCTAAATCTCGACATTAAATATAATGAACAGGGGACTTTCCTTCTTTCCAAAGTTATACTATCATATGTATGTGGCATTTGTATGAGGAATTTACTCTGCGCTTAAAGGGTCCCTCTTCCTGTGGCACCGACTATCCACCCTTCCATTCCTCCTCCACCCACTTCCCTGCATACTCTGGAGGTCTGGTCATCCGTGCACAGAGAGGACGAAGGGCCTGGCTCTAGGGCTACTGTGGTCATTATCCTGCAGAGCTATGACCATCCTTGGCCTAACCATCACCCCCAACCAGCTTCTCTCTTGCTAGGCCATGCCAGGCCAGTTCGAGGTAAGAGGCCCAGTAAAAACAGCTGTATCTGAGGCCACTCCGGGCGTACAGGATCCCTGTCTCCGATGCACTAGGATGGAAGATGCTATTCCAGCTGCTCAACTGGGGACACGTGCAGGAACCTCCAGGGTACCACACGCACGGGAGACTTGGAACCCACTGGCCCTCTGCAGGCGGGGTCTGCTCCCGCCCGCTCACTGGATCCAGGAGGATCAGACCGGCTCCCTGGAGCGCTCCCGCGATTGAAAACCGCTGCTGGCTATAACACGTGACCAAGACGCGGTGCGGGTGTCTGGGAGAAGTCCTTCCGGCTCCCTGGGCAGGGTTGGGAGCCGCGGGAGTTGGCGCGCGGAGTTTGCGCACAGCGGGCCGTCGTTCCGCAGTAGGAGAGCGTCCCCGCGCCCTCCCC
>NW_025999932.1:36294567-36345757 GCF_001458135.2 Marmota marmota marmota
AGGGACTGGCCGAGCCCAGGAGACGACCCACGGGTTGAATTCGGTTTCGTTTCCGGGACCAAACTGCGCTCGCTCGCGCTACGTTTTTAAATTTAGCGCCAGGCCGAGGCGCCCGGATCAGCGGCGCGAGGCCGGGGAAGAGACGCTCGCCTCTCCCCTGCGCTTCTCCACCAGTGGTAGGTGCTCGCCGCGCCCCCCAGGGACGAGTGACGCGGCGGAGAGGGCGGCGACCCGGGGACGCTGAGGCGGCGGGCGGAGTCGCACAGCCCGACTGTCAGGGCGCTCTTGCGAGGTGGTGCAGCTGCCAGGGTCCCTGCAATGTTGGGCCTGGAGGACAAATGACGCCCCCCGCACTCTAAGGATCAGGAGACTCCTAGAGCAACAGCTCTCTAAGGACAACAGTTGACACATCCGAATCTTACTGTAACCCAGGGACTTGGCCTCTAAGTCTTGGTTGAACGTGTCTTGACATCAGTTAGGTCTGCTTTGGAATTAAAGTCAGAATGTTGTGTGCGTGGTGGTTTATAATGCACCCCACAGCCCTCAAATTGGGCTTAAACCTCATCACTTTAAAAAAAAAGGTGCTATGCACAAGGCCCTGGGTTCAATCCCCAGCACCACAAAAAACAAACAACAACAAAAAAAAAAGTGCACAGTTTGGGGCTCAAAATATGATTTTTTTTAATTTTAGAGAACACTTTGTAATGAGTTAAAAATGACTTTTATGAAAAAATTATGTTTAAAGAAGTGATCATGAAATGGGGGTTAAACTTTTAATTGAAAAATTAGTACCCGGCACAGGGTTTTTAGAAAGCAGTAACTGTTTGTGTGCCCCACTTGCAGATCCCCAACATTTCCTTGTTTTTCCAGAATTTTCTCTTGCCAATACAAGTTCACGTTTATTTTTTGCACAAATGGGAGAATAATATGCATAACTCTTATGTATTTTGCTTTTCTTGTTTAATCCTGAAGATACTTGGATTCTGTACCACTTAGATCTAACTGAGTCATTTGAAAATATTTTTAACTTTAAGCTTGTTTCTCACAGGCTTACAAACACAGCTCAAATGGACTTGCAGGACACCAGTGGAAAGGAACAGCATCCTAATGCAGATTCTGGAACAGATAGCAGATTAGTACTGCTGTGACCTTCCCTGACACTGTAGTATAAACCCAAATCCCCATGGTGATTACTAAAACAGCTAAGGGAGAAATGCTACCCATGGTTCCCTTGCTCCACCATGTGTAGCTGGTTTCATTTTTCTCTCATCCTTTCCAGCCGTTGGCTGTTTGAGTATGTATCTTTATGTGGTTGTTTTCACAGTATAAAGACAATTTCGTCTGCTTTTCTCACTTAACATTGTCATAAAAATGTTTTGCATTGTATCCAGCACTGTCATTATTAATGGAGGCATGTGATCTCACACTACTAATCTAAAGTTAGCCATTCTCTAGTGTACAATATTAATATTATCTCAAACTTACTATAAATAATGTTTCAATATGGACTATGCAGTAGTTTGAAAAAATTATGTTTAAGAAGTCGTGATCATGAAATGGGGGTTAAACTTTTAATTGAAAAATTAGTACCCGGCACAAACTAGATGCACCTATACAATATGAATGCTTTATAGCAAAGGGGAAAAAATAGATGCAGGAAATTATTTATAGCAAAGTACTATGTAGGTAAATTTAAAACATACATAAAACCAGTCCTATATGTTTTACAAGGATACATGCATATTTAAGGCCATGTGTAAAACATAAAAATGGGTGTCTTTAAAGTGGAGGTGAATGAGACAGGAAAAGAAGGGCAGAAGAAATCAAATAAGAGGCCCAGGCTCACATGGACCACATTCATGTGGTATAAGAGTACAGTGAACTCTCTGCACCTTCTCTAAACAATTTCCTTTGTCTCTTCTTATGATTTGAATATACACACACCCAGCCCCAAAAAATGTGTTGGAAACTTACTTCTCAATGTTAAAGTGTTGGGAGGTGGGACTGATGGGAGGTATTTAGATCATGAGGGCTTAAAGGCCCTCACCAGATGCTGACCCCCTATCTTGTACTTCGAGCTTCCTGAATCCAGAGCCAAATAAGTTTTTGTTCATTATGAATTACTCAGTCTTGGGTATTCTTTATAGCAGCACAAAACAATAAGAAAGTGCCCCCCTCACTTAATACATATCAAATACCTTCTTGAAAGGGAGACCAGTAGTAGTGTGTGTACTGATTCTAGGTTCCTGTCGTCCTCAAGGTAAAGTTCAAGGTACTAAGCTTTAAACACAACCCTTAAGATCTGGTCCTTGCTGGACTCTGCAGCCACAATTTCAGATATCTCAGTCCTCTTCTATCCACATTCTGCCACACAGAACTGCCTGTGTTTCTGCCCACCCAGCACTTGACATTGTGTTCCCAATGCTGAGGGCCCCAGCTCTCCACTTTGCTAGTTTTCCCTTACCATGCATCACCACTGGGGTGGCTTTAACTCATCCATCAAGTGTCACTTAGATAATGCCTTTTCCATATCCCCTCTCCCCTCCTGCTAACAATGACCCCAAGAATAAGTGAGAAGTCTTGGTCTTCCTGTTGATCTCATGAGGTAGTAAGAGCCCCTTACTTCATTGAAGGAAAGAGAGCATCTAGTAGCTCACCACTTTATCTTCCAAAAATTTACAGTGGTTCTCTTTGAATACTCACTGCCAAGCCCTGCACTAATCTCTGACTGTTTCAACTCTTGAAACAGCCCTAAGGTCAAGTATTACTGTGGTCACCCACATTGTACAAAGGACACAGTTCAGAGAAATGGATAATTATGATAGGACACCTAAAAAGTACCTGAGCTGGGATGGGGATGTGGCTCAAGCAGTAATGTGCTTTCCTGGCATGTGCAGGGCACTGGGTTCGATCCTCAGCACTACATAAAAATAAAATAAAGATGTTGTGTCCACCAAAAACTAAAAAATAAATATTAAAAAATTTTCTCCCTTTCTCTCTCTCTCTCTCTCAAAAGAAAAAAAAAGGTACCTGAACTAAGACTGGACCCTTAGCCTTCCTTCCTCCCTCTCTGTTGTCCCAATGTCTATGGGCATATATGTGGTGGGCAAATATTATTTTAATAAATATCTATGCCAACAGACTGCAGATAAGTAGTCATGACAATGGTCAATAACTTGTGGTATTCCCAGATTTTATAAATAAGAACAAGTTGATTATATCCAGTATGTGATAAAATACTCCATAAATGAATTTTTATACTAGTCTGTACTAGTCACACTAACATACAAAGAGACAAGTAAGTCACTCTTCAGAGAATAAGAGGGAGCAGCAACCTTAACATCTCTGAGTAGAACCACAAGTGTCTGAATGCTGGGATTAATAACCAGAATATAGGAAAAAAATCAAAAACTTAACACCAAAAAACCCAATACACAGTCAGTAATTGGGCAAATATCTTGAGAAACTAGCCAAAAGAAGAAATACAAATGGCCAACAAACACATCTTCCTTAGCAATCAGGAAGATGAAAATCACCTCAGGCAGAATGACAATCATCAAGAATACAAATAATGATAAATTACTGGGAAAACAAACATTTATACACTGTTGGTAGGACCCCAAATGACCACTTTGGAAAGCAGTATGGAGATTCCTCAAGACTAGGAATGGGCCCATATGACCCAGCTATCCTACCCCTTGATATGTATTGGAAAAAAAAAATCAGCATATTATAGAAATACATGCATACCGAGGTTGATGGCACCACAATCCACAATAGTCAAGTTATAGAACCAGCCTAGATGCTCATCAATAGACTAGTGGATTAAGAGAATGTGGTGTATGTACGTACACCATGGAATTCTACTCAGCCATAAAGAAGAATGAAATTATGTCATTGGCAAGTAAATGGATGAAACCAGAGAATAACATGCTTAGTGAAATAAGCAAGATTTAGGAAGTCAAGGGTAGAATGTTTTCTCTCATGTGGAAGTTGGAATAAAAGGAACTTAAAAAGGGGGATTTCACAAAAATAGATGACCTTAGATCTTCCTTACATCAGTAAAGTAGAAGCACAGGGGATGGGGGACCAAAGGAAAGGACGGGGGGGAGGGAAAGGGGAAGAACTGGTGAATGAAGTTGACCTAAATTATAATTTGTGCATATATGAATATATCACAATGCATTCTAATTTTATATGTAACTATAATGAACAAATTTAAAAAATAGAAGACCAATAGAATAGAGGGAGGGGTTGGGGGAGAGGGGAATGGAGGAAAAGAGGAAGTACTGGGGATTGAATTGGAGCAAACTATGTTTTATGCATTTATGAGTATGTCAAAACGAATCCCACTGTTACATATAAATACAATGCACTAATTTTAAAAAAGGGAACAATAGATTAATTTTTTAGTGGGGAAGGAACTGTGGGCAGGGGAATAGTTAAGTGTCAGATGACCTTTAGCAATGCTTACTGGTGATCAGAGAGAAATAGAACTAAAGGTAGTGGAAGAATTTTTTTTCTTCTACATATTATTGAAAAGTTAATACTTCTTTCAAAATAAGATAAAAAAATACAATTTATTGGGGGAAAAGTTGCTATCTTGTTTTTGTCCTGTTACTAAATGCTCCTCTAATGACAATGGAGAAAACAAACATGATCCTAAAGCGTGAGATGGAAAGCAGATCAGCCCTCCAAAAGGCAGCTCTTTAGCCAGGGGACCAATAAGTAATAATTGTTTTTCTGGGGAGAATATCATCTTCATGTTCTTTCTTTTCTAATTCAACCGCTGTGGTTTGGATCTTAAATGTCCACCAAAGGCTCATGCATTCAAAGCTTGGTCCCAAAGCTGATGGCACTATTGGAAGATGGAGGAACTTTTAGAAGGTAGGGCCTAATGAAAGGAAGTAAGTCACCAGAAATGAGCCCTTCAAGGAAATATTGGGACCTCTTCTTGCTCTTTTCTTCCCAGCTTCCATGAAGTAAGCAACTTTCCTCTGTTAACTATTTCCTGCCATGATGTTCTGCTTCACCACAGACCCAAAGGCAATGGGGCCAAACAACTATGGACCGAAACCTCTAAAACTGTGAGCCAAAATAAATATTTTTTCTTTTTAAAGTCATTATCTCAGGTATTTTGTCATAGCAATGGAGAGCTAACACACCTACTTGAAGCTGAATTATACTTGTAGCAAAAGAGGCAATTTAACACATGGACACACAATAATCATGAGGTCTGCCAGTTACAGAATAAGGATGAAGCTATTGAGAAAGAATGAATATTATCCCTTGATGGGCTTGACTTTCATGACTAGGTTCTCCTCTCAGACTTCAGCCATTTCAGAATACCTATCTCTGATAAGGCTACTCTGAGACCTTGAAAAAATAAGACCAAGCAGGTTCACTTCATAAGTTTTTCTAAGCACAGATTAAAAATAAGATCACTGTGTTATCCATAAAATGCCAAACAACCTATTTCTTAGCCCACATGAGGACTGCTATCTGTTAACTAATCATAGCTTTGTCCTCACCAAAGTGAGGGGTGACACTCACTAAGAGTAAGAGCCATCGAAATGCTCTCAGACCATTCTACTTTCTAACAGCATCCAATCTAGAGTGAATCCCTGCTTCCTCAGACCTTCCCTCAAACTGCCCAATCAGAGCTTCAATCCTATAAAGTTTCTTTCTAACGTCTTTCTGAGATGCCTAGAATTCAGTAAGTGTGTATGCTCCTTTGCTGCAGTGAGTTTCAAACCAAACTTGCTCTACCAAAAGAGATTTTCTAGTTTCTTTGGCAGAAGCTTATGTCACTATGCTTACACATTTCCATGTGCATATGTGTTTATCTGTGTATACAGATAGACACAATACATATATGTTCATATAAAATCAAGGTAGCTGGAAAACGCAGACAATTCAAACTCCAAAGTATACTTTTGTGCCTGAACTCTATGTACAGGTAGGCTACCAAAATCAAGTCAATTGGATTACCAGATAATTACATGTTTTGCTGCACGGTAGGCTAGGCAATCACCACATACTTCGTATAATCTTAATATCCTGACATTTTAGTTATTTTCACTTATTTTGTTTTTATATATGCTCTTAATATTTTCTACAGCACAATACACTGGAATTGTGTTTTTTTCAAGCATTGCCAACAAGTTAAATTGAGAATTACTAAAATATTGGCTGTTTTGCATTTAAATATCTATTTTTCAGAAGCCAGATGCAAATTTGCATAGTGACTATGCTTACAGCTTAAAAGAAAAAGTTAATAAAATAAAAGACTGTCAACTAAAATATAATCATAGTTCCTCTTCAATCATTTTTCTACTTTGAGATATATTTTCTAAAATTGTTCCATTAATATTTAATTTGATAATGGAAATAGTATTAATTCCTAGTTTCATTTTACTCTGTGCTTCTTCCTATGAACCTAGACAATAACGTCCTGGTTCTCTTTTGGCATTTCCTGTTCACTTTTACCAATGCTCTCTAAAATAAAGAGGCATAAGGAGAGAAATACATTGGTAACATTGAAGCACCCATGTCTGCTGCTTCTTACCTATAATTAAAATACTCTTCAAATACTAGTAAGACACAATATTTTATTAACCCATTATAACAGAGCATCTGAGAACAGGAATTATAACTGTTAAATATGACTAATGTAGTGTCAAAAATGAAAACATTTTCCAGTAATGTGAGAGTTTCACAATGTCTTGTTCAAAGCAAAAATAAGAAATATTGGTTAAATATTTAAAGAGGAATTATTGTGACTTCTACAGGATAATAGCCAATTTCATGTTGACCCTTGTAATTTGATTACGCAAGAGCAACAAGCCTAAAAACTTCATTAGCTCATCAAATAGCTCTAAGTCTTTGTGAATGTAATTCAATTAATAAAAGGATTATCCTTAAAAGTTCTTATGATTTTTCTATTTTTTAGTATGAACATGAAGCATACCTTTTTTATGTCTTTATCAAAACTTCAAGCCCAGAGCAAATGAGTAACATAAGTATTTCTTATTAAGATCATACCAGAGGTGAAGAATGTGTAACAAATCAAGCATCCTTTGTTGCTGGAGTTGGGAGGAAACCCAAGAGATTTCAAAATGATTTAATAGTTAAAATGTGGAAGAATTGCACTGGACTTCAGCACGATATTTATTTCATAGCTTTGCCAACAATAAACTAAATTGTGATTCAATTAACTAAAAAGTGACAGGCCTCTAATGACACAGACTCTTTATTGTCTTCTTTGTGATCCCAATCAGGCAGGTTTCTCAAATGCATCTCAAGATTTGAAAAGGAGAAGAAAGAAAAAGAGAAGAAGAGGAGGAGGAAGAAGAATTATGAGCAAACTGTGGTGCAATGTTCAGAATTAAACCCTGAGCTAAAGGGAACTTCTTACAGTTGAGTTTATGTTCAAATTACTCAGACTATCAGCACAGACTGGGGGAAAGGAAGTATAAATTTATGGAGAAAGGAAAAAATATTGCTTTCACTTTTTCATGTAATTCTAACAGTATGTGAAATAAATGAGCATAGATTAAGGCACTGTTAAAAGGAAGGGTTACATCTTTAGACATCCCTGCTGAGCTTCTGTGAGTCTTTCCATTTGTTTGACTTTAATATGATATCCATCTACTTGAAATTGCCTCCTTTTTTTTTCTAACTTCTAACATCAGATGTGTCACGATCCATCCTACAAATGACATTCCTACAGCAGCCATACAACTCAAAAGTGATTTTCTACCGTTTTTCCAGAAGTGATTTATTTAGTAATAATCTAATTCTCATTCAAAACCAGAAACTACTTCATAGTGCTCCTCCTAACAAAGTCTGGCCCAAGCTACCTTTTGTGAAGGCCTCACACAAAGTCACTATAGATGACATTAAACCAGGTGTGGTGGTACATGCCTGTAATCCCAGTGTGGTGGTGCATGCCTGTAATCCCAGCAACTAGGGAGGTTGAGACAGGGGGGTCACAAGTTCAAGGCCAACCTCAGCAACTATAGACTAGTTTAGTTGCAGGGAGCAGCTTCTCTCTCTAAACAAGTGGAAATTTTCAAGTGGGAAATAAATGAGATGTCCAAGCACATGGTCCTCCTCCTTAGGAGCAGAGCCAACCCAACTGCTTACTGTATTCACCAAACTGGTTGGCTCCGGCGGCGGGTGAGGGGGAGAATCCAGGCCCATTACATGGATTCTGTTACTTTTCTCCCTTAGTTTCATGTTGTAAACCAACCAACCCAAGATTTATCTTCTGAACTCCTTTACTATTTCCTTTTCTATATTGGATAAATAAGTTCAGCAGAGGCACATGTTTTGCTGATTTTGCCTAGGCTCACTGTATTAAGACTATAAATTGTAACCAGAGGCTCAGTTTTTTAACTTTCAATACACTCCTCGAGGATAGTTTCCTAAGAGGAATTGATTGAAGATCTTGCTCTAGTCTTACACAGCCAGATGAAGACTGGGCCCTAGAAAGACAAAAGTGCAATATAGAGGAGCTACTTTCAAGAAGAGTTTGCAGTTTTTGATAAAAGACAGAAAACACGCTAAGGATGCAAAATGAACATCCCATAAATTTGTATTTAATACTTACGTGTATCTCTCACCCCCAACTCTCCCCCTCTCTCTTTTCTCTCCCTCATGATTTAGGCCAATCTGAATTGGCACCTAGTCTGTGCCAGACACTGTTCTGGTGGCTTGGGTTAAGTCAGTAAACTAAACATGATACCTACCCTCCAGGATTTTACATCCAGTAGAGAGACAGAGAGAGAGAGAGAGAAACAATCCACACAATACATAAATTCTGGAGGATGGTGGAAGGTGGTTAGTGGTATGCAATCAAAAAAATACAACAGGAAATGGGGGGGCGGTTCATGTGTATGAGGAAGGTTATAATTTTAAATATTGTAACATGGTCAGCATGGGCCCCAAATAGGAGGTAACATTTGAGCAAAGACATGAAGGAAGGAAAGAGTCAGACCTGTGAATGTCAGAAGGAAGGGTGTTCTGAGAGGCGGAAGAGCAAGTGTAAGGGCTCTGTGGGTGCTGCTTTCCTTGTATGTTCAAGGTCAGCTAAGGAAGCTGTGGAATGAGCAAGAGGTGAGCCTGGAGAAGGGAGGACCCAGTACCCATCAATGGGACTAAAATGGGACCCATCATGGGCTGACTAGGGAGGGGCAAAGGAGCATAATCATTTATTGAAAAAAAAATCACCTTGAACATTATGTGGCCAAGAGGAAAAAAAAATTATTTTAGTTTCAATGAAACACCCAAAGGAAGCCCAGTGTTTCTCAAAATATTTTCACTGTAGAACACAATGAAATGTACATCTTCCAGCAGACTCAGAAGTCCCTCAAAAGACACACAGGATTAAAACAGAGATTTCACACACCAGTATCTGTACATTGTGTTCAATGTAGTCTGGTATTTTGGGGGCTGTTCTAATCTATTAGTTTCTTTCCTTTATTCAATGCTAATAAAATTGACTAAATTGATTTCACAATCTAGTAATGGGTTGTGATCTGCCGTTTAAAAAGCATTGCCATAAGCAATGTGGTCATTTTGGCTACGCCCTAACACGTGGATAATATAATCAAAATCATTGTCAACTCTGAGTGTGCTTTGGCTAAAAACCATGTAAGGGCTAATGACTTTAAGCAGGGAACCACCATTAGTTCATTAATCAAAATCCAATGTGTATTATAAGATATCCCACTTTCACGACAGCTGTCATTATATAAAGATATTGTGTGGGCTGGGTCACTACTAGAAAATGTAAAACATGTGAAATCTGGGTACATCATTTCTGACAGACAGCCAATATTTATGGTAGTCAGCCAGAGATTTTACTACAAATAAACAAATGTTTGATGTGTTCATTAAAGCATTGACATGACCTTAATGAGTAAATTTGCAAGTAGATTTTTCTTCATTATCTGCAGACCAGTCGCTAGATATATTTGCTTTTAGAAAACAGTGCAAATTTTAGAACTGCATCTCAAAATGTTCTGAGAGTTTTTAAAAATGTTTGAGAGCAGGGGCTGTTGTGGTGGTTCAGTGGTAGAGCATTTGCCTAGAATGTGTGAGGCACTGGGTTCGATTCTCAGCACCACATATAAAATAAAATAAATAAAATAAAGGTTAATCAGCAACTAAAAAAATAAAATAAAATAATTTAGAAAGAAATGTTTGAGAGCAGCACAGTTTTACGAGTATACTAGAATGGGTACTTTCCTGAACTGTTAAATTGCCCTTTCAAAACTCAACATTTATTTTCAGCTAGATTACAGCTTTAAAGGTTTTTTTTTTTAAATTTTATTTTTTTGTTGCTGCAAAACATTCTTAGATTTACCACTGGATGGTTTTAAGTGTTACATATAATACACTGAATCATCCTTTCAACCCACTTTCTACACAGCCTCAGTGCCCACTGTTCTCTATGGGATCTTTCTGCAGTGATGGAAATTCTCTGTATCTGGGCTGTCTCTTAGTAAGGGAGCCACTAGCCACCTGGGAGCTTTTGAACACTTGCAGTGTACATGGTTGTGACCAAGAAAGGAATTGTTCATTTTAGTTTATTTTCAATTAATTTGAATTTGAATACCCATATGGAACTAATGGCTACCATATTGGACAACATTTTAAAAAACGGAAATAGTAGTTACTTCTTTGCTTTAACCCCTTCAGGGGCTTCCAAACCACCTTCCAACTAAAATTGAAAAATCTTCAATTTGTCCCAGCAGCTTGGAAGGCTGAGGTAGGAGGATCTCAAATTCAAAGCCAGCCTCAGCAACTTAGCAAGGCCCTACACAACTTAGTGACATCCTGTCTCAATGATAAAAATGAAAAGCGCTGGGGATTTGGCTCAGTGGTTAAGTGCCTCTGGGTTCAATTCTTGATACCATAAAAAAAAAAAAAAAAAAGAGAGAGAGAGAAAAAAAAGAAAATAAAAGGAAATCCTCAATTTGGCATTCTCAGTCATCACAAATAGAGTAGATGCCTGCAGCCACTTGGTCACTGTGCCACATCCCTCCCCCCCCCCCCAAGGACTTGGCACAGATTGGTCCCTCTGCATGCCCTTCTCCCTTTTAGGTCCTCTCTTATTAGTTCACTTATTCAGATTCATTCAGTAAATATTTGCTAAGTTTCAGCTATGAGCAAGGCATTGTGTAGGGGCTGAGGACAGCAAAGACTAGAAACGAAATAAAATAAACAGGCTCCCTGTAGAGCTCGTAGTATAGTCGGGATGATAGACTTTTAAAAGTAAATAATTGTGGTAAGTATCCTGAAATTGGATGCTGCTCTGAACCACAGAATGATGGTGGCTGGGGAGAAGGTTCTCAAGGGATGTGACATGTTCAGTGACAGCCTGCAGGGAAAGAAGGAGGTACATATATAGCTTTTTGTGAATTTAAAACAAGACTCAAAAAGAAAAAAGCTGTAGAAAAGATTGGTGAATTTGAGTACATCAAAAAAAAATTTTTAATGGCACGTCAGTTAAAACATAACCACAGACTTGAAGAAGACATTGTAAGGTCTGTGACTGGAAAAAATGGAAGGAAGGGTCTGAGGAACACTTATCCCAGCTGTGCAAAGCTGCCCTGTGATCAAGTATTTAGTTAATTTCTATAAGCTCCACAAGGGCAGGACCCTAACTATCTTGTCTTTTTTCTCCTTATACAGTGACTGGCACATAATCAAAGCTCAATATGTTCTTGTTCATAGAACATACATGATTTTTTGAAATCTAGGTATCAAGAATAATTGCTTCAGAATAATTATAAAAGGAAAAATTATGCATAATTAAAGTTATCATTTATTTTTGCTTATAAAGATTACTTTATTAAAAAGTTTTGAACCTTCAAAATACAACTTGTGAAGATCAAACAAGAATTCCCCGACCATCAAGATTTTGTTGATATTCCACCAATTCTCAGCTCATCTTAATGAAGCAATCATTCCTTGACTCGCCCAATGCCCAAGTTCCTACTAGGTGTTAAATGAAGAACTAAATTAGACCTTTTCTTTCATCCCCTCTTGGCAATTCAAAACAAAGGACATGCCAGCTCAAGATGGCCTCCCACACTAATCCACACAAGCAATGTTTGTTATCAAGCAAGAGGAACATCTTCATAGACCGTCAATGGAGAGGAAATCCAGTCAGTTGGGGCTGGCGTGGCAGTTCTATGAGCCTGTTGATCCAGAATCAGGCAGAGACGGGTGGGCACTCTATTCCAGTGAGTCACGAGGACTCCAACACATAAGTAAATTCTAGAGAGATACATATTTAGTAGAAAAGAATATGAACACTCAAAAATAGTACATAGTATAAGTGGAACATATGAATATATAGTCTATGAATAATATATGTATATATCATATACATACATAATCATATGCACATGTATTGACAAGTAATAAGCAATGATGTTAATAATCAATAAGCTTATTGATATGATAACAATGAGCAATGCATGTCAATAAGAACAGACATGTACATGTCATGTGTGTATAAGATTGGTGTATATTATAAATGTGTGTGTATACATGTAATTTTAAAACTAGCCAGGAAGAATATGCACCTAGCTTCACCAGAACAGTCATTATTTTTGAGGAGGAGGAATATGCAATGGTATGAAGGCAGAATCACCTATATCTATAATATCTTCTCTTTGTGTGTGGTTCTGGGGATTGAACCCAGGGCCTTGTGCATGCAAGGCAAGCACTCTACCAATTGAGCTATATCCCCAGCCCTATAATATCTTTATTTTTAAAAATAAAATATTCAAAGCAAACATGCCAAAATTTCTCTGTATGTTCTGTATGTTTGAAGGTTTAAAGGACTGGCCTCTTTATAATCAGCACCACAGATGGCCATTTATTTTAAAACTGAGACCAGATATGAAAAATGACACCACATCTTTAACTTGGTAAAGAAAACAAGCTGGTCAATACATTTTTAAAAGAACAGTTGTGTGGTGAGGACATGATTTTCAGCAAAGAAAGCCCTAGTTTTTGTTTTCACTCAGGGTTGTAATAAAGGGAAGAGTCTTGAGCTGCAGCCAGAGACATTGAGATTAGACATTAACACTAACTGTGTGCACAAGATGCTTGGCCCTGCCTGGGGACTTGAGAGAATAAGAATTCTGCTGAGTCAGTATAGGTTCTATCCTACTTGGAACTAGAAGGGAATTACAGCATCATGGATGTGCTTTGAAGTTTGAGATTCCATCTTCCCACTCTATGAGTATGAAGGTCATTGCTGTTCTGCTCTGAAGCTACAGCAAGACAGAAAGCAAGCCATGGAAGAGACCAAGAAAGCCTAGTGCTCAGTCCTCCAGAGCCCATCCAATGTGAGCAGCAAGTGGTACCCAGTGGCAACGAAGGCATGGGGAGGGCAGGGGTGCAGGGAGGGGCCCCCTTTCACCTGTATTCCAGTTATTTCTATTCATCAATTGATAAGCATTTATAAGGAAGCTTTGAATTTCCATGCTGCACAAAAATGCTCCATAGAATGAATATAAGAGAGAAAAATAGTATTGTTTATTCTTAAAAAGCTTATAATCCCAGTTTAAGAAGATCCACACACATGAAATAGTTAGAAACACATAAGGGAACCATGGATAGTATAGTAGTGATAACTCTAAACTATGGAATAGTAACAGCTTAATTCCAAATTCCCAATATAATGCTTATATAATGTTCACACACTGTTGGGAGAGGGCACTGCGATGGAGCCTGTGGCCTCAGTGGACCAGGGTAGTAGACTGAGCACAGAACCTTGGGCTCTTCCTGTCCCTGTCTTCAGTCCATTCTTTCCTTGGTCAAGTCACATCCCCATTCTAGGTTTCACCTGAAAAAAAGGGGGGATTAAGCTGGATTTTTAAAAAATTGACTTGCTTAAACACAAATAAAAGCACATTTCTTCATGAATCTGGGTTCTAGTTTGACCCCAGCCTGATTCTTTAGGGCACATCAGGGCCTATTTGATAGGCAAAGTTAATTGGCATGAAGCTAGACTTCTTTTGGAAAATAACCCATTCTAAGAGAGTGGAGCACATGTGCTTGGGTCAATCACGGTTCCCCAGCGCTAGTGAACATATGCATATGTTGTCCATTACTGAGAGCCTGTTCTGGGCTAGTCCTTGTGGATGAATGGCTGAATTTGAAGGAAAATTCAGAGACATTGGAATACACATTGCTCATGAAATCACTATAATTAGTTGGCTAGAAATCAAAATCTGCAAGGAATCAAAATCCCTGACTCAAAATGATATCAGCAATAAAAATCTTTATATATACAAACTGGACTCCAGAGGTCTCCTTGTGCTCCCAATGTAACTGCATGTTAGGCAAGAGCTCTACCACTGAGCGACACCCCCAGCCCTTGAGTCTTTTTTATTTTAAACTTGTTCTAATTAGCTATACATGACATCAGAATGCATTTTGATTCATTGTACACAAATGGAGCACAACTTTTCATTTCTCTGACTGTACCCGATGTAGAATCACACCATTTGTGCAATCATACGTGCACCTAGGCTAATGATGTCCTTCTCATTCCACCATCTTTCCTATTGTGTCTGTATCATCTCTGATAAAGTGTCCACCCTTGTCCTAATCTCAGTGAATTGAGACTGGCCTTTGGTTTAAACTAATAAAGTTCTAGCCTTGGTGATTTGATGAAGTTGAATCTTCCTGAGATCTGTGGAATAAGAGGTAGTTTCTCAAAAGTGCGTTGATTCTGTAAGGTGCAAATGAATACTGTCCAGACAATGAGCATCTCCCATGACTCTAATATACTGTTGGGGCTGGTGGGAGAAAGGAGCAAGCGTCTTATGTGAGGGCACCCGAACACCAAGCTGTGGACAAAGATGGGTGTCTAATACTTTTTTAGAAGTTGCAAGGACATGTGTTCCTCAAACTAATAAGCCCACCAAAATGTAGTTTGGTGATTCTAATGGTTTCTATTCTTTAGTATGAATTGGGTTTCTCATTTACAGCTGTTGATTTGAGTTGAAATCCTATGTTCCAAGCAGCTAGAGGGAAGTTACCTAAGAAAAACTACCAAATGCATGTGAGAGTTGGAGACTATAGCAGATGAAGAGATAATGAACCTGCTGACCAGGATATGGGATGAATGAAAATTCAAGAAATATATCTGGATAGACTTCTGGAGATTTAAAACAGAGAAGGGCAGACATTTGTAAAAGCATCTTGCCTTGATTCATGGGATAATTACACTTTAAATCATGCATCTAACCTATTTCTTGATGAGTGGGTTTGAATTGAGAAATTCTAGTTGAATCTTTCCCTCTGCCATGGCGTTATTTTAATGTTAATGCCAGTTTACATATGGCTCCTTTCTTTAAATAATACGAATTACTTGAGCCTATTAGGGGATCTATCCCATCTGTGAAAACCCTGCCTCTCTCAAAGCAAGCCACTTTGCATGTAAACAAGTAGGCCTGGCCATGGTCTAACTGAATTTCTACTCACAGAAGTGTGGTTTCCTGATAAAGAAAATGAAACCCTGTCTCCATGCCAGTATGAATCCAACATGCAGGCTAACATTTTTTTTTTTTTTTTTGCTTTTTAACTGTGCATCTGACTCACACTGAACAATCCTCTATTTCTATTCCAAGGGGTGGGGGGATTCAATTTATGTTACATGCCTGTAAGGCATTTTAAAGTTAATGGGGCCCTTTGGGTCTAATTTAATTTGTGTAAGATTGCTGTTGATGATTAGAATAGCTATTTAAGATTTTTGTTAACAGTCTGTTGCATGGACTTAATGGAAGCCCTCCAAAAGCGGGCTCTTCACTTTCCCCCTGTCAAATTCAGGTTCCAGAGCCTTTGCAGATGTTGCAAGCAGATATCAATATAGAAAGGGGAGAGAACACAAATTAAAATCAGAAGTGTATCCTAGCTGCCAGTGTTGGACTTTGCTTAAAAACATCTGTCACATAAAAGCAAACATCCAGAGCCATTGCATCTTGTAATAATAGTCTTTATTTTTCATATCTTTGGCATGTTCACCATTTTATGTTACTGCTCTCTGAAATGTTTCTTAGAAAAAAATTGCTTTCTTAACATCATCGATTTCTCTATATAAACCATATTTGTAAGGCTTTGGTACCAACACCATCCAGTCGGAGAGTCCAAGCGGAGACAGAATTCTGATGGGCTCATAGAATCTAAAAAGCCAACTCACCCTTGCAGGGCACTTTAATGAAGTGAATGTATCTGACTCATACTGGCCAGTGTTAGATCCAACTCTCTCCTTTACAAGGTTATTTTTTCATCATTTCAGAATTGATAGCTACTATCCTTATTTCATAGATGTCAATGACCATGAGAACCCTTAGGCCAAGTCTCCCTTTGGTACAATTGAGGAGGTTTCAGGAGGCTAGGGTCACTCTTCTGTTGTTATCAAATATGTTACAGTGGTTTGGAGATGAAGGTCCTAGCTCAGAAGTTTCCAAAAGACCAGGCTCTGTCACCAGTCCCAATATGCCAATCAAAGAGACAGGCAGTAATGAAGGGCAGGAAAGAAGCTTTAATCAGCGTGGCAATGTGGGAAAGGACAGATATAGGGGTTCAGTGACTAAAGAGCTGTCTTCAAAGGACTGAGAAAAACTTTGAGGTTTTATAGAAAAGGAGAACAAAGGCAAGAGTTGGGGGCTTGCATGACTGAGGGGTTTGCAGAGCTGGTAGAGTGAGTCACCCTGGTTGGACTACAATCTGGTCCATTATTATTTCAGGGTTGGGCCTGTGAGTTGGCTCTGGAGAAGCCCTTTTCACTTGAGGAGCCAATCTGGTTCCCATAGATGATTGCTTCTGCTTCCTGGGGGCTGCCTCCGTTCTGTCCTGGGATCACGGCTCCATTAGGGTTGTGATCTCATCAAGGGATGATATGCCTGTGAGACTGCACTGTTCCTGAAAGCCAAGGTACTGCACGTTTAGGGCAATGACTGGAGGCTGCAGGCACCCACAGAGAGTTTGGACTAGGATGTGATGTTGTAAAGGCTGGCAGTTGGATGTCCCTGTAAATTTTTGAAAATGATGCAGTTACTCTTATCTCAGTCTTCAAGAGGGATGAGTTAGGTTAGTTAAATTTAGGGCTAATAAACCTCATATTGCATTCCTCAGGTGATGATGTCTACATTCAGGGCTGAGTAGGAATCCGTTTAAGGTGAAGGCAGAGATGCTAAACTTCATCCTGCTTTTAGTTATCCTCTGGGCATCTGCAGGCCCTAGTGAAGAGTCAGTACCTCTAGCCAAAGCAGCTGATAATTCTGTTATAATTACACATTTTTTCATATCTAAGACTTTATTTCTCTCATTACTTTGTTTCATAGCTTTTAACATTTTATTTCTTTTTCTGTTTTCATTTCCTGTTTGTCAGGCTTTGTGTGTCAAAACCACAGCCCCTCTATTTTATCTTCCCTCTTCTTGGCTCTCTTTCCCATGTCCCCTTTTGCCTTCATTTACTCTCATTTCTTTTATAGTGTGAGTGATTTCTCTGGAAAAAAAAAATTAAACTAGGGTTGTTTTTCCACTGAACCACATTCCTAGTCCTTTAAATTTTTTTAATTTTAATTTGGAGACAGGGACTCACTAAGTTGCTTAGGGCCTTGCTAAGTTGGTGAGACTGGCCTCAAATTTGGCAATCCTCCTACCTCAGCCTCCCAAGTCACTGGGATTATAGTCTGAAAATATTTTAAGAGTCCTATGGGCTCCAACCAAGATCCAACCTGCAAAGACAAAACCAAGGGGACAAATGCATACAACCTTCCCAAACCCATACTCCCCTACCCAGAGAACTGGGCCTATTACTAAGAAATTATAGGCAAGTATTTTGAAAATAAAATTTTAAGTTTATTTATTCATGTAAATAGAGCAAAAGATTTAATTAATCCTATTCTTTAATTTAGAAAAGAAATCTCTTACTTTATAGTGTTTTATGTAATGAAACTGACCTTAAGAAAACGGATTAAGCCAGGTGCAGGCCCACACCTGTAATCCCGGAGGCTCTGTATGCTGAGGCAGGAGGATCTTCAAGTTCAAAGTCAGCCTCAGCAACTTGGCAAGGCTCTAAGCAACTCAGTGAGACCCTGTCTCTAAATAAAACATAAAAAGGGCTGGGGATGTGGCTCAGTGCTGAAGTGCCCCTGGGTCCAATCCCTGGTAAAAATAAATAAATAAATAAATAAATAAAACAAATTTCTTAAAAAAAGGATTAAAAAGGAATGGAAATGGAAAAGGCTATGGATCATTTCACTTCAACCACTCTCTTTTTGACCCCTGGGTGCTCACCATGGTCCCTGCCTCCTTATACAGCCATTTGCACATGATGAGATTGTATCAGCTCTCACTTCCTCTTTGTCCAAAACAAAATCTCTTTTGTACTAAAATTGAGAAAAAATGTCCAATATCATGAATGCTGAAATGTAAAAACTAAGGCCTTGCAATCACATTTTCCTCATAGCTAATTATGCAATTTAAAAGTTTTGTCAGGTCTTTATATGCCCCCTCAAACATATGCTGAAAGAATTTTTTTCTGTTTTTTGGGGGGCTACCAGGGATTGAACTCAGGGGCACTCAACCACAGAGCCACATCCCCAGCCGTATTTTGTACTTTATGTAGAGACAGGTCTCACTGAGTTGCTTAGCGCCTTGCTATTGCTGAGGCTGGCTTTGAACTGGTGATCCTCCTGCTTCCGCCTCCTGGGTTCAGCTTCTTGAGTCGCTGGGAAGAATTTTTAAATCATTTTTTTTTATTTCTATACTCTGACAATAATGCACATCTATCTCCTTTGTAATACACTTGATGAAAACAGGAGGTCACTGACAGTGAAGTAAGAAAGGTCTGGTGGCTTTTTCATATTTATATAGCCTATGAAGACCTAATTTGAATATGGGCACCCTTTATAAAGCTTAATTCACCCTCCTGCATGGAGCTATATTGGCTGTGACTTGTGTGTTAGGAATTGGGTTCACTCTCCCCTTTGCTGCATGGTGTGCTGGTAAATGTTACCGGCTGGTGGGGGAAGGAGATGGGATTTGTAGCCATTGCTGATTTCTATGGTGTAAATACTCCCAACAATGCCATATTTCTAGCTTTCATTGACATTGCAGAACCCAAAATGATGTGCCCACTTGGCCCTTGAGAGCAGGCAAAAGCTGCTCAGGAATTATTATACTACTCCCCAGCCCTTACCTACTGCAAGCCCACTGATTTTGTCATGTCCTGTGGGAGGAAAGGATATATCAGACAATGCTCCTGGCTTAAGGGTGAAAGACACCAAAAGCAATGGCCAGAGAAAGCTGTGTACAATAGCGATCCACAAACTCCACCCAAGAGACTCAGCAAAGCCCGCAAGAAAGGAGCTGAGTCAGGGAGTAAGCTTGAAGCATGCTGAGGGTTCCTGGCACGGAGGGCAGGAGGGAAGCATGCCAGGAGAAGAAAGGCCTGAAGGTCCCCAGAGACATGGAATATTCTTGGAAAAGACAGACCATATTCTCCATCACTGAGACTGCCTGGTGACCCCCAACAGGAGGTTTTTTGTACTATTACAGTATATTCTTTTCCTACATACCAGGCAGGTTTATTTTATATACAGTGCTTCTTTTGATCCTACCTAATAATCTTGGGTAAAGGCAGAATAGATTAGATATTATTATTATTATTATTATTATTATTATTAATTCTGACTTTATAAATGAAGAAACATAAAATAAGGGTAGTTAAGAACTTCACAGGTTACTATAAGCTCAGGCCCAGAAGGCTTTATCCCACACCTTCACACCCCTGGCTGGCTCCCTGGCTCTGAGGTCTGATGGCATTCAGGACATGGTACATGTGTTAGTCAGCTTTTCACTGCTGTGCCCCAAATACTCGAGAAGGACAACTTAGAAGAGAAAATATTAGTTTTGACCAACAGTTTCAAGAGGTTTCACTCCATGGTTGGCTCGCTTCGTTTTTGAACCCGAGGTGAGGTAGGTCATGGCGGAAGGGCATGGTGGAGGAAAGCTTCTTAGCTCATGGCAGTCAGGAAGTGGGGGTCCAAGTGGAGAAAGAGGCCAGAGAGAAGATAAAGCCTCTTCCAGAGCACACCCCAGTGATCTGCTTCCTCCAACTATGTCCTACCTCCCAGGAGTCCGTTTAGCCATCAGTGGATTAACCCACTGATAAGGTCAGAGCTCTCAGGATCCAGTCACTTCCCAAAATCCCCACTTCTAACACAAGAGACTTTGAGGGACATTTCAGATCCACAAACCATAATACTACTCAAAGTATGGCACCTGGGCATTTGAGGACACAGTTAAAGCAACACGGTAACTTTCTGATCTTTTCCTGTTGCAGGGAACAGATGAGAAAAGACACCAAATAGGAACTGGAAGCTGATTTTATTTGGCTTCAGCCAGGTTCAGAGGGCAGAGCTTTAGCTGTAATCAATCAATCCCGCTGAACCCCAAATTCAGACAGTTTCAGAGTTTTATACCCAGAATGTAAGGGGAGGGGCTCAGAAGTTCACAGTCTGCAGAAGTTCACATAAAAGCAGCTTTTTCTTTCACTGTTCTGGGCAAGTTAACCCTTCAAGGACAACACCTGAGAAGGGGAGAGCTTCTTCTCCCCTTTCTATCCTCCCCCTACCAGCTGTGACCACAGAGCCCAATTGATAACTTCTCTTATCTTAGAAATGTAGACATCTCTGTGAAGCCCCAGCTCAAGGCCAGAGGCCTTGTTAAAGGATTTGCCTTTTTTTTTTTTTTTTAATTTTCTTATCACATTTTGCATTTGCAAACACACTTTTACAAACTATTATACTGGATAAATGTTTGTGAAAAACTAGTAAAGGGGGCGTTTAGCATCTGGATTGCTGATATCTTCCAGGCCAGTGGCCAAGTGAAATAGAGCAACAGGAAAATAGGAAGTTTACCTACATTGAACTCTTTTGTAGAGACTCTTTTCCTGATAATCTTAAAACCAATTATGGTGAAGATTTCTGGAGAAGCTTAGTTAAGATTTTCTGTGGAGAAGAGGGTGCCATTACACCTTTCTCTTCTGAGGCAGGCCATAAAAGAATTATCTGACTTTCCTTTAAAGTAGGTCCTGAGACCCTCATTCTGGAGGTATCCTTCCCATACCTGGAGAAGAGGAAAATCCCTATCTCTAAAGACACAGGGACACAAAAAAGAATATGAACAAATAGGCCTTATCAAACTGCCCTGAGTTCAGTACCATTAGATCCTACCCTGTTGCGCTCCCTCTGGAATTCTGCGTGACTGTCCATAAAAATACTTAGTTCACCTTTTTCTCTGGGTCTTCATTTCTGAAGCCTCCTGTATCATATAAAATTTACATTAAATACACTTGTATGCTTTTCTTTGGTTAATCTGTCTCTTACTGAAGGAGTCTCAGCCATGAACCTTGTGATGGGTGAGGAAAAGATATTGCTTTTGCTCTTTAACATCTCTCTTACTGGGTGGTACTTCCATTACCTTCAAGCAAAGTCAAGAGCTTCTTTTTCCTGATCCCAGAGTGCTTTGTTCATGCTGTTAAGATGGAATGTTAAAAGACCTCTAACTATTTTTCATCACCTTCTGTCACTAAACTGTGAGCCCTTGGGTGCAGATATTATTTTCTATTTATCTTTGTGTTCCTGGTTTCTAGCACAATGTGAACAACATCAAGACTGGTTGAATGAATGAATCGTATTGAAAGCATCTGTAGCTTTAAAGTAGCCTTCATCTAATCAATTTTTCCCCAAGCCCAGGAGACCTAACCACTAGTTAGGTCTGTTGAGAATCTATTTAGGTCTGCAGTAGTCTGTTGAGAATCTATTTCCCCAACCACACCCAGGAGCGGGTTGTGTTGCACTAATATGAAGCTCACTCACAAATTCCATCATCTAGGTCTAAAATACTTCATAATAGTGTCATATTTTGCCCACAAACCAAGGCAGCCACCATTTCTGCCTGCAGCCACACACATTTTCTGGAGAGTTGAATTATAGCTCCAACGCTCCCAACTCTCTTTTGAGGGTTGACAAACTGTGGCCCAAAGGTTAAATGCAGACTGCTACTTGCTTCTGTAAGTAAAGTTTGTTGGAACATAGCCACACTCATTTGCTTGCCTGCTGTCTATGGATGCTTTTATTCTGCAGCCGCAGAGTCGAGTAGTTGCCACAGAAACTAAAGCCTAACTCATTTACCATCTGGACCCGTAGAGAAAGTTCGCTGACCCCTGCTTTGGTCAATAACCTAAAATGGGATAAGTAAACATGATGTCATGTCTTAGATGAATAGTATCATCCTTTGGTTTAAGCTCTCAATGTCATTCCCAAATTATATCTACCATAAAATGCATTCTTCCATTGTTCATAACCTCAGTGAGTGAAGTGGAAAAAATGAAGGCTACAGGGTCATTCAGGATGTCCTGCATTTAGGTCAGCTCTTCACCCACTGTCCTCCCCTGTCATACATATGGCCCCCTTAAAATTACAGATGAAGGACTCATTTGAACTTCTGTTAAGTGATCCTGGACTGCTTATTGACTGAGCATTATTATCCACATTAAATCTGTCACAGATGAAAAAATTATACACAGAGAAGAGTGTAATCTCCTCATTAGCCAGAGGCCCCAGGGCTGCCTAAATGTGCACAGAGGACGATGAATACTTGGTTTTCCATGTGGAGCTCTGATTTTGCTGAAAGGATGCTAGAAACTGATGGAGGCAGTCAGCTCCCTGCTGGCTGCACATCTGTATAGAAGTCAGAAGCATTGTTTATTTCAGCAGAGGTCTGGAATAAATTATCCTTAATAATTTGGCTCCTGAAATGACTGTTTCAAACTCTAGACTGCAGTGAACTTGCATATTGTGCAGCACTCACAGCTAAGTCAGGATCCTTTCATTTTTCCAGAAGTCCACTAGAACGTAAGCTCCATGGGACACTTGTCTCATATCTCCTTGTCCCGAAATGATCGTTAGCGCATAGTAGGTGTGCAGTAAATGTTTGTCAAATAAACTTATTATGTGAGTATCTTTCAGGGGGTGGGGTTTGAAGACCAAAGCAAGTTTAAGCTCTTCCACATTTGGTATGGATGTTGAACTTAGAACTTTGAAGTATTGCTCAAACATTTTTAAAAATAAGTGTGTGTGTGTGTGTATGTGTGTGCATGCGCATGTGCACACACATTTAAGGTAACTTAGTGACACGTGTACAACCTATAATCTGATGATAGTGCACAAAATCTGAGGGATTTTGTATAAAATGCAGAAAGTGGTGGAGCATCTCAACAAGAACAGGCCAGAAACACTACAAAACCCACAATTTTATTTGTTGTTTTATTTGCACCTTTTATACCCATCAGACAACATACATACATAAATAAATAAATAAATAAATGTTTGAAAAGGAAATAACTAAATTTCATAAAGATTCAAACCTTTTCCATTGAAAGTGGTTTTCATCCCTAGGATGTGTGAGAAGGATTGCAGAAAGGGAAGGGAGAAACCACCCTTTATTTAAACAAATTTGGAATGATTGTATGTGGGCTGGCATAATTGATTAGAATCCCAAGGTGCTCCAGTGACAATCCATACCCACCCGGCCTCCACTGAGCCCATGGGAGTCACACACTGAAAGCTGGTGCCAGGGTAGGTGGACTGAGAGACCCTGTAGATGTATGTACACCATGTGTCCCCAAAGGACAGGAAAGGAGACTGCTGAACACTGGAAGCCAAGCAGGAGTGAGTCTTTGTTCAGATTTGGGGGTGCTGGGCGTGAAGACTGTAGGTTCAAAGCCAGCCTCAGTAACTTAGTAAGGACCTAAACAACTTAGTAAGACCCAGTATCATAAAAAATAAAAAGGGCTGGGGATGTGGCTCAGTGAGTCCAATCTCTGGTACCAAAAATAAACAAACAAATAGGGACGATGAGGCAGAAAAGCTGAGAGAAGCACTGGGCTCTCACCAAGCGCAAGGCAAGCAGTCTGCAGAAGCTGGGGCAAAGCTGGAGAAGGGAGAGAAATTCTTCCCCCCTTTCCCGGACCTGCCACACCAGGTGTTTTTCTCAGCATGTTGTACCAGGTACTGAACGCTGAGACGGGGCATCATGATGAAAAGAGCCATCCAAAGGCTCTGAGATGTGGAGGCAGAGTCACAGAGCAAAGTCAGGGCTCCAGCAACCCCCAAAGATGGTGGCCAGGCTATAAAGCATGAAGAGGTCTCCTGCAACTAAAAAAGTGGGGGGGCTGGGATATGAAGATCAGAGAAATTTCTAGAGACTTGCTGGCTGCCGGGCTCTAAGATAACTGAAAGAAAAGTCCCAACCTCACTTTTAAAACACTGAAAACAACCATGAAATGAATTCCAATAAGGTGCAGTGAAGCCCAGACTCTGCCCACCCTTAAATCAGAGGGACTCTGTCTCCCAGTCAGAGGGCTGAAAGAGCAGGGGTGTCGCGAGCCACCATGGGCTGTGTGTGTGAGCTACGCCATTTGAGTCTGTGAGGGGACTGGTCTGGTATTGCGTGCTGATTGGGCTGAGCCACGCAAATGTGCCTTTCCTCTGGCTCTGCCTGTGATCCCACACAGCACCTGAGATGGGTGTGACTTGCCAAGATGTCAATCAATCTACTAACCACAAGACATCACCAAGCTAGACTCCACTCTTCCAAACCCTACCCCTTGCCTTATTTGGGTGGAATATTCTATTGAATGTCTTCTCCCCAATATATAGGAAGGTTTGGGTGTGTTCACTTGCTCTCTTTCCAGTGCTGCCCAGCAAGCTGACCCTTGGGGTCACAAAGTAGTCCCGCCCTTGACCTTAGAAACAATGTTCTGTTTTGCGTGGTTTCTTAGCCGTTTTCTCGGTTCATTGGTGTAGCCAGTTCCTTTGAACCCAGCTCATCTCGCCAGCCCAGCCAGCTGGTGACACAGGGGTCCCACCATTTTATAGGTGAACTCATTATTTGCCTTAGTCACTGTTGTTGTTTTACACCATCACACAACAATAACAACAATTGTGAAATACTGAAAACAATAGGACAATGGGGGTCATTAAAGAGAAAAGACTGTCATTAAAAACAGACCCACAGATGGTCCAGATATTAGAATCAGTAGCCAGGAAAATGCTAAATGATGATAAATTCATCAGATTATTTAGTGAGAAAGGTGGACATCATGAGAGAAGAACTTGTCAAAACTGTCAAGGCCGTTATCTAAATAAGGGCAGTCTGAGAATCCGTTATGGTCTGAAGGACCCCTGAGGGTGTAATGATCAAACACCATGTGCTATCCTGGTTGGGACCCTGCACATGAGGCAAAAACCAGGGAAATGTGAATAAAGTGCAGACTTTAGTTAATAAGATATGTTAGTATTCACTATTGATTGTCGAAAATATACCACGCTAGTGTAAGATTTAACAAAGGAAACTGGCAGTAGATTATGTGGGAACAGTTCTATCTTTGCACTTTTTCTAGAATTTAAAAACTATTCATTTAAAAATTTATTTTAAAACATGTAAGAAATACCAAACTGTTTCACATATTTATAATAATGGGTCTAGAATAAGATGTAAGAAAATGAAGCAGAAGAGGCCAAGCATGGTGGTGCACATCTGGAATCCCAGCTACTCGGGAGGCTGAGGCAGGAAGACTGCAAGTTCTAGGCCAGCTGGGACAACTCAGTGAAACCTGTCTCAAAATAAAAAGTAAGAAATACTGGGAATGTAGTTCAGTGAAAGGGCATCCCTGGGTTCAGTCCTCAGTACAAAAGAAAGCAGAATATTTGCCAAAACAAGACCAAAAATTATTAAAATTGTTGAATGACACCAAGCCACACATTTAACAAATTCAGTGAACACCAATCAATCAGGATTAATACAAAGCAGACCACATCTAGGCACATCATAGTCAAACTGCTGTAAGCCAAAGGCAGAAAGAAAATCCTAAAAGCATCCCAAGAACAAACATACATTATATTTGAAACAACAGTAA
Source organism: Marmota marmota marmota (assembly GCF_001458135.2). Taxonomy (NCBI): domain Eukaryota; kingdom Metazoa; phylum Chordata; class Mammalia; order Rodentia; family Sciuridae; genus Marmota; species Marmota marmota. Next base: position 36,320,597 of record NW_025999932.1, read on the forward strand.
GAATGTTGACTGCTTTTCTCTAAGAAAAAAAAAAGATGACAAAAAAACAATGGAATAATATATTTATTAAGTAGAATGGAAAGGAAAATGTCAATATATAGTTTGATACGTATCTCTGCACAATTGACTGGTTTTAACCATATTCAGAAAGGAGTGGGATAGAGAGAAAAATGTGTGATTATGTTTCTACCTACTGCAGATAATTTTAACTAGTTGATAGTTTTAATAATGTTTAAGATAGACAGATAGATGATAGAAAGATACTGATACTATGTTCATGAGTTGAAGATTCAGTATAATTGAGATGTCAATTTTTTCCAAACGGATGTATAGATTCATCAGAATCCCAATCAAAATCCCAATAGGATTTCTTTGTAGGAAAGAACAAACTTATTCTAAAGTGCATAAGAATGCAAAGGACAAAAAATAGACAAACAATTTTCAAAAAAAGGAGAAGAAAATTGGAGGACTAAGATTACCTGGTTTCAAAGCTGAACATAATTTCTCAGTAATCAAGGTAGTTTGGTATTGGCATAAAGATGTGTGTGTGTGTGTGTGTGTGTGTGTGAAAACTCAATATTAAGACAAGAAACAACCCAGTTAAAGATTGGGCAAAATATTGTAAGAGAAGACACTTTATCAAAGATAGCAAATTTTATTTTTATTTATATATATATATATATATATATATATATATATATATATATATACACACGCGCGCGCGCACACACACACACACAAACACACAGAGATATCAAACAAGCACATTAACAGATGCTCTACATCATTAATCATTAGGGAAATGCAAATTAAAACTTCTATAAGTGAATATTCCACACCTATTAAAATGGCTAAAGTTAAAAAGACTCTCAGGTATGAGGGTGGGGGATGATGGAGAGGAAATATACCTCTATACACTACTGGTGTGAATATAAATTGGTCCAAGCACTTCGGATAATTTTTTATTTCTGAATAAAGGAAAGATGTACCTACTACATGACCAAATAATCATTCCACTTTATGTTGGTTTATTTTGCATGTGAACTTGACTGGGTCATGAGTTACCTAGATATTTGGTAAAACATTCTGAGTGTGCCTATAAGGGTGTTTCTGTTAAGGCTAAAATTTGAATTGGTAGACTAAATAAAACATGCCCCTCCTCAATGTAAATGGACCCTATACAATCCATTAGAATATAAAATAAAAAGCTGAATAAGAAAGGATTCTCTTTCTCTGCTCAACTGTCTTCAAGATGGAACACTCCTGTTTTGGGTTCTTGAACTCAGATCAGAGTTCACACCATTGGCTCTCCTGGGTTTCAGTTTGCCTTCCGCAGATCTTGGGCTTCTCAATTTTTTTTAAATAGTCATATGAGCCAATTCCTTACATAAATATATGTATATCTCCATCCTATTGGTTCTACTTTTCTTGAGAATCTAGATTATTACACACTCCTAGGTGTTTACCCAAGAAAAATGAAAAATGTCTACACAAATACCTGTACACAAATGATTACAGCAGATCTATTCATAGTAGTGAAGCACCAAAGAAAACTCATGTTTCAACAGATGAGTGGATGAGCATATGTGTTGTCTTCACACAATTAAATACTATCCAGCAACAAAAGCAAGGAGCTATTTATATATACAACCAGATGAAGACTCTCAAAACAATCATGAAGAGAAAAAGAAGCTAGATACAAAAGCCTATATCAGTATAGTTCCATTTATATAAAGTTCTAGAAAGAACAAATTAATCTACAGTAATAACTAATTAGTGGAAGGAGCAAGGGAGCATAAATGACCTGGGATTTCAAGGGGCATAAATGACCTTTGGGAGGCAATGGAGTGTTCCATGCTTGGATTATGGTAGAGATTTAATAGAGATGCACATAATTCATTACATGGACCACTTTAAATGAATGGAGAATATTTTATGTAGTTTATACTTCAATGAAGTCATTTTAAAAAATGGACATATGCCTTTATAAGCAAAGACCTAGAAAATGGTTTGTATGATCACTAATACTAGGAAATAAACTGGGTGTTTTACTATTTTATGCTAGAGAGTTCAAGATTTTTACTTTTATTTTTTTTTTCCTTTTTCTTTTCTTTTTATTTTTTTTTTCTGGTTGTATCCAAAGTATATTCACACCAATTCGTGTCTTCATATATGTACTTTGGATAATGTTGTCCATCACATTCCACCCTCATTTCTAACCCCCTGCCCCCTCCCATCCCCTCCCACCCCTCTGCCCTATCCAGAGTTCCCCTATTCAATATTTTTTAAAAGAAATGTGTTATAACATATATTTGTTTCTTTAAAAAATCAAATCTAAAATTTAAAAAGCCAATTTTATATCAAAGTTTAGGGAAGTTGACAAAGCTTCTTTTCTTGACCAAACTTTAGATAGTCCCCTGAACCTAGGCCCTGCTGTGTAGTTCCTGGTGAAATCCCATTTTGCCAAGAACTCTGCTAACTCTGTTTAGCAGGAAACTTCACTCTTGATAGCTGATCGCCTTTAATATCTGATTGGGTTCCTCATCCTCTGCCAGCCTTCAGACTGCCTGCTCATTCTGGCCTGTTTTCAGCAAGAATTCTGTTAGGTCCATTTAGCCAGAATCCCTCTTTCCTGCGATGTTTCCTCTGGGTAATTTTCCACCCACTGACCCCCCACCCTGCTTCTTGGCTATAAAATCCCATTTTCCCGAGCTTGATTCAGAGCTCAGCCCAATTTTTTTCCCACCACTGCAAATCTTCCTTGTGTGTTCCCCAAACCGATCTCAATGGTCCTGAATAAAAGTCTTCTTTATCATGATTTAACAAGCATCATTGAAATTTTTTTCTTTAACAAAGTACAGCAATCTTTCAGAAAAACAACGAATTTTCCATAATCTCATCATTCGGAAAAAGTCTTAACATTTTGATTCAACTTAAACTAGGGTCATATGTGGATGGATGCCCTTGGGAGCACACTTTTACACATGAACATAAAATTGAGATCATTCTGTTGGTAATTTGTATCCAGGGTTTTAAAATTTTTATTATTATTATTGAGTATTATATCATGAGCATTTCCAAATACTCTTACTTATTTTTTGAAAACATATGGGAGCATAGTGTTCTACTATATAGACACATAATTTACTTAACCAATTCCTTGTGGTTGGATATGTGGATTATTTATCATTTTTACAATGATAAATAATTCTGTATGTTAATCTTTTTATACATCTTTATTATCTTAAAAAAATAGATTCCTAGAGGTGGAACTGTTGAATATAAAACATTCTTCATTTTTTCATGGTTCTGCTATGATTGAGTTTCTAATAAACACAGCGCCACCAAAGAGAGGGCTGTCTGTGTTTAAAGGTTATATGGATTCATATGACCATGGTGCTTTTCCAAAAACTGCTTAATTGCATTTCCACTAGCAACTTATGCTATACCCCAGCCAAAGCTGGAAAATGTCACTTTAAACTTGTGAGAGGCAAAAGCATAGTATTTAATTCTTAACTTATTTTTCTTTGATTACAAGAATGATTTAACTTCTATCATATGCTTTTGTGAGTCATTTGTATTTCTCCCTTCCTGAATTGTAAATGGCTTTAAATTTTGAAGCAAAACGTTCTGCCTCAGTGAAATGAGATTTTTAAATAAACTTTATATCTCTATGGTAATCCCTCTACTCTCCATAAAACGTTTAAACATTTAGAATACCACAATACAATTTTTAAGACAAATCTTAGATAATATCAGCAAGGGTAGATGCAGGGAATTAATGGTATATAGCAAACACAGGCTGCCAGAATTGAAATCAATGAAAAATAAAAATAGAATAAACCAATATCTTCCTTCAGTTTAACTCAAAGCTTTCAAATCCATAAAGTTTGGGTGGACTCAGAATTCTAAATCAAACTATTCCTTGGACATACAATTTTCCATTTCCTATGGGGAAAAGAACTTTTCAGTTTGTTTCTTATTAAGTTGTTGGAAATACAAATGTTTCAGGTTAATAGTTTATTCACAGTATATAACTTTCCACTATCAATGTAATAAAGATGTATTGGAAATGATGAAATTTGTCATTAAGAATAGGAATAACAGGACTGGTTTGAAACACATCTGTTAAGATAACTGTTTAGAGATATCAACCCACCATGGTCTTTCCAGCTTAAGGGTTCAGCAGGGGTTGGGCACACAGTGGGCACTTGGTAATGAACTGCCTTACCTATGGTAAATGATGGTTGAATACTGTTCCTACTTTCTTTGGATGTTTGTGTTTCTTTTTTAGTGGGGTATGATTTACAGATAATATAATGCACCTTCTGCCATGCGACCAGCGCTCGCTTCATGAAAGAAGGTTCAGTTCATAAGAAATTACTAGGGAGTTTTAAATTAAAGAGACAGACTCTCATTACCTTTAATCCCAGCTCCAAGATGGCTTCTCCTAGCTCCCGCCTCCAGCCACCTAATGTGGTGGCGAGGTTTACAGAAAAGACTAGCGAGAGAGGGAGAGCACACCAGGGAGTGAGCTTTTATTGGGGAACCAAAAATCCGGGGAAAATCCCTTCCAATGAAGGTTAAGGGGGGCAGCATCCCAAGGTCAAGGACGACGATTGGGTCTGCAGGTCAGTGGCCAGGCACACCTCTGCACGAACAAGCCCTTGGACCTGGGAAAGGGTGGGGAAGGCTCAGACACAGCTGTGTCTAAGCGCCTCTCACCCAGCCAGGGAGGTAACTCAAATCACGTGCGAGGATGGCCTCCCACAGCACTGGATTCAAGCCTTCAGTCTAATGAGTTTTGATAATTATTTATTCCTCTGTCATCACCATCAAAACAAAATGCAGCATACTTCTATCACCCCCCAAAATTTCCTCCAGGTCCCTTTCCCTTTACTTACCCACCCCTCTAATCCAGAGGCAACCATTCTCCAATTTCTACCACCACAGACAGTTTTTAACTGTTCAAGGACTTTATCTAAATCGAATCAACATTATGCATTCTTTCATGCAGAGATTATTTTGTTCAATACAAAAATTTTAGGATTCATCCATTTGGTTGTGTATCATTCCTTTTTATCTCCGAGTTGTAATCTACAATATGGATCTTCTACACTTTGTTTATCTATCCTCCTGTCAATGACTATAAGGTTATTTTCAACTAGAGGTTATTATGAACATTGTTACACAAACATTTTGTGGACATAATTTTTCATTTTTTCTTAGATAAATTCCTGAGTGTAACTGCTGAATGATAGGAAGAACATATATTTTTTAACTTTGTAAGAAACTGTCAAACACTTCTCCAAACGGGTTGTACCATTTTATACCCTCATCAGCGATGCCTGAGACTTCTAGTTTCTCCTCATCTGTACAAGCATTTGTTGTTGGTCTTATTTTTATTTTTATTTAAAAATATAAAAGACATATAGTGGGCTGGGGTTGTGGCTCAGTGCTTGCCTAATATGCATGAGGTACTGGATTCGATCCCCAGAACCACATAGAAATAAACAAATAAGTTATTGTGTCCATCTACAACTAAAAATATATTTAAAAAAGACACATAATGTTGTCTCATTGTATGTGTGTCCTTTAACAGAGACATAAAGTTTAAAAAGTTTTGACAATTTTTTAAAACCAGGTAATCACCATGTAAAACATGAAGAACTTTTCTATTAGCTCAGAAGTTTCCCTTGGGAATCTTAGTTTGTTTTCCCAATTGATAGCCTTTTTCACTTAGATCATCATGGAGTTTCGCCTGTTCTAGTAACTCAAATAAATGAAATCAGATGGTGTGTTAGTTATCTATTTCTGCATAACCAATTGCCACAAATTCAAAATAACAGCCATTGATTATCTCACAGTTTCTGTAGGTCAGATATCTGGTGGAGCGGGGCTGAATTCTCTGTTCAAGGTCCCAAGAGGCCAAAATCAAGGTGCTGGCTGAGTCTGAAGTTCTGTCAAGCAGGTCTCCTCTTCCAAGCATAGGTTGTTGATAGAATCGCTTTCTTTCTTGAACTATCCACTTGTATTCCTTCATCTTCCAGCTAGACAGAACTCTTCCAGGAATGCTTCTGACTGCCCCTTTGGCCTCAGCCTTGAAGAACTCTGGTGATTAATTGCATCTGCTAGAATAATCCTGAATAATCTCCATCTTAAAGCCAACTGATGGGCCACCATCTGCAAAGCCCCTTTTGTCATGTGGTATAGCATATTCACAGGCATCACATCTTAATGAATGTCCTACTGGCCAGTTTTGAAACCTAAAGTAATAGTAAGTACTTTTTTGTTGTTGTTGTTGTTGTTGTTCACTTGATGCAACCAGATTTACACCTACCTGTAAGATTCAAACTTTTTTTCTTGCAATGCATTTCATTCTGTGAACTTATCGGGCTGTTTATCCACTCTCCCAGTGGATTGACATGTGTTTTTTGGCTATTGTGAATAAGAATGCTATGAACATTCTTTTACAAGTCTTTTGTTAACATATGTTTGCATTTCTCTTGGTGAGTACCTAGGAATGTTGTTGTTGAGTAATAGGGAACATGTATACTTAATTTTATAAGAATCTGCCAAACTTTCCTTCAAATTGCTTGTATCATTTTTTACACTCCCACCCTCAAAGTACAAGAGTCCTGACTGTTCCTTATCCTCCCCATTTTTGTAGTTGTCAATCTTTCAGTCACTCTATTGTTTTTAAGCCTTCCTAGTGGGTGTGAAGTTATTTCACATTGTGGTTTTAATTTGCCTTTTCTAGAGAGTAATGAAATTCAGTTGTTTTTCATTAAGTAACTGTGTTGTTGGCTGTTCATATCTTCTTTTGTGAAAGCAAGTTATTTTTTACCCATTTTAAAAATTAGAATTTTTAAATTCTTAATTTGTACAAATCAAGATATAAGTCCTTTGTCAGATATGTATGTGAATATTTTCTCCATTCTGTGACCTGACTATTCATTTTCTCAATGATGACTCTTAAAAAGTTAAATTTTGATGAAATCTAATTTATCAATATTTTTGCTAATACAGTTAGCATTTTGGAACTTTATGATTATTTTACCTCTCTTTGTAGAAACTGTATGATTATATGGTTTACAGCTATGATGAATCTCAATTTTTCTCTATAGAATGACACAGAGATTGAAGTTTATTTTAATATATTCAGTTTTTTCCTATCACAATTTTTAATTATTTTTATTTTTATGCTACACAAATTCTAATAACTACAACATTTTCATCACTATTTATTTAAAAATTTCCTTTCTCCTTTGAATTTGTCAAAAGTCACTGAAATATATATGCGTAGTACAGATTCTCTAGCTTTATTCTTCTTTTTCAGAATTGTTCTGGCTACTCTAAATATTTTGCAATTATTCCAGCATGATTTTTAAAAAGATTTTCTTTTCCTGTTTAATTGCTTTAGCACTTTGTCAAAAAGCAATTGACCATACGTGTGTAGGCCTGTTCCTGGCCTCGCTTCAGATCTGTCCTTGATCTGTTTGCCTCGTTCATTCAACAACGATCTGCCTTGATTACTAGGTTTATGGACGTCTTGAAATAAGCACCATTCTTCTGCAAAGCTGTGTTGGATATTCTGGGTTGTTTCCATTTCCACATGAATTTTAGTGTCACTTTGTGAATTTATGTGAAAAAGTCTGCCAATATTTTGAGTGAGTTCATGTTGGATCTGTATATTCATTTGGGAAGAACTGAGATCTTAACAATATTTGATTCTTTTGATTGATTGATACAATATATTTCTCCTTTTATTTCAGTCTTCTTTAATTTCTCTCAGCTATATTTTGTCATTTTCAGCAGGCAGGCATTGCACATATTTTGTCAAATCTAGTCCTAATTATTTCATATATTTTTGTATTCTTAACCGTACTTCCTTTTAAATTTCAATTCCTAAGAGTGTGTTATGAACATATAAAATTATGAATGATTTTCTGTATTGCCCTCTATTCTGAAAACATTCTCTACTTATTTATTAGTCCTGATAGTTTTTATTTTTTGTAGATTTCCTTTAAATTTTCTATATGGATGATCATGTTATATGCAGATGAAGTTTGTTTTGGTACTTCCTTTCCAACCTGGGTGGCTTTTATTTCTCTTGATTTAATACACTGACTAGAATTTTCTTGAACAATGTTGAATAGCAGGGATGACAGGGGACATCTTGATCTTGTGTCCCCACCTTTGGGAATACTCACTCAGTCTTTGCCTTTGTATGCAGAAGTTCCTTTCTATTCCTAGTTTGCTGCAAGTTTTATTTATTTATTTTTAATCAGGAATGAATGTTGAATTTTTGTCAAATTCCTTTTCTGTATCTATTAATAGAATGATATAGTTTTTCTGTTTCAGACTATTAATATGATGTGTTTCATAGGAGTTTCAAATATTAAATCTACCTTGCATTTGTGAATAAACCTCAATTAATCATTTAATATATTGCTGAATCTAACCTGCTGAAGTTTTCATGGTAATTTGGGGGGCTATGTTTATGAGGGAGATGGATCTACAGTTTTCTTGGACTATCTCTGGTAAATTTTGCTATCTGAATAATGATTATCTCAATGTATTGGAAACGTGCTATCCTCTTCAATTTCTTTGGAAAAATTTATATGGAACTTACATTGTATCTTCCTTAATTGTTTGGTGGAATACATTAGTGAATACATCTGAATAAGGAATTTTTATGGGAATATTTCTAGCTATATATTTTCTTTATTAGATATAAATTAATTTCTCTAATATTGTACTCTAATTGGGATATCTAATTTTTCAGCAAGCTTTGGCCATTTGTATCCTTTAAGGAATTTATACATTTTATTTAAAGTAAAAGTATTTGTATAAAATTATTTATAATAATTTGTTATTTAATATTTGTAGGATATTCAATGGTATAGTAGTTATATTTATGGCTGCCATTTTGCTACCTGTTTTTTTTTAATTCTCATCTATGTTCTTGTTTTTTTATTTCCTCCTGTTTTTTTTCCTAAAGTTAGATGTTTTTTAGTATTCTACTTCGATTATTCTTGACTTTATAGTTATAACTCTGCTTTCTTTTTTATGTATGCATTACAATATTTAGCATAGCTCTGTCTGCTTAAAGTTAATATTTACTTCCTCCAGGTAAAATATAGAAATCTCACACAGTATATTTCCATTTACCCACCCTCTTCCAAACTTTGGACTATTTTAGTGAGATAGATGACATTTCGGTATATTTTCACTCACCTGGGCATTATTTTTTTTGTTAATTTTTTGCTTTAAATAGCTTTGTCTTTTAAAGAAACTGAAAGATTAATAGTAATTTTATTTATCCACATTTTCCCATTGTGGTGTTCTTTTTTCTTCCTGTATATTTCAATTTCAGTTGCTTGCTGGTATTATTTCCTTTCAGCCTTAAGATAGACCTGCCTTCCTGCAGTCCTGCCTGCCTTCCTTCCTTGGCTATAGCAAAGGTCTACTTGCAGCAAATTCTCTGTTTTTATTTATCTAAAAATATCTTTGTCTCACTCTTTTTTTTTTTAAGGATAACTTTACACGATATGAAATTCTTGGTTGACATTTTCTCCTTCAGCACTCCCAAGTCTGGCTTTTGTGGTGATGTGGGGTGAGCTTTCATTGTCCTCCTTTCTGTAACCTGATTTTTTCTTTCACTGTTTTCAAGATTTTCTCTTTCTCTGCCTTTTAGCTGTTTGATGCGTCTAGGAGTGGTTTTTCTTGAGTTCATCCTATTTAAGAATAATCACACTCCTTAGATCTGGAAATTCATGTTTTCCACCAAACTTGGGAACTTTTCAGATATTATTTTCTCAAATGTCTTATTGCTTATTCTTTACCTTTTCTCCTTTCCCCCCAAGATTGAAAGTGCACATATTTTTCACTGTTTGATATTGTCACACATGTCTCTGAAATTCTGTTCATTTTTCTTCAGTCCCTTTTTTCTATTTATTTTTTCTTGAGTAATTTCTATTTATCCACCACTTTGCTGCATTTTGCATACAGTGAAATTTAATTTTAGTTTTTTTTTCTTTTCTTTTGGTACTGATGATTGAACTCAGGGGCATTCAACCACTGAGCCACATCCCCAGCCCTATTTTCTATTTTATTTAGAAATGCGGTCTCACTGAGTTGCTTAGTGCCTCGATTTTGCTGAGTCTGGCTTTGAACTTGCGATCCTCCTGTGTCAGCCTCCCAAGCTACTGGGTTTACAGGTGTGCACCACCATGCCTGCCTTAATTTTAGTTTTTGCACTTTTGAATTCTAGAAACTATTTTTTGGAGTTTTCATTTCTATGTGGAGTTATCCTATTCAATTATTCAGTGTCATAATATTTTCCTTTAAATCTTTAAACCTCTTTAGAATTGCTATTTGTAGTCTTTGCTAACTTCAACATCTGGACACACTGGTTGTCAAATTCATGGGTTAACTTTATTTCCTTAGCATGATCATATTTTTTTTTTTGTTTTTATGTGTTTAGTACTTTTTAGACATTTTCCTGAATACATTATAGTGACTCTGATTTTCTAAGTTCTTCGGGGGATGATTGATTTTTATTCTCTTAGGTAGTTAACATGGGTGAATTCAAACTACAAACTTTGCCCTGATGAGTGAAGCAATGGGGATCTTACTCCATTTCATGCTTTCCCACTGCTGCTTTCTAGTCTGGCCCCTTCTGTTTTTCCATTATTTGTCAGGGCTGGGGATATAGCTCAGTTGGTAGAGTGCTTGCCTCATATGCACAAGGCCCTGGGTTCAATCCCCAGCACCACAACAAAACAAAAAACCATTATTTGTCAGTGATCCAAGTTTTGGGGCAGAGATGGGTTTCATTCATTCAGTGGTTTCTCTGTTTCTGGGGATCCCCCTAATTTCCAGCAGCTCTGCTGACCATAGGCATTGTCCTTCATCCTCAGGCTTATAAAGATTTGCCTTTCTGAAGCCCAAGTAGTTGTGTGGTTCAGGAATATGCTAAGTTAAAAAAAAAAAAAAAGGCAGGAAACTCAGATCTGGCCTCATAACTGTGTCTGTGAAGAGTAGATTTCCTTCTGCCTGGCAATTTTTTTTTTTTTGACCCTGTGGGTTTCTTCTATGTCTTGGGAGTTTAGTGTTAGGGATTTGGGAAGAATTTATATTCACCATTTGTGTTTTACTTTTTCTCTTGCCTGTCACTACCAGGTCTTTTCCTTTAGATTCTTGGGTGCTTTCCAATCCCTCAACTCTTATCTCTGGCACCTTTAACTAATAAACATGTGGTTCCCTTCCATAGTGTTTCAGTCATAGTCCCAGCAATTGGGCAGTGTCCTTGGGCCAGAAAGCCACCAACTTCTCATTCTTTACCCCAATCATTGCAGTTTTTTGAACTTAAACGCTCTCACTGATTCAGTCAGGCCCTCTTCTAATACATATCTGCTGTCTTAAAATATTTTTATTTTATCCTATTTTTATAGTCATTCTTTGAAGCATAGATTTATGAGACCAGTTCACTCTTCTGCCATTGCCAGAGTAGCAATAGGTACATATCTTCTTGAGTGATTTAAAAGAAACCATTAGAATCGCTGTTTACTAGTTCCATGACTTTAAAAAATGCAGTATGCCTTGATTATTATCCTACACCAGTACTTACATTATACTTCTGTTTTCAGTGTGTTTCTAGTATAATACACTACAATTTATTTTCCACCCTCTTAATTATGTAAATGAGGTTAAAGAAAATAACCTTGACGAAACAAATCACCAAATGACTACGCCTTAAATAATTAATATTTTGGCATTCACACACTTTATTGACAAAAATATATATAGTATACATATATATGTACCATATATGAAAGGCCAAGGTTCGTCGTTGAAGATTAAAATGCACACACACAGATAGCAGTGACAAAGATGAAGCACCTTATTGTAAGCTGGTGTTAGCTTATATAGGAAGTGAGAGTCAGTTATCTTAAACCAGGAAGCTCCAGGGCCAATCATAGTAAAGGTCAGGTCATCACCTAAGGTGCACGCACGTCTGCCCTGCAGAAGATTCATGGAGGGCACGAGCTGTCCACGATCACGGAAGACAGGTGGACTAATTAGAAAATTTTCAAAACAACTTGTTATCTGCCCACTGGCAACTTGCCTGCCGCCATGTTGCATTAGGGGCTCCTTATCTGAAAGGCCTGGGGAGTTTTACCCACCCACTGGCAATTTGCCCACCGCCATGTTTGAAAGGCCCAGAGAGTTCTCAGTTAGACTCCCAACAATATATGTGTTTATATATGAAAAATAGGCTTATAGTCACCTTTGTACCAAAATTGAGTGCTTCTCCATGGCTTCTCTATTTCCTAAGGTTTCTAAGCAATAAGGTAAACGTCTCAACAGCAGGTCTCTGTGCATCTTGGCTATATTCCCTATTAAAACCCAGAGTTTTTAACACTCCTTTTCAGAGTGTTCATTGTTATTTTAAAAAATAATATTAAATTAAAGATATACATACCCCATAAACACAGAGCTACCCCACTAACTACTTAAAGGAAATGTGGTCCTGAGCATAGCTGTCTCTCTTATCAACCAAATACCCTGCCTCTCTTGGTGATCTCACGTGATGCTCATGTTATGTTTATAGAGAAAATATGTTTGATGTGAGAAGCAGTAGAAGCCAGACATGCAGATGTTGGGGCTTGAGAAGCTGATCTTGGATTTAATATAAACACGAGAGGCTAAAAATAGAAGTGGGGGATCCAATGGTATTTTAGAAGTCATAATAAGAACCAGTACTTATGAAGAGTTGCCACGTGGCAGGCATTGTTTTCGGCTTCCTACCTCTCTTGACTCATTCAGCGTGCCCACTAAAGCTGCCAGTGAACTTGCTTCTGATCTGCTGACCTTGGCTAGCCCCTCTTACACGTGGCAGGAGGCACACATATCAGAAGCTATCAAAATCAGCCCGAGATTTTCTGCATCTGAACTGTAAACTTTAAGCTTTAAGTCTATAGATATTCATAGTCTTCTTTCTAGAAACATCACATATTTAACATTTAGTTCTTAATTTATTTATTTTTACTATTTTAAAATAAGGGAGAATAATATCAGGAGTCCCCAATATGCTCATTTCTCAGATTCTGAAATTATCAACATTTTTGCCAAAGCCAATATTTTCTTTTCTCTTTCTTTTCCTTTTTTTTTCTTCCCTTCTATTTCTCTCCTCACTTCCAATGATTTTAAAATCAAACCACAGAGAGCACATCATTATACTCCTACAGAACTCAGCACCTATCTTTAATATGAGGATATTTTCTTATATAGCCACAATGCTATTATCACATATAATAAAAGTACCAATTATCTTTGGTATCATCTCAAGAATTTTTTGGGGGGTGTGTGTGCTGAGGATTGAACCCAGGGCTTTGTGCATGCAAGGCAAGCACTCTACCAACTGAGCTTTATCTCCAGGCCCCTATTTTTGATATCATCTAAAAGTCTATATTCATCTTTCCCAAATCATCTAAAAAATTGCCCTTTTTTGGCAGTTGGATTTTTAGAAAAAAGATCTAGAGAAATGCTACATACAACATTTGAAAATTATATTGCTTAAGTTTCTTTCAATAGATTTTTGTGTATTTTTTGAAACGTGCATGAAAATTTATTTTACAGAAAAACAGAATCCCACATTTGACATATAATGATGGTACACACTATTTCTCCTATTTCCAAAGATTTCCAAGGATGCTAATACATAATACAATATGCAGATCTTTTATACTCAGAGAGATATTACAAGAATGGAAACAAAGCAAAATAACAACAACTATATATAGATTTGGATACATAGATATATAAGAGAACACACATAAATATAGATGCATATACAGACATAATACACATGTATATTTATAAGTGTAAAAATGTAAAATAGAGGGAGAGATTGGAGGAAATGATTATTTAGAAATCATAGCATGAGAAAGGCCTCTGATTTGATGAATAAACATTATTCTGTTTCTGACAGCCAAAGCAGGAAGAGAAATGACGGGCAACATGACTTCATACCAGTTCATCGGGAAAGAAAAAAATTTTCAAAGCTCTAAGTTCCATCAGAAATCTGCTGGGAGGATGAACCTCTGTATGAGGGGTATTGAGATTGATAATGGATAATGTTCTTAAAAGCAGTTTTACCATGAACCTATTCTAAATGCAGTCTTTGCTTAAGGCCACACTTGATGCCAGAGGAAGATTGACACTTAAGGACCAAAGAGAGAAAGGATCCACAAGGAAGGACTAACAAGGAATTGGGTGAAAACCACGAAAGAAGGCAGCAGGAGCCATGAGAAGAGAGCTTGTCAAGAGTGGAGTGGTTGAGAGACTGACAAGTGGCCTCTAAGTTTCCAAGATTTGGCTGGATCTTAGGAAGGGTACCCTTGCAGGAGTGGAGGAGAGATGGAGGGAATAGAATTGGAAGTGAGGACATGAATGCAGGGAGATACATAGGTTTTTTAAGAAGTCTGCTTCAGCTGTGGATGATGGATATAAGCTGAATTGAGGAAAGATGGAATTTTTTTTGTTGTTATTTTTGGTACTGTTGGAGAAAATCAGGGGGTGCTTAAGCACTGAGCCACATCCCCAGAACTTTTTTGTATTTTATTTAGAGACAGGGTCTCACTGAGTTACTTAAGGTCTTGCTAGCTTGCTGAGGCTGGCTTTGAACCAGCAATTCTCCTGCCTCAGCCTCCAAACTGCTGAGATTACAGGCGTGTGCCACCATGCCTGGCAGAGAGATGGAATTTTTAAGCTGTGAAATTTATTTGATGAAAAGAAACCAGTATAAAAAGTGTATCTGGAAACTTATGGGGGGGGAATTTTAAAAAGATTCAGTGATTGCTTTGCATTTTAAATAAATTTTAAATTTGCATTTTATATATTTTTTTCTTATTTAATTCATATATTAATATTTATCCCGAGTTTACACATGAAACACTTGAATCTCAAAGAGTTTAGGTAAATTATGCAATTTTCACCAGCTAGTTATAGGAGTTGTGGGACTAAATCCATGTCTTAGACTTTGCTTGTGTATTTTAAAAATGGTTTTTGAAAGTTACACAGGAAATTCGAGGACATGCTTTTTTGGTGAAATACCTAAACAATGTAGAAGTCCACTGTTAGTCATTTGGTTTTTATTCTCTCAGGTATGTTGGTAATTTTTAACATATTAGAATCAAACCACTACCTTCTGGAGGCTTCCCATTATTTTAAATCTGGTCCTTGGAAACACTGGGTCAAAGTTTATTGGGGAAACTGGAGTTTATATAGTCTCAAAATATCTCTGTATAAGTGATTAATTATAAAGGAGAAAAGCTACCTATGCATAGGAGCCTAGCTTACATGAGCCATCCAAAGTTTATACCACCAAGGAAACAAATTGACATCATTTGTCTCCCCACACGATCAATATATTTATGTAGTACCACTGCCAAAAACACAAACTGAGGTAATTTTAACATGGGCCCAGATGAAAAGAAAATCTACCAAAAAATAACAGCTTTCCTGTACTCTTAAAAATATTAATGTATGAAAAACAAAGGCTGAGGAACAATTCCAGCTTTAAAGACTAAAGATGCATGACAATTAAATGTAATGTCTGATCCAGGAAAAAAAAAAAAGGGATGGGGGAATTTCTGAAGGACATTATTTGGGGCAAATGATAAAATCTGAATATATTGGATCGTAGTAACCTGTCAATATTCTGTTTCCTGGATGTGATAATTATATCATGATTATGTAAGTGCATATCTGTGTTGGTTTTCTGTTACTATGACAAAATATCCAAGACAATCAACTTAAAGGAGTAAAGGTTTATTTTGGCAAACAGTTTCAGAGGTTTCAGTCCAGGGTCAGATGACTCTGTTGTTTTGGGAACTGTGACAAAGGCAGATCATCATGGCAGGAAGCACAGAGTGAAGGAGAGCTGCTCACTCATGATGGCTAGGAGCTGAACAAGAGGAAATGGCCAGGTTCCCAGTATTCCCTTCAAGGTCAAGTCCCAAGTGACCTAACTTGCTTCCACTAAGCTTCACCTCCTAGGTTCCGCCACCTCCCAACAGCACCATTAGCTAGGGACCCAGCCTTCAATAGGTGAGCTTTTGGGGATTATTTCCAAATCATAGAAATATCCTTTTATTCAGAAGACTCATAAAAAATCTTAAGGGGTCAAGTGCCATGATAGCAGTGATTTACCCTCAGAGAAGTTTAAAAATATATATTTGGTGAGAAAGAGAGACTGAAGAAGAGCTGAAACAAATGTGGCAAAATGCTGATCACTGATCACAATTTTAGGCAAATATCACAAAGAAATATTCTTTGTAATGTTCTTAGAACTTTTTTTTTTCTTTTCAAAATGAGAAGTTAAGAAAAAGTCCAATATCCTTCTAAAAGGCTAGGTATGTGATCTGGTTCCAGCACTTTCTCTTGTTCCATCACAGTCCACGGCACTCATTCTGCTCGGACCACACTCTGTGGTTCCCAAACACCACCAACACCTTTCCACCTCTGACCTCACTGTGAGCCCAGACATCCACCTTGCCTACTCCCCCCACCCAATTCCCATAGGTCTCTGCTCCAGTGTCCCCACCCTGCCCACACTACCCAAGGGAAAGTCCCCATGTGTTCTAACCCTTACTCCGTGTGGCACACATTTCTGACTCTTCTTTTTTGACAGCCTGTACTCTTAATGCCATAAAATCCAAACACTTCATTTCCCAGTCTTCTTTTCAAGTAAGGGCTGCTGTATAAAAGGAGCTCTGCTATTGTCTGTATTATTTCTTCCTCCACCTTTGTGCCTAGAATGCTGACCTGTGGCATGGAGATCCAGTGGCCATCACAAAAACAAGAGGACCAAAGCCATGAGCTATGACAACAGAGCAGGAAGCTAGGAGAAGCTTCTCCAGTCCTTGATGAACTATCTACTAGCATCTTTCCCCCTTATTGAGTGTCTGTTAAACATGCTAAATAAATCCTTATTTAAGCTCCTACCAATTGGATTTTATCCGATAGATAAATACAGTAAAAAATATAATAAGCTTTATTTTTCTCACAGTACTTATTATTATTGGAAATTGTGGGTTGTATTTATTTAATTTGTTTGTCATCAAACTTCCACTAAGATGTAAACTTTGTGTGGGAGGAATTTGGTCTTATTTGTGTGTCCCTGCCTCCAGATCAGAGTTTGGCCAGGGAAGATGCTCAATCAGCTCTGATATTCGCCAAGTGAGTGGATTATTTCATGCCATCCTTCCTTCCCTGTTTATAGAATTCTTCCTCTTCTTTAAAATAGTATTCACTGTAACAGGGACCTAATGCTTCACGGTGTTTCCTGGTTTTATTTGTCCATTCCATTCCTCTAAATTGGGGATTTTGGTTCTTCCCACCACACCCTTTCTCTTTTATTTTATTATACATACTGGGTATACAACTGTGCTTATGTGTCAGTACTCTATAGGACAGCAATTATCCTCCCCAAAGACTGAATCTGCATATTCCCACCCATGGCATAGCAGACTAGACATTACCCTACATGTCTGGCAAAATGTATATGAACTGACTTTTATTTCAGCCAGTGAAAGATTGGGGAATAGGAGGGTCCCATGGCATATCGATTTAATTTACATTTTCCTGACTACTAATGAGGTTAAGCATCTTTTCATGCTTGTTGAACCTTGGATTCCCTCTATATATTTTTGCCTACATTTAATCAAAATCCATGTCCTTTAAAATATGTACAGTTGATCATTGTATAAGTGCATATTCATCCTTTAACTGCTTTGTGTTGCAAATGTTTTTCCAGACTATCACTTTTTTAGTGTGAATTATGCTATCTTCCATCAAATAAAATTTTTAATATTTTATGTAAAAACATTTTATACTTTTCCTTTACAATGTCTGAATACTGTATCTTGTTCAGAAATGCTTCCTTGATCAATGATTATAAATATATCTAACAGTATTTTCTCCCCATACTTTTATAGTTTAGATATTTCACATTTGCTCTTTAGTTTATCTGCTATTTATGCATGCACTTGACGTGAAAACAGATATAACTTTATTTTAACCAAATAGAAAGTTGCTATGGTTTAAGTGGTTTTGCTCCTTCTAAAATTCATGTTGAAACAATCAACCAAAGCAATAATATCGGGAGGTGTGATTTGCTGTCCTAATAAAACAGTTTGACAGAATTCATGCCTTTTTGCCTTCTCCCTTCTGCAATGTGAGGGCCCAGCATGCGGTACCCAGAGTATGCAGCAACTAGGTGAAGTCTTGGAAGCAAAAAGAATGACACCAGACCTATCAGCCCTTGGCTTTGAACTCCTGACCTCCAGAACTGTGAGAAATAAATTTCTATTCTTCATATATTACCCAGTCTAGTATTTTGTGATAGCAGCACAAACAGACTAAGACAATAGCCAATTGTCGTCACTATTTTTCAAGTGATCTGACAAAAATAAAATACATGTGTGTATATATACATGTATAAACTCTATTGATCTATACTTGTACCATTTCCACAGTTTTAAAATTACTATAGCTTATAGTACATTTTGATATATATAAAAGAAAGTTTCTCCTAATCTTATTTAAAAATTTTCCCAGGATATTTTGGTGTTTTCTCCTCTGGATGAATGTTGGAATGAGCTTCATTGTAATTGTGTTGTTTTTCTAGATTAATTTAGAGAAAATTGATATCTTTATAATATTGGACTATTCTGTTGGAGAGGGAGTATTTTTTCTACCTATTTAGTTTTTTTAATAACTTTTAGTTATATATATATATATTTATCATGGATCTTGAAAATGTTTTCTTTGTTGATTTCCAGTTATTTTATAAATTAGTTGTTATTATGAATTAATTAGAATTTTTCCTTCTGACATTTCTAATTAGTTATTGCAATATATGGAAAAGCTGATTATTTTTAAACTGTCAAACTGTTTTATTAGGACAGCAAATCACACTCCGGATATATCTGAAGTAAGCATTCATTCATTCAAATTGTTGCTCAACTGATCCTTTTGGATTCTCTAGGCAGATGTTTCAATCATCCACAGAGGCCCAATCTGTTAGCGTCTATACTACATTGCTTTGCCTACAAGGGTTAAATTTGAAAATACTGGCATGGAAATGTAAGGGAGCTAAAGAAAAGATGAAATTTAAAGGACAGTGTAAATCGTGTTAAAAAAAATGAAGGATTGCAAGGCAGATGTATTATTCATCGTATATACTATTTATTTTACTCTGGCATTGGAATAATAGTTACTCAAAATTCTTTAAAAAATAAGCCACTGATAAATAGAATCTCATATTAAAATTGACACTTAGAAAATGTTAGATTTTGGCTGAGTGCAGTGGCACACACCTGTAATCCCAGCAGCTTGGGAGGCTGAGGCCGGAGGATCACAGGTTCAAAGCCAGCCTCAGCAAAATCAAGGCACTAAGCAACTCAATGAGACTCTGTCTCTAAATAAAGTACAAAATAAAGCTGGGGATGTGGCTCAGTGGCTGAGTGCCCCTGAGTTCAACCCCTGATACCCAAAAGAAAAAAGTATTAGACTGTGTTCTTAGCTAAACTAAGTAGGATAATAATAATTCATTTAATGTTTCTTTAACAATTATCTACCATTATCTAGGAATGATCTATCCTTCATAGTCTACAATTTAAGCTTCTGAGAAAGCTTACATATTTGAATGAGGGGCACAAAAGGGCCTTCTAAATGTAGTTTCAATTTTCAGGTGAAAGAACGGACCAAATAAAATTTGCATATGACTTTTCCAACAGAAGCCTGACATTTGATCACTTCTATGGTTCATTTGTGTTTTATGGTCGGATCACCCTCTAGAAGACTCTAGTTGCTAATTAACAAACAGTGAATAGTAGGGAACAGATGAGAATTTAAAAGGACATATTCTTTATGTTGGCATATGTAATATTGCATTTTATATAAATATAAATCTAAGAATCTGTTGTAGTATTTTCCTCCATGTGAAACAAAGGGTCATTTTAGTCATGTTCAACAAGTCTTTATTTTTGAAGCATCTTTTACCTTATTTCAACTCTTCAACGCATTCTCAATAATATTTTGAAACAAAAGTGATTAAAATGACCAAACAAATAAAATAAGCAGATCCGTTGGCTTCTCCTATGTTCCTAGCTCAGAGAGCCAAGGTAGGAAGGCACCAGTCCAGTGTTCAAGACTGGTTTGATTCTCTGGTTGTGCTAAAGGTTTAAGAGTTGGGAGATCATATTGAATCTTCTGCTCTGAAGTTCCAACTTCATGGAAACACACCCATAACGATCACAGGCAAAGCTCCACTAGAGAACTATGTGCCCCCCAATCCCACCCTCCCTTTTTTCATTACAATTACCATAGGAAAGGGAGCTCTGGTAAAAGAAATGGGAGAGAAGAAGAAATGAGAGGGTGGATAAAACCCTAATGTCTGTTTCAAACAGAAAGCCTGACAGAAAAGGCACCCAGGGACAAGAGTAAAACATTCCTTAGAAGAGCCAGGTGCGTTGGCACAGGCCTGTCCTCCCAGCGGCTCAGGAGGCTGAGACAGGAGGATAAAGAGCTCAAAGCCAGCCTCAGAAAAAGCAAGGCACTGAGCAACTCAGTGAGACCCTGTCTCTAAATAAAATACAAAATAGGGCTGGGGATGTGGCTCAGTGGTTGAGTGCCCCTGAGTTCAATCCCTTGTACCCACCCCCCCAAAAAAATAAAAAGTGTAAGAGAATGAGGATGAATGAAAGGAAAAGGACTGGGAAGATTTAAAAAACAATTTTTTTAAATATGTCAGCCCAAGCCAAGAATTTCTGTCCTATTAAAATTGTATCTACTGGAAGGATGGTTAACACCATATTTTCCCCCGAGGTTAAAGCTCCTAGTATCTAGTTGAAAAAAAAAATTATTAAAACACTTCCACATTTTACCCTTCCCCCATTTTTATGATGATCCCCACTTTTCAATACTATTAGGCACACCTACACAAATAATCGTAACAGTTTAGGAAATCAAGCAGCCTTTTATTTTTTCCCTCCAAGGAAAAGGATAGTCTCCAGGCGTTACATTTTGTAATCAGAAACCGAGAGGCAGGTCATGCCAGACTGCCCTCCTGAAATGTTACTTAGGCAACCTGAAAATCCAGGGCCATTCCCTTACTCTTAAAAAAAAAATCATTTGCCAAAGCTGCAATAATTAGAACAAAATTAGATGTACTGTATATGTACTCCTTTAAAACTCATTTATTTTCCAAATTCAAGAGTTCTTCTTAGAAATAAATTATTAAAATGGAACCAAGTAAAAAGATTTACATATCCAGAAAGAAAGGCATTTTGTGCAAAGGAGATGAATGATAGGGTTGTGGGCAAATGCATGTCAGATTCTGTCCAGACTGGCAGGTGGGACTCCACATTTTTAATTTCTCATTTCCCTCTTTACCCCATGTTCCCTGTTTTCCTTCACCAGCTTCACTTAGCTTCACCAACTTAATGGGACATGGAAAGGCAGCACATATATGATGTCCCAAAAACACATTGTCTTAAGTAAACAATTGTTTTTGGCAATTCAGAAGTTTCATGGCAAAATTGCAATTTTTTTTCTTCTGAAAATCAAATGTTTAGTCCAAAGTTAGAACTTCATGTGCATTTTTATGACTTGGCATATTCAAACATTACAATTGTATGTTTGAAAAGGGAATTTAATTTTTTTTGCCCCCCCCCTCCACCTCCACCCTTTGGGTCTACACCTTTTTCTTGTTCGATTGTTTTCTCTTTTACAGTACATTTTCGTATCTTGGTATATCTTTTCAGCATCTGTTACTCCTCAATCATAATTTTTATTCAAGGATAATAACTCTCTGGTCTCTTTGGACATATTTTATTTTGCCCCCACCTATGAACTTCACAGGGTGTGTTGAAGGTTAACAGCTCCCTTTCTGGAATTTTCTTGGATCCATTTTGGAGAGAAGTGCCAAAGAATATAAGCAGAGCTCAAATGTTTCTGGGCTCTGCCAAGTCCTTTGAGGAAAGCTCCACACATTATACCTTGTGCCAGCTCTCTCCTATTCTCACCGTGCCCGGCTTTGCCACAGTAACTTGTATCTTTTGCTCATGAAAGAAAAGAACTTTTGGACTAAGACAAGCTTCAGAATATTTGTGTATCTAACGACACACTAACTTGTCCATTAGCAGATGGACAATCGTTTTCCACTTTCTTGAGTGTTCTACCCCTTTCTCTTTTCCATCCCCTATTGCATGGGGGGAGTCCAAAGTTTTCCAGTACTCGTTTTATAATGTTCCCATCAACTGGGGGGAATGCCCAGAGTGGTTCAAAGAGCTTTTCCTGCAACTCTTGAAATAGTAGAAAGGTCAGGTGAATGGCAGAAGTGTTTCTAGAAGCGGTTGGTTAGAGGAAGCAGTTAGCAGTGCTTTGCTTGAAGGGCACAGGTCATAGTGTCTTGTCACATGTTCTTTTTCTTATAATCTGTCTTGACATTTGTGTCAGGTGTAAAAGGCAGTAAATCCAACCCAAAGTTGGCTCAAGCTGAAAGAGATTTTATTGGCTTTTGTATCTGAACAGCTCAGAGGTGGAGTTAAATATGGGACTCAAATGATACTATAAGGAGACTGGTCTCTCCTTGCAGATCTATTGATTTTTCTCTCTCCATTGTGGGCTCATTCACAGGCAGTGGGATGGGTTCATCTCATCTGAACTCATGGATGGAACACAGAGGAGGAGGAACATCCCTGGGAAATGAGGATGTGAGTCCCATAAAGTAGCAATAGAGATGCTGTGAAGCAAAACCATCATGTGCCTCATACTTTGTCTTTTGAATGAGCTTTGATTGCAGTGACCTCAAATTGTGAGCACAGTGGATAGGGAGAGTATAATTTATTACTTGGTCTGATAGCCCAGCATATGTAACTTTGAAGGTGTTTTAGACTAAAGTCAGATTTGCTATGCTATTGACTCATCTCAACAGCCTATGAAATCCTTTTTTCAGTTAGGATCTCACATTTCTAGGTTTGGGCCATAAGCCATTTTGAGATCATAGCAAAGGAGAAAATGACCCCTGGCCAAGATAGACAAAGTATTGAATTGCTAGATGATCCAGTGCTTCCTAAGGACACTGGAACAACCAGGCTGCTATTTAAACAACATGTGCCACCCCTAAAGCCCATAGATTTCTGGCCTCCATCTCTCATACTTCCTGAAGTTCAGTTGGTCTTGACTCTCAGAATCAGCATGATGTATAGAAGAGTAGGGTCTCAGGTCAGGCTCTGTCAAGTGATTTCAATTTGGCTGTTGGCTAGAATTCCATCTGTCAAGAAAGTTTTGCAGTCAGCCATTTGATAGTAGAGGGGTTAGCCCTTGAAACTGGATTTCCTGTGTGTTGGGAAAGAGGAGCACCCCTAGAGATCTGAGATGCTCTGTGAAAATTAGGAGTTAGTTTGTGCTATTCCCAGTTAGTCTCTGCTGAACCTAATGCACTTCAACATTTGAGGACTAAAAAATAAGTAAATACATAAGGAAGAGTTTCTGTATTTTTTTATTCTGAACTTAAGTAACTTCATGGCAAGAGAATCTAATCAACATTAAACTATTTACTTCCCTCCAAAGTAATTTCCTTTCTGTCAATGCACAGACATGCATTTCTACTTAAGTTATAATTAGTGTGAACATAGTCGTTTTTGCTTAAGAAAGGTTTTCTTTACCTTGGCATTTGGATTTGTTTTCATAGGCTAGGAAAACATTGAGAATGAGAAGGAACCTTTGCTGGAGGGTGGGGAGGATTATATGGGGTCATACTAATTCAGAGTTAAAGAACCCTTAAAGAACCCCACGCCTGGCCTCACCCCCATATCTCTTAGGATTACCCTTCTGCACTAATAGACCCAGTGGGGTGGCTTTTCCATTCAGAGTTGTTGACCCAGCAGGACTCTCCCTTGTCAAGGAAGAATGAAATCCCAATCTCTGGTCCTTCTGTTGCCCCTGCTTTGCTGGGCCATGATTTTCCTTGAGGGAAGAAAGCAGAAATGCTGTTGCTCTGGGACAATTCTCCCTTCTATTTCCCTTAAATGTCTTCTTTTTCCTAAGTGCAATCATACACTGGTGTTTTCTAATAATCTGTCAAAGCATAAAATTGCCAGTCCTTTCCCCTAAATTAAGGAAGTAGCCACATTTGGTTTAATTAAAAACAGTAACTATTTGTACAGCTGTCCCTGGGTTCACGGCTCATAAAAGGATTTAGCTTCAACCTTGCTGCCTGAGTCCTTTGGGAATCTGACACAAAACCATTGAGACTCCTCATCTGGGCAGTACCAGGCCTGGGATTTAGGAGCAGGATGCACCTGTGCGCCAGAATGCCACTTCAGCCGCCAGATTGTCGGTGTCCATGGGCAGGGAGCAAAACTAGGGGCAGGGCAGGACTTTGGGATACAAAAGTCCATCTTCTGTTTGGGGGTACAAGGGGCCTCGAAGGATATCGCAAGAAGTTACTGAAAACGCCGCTAGGGTTGGAAGGAGGCGGGGCAGAACCAGGCACAGTCTTCCTTTTCGAGTTTTGCTGGGTCTTTTCACGTTTTGGCAACTGGGTGGGTCTTTTGCACCCCCAGCCCGGGTATAAGTGGTCATTTGGCAGGCATCCTTCAAAGGAGAAGGGGGCGGGGTATCCCTGCTGATAGATGCACCAGCACAAAGCAGCACGTTTTCCCATCAAAGCCCTGGAGAGGAGGGAGAAGCAGCGCTCAGCATTTGGCTGATATTCAAGTGCACACCGAGCAGCGCTCCAGGCAGCCTTGGGTCAGAACAAGCCCTTTTGGATTTGAAGCGAATGCAGGGGCCAGAGCGGGTCACCAGCTGCCAGCGCGGGGGCGCGGCTGACCACACACGCTGAGACGCAGAGGCCCAGGAGCCGCGGTTTAGGCAATGTGACCCTGGCGACCCCAAACGCCCCCCGCCTCCCTCGCTTCTGCTCCACCTGCACGCGGAGCGCAGAGCAACCAACGGAGGCTATGGCCAGCCCTGCGCCCTTAGTGGCCTCCATCAGCCATCAAATGGTGGCTTTGCAGACTCTGCAGCTGCTACAGCAGGAGTGGGGCTGGGGGGATGGTCCAGGCGCCCCCGGGGGGC
>NW_025999932.1:36345779-36396832 GCF_001458135.2 Marmota marmota marmota
GCCAGGATCCGAGGGGCCCGGGCACGGGCGAGCTCCCCCGAGGTTGAGGGGCTGCGAGGCGCTGAGGGGGGCGCGGAGCTGCTGCCCTTCCCTCGGGATCGCGGGCCCTGCACCTTGGCCCGGATGGCGATGCGCAGCGCGCTGGCTCGCGTGGTGGACTCGACCTCGGAGCTGGTCAGCGTAGAACAGACGCTGCTGGGACCTCTCCAGCAAGAGCGGTCCTTCCCTATCCACCTGAAGGTGAGTAGGGGTCCCCGCAGTCCCCTCTGGCGCGCAGGGCTGGGCTGCGCGGCCGGGAGGGTCTTCTGGAGAGATCGCGGGCGATATGCCCAGTTGCCACTGTGGTTCATTCCTTGGGGAACAGCCTGGAGGAGAGAGGTGGCAGTTTGGGGACTGGGCAGCTGGGGCAGGACCCACCTGGGGTCCGCCTGACTGCGGACCGGGATACGGGGGTGGCCTTGCAGAAACCATCCTCCTGAGCGCCTTCCTGTCACATAAATCAGCTTCCTGCTGTAGCCTCAGGCCCTTTCCACAAGTGCAGCTTCTAGGGGTGGAGGACAGCTCCCCCCGCCCCACTCCTTCTCAACTAATAACCCTTCCTTCAGAGGCTTAAATACACTTAAGTCCCCTCTGCTTTCTATATGATGAAATCATCTACATTTAAAGTTCCTTCACACTCATGAATCACAATTATTTTTGCATCAATCCAATTCCCCACATAGCTCAGGGGCCTTACAGAGTCAACCTAAATTCTCATAAAGTGGATGAGAGCCGGGTGGGTTCCAGGTGTTGAAGCGTGAATACCAACAGGAACTCCTGCTAAGTCACCCAGCTCTTATTTGTAGGACACAGTTTCCTCTTCAGGTGCTGAGTTAGCCAGGGAACAGAGCTGAGAGGGATGGTGGGAACAGGGGGCCTGGGTTCCAGTCCTGACCTTGTCATTAACTAACCTAATTGGTTTAAGGTCACAAATTTCTTGGAGTCCCCTGGCTTTCAAGTTTTGTCTAGGAGCATGGCTGTACTCATTCCCTTGGGAATTTAGAAAGGAAGTAGGGGAGGGGTTTTGAGCATGGCTTGAAGCACTCCTCCAGAGTTGCTATTCTTGCTCTACAAGCCAAGATTTGGAAAAAGAAAATTACTATATATTAAGTTGCACTATAAGTTGTAAAAAATTTGTTTCAAATCACACACAATAAAGCATATTACATATGAAATAAATATTTCTCTATACCAGGGTTTCTCAGTCTCATTTGGGGATGGGTAATTTTTGTTGGGACTTTCCTCTGTAATGTAAGATATTTAGCAGTATCCCTGACCTCTGCCCAGCAATGCACCCCCACCCAAAGCTGATAAAACCAAAATGTCTCCAGACTCTGCCAAAGGAGGGTGAGGATGGGTCAGGAGGCCAAGATCACCTCCAGATCAGGAGCACTTCTACACTCACCTTAGAAAATTAAGCTGCATTTCTCCAATGCTGTCCTGCCTTAGATGCACGTTTTGGGCTTTGGTTTTATTGGTACCAAGACATTTTAAAAATCCTGTTAATTAAAAGATGACACACCACTGATTCTAAGGTACACCCAGATTTCATGGATTTTGAAGATGTGAAAAAATGTGCATTATAGACCTGATGAAATACGAAGCGGCATGTGATGTTAGGAGCATATGCAGGGCATAGATAAATTGGCAAGAGGGGAGACTCAATGATCAGTTTCTGCTAAAGGTGATCCTGGAAGGCTTCTTAAAGGAGGCAACCTTTTTAAAAAATGAGTGTTTGCTCTCCAGATATTAAAGGGGAAAAAACAAACAAACAAACAAACAAAAAACAGAAGGAGACCAGCATTGAAAGGGCCTGGGATACTGGGAAGATTGCAATTAGTTCAGTATGGTAGAAGGAAGAGAGAGAGAGAGTGGGGTGGGGGAGATAGTGGGGGGAGGGAGGGAGAGAGAGAGAGAAGAAATGATGATGGAGAATTAAGAGGGGGCCAGTTGAAGGCCTGCATGACATGGATTGTCTTGCAAACCAAGGGTAGATAAATGACAGGAGCCTAGGTAAGTCACAGAAGGCTAGGTTTTAGTTTGAGTCAGGGCAGAGACAATTATCTGAGTTCCTGATCCAACTCAGTGGTGATGTGGTGATGGAATAAATCTTGCACCCTCTGCCCTGGAGCAGTTCCTAAACACCATTAGAGCTGAAACAATGCTATTTTAACTTAATGTAGCAGTCATTGCTATCTGGTAATCCTTTTAGCCCTTTCTAACTGACTTTTGGTCCTAAATGCTGTCCATCCTCCTCAGGCTTTCTTCCTTCAAATCTTGCCCTCTCACTTCTTTTCTGAGAAAATTGAAACCTTTGGACCCACATCTCTTCCTCTGTCTTTAAACAATTGCATATCCATTCATCTTTATTATTTTCTTCTGATAAATAAATGTTGCATTCTCCCCCTTCCCTATGTGAATACTTCTTCTTAAGTATTGGAACAAGTCTTCCACATGTCTTGCCCCCTGTTTTCCACCCTTTTTATACAGCATTCCCTGCTCTGCCATCCCCAGGATGCCTGGAGCTGAACACTATACATACTATGTTTTGTCCTATACATACAGACAGAAGATCAAGTTTAATTTGTAACTTAGGCATAGTAAGAGATTAACAACTAATAATAAACTAGAACAATCATAACTATATTCTGTAATAAAAGCTCTGTGAATATGGTCTTTTTTTCTCAAAATACCTTATTATACTGTACTCACCTTCTTGAGATGATGTGAGGTGATATGCATGCTGCTTAGGTGAGGGGATGAGGGAGTGATTAGGCATTGTGACTGCATTGGGCTGCTGTCTAAGGGTTACTTGAACTCAAGCCCTGACATATCATGCCAGCCAATCTTAGTATGTATGGTGAGGGTCACTGGACAGAGGGGATGATTCATGTTCTGGGTGGAACCAAGTGGGACAATGCAATATTTCATCACACTACTGAGAACCATACACAATTTAAATTTTATGAATTATTTCTGGAATTTTCCATGTAATATTTTTGGAACCATGGTTGATTGCAGGTAATTGAAACTAAAGAAAATATAACCTTGGATAAGGTTTGTGGGGGTGGGAGGGTGGGGAACTACTGTATTTTCTATGACCTCCTTTCTGCCAATTCTTCTCAATCCAGAAACAAGCTCCAAGCTTCCCACCTATTCATCTCCTGAGTCACAGTCCTCTTTCCTGTCCCTTGGCCAACTTTGCAGACTCTGGATGTGTTGCTGCCTCTTTCTAGAAGTGTCTAGAGTGCTTATTAGAAGTAGAGATCTTCCAACATTCCACTGCTGGAGCCTGCAGTTCACCTGCTTGGGAATGATACATTTCAGAGCTTTCAGAAGGGAGAGAGCAGGGAGTAGCCAGCGTCAAGAAATTCTGCCTGGTTTGCTGTTTGGAGAAAAAAAGCAGAATTTCCGTTTGGCTGGTGGATTAATGATTATGCAGCACTTAGACTGAAGAATACAGCAGTCTGTCTTTCCAAGGAGCTGGTTATGCAGACTTAGCTTCATTAATACTAATATTAATCCAAACAATTTGGAAGGGTGTTTTCTAAATTTTTAAATCAAGAACATGTAGATTGTTTTTCTACAACAGCAGAAGAATTATGCTTATGGAAATAACACTTGTGTCTCATTTAGAAGTGTGTGGAAACCTTTCAGACACCAGGTTGGTGGTGTTGTCACAAAGGGTAAGAGGATGACCCAGTTGAACTGGAGTCCAAGGGTCTGATACCACCAGAATCCTTCAGAGGAGACAGCAAATCATAATGAGCTAGTTCCATGATGCATTTCAAACCTACTCAGCTTCTTCCTGCCTTAGGCCCCTGGGCAATCACTTAGACTTTCTATTCCTCAATTTCTCATCTGAAAGATGGAAATAGTTGCCTCTAACCTAAAGGATCACATAAAGCCTAGGTCAGTGGTTTATCATAGTAAATCCCCATATATTTAAGTGATTATCACCATTATTATTGCTATTGAATAGGTTGACACCTCATAAATTCTAATTATGATTCTTTGAGTTCCATTCTTGATATTCATGAATCTGATCCATGTACTCTTTGTTTTCTCTTCTGGGGTTGTTGATAAAATTAGAGTGAAATGACCAAAAAGGATTTCCAGGAAGTTTCCACTGAACAGAGGTCAACCTTGGTCCCATGTCAATGACAACAATTTGGAAGGGTGTTTTCTGAACTTTTAAATTAAGAACATGCAGATTGTTTTTCTACAACAGAAGAGGAATTATGCTTTGTGTTTCATTGTTGAGTAAAACCACCCTTGGGTTAAGGAAGTGGAATTTTCAGGTGTGAAGGAAGAGATACTCATACCACAATAGTAACAAACTTTTTATAGCATTATACACTTTAATTAAAGAAGCCAGCACTTAATATTCCCTTTGACTATTTAGAAATTATCATACACATGCAGAAAACCATGAAATGAGTTTCTTCATGGCAGAGAAAAATGCTTAGCTGTCCTGGGTCTTGTTAAATTTGGTGAATGGAGTTAACCAGCTTGGCAAATACTTATTATAGGTAAAAATAAGCTCAGAGGAATTGAGAGCTTTGCTTTAAACCCTGCAGCTAGGAAGTGATGAGTTTCATCTGATTGATCCTACTATATCACAGGCTGGCTCACAGGGGCATATGAACATCATGCTGAAATAGTGTACATGAGAGTATGCAGTAAACAGGGCCACCTTTGTGCACATTGCTCACACCATGACTGACACATTATAGGATACATGTATTAGGCAGCTCAGCTGCTGTAACAAAATACCACAGACTGATGGCTTCAATGACAGATATTTATTTTCTCACTGTTCTGGAGGTTGGAAGTCCAAGATCAAAGCGCCACAAGATTGATTTCTAGTAAGGGCTTCCTTCCTGGCATGCAGATAGCCACCTCCTCACTGACCTCATGGCTTTTCTCATTGAGTGCTTATTAGAAGTAGAGATCTTCCAACATTCCACTGTTGGTGTCTGTTCTTACAGGAAATTAAGGCCTTACCCTTATAACCTCTTTTCTTTTTTAATTACCACCCTAAAGGCTCTATCTACCACTATGGGGGATTAGGGCTTCATATATGAATTTTGGAAAGACACAATTCTGTCCATAATACCGGATGTTCTGTATACTTCTTTCTGTGATGGCCACCTTATATGGTGACATAAAGTACCCCAGAAACTCCAGAAATCATTATCAAACTACTAATGAGAATATGTTAGGCATTTGCCATCCAAAGAGAGCAAGAAGTGTGCAGGACACCAGAAGAAAGTTCATTTAGGAGTTTTTGAACTGCTGAAGTTTACCAATTCACATAGGGACCATTAGCCAAGCCAATGATGAAGTTACTCTGATTGAGTTTTGTCTGTCCCCCTTTGAGAATTAAAAGCAGTTATAGTTTCCAAGAATTCCACTCGGAAGCAAGTTGCATGGAAATTATGGCTAACACCAACTTGCACAGGCAAAAGGAGAACTTTCTTGCCACCACAGATTAAACTTGCCTGGGAGCTCACCCATTTCATTTAGCTCATTCGGTACCAATTATTCTGTTATGTTCAGTAGTCGGTGCTGGTTTCCTCATTCTATGGAGCAAGAGCAGCAGTCATAAAACTGTTGGCTTTGGCTTCCCAGTCATTGGAAATGCTAATGCTCTGTGCAAATTGCAAGTGTGAATATTGGGTTATTCAGGGGATGCCATTGGGGACAAGTGCTTTTCCACCCATTAACATTAATTAGGGAAGTCAGTTTCTGTAAATTTGGGAATTGGGTCTTCAAAAATGAGTAATGTACCATTGAAGAACATGGTTATCTTATTGGTAGCTGTAGCTGGGAAATTGCTCCTTATTTGAGGCAAAATTGTGTCTTCATGGCCCATGAGTAGTCATAGAATTTCTGTTGTCAGCTCCCACCCCCCCTCAGGATATGGTGACTGTTCTAGAAGTAGTCTATTTATAGCTTTTCAATGTCCTGTAATGTGAAGGACATGAAAATCATGAAGTGAAATCTAAAATGAAAAATTGGGGAGATTTTTAGAAAGGCTCTAAGAAAAAACCACTTATGTTGCACAGCTCAGTAGAAACTGTGGTGTTTTATTTTACAGTCTTTGGATTTGCTTTGTGAGCATCCCTGAATCAAGTGTTTGTGTTCATTACAAAAGTGCTTTTCACTGGACTTTTCAACTGAAAAAGGCGTAGAACCCAAAGCAAATGCCCAAGGAACCTCAGTGACTTGTGAGCATTTACACTAAGTCCACCACAAGTAAAAATGTTTAATTTCCTGGGGACGATAGACTTTTTATGGTGACTGGCAAATACCTTGGTTCTTCATTGGGTGTTTTATTAATACGTGGTTCCATATCTATTTGAGACAGACTTTGGGGTCAGGCAACTGGTGATGAGCCTGCACCCTGTGAATTTGTAGTTCAAAGCCAGATGTTGATGAACCAGATGAAACTGGGACAATTCCTAGTTCAGAACAGTATGTTTTTCAGAACATTTCCCTAAAACAAAGAAATCTCATTCCCATTTTACATTTCCAACCAGTGTGGAGGACACCAGCGAGTCTGGGGGGTTCTGTTCCTTTGTCGGGCTCCACACTGGGCTGCTGTAGTGGAGAGCAGTCTGCTGGCCAGGCACAGGTTTATTAAGGTTAGGGCCTAGAAAACGGAGGGAAAACTTCCTCTCTTCTCCCTCCCCCTCCTCTGGCTTTCCCTTTCCTTTCTCCTCCTTCCTTTCTCTTTCTTCCTCTCTTTCCCTGCCTCTCTGTAGAGGCTTTTAGTCAGGGAAAGAAATGTGGAGGAAACAAGCTTATCAGGCCATTGTAAGAGAATATAGTTCAAGATATAACTTTTTTTTTTTTTAAAGAGGGAACTTAAAGCCAATCAGTGGCTTAGTGAGCAGGTACTGATTTATATAGTTTACAAAAATCTAGAAGCGATTCTAAAGGGGACATGGTAGGGGGAAAGAAACCTGTAGGTTGTTTAAGCATTATCTGTATTTTATAGCCTGTAAATTCATACTGGAGTTTTATTTTATTTTATTTTACTTTATTACCTATTGCTGTTGCTTTCAGAAAACAAGCTTTGAAACTAACTCCTGCTGCCAGATCCCTTTCATCTTGAAGCCTTCAGTTCTGATGGGAATGTTTGTTTTAGCAAAAGGCAAAAAACAAGACTTAAGTCCCTGCCCCCATCCCCCACCTCCCAGCTTTTGGATTTTGCAGGTGCAAGGAACATACCTTAAGGTCTTTTTAACGTTCTTTTAAGTTTTTTTTTTTTTTTTTCTGTTGTTCTAGGATTCCAGACTTGTGCATTCCAAATAAGCACAATGTGTAAGGCAGAAAAGCACAGTGGTGGTGGTTTTCCTAAGAGACTTTTGCATAAGTAGGAGAGAACAGAGCAGGGGAAGGGAGCACTGGGAGGTCTCTGATAAGCGAGGGGCTTGGCTTTATGTGGAGCATAGAAGGTTCCATGCCATGAACAGCTTTCCAGTAGCCAAGCCCTCTCAAATATGCTGTGAGGAAGATGGTGGGCCAGCAGGCCAGTCCTCAGTTTGGATGCAGTCACTGCCAATTTAAGCTTTGTAATGCTCAGTCAACCTTAAGAAAAATAGCATGAAGATGGTCAAGGAAGAAACATGAAATGATTTCATTGGCAGACATTTTTGTTCCATCCCTAAATCTTGCCCATTGCCTCTACTTGCTCCCACGTAGCCCCTGCTCAGCCCCATCCACCGCACTGTAGTGTCACAGCTCCCTGACTTCTGTGCAGTGCTCTTGCCTCCCACATTGAATGGCGAGCTCTGCTCTGTGAGTCCTCACTGCACGAGGCACCCAGTTTGTGATGTGGGTGGTGCTGGGGTGCAGGGCGGAGGGGGGTTGTCAGTCTTTGGTGAAGAGCTGAGTTCTGAAGAGAGGTTAATTCCAGCTCTGTTTCTCACTTGCCTGTGCAAATTCTGGTACCTTCTGGGTGCTTGGGCTCATGGGCCAGACCAGAGTTCTTAACACCCAGGCATGACTTGTTACTCCTCTGATTGAAGGTGCCCAGGTTTGACTCTGGCATTCAAGGCTTTCTGCACACTCTTTTGTCCTGTTCTTTTCTGACTGGCCCCTCCCTCTGAGTCCCAGCCCCTTCTTACCTTCGGACTTGCTTATGTTATTTGTTCTTATTACTGGGGTATCCCTTTCCCCTGTGAGTGAGCACAGTATATCTTTTCTTTCTTTCTTTCTTTCTTTCTTTCTTTCTTTCTTTCTTTCTTTCTTTCTTTCTTTCTTCTTTCTTTCTTTCTTTCTTTCTTTCTTTCTTTCTTTCTTTCTTTCTTTCTTTCTTTGTATTGGGGATTGAACTCAGGGCACTCAACCACTAAGCCACAACCCCAGCCTTATTTTTTCTTTTTTATATATTTTATTTAGAGACAGGGTCTCACTGAGTTGCTTAGCACCTTGCTATTGCTGAGCCTGGCTTTGAACTCCAGATCCTCCTGCCTCAGCCTCCTAAGTCGCTGAGATTACAGCCATATGGTACCTTGTCCGGCAGGCGCAACATGTATTGTAGCACCTTCCCTAGCTACTTCTCTGATGTCTGGTCCAAGCCTCCTCCGTTCCCTTCTGCAAGAGCCAATGGTAGCAAGCTGGGAACTTCAACCATTCTCTTTGAACTTTGTGTGACATCACTACTAAACAGGTTCAATAGATTTCATTTCACCAATTATATTCTACACTTCTTCAGTGTTCTTTTTTCCTTCTCTTTTTTAACCTTTCCTTTTCTCCCTTTCCCTTCTCTCTTTCCTTCTCTCCCCCTCTCCCTTACTGACCTCCCAACATATCTATTCATAATCGAAGACTGAGGAAGCAAATAGAGTTTCTGTGCTCACGAGCCAATTTGACCTTCGCAGCCTCACCGTGTGACAGCTGTTATCAGTTCCATCTACAGAAGAGAAAACTGAGTTTCCCACAGATAAAACCGCTTGTCTAAGGAGATAGGACCAGGGCACTAGTGACAGGTGCATGACTCATGTAAGAATGGGTTCTGTCTGTCTGCACCCCGGGTGTCTTTGTGGCTGCTCTGAGAGCTGCCCCTCTTAACTCAAATCAGTAAAAGCCCTTCTACCATTTAGGGTAACATATTCATATTCTAGGAATTAGGATGTGGTTATCTTTGGGTGGCCATTATTCTGCCTGCCGCAGGTCAGATTTCAGCTAACATTTAGAAAGAAATATTTTTAAAACAAGAGCTACAATCTGAAGCACTGCACGACAGGAGAGAGAGAGAGAGAGAGAGAGAGAGAGAGAGAGAGAGAGAGAGAGATTCAACAAGTAGAGCTATCTCCTTTAATGGATTGTCTCCTAAGCAATCTGTATCCAAATGCATTTTGGACAATAGCACATTGGGCACATTATTAGAAGGATTCACACATCAGAATGAGCTTTGTAGGAACCTGGTGTTGTGCTCAGATATCTTTCATAGGATTGGATTTTTTGTGATTTTACCATGGCCCTCATCATATTTCATTGGATATTTAGATAAGTGATCTGAGTGTCTCATTCCCCTTACTGGGTAATAAGCTCTTTGGACAGCAGGTTCCATATCCTATTGCCTTTTATTCAGTATAGTTGGTCATGCAGTAGAGGCTTGAAATACATGTGAAATAAATTTAACAAATTCACTGAGTTAAAGGGGCCCTGAGGCCATTATCCCAGTAGAACATTTGAATCATGGGAAAGAATCTCAACTCACTTTAGAAGGTAAATGTTAGCCATCAACTTGGACCACTGTAGCAATCAATATACTTCATATCCAAAGTCTAAAATTACATGAGGCTTTAGAAATTCCAAAACCAACTTTAGATTGCTCAGCCTTATAGTTCTAATTCTGGCAAAGTTCTCAAAGTGCTGTGTAGGATATGACATCATTTCTGGGAGCATCTGGGATCTACTGAATAAAATAAAAGCTACAGGGAGGATATGTTCTGTCATTGAACAGAAAGCACTGTAAGTAAAATCATAGCCAATATCGATCATGTGAGTTTCTATTGAAAGCCCATGAATCATTTAATAGGCTGTTTGCTTAACACTGTGATTTGTGACTTCCACCTTCTGCAGCAGAAGCAGCAGAGGTTGGTTAGAGGTAATGATTATTGGATTCATAGTTGGCTTTCAGACCTTCTAGAAAGGAAGAGAAGCAATCACCTGTTTTATTTTTTCCTCCCCTGGCTTAAGAGTCCCATGGAAAGTCTATTCCTATTAATTTGTTTTCTTTGACTGTTAATATATTTGAGAAAGGATTAAAAGGAAATACTATACTAGAATAGTAAAATAAAGAGACTTTGCAAAGCTCGCCAGAGATCTGAAGTTTGCCCAGGGCCTCAGGGACCAGTACAGCCCAGAAGTCGAATTTTATTATGCATGTAATTTCCCCAAACGATGCCTCCTTTGATTCTTTACAGTAAACGTGAAATTGACTTCAGATTTTTGGTCCACAACAATATTTTTAAAGGCATTTTAATCTTTGTTGGGTGATGGGTGCCTTTGCAGACTGGCTAATGGGCACACGTCAGCACACATTTCAGCGGTTCCTTCTATTTTGAATTTCCCTTTGCGTGTTTTCTTTGATCTTTCCACTTTGTACTTAGAGTTGGATTAGTTCTATAAAGCAAGAAGACAGTTTCCCTTGATGTGGATTTTGGGGAAATAGTCCAGAGTGATTTTTTTCCCCCTGATTTCCCCAATTTCAAGCAATATGCTTCAGCAACACAGGTTTCTCTATAAGATATGGACAGATATCTGAGCAACACATAAAGGTAGGGAAGCAAGAATGCTTTAAATTAGCCTGGGAATACTTGAGTATGGGTCTATAGCATGTTTATTCCTCTAGCCCAAGATGCTGCTTTTGTTTGCTTTATTGAAATAAGCAGACATTATTTCTTGGGGAATGTTGTCCAAAAAGCACTTTGCCAGAATCTCAGGTCCTTCTCATCCAGGTAACAGGGTTTTTCTTAGGGGCTAAAATAGTTTTTCCTATAAACAAGATCAGGAAGAACACTCTGGTCCCTCAACAGACTTCAGTCTTCCTTCCATTTTCTTTTGGATTACCTATTTTCTTTTCCTAAGCTATTGAGTTTAATTCTTAGCTTGCAGATGACAGTGATTCTTTTTTACTTACATAAGCATTTAAGTCTACACATTTCTCTACATTCCATGAATTTTGATGCAATATTCCCATAACTGTTCAGTATAAATTATTTTTAAGTTTCAATTTTTTTCCACAAATAGATGAAATATTCAGAAGTGGTGTTTTTAAGGCATTCCTGTTTTGAGAAAGTTAGCTATGTTATTGATTTTTCATTTACTCCCACATTATGGTTTGTATCATATAGACTGTCTGATATTTGTTGAGATATGCTTTGTGGCATGATGATATAGTCAGATTTCATAAATATCCCATGTATGCCTGAGAATCGTTATAGTTTGGATTTGGAATATCTCTCCAAGCTCATGTGTTAAAGGATGTTTGTTCTATTTTATTTAGAATTTTAGGAATTTATAAGCAGGGGGCTTTGGGAAGCAAAATATGCCTTGGTACCAGAAGTGGAAGTCTGTGGAAGTCTGGAGGAAGTAATTTCTCTGTGTTTAAAAGAGAATTTTTTTTTTTAAACTGGGAATTAAAACCAAGGAGTGCTCCACAGAACCACTAGCCTTTTCTTTCTTTCTTTTTTTTTTTTTTTTGAGTAAGGGTCTTGTTAAGTTGCTTAGAGCCTTGCTAAGTTGCTGAGGCTGCCTTTGAATTCATGGTTCTCCTGCCTCAGCCTCCTGAGCTGCTGGGATTATAAGCATGCACCACCACACCCCGCTTAAAAAGAGATCTTTTTTTTTTTTTAAATATGACAGCAGAATGCATTACAATTCTTATTACACATATAGAGCACAATTTTTCATATCTCTTGTTGTATACACACTATATTCACAGCAATTTGTGTCTTCATACATGTACTTTGGATAGTAATGATCATCACATTCCACCATCATTAATTATCCCAGGTCCCCTCCCTTCCCCTCCAACCCCTCTGCTCTGTCTAGAGTTCGTCTATTCCTCCCATGCTCCCCCTCCCTCTCCCACTATGAATCAGCCTCCTTATATCAAAGAAAATATTCGGCATTTGATTTTTTTGAGATCGGCTAACTTCACTTAGCGTTATCTTCTCAACTCCATCCATTTACCTGCAAATGCCATGATTTGATGTCCTTCAATAGATGAATGGATAAAAAAAATGTGGCTTATATACTTCAAAGAGATCTTATAGTTAACATTTTCTCTAATGTGGAATACTTCCAGTGGACCTTTATTTGCAGTGGATTTTAGAAAGTGAACCATAGTAAAAAATCTATTGAATTACTTCCTGTTAAAAAAACGACCTGGGAACCATTCTTTCTAAAATTGCACTGGGAGTTTCTAAGGGTCCATGTCTATTAAATAACAAATTCTGTATCGGAATCATCAATACAGTGAGTCGAATAATGGGAACAGAGGCTATTTGTGTATTTGTCACAGCTTTTTTAGAAACAGAAACAATTCTAATTGGCTAACTTAAAAAAATATTTAAGTAAATTTAAGTTAAAGAAAAAAAGATTTTTAAATCAAAAGGATTTATCCTTTAAAATCTTGGGGTTTCTTCTTCAACTACATTTACCATTTACAGTTACCATGCTCAGGAATGGTAATTAGAGTTCTGTTTTCTTCCGGATTGGCTTCATCCTGATTTGGATTTGGACTCTTTCCATATGGTGGCAAGATGTTTCCAACAGCTCACTTTGAGGGCTTCCCTTTCCCAATCTAGAAGATGTGGGATTTGTAGCCAATGGCTTTGGTCACCTCTCCATCCTGGTCAGTCCACATGGCCAGGGGTAATATGCTCTGAAGGACCTGGCCTCTAGAGTGATGTGTGGGGTCAGCTTTGATCAAACCACATAGGCTAAGAATGGAGGAAGGTAGTTCTCTGAGAAAAATCTGGAAGCTGGGTAAGTGAAGCACAGCACATGTTCCCATCACCTGTCTAATTTCCTGTCTGTTTGCTGTTCATTTCAGGACAGTGTTGAGTTTAGGAACATCTGCAGCCATTTGGCTCTACAAATCGAAGGACAGCAGTTTGACAGAGACTTGAACGCTGCCCACCAGTGTTTGAAGACAATAGTCAAGAAGCTGATTCAGTCACTTGCTAATCTGCCTTCAGATACCCACGTGGTGGCCTGTGCTTCTTTGAGACAGATATTAAAGAATCTCCCAGACACATGAATGTTAAAGACATCAAGATTAAAGTCACAGCGAGTGCTGCTAAAGAGAACTGGATACCTTATTTTCTTAATTCCATCAGCAGACAATGGATGTCTATAGCATGTTAGTGAAAACTTTTGAAAGCTGTAGTCACATTTTTATGTATGTTGACCTCCTATTAGCTGGCTTTTTGATTGAAATATATTTCCCTTTATGGAGCTTTGATTAGCTTATATGTGTATATATATATACATTTATTAATTCATATTAAGTACTAGTTTGGATCAATTATATCTTGATCTATATTCATATCACTGTATGCAATAAGGCTTAACATGTTTTTTTAATAAGATTAAAGCTCCTAGGTTCCAAAAATTATGTTGAATAAATGGCACTTTGGATAATTTACATGTTCTAGGCACTTCATTTTATGTTATGAGAATGATCTTTAGTTGCAAGAGCACATGTGTCAGCAATTATAAGTTCCAATCCTGGCATTAATAACTTAACCACTGGGCAGGAAGAGTTGTTTCTAAACCTTGTGCTTTCATATACTGATTTGTAAATTTAAAATGATAATGAGCTATGAAGTACCAAGGCTATGTGATATGTAAATACAAAGTACAGTATTATTAAAGTCTCATGAGGAAACATCTAACTCTTCTTACAGTTTCTAGATATTCTGATTGCTGTAGGAAATTCTTGTGAAAAAAAAAAAAAAGAGATGGATATACTGCCAGGTTTCCCTGAACATTTAGATGAATTTTTTTTTCTGTTCTTCTTTCTTTTTTTTTTTTTAATAATGATCTGCACATAACTAGGAAAAACTAAATTTCCTGTCGTTTCATGGTGATTGTATTGAGAACCAAAATAAAGTGAAATGCTGCTTCTTCCCTAAAAGTTTAATAGAAACAGCACTGGATTTAGGGGAAAAAAAATTATACAATGTATACATATAGCTTGCCTTCTATAAGTATTAGAAACTGGATCTGTGTGGGAAGAGTACTTCTCCTATCTTAAAAAAAAAAGCATTAGTAGTAATCAAAGACTTTTTAAATCCCGCATATTGCAATCTTAGTTGTTTCCACATGTTTTCTTCCAGAATCTGAGAATGAAAGGTAAATATATTGCTTCTCTTTCAATGTAACTGACCATATCCACAGAAGAGACTATATATAAGACTGAATTGTCAAGGGAAAATGAAAGGGTTTTTTTTTTTTTTAATGTGTGTGTGTGTGTGTGTGTGTTGCAGGGGTAGTTTTGGGGGATAGGAAGGAAGACATTTATTTCTTGGGAAAAATCTCTGGCACTTTTTTTTCCCCACTTCTAGGAAACATTATGCTCTTTATTTTATGACGACGTCTTTTTCCCCAGGAAAATGATCCCACTGGTCTTCTTTAAAGTTCCATCATTATGTATTGACCTTCTACCACAATCAATTAATAGGTTTCTCAATGAATAGTAAGGATTTTTTTTTTAATCTCACCGGAGATATATTGAACATTGTTGCTTTTCTATCAGTGTTTGTGCTTTATCTTCCCTTTGTACCATGTTTCCTACTGATGTTTAAAATCCTACTCATCCTTCAAGACTTGATTTACCTGTCACTCCTGTGTGACCCCCTCCTGGCTCATTCCAGATGGAGATGAACTCGTCCTCCTTTTAACTTGCATAGATCACATTTTGTGCTTTTGCCCTTGTGTCAAATCACATGCCATCTTAACTGCATGGCTATTGTTATATCTGCCATCAAGATCTGTTTGCTAAGGCAGGAATTCTTCTGGCCCTCTTAGGATATGGAACAACATCTACAGTTCTAAAACTTCTTTGACTGTTCTAGAAGCTTCCTTTGTCCCTCCCCTGAATTCTGCATCTCCTCACCTCACTTTTAACGTCTGTGTATCATGTCCTGTGGTCCAATTTGTATAACGATTTTTTAAATATATGCCACTACTCATTTTCCTCTTTTTCCAAGGGCCCTGGGGCTTTCCAGTAGCCCTATTTCATTTCCTAGATCTGTGATATTCAGTATGCCACATGTGGCTGTTAAAGCACTTCAAATGTGGCTTTTTCTGAATTGAGGTGTATAAAAGGCACACTGGCTTTTGAAAACTGTACTAAAAGAAGGCAAAGAAGCGAAACTATCTCAATATTTTAAAAACTCTGATTGTGTGTTAGAGTGATCATGTTTTATATATGTCGGATTAAATAAATTATGTTATTAAAATTAATTGTAACTGTTTCTTTTTATCTTCAATGAGACTACTAGAAAATTTAAAATTCCAGAGGTGGCTTGTTTCATCTTTCTATGACAGGGCTGTTCTAGAAAACTCACTAGACAATTCGCTGCTGTTTTTGACAG
The DNA here is from genome assembly GCF_001458135.2 of Marmota marmota marmota. Classification (NCBI taxonomy): domain Eukaryota; kingdom Metazoa; phylum Chordata; class Mammalia; order Rodentia; family Sciuridae; genus Marmota; species Marmota marmota. The sequence continues at coordinate 36,361,448 of NW_025999932.1, forward strand.
TTTACTCTCTCAGGTGGTTTCACAGCTTCTAACTTTATTTTTCTTTACTTCCTCATACTCAACTGATGCTTTTGCTTCAGGGAAAGGCATCAGTTGAGAATGAAGAAGGAAAATGAAAGCTGTCAGATTATGCTACTCATCTCACTGGCAGATCTTCCAACCCTACATTTGCACCCATATACCTACATTCGCACTTGTCTATTTTAAGAAGGAACTGCCTTGCTCCTACCCAAGGGCACTGGCCCTGGATCTGGTCCAGTTTCACTCACTGACTTCCCTCTTGCGCTCATTCCCTTGCCCAAATTAGCAAATTTCATCGCTCCATAGGACCATTTAGTCAGCATATGTTATAGTTTGTCCAGTCCTGAAAAAAAAATTACTACTAACAGCAAAACTCATTGCAGTAATTGCCCAAATTGGTTGTCTACAATTCCTTTTTTCCTGTTTCCTTTTGAACTCACTCCCAATGGATCTTGCGCCCACAATTCTATTAGGACTGCCTCACTGACAAATTCAGTGGCAAGTCTCAGTCCTCACCTTTCTCCATCCATAAGCGCCTTTTGACACGGTCGTTTGCTCTCTTCTTGGATCACTTTCTTAGTTTGGTTTCTAGATCAGCAGGCTTCATGGTTTATTTCTTCGCTGGCACACTCCACACGTCTTTGGTTCTTCCACAGCTCCCGATTTCTTGGCTTTGGAGTACTTCAGGGATCAGTTCTGGTACTCTTCTCTAATAATACTTAACTCCTTGATGATTTCAAGAACAGAGATTCTGGTGCATGTTTCTAGGCTCCCGTATCTAATCGACTATGGAATATCTATACTTGGATGTCTAAAAGCCATTTTTTAAATTTCAAAATGGAATCCTTGATCCTCAAAATCTGCTTCTCCTCATCTTCCAAATCTCAACTGACTATGACTGTTATCTTTCTAGTCACCTGGGCAAAAATCCATTAGATTCATTCCAACTCCTCCATTACTCTCTTGACTCTATTCACTCAAACAGCAAATCATATGGCTTAATATTCAAAGTATATCTCATTCCCACTCACATCTCCCTACTTCGATGGCCCTTACCCTAGTCGTAGGCACTATTATCTCCTACCTGGAATATTGTAGTATTGGTCCTGCCACTTCCTTGCCTTGGCCCTCTCATCTATCCACTCAACCGCCATACTAATAGAAATCAAGTTAATTACTCCTCTGATATAAGCCCACTGATGACTGAGGACTTCCCTTTTTACTAAGAATTAAACTCAAATTCAACCTTATTGACTCGTACCTACTGCACTTCTATTCTAAAACACTGGCCTCTTCTCCACCCTCACCTCTTCAAACACAGCAGCTAATCATAGGGCCTTTACATTTATTCATTTCTCTGCCTGAAAATTTTTCCTCTCATCTACTTCAAGTAGGTCTCTGCTGTAGGGCTGCCTCATTGTGAAGGTTCCCACTCACCCGCTTAAGGAAACAGCATTCCCTGTCATGTTCTTTTCTCTCTGATTTGCTTTCTTTATTGCTCTTGTAATGGTCTGAGCTTATTTATGAACGTATTTTTTATTATCATGGTTAAATGGTGGCCTCCAAAATATATGTTCATGTCCTAAAGCAGGAAACTTGTGATTATTATTTTTTTAAAATTTATTTATTTATTTATTTTTAGTTTTCGGCGGACACAACATCTTTGTTTGTATGTGGTGCTGAGAATCGAACCCAGGCCGCACACATGCCAGGCGAGTGTGCTACTGCTTGAGTCACATCTCCAGCCCCGGAAACTTGTGATTATTATCAAAATGGCAAAAAATGAATACTAGATAGCAACAAAGATCCTTAAAGATATTGCAATGATATTGTTTGGAATTATCTGGGCAGGACTCTAAGTGCCATCATAGTCATAAATCACGAAATCTTTCCTGGGAATAGGAGTATCACTAACTTTTTTCCCTTACCTTGCTGATGACTTTGGTAATAATCGTGGCTTTGTTTTCTTTCTCCTTATAGAAACACTAGAAAATGTCCGAAGAGCATAATGGTATCATTTCATCTCTGAGCTTTCTTGCATTGTCTTTTGGGGAACACCTCCTTTCTAAGCCGTAACAACCATCTTCAAGTTCCTTTGGCTTTGTTGGATTTTCTTTTGCACCTTCAGAAACATCTTTCTTCCTCCATTTAAAAGGAAGAGGCAGGGCTGGGGAAGTGGCTCAAGCGGTAACTCGCTCGCCTGGCATATGTGCAGCCCGGGTTCGATCCTCAGCACCACATAGAAACAATGATGTTGTGTCCGCCAAAAACTGAAAAATAAATATTAAAAAAAAATTCTCTCTCTCTCTCTAAAATAAATAAATAAATAAATAAAAATAAAAGGAAGAGGCAGAGGGAGACGACATAGGCAAAAGAGAAGGAAGTCCTGCCTACATAGAAAGGTTGGAGTCGTGTGTCCATGAGTCAAGGAATGTCCACAGCTACTAAAAGCTGGAAGAGAAAACACCTAGATTCTCTTCTAGGACCTCCAGAAGGGGTGCTGCCCTAGAGACACCTTGATTTTGGATGTCTGACCTCTGGAACTGTGATTTTAAGCTGCCCAATTATGGTAATTTGTTGCAGCAGCCATAAGAAACTAATACACCAGTCTTTCCTCACTTAGAATGTAAGCACCAGAAATGTTATTCGTGGCTGTGTTCCCAGTACAGCAGCAAAGCCTGGCACAGAGTACAGCTCAATAAATATTTGATGAATGAAGATGTATAAATTTTGTGGTTAAGTCTGTTAAGGCTTTTTTTTTTTTTTGTAACAAAAGATTTTGATCTCAGTAGAAGTTCTCCAAATCTTATGTATTTGATCAATAGCAAAGCCAAAGGGGAAAAAGGAAAGTATAATTTTAAGGATTAAATTGATCAGCTCTTTTTAACCAGATGTCGAGTTAAAAACAATCATGTAGCAACCAGTAAGTGGTTGTGATGATTACTCTAGCAATGGTTAAGCCAGTCTGGATCACTCTGAAGGGTGACCATTTTCTTTGCAGGCTTTTCTCTCTTCTACCTTAACTCCTAGTCAGCCTTTGGGGTTTTGTTGTTGTTTGTTTGTTTGTTGTAAGACCTTCAGCAATATGTGCCCCTTTGATGAAGACAGGCTGTGGATGCTTTTTCATAATTCTGAAAAAAAAAATATGAGTCCTCTGATATTTTCTCCACTGAATTTCCTGAAATAGTTCATCCTCCTGTTGCTTGGAATGCTTACCTTTATTTAGATGATCCATTGCAAAGGTTTTCTGAATGATAGAATCATGTTAACTTATGGAGTGAAGATAGGGGCTATCCCGGGGACTTTTTAAGTAGAACTGGATAAGCTACTGACAAGATAGATGGTCCCTATCCCCCTTCTCTGGTCCTGAGATGACCTCCTCACTGACTTCTCTACTTTTCTGGAAACTTCAAAAACTCCCAGATCAGCCTTATTCTACATCTTTCCAATTGCATGCCTTACACTAATTCAAGGACCATTGTTTCAGTCAGCTTTTTTTGCTGCTGTGTCCAAAAGACCCAACAAGAACAATTTTAGAGGAGGAAAATTTATTTGTCACTCATAAGTTTCAGAGCTCTCAGCCCAAAGATGGCTGATTACATTGCATGGTCCTCCAGCAAGGCAGAGTATCATGGTGGAAGCATGTGGTGGAGTTAAGCAGCTCAGGATCTGATACCGGGAAACAGAGAGACGTGTTCTACTCTCCAGGAAAAAAATATAAACCCCCAAGGGCCTACCCCCCCCACCCGCTATGACTCACTTCCTCCAGCCACACTCTATCTATAGTCTGCAGTTATCACCCAGTTAATCCCTATTAGGGGATTAATGCTCCTAATAGAATAGCGTTAAAACTCTCATAACCCAATCATTTCACCTCTGAACTTTCTTGCATTGTCTCACACATGAGCTTTTGGGGAACACCTCATATATAAACCATAAAGAGAACAAGAAACCATACAGATACTTACATCAGACAGAATAATGGACTGCAAGAATCAAGTCTTAAAATCCCCTTCAACAGTTGGCTATATTTCCTATTTTTCATCATATCTGCTGCCAGATCCTTGTGCAACAAATGTTATCTGAGAAAGACTAAAAATACTATGGATCCATGAGTTTTAAGACACATTTAATTCAACAGAACTTCAACTAATAAGCATTCCGTGTCATCTGGGTATTCTCATCAGGGATCCCACTGTTCCATTCTGTGGCCAAAAATTACTGCAGTCCTGCTTTCATTTAGCTACGTGTCAGAACCAGAGGTCTGGGCTGTTGTAGCCCCGGTGTGTGTTATCAGAGACCCTCACCTTTGTCCAATGTGATGAGTTTACTGCTATGCTTAGTAGAAATAATGTTCAAAGCAGAACAATCGGCTATACATTTCTCTCCTTGCAGACAAAGCTTGCATCTGCTCCATATTCACAGTCATAAGTCATAAACTTTTCCTGGATTAGGAATATCACTGACTTTTTCCCCCCTTACCTCGATGATGTCTTTGGTAATAATCATGGCTTTGTTTTCTTTTTCTTTATAGAAGTATTAGGAACAGTCTGTAGAGCATAGTGGTATCTGGCAGAAGAAGCACACAAATGTCCACCGACCCTAGCAACCAGTTGCAAGAAACAGCTTTGGGTTAACTTGGTGCAATGAGGAGATTTTGCAAATGCCTCTTACCTTCAGCATGTGTCACTGTAGCTCTGAATGAAACAGGAGTACAGGAGTACAGCCCAAGTTTAGAACACACAATGTGTCAGGGGACCAGGGACTAGGAGAAAGGAGACGTAGAAAGTACATTGACCCTGATGCTGTAATTCCATATGTGCAGAAAGCAATGGGAAATCTGGAAAATCAATATCCCTGGGGATGTTCACATTCTCACCTTTAAGAGTTCATCCAATAAGTTTGGTTGGTTTGTTAATTTACTCAAATACAAAATACAGCGATCCTCACCCATGAAGATTGTCCTGCTGTTTTATAATGGTTGGGAAGTGCTGATGGGACAGCTTTTTGATAAATAATCTCATTCAGACCTCCAAATTTGTCTTGGACACTTTCCTGTCTGTCAGTCTTTATTCATCCCTTAAGTTCCTGCTGTCTTTCATAGAATTCTGTGGCCATTTATCACAAAATTTGGACAAACACACTAATAAAACTATTGATTACATTATGTAGTTTGTGTCCAAATATTGTTTTATGCATAAAGTTAACAGATGTTGGTCTTCCGCTCTTTTCACCCTGTATTTCATCTATTCCCTTGTCACTCTTCCAGTCTCAAATCACATGATATTTGCTGGACATCCATTTCCTGTGCAACTGAGACTTTAACTGTGTGTGTGTTTTAGTTAGCTTTGAGTCACCGGGACTAAAACACCAAATAAGAACAACTTAGAGAAAGCTCACAGTTTCAGAGGTCTCATAGATGTGTGACTCCATTTCTTTGGGGCCAAGGCCAGGCAGAGCATCATGGAGAAAGAGCCCAGCAGAGGACAGCTGCTCAGTTGGTGGCAGGGTCAAGAAGCAGAGAAAGGGAAAGGGTTGCAGGAAAGATATACCCTTCCAGGGCTCGCTTCCAGTGAGCCACCTCCTCTAGTCACACCCCACCTGCTTACAGTTACCACCCAGCTGGTCCAATCAAATTAAGATGGACCAATTAGGTCATAATTTTCACAATCTAATCATTTATCTCTGGATATTTCTGTGTGAGCAGGAGTTTTTTTTGGGGGGGATATCTCCTATTCAAACCATAACAATGTATGTGTGTGTGTCTCTGTGTGTGTGTGTGTGTGTATCAGGAATTCTGTTCATGCTCATGTTGGGTAAATATTCATGCCCAGAGGAAATATAAATAAAGTTCTATCCATTTTCCTTATCCTTCAGCAAGTTTTATTGAAGGACAAAAAGGAAAAAAAGGAGACAAAACTTGTTGATGTAATTACCCTCACCCCTTTTGATTGATTAAATTTCAATGCTTACTACAGTAGCACCTATCTTAGTCTACATTTTGAAATTCTGCACTCTTTGGTAATGAACTTAAGAATACTTCCTGTTCCTGTAGAGAAGAGGAAGGGGACCAGAAGAGGCAGCAGGAGAGAGAAAGGGAGATACTGGGAAATGAAATTCACCAAATTATGTCATATGCACGTATGAATCTGTAGCAACGAATCCCATTAATAAGTATAATTACAATGCACCAATATAAAATTTAAAAATTCTATTTCTTATTTTCAAAACCAAATTTTTAATCTTTTTATACAAAAGAGGGTGGCTTTGCTGTTTAGTCAGAAGCTCCAATGTGAATGGGGCTAGAATTATGGCCACAAAGTTGAACAAAGGCTGTTTTGCTCCTGTTCTCTGGATTTTGATTTTTCTGGAGAAAATGTTGCACCCTTAAGTCAGAAAGTATTCCCAAATTCACAGGCAACTGAATTGGACCCATGGGACAGTGTACTTTAAATTTACCCAAAGCATCTGTAAACACACATTCCCACCTTACGTGATCCTAACTCTGATGCAGTTACCATTTATTCCACACCATAGAAACATGACTTCATGAATGAACCTACTCTCAATAGTTGTTCTTATCAGGTTGGAAATAGCTGAAAAAGAATTGAAAACCCAGGCTGGGGTTGTGGCTCAGTGGTAGAGTGCTTGCCCAGAACGTGTGAGGCATGGGGTTCAATTCTCACCACCACATATAAATGAAGTAAAGGTCCATCAACAATTAAAAAAAATTGAAAACACACCTAGTAAATTCAGTAGAGTTGTATCTGTGTGTGATTTTTTTGTGTCAATAAACATAATTATCCATTGTGCCTCTTAATTTCCTTCACCCATTTCAATAGATTGAAATACAGGTTCAAAAGAGCTTTGAGTACAAATATTTCCCCATTGACAATGGGCATCCATAGAAATCTGAAATTTCAGAATGACACGCAACTCTAAGTAATGATTACATACCTAACAGATCCCCCATGAGTTTTCTAAGCACTAATGATTATTGCATCATAATTACTCAGAGATTTTTGTTTTTAGTTATACGTTTTTAAACCGTTCATTACAAATAAAATGAGCTCCTGAGAAAAAGAGGGAAGCTCTTAACAAATCACTCTTATAGTGAAGAATAGTTTGCCAAATAGAAAACTCATTATGGTTTTTCTTTTTACTTTACAAGAAGGAATGGGAGAGGTAGTATGGATTCTTTGTCTCCCTGAAGTAAACAGAGAATCAAGGAATTAAAGGTGGAAATGAAAAATGGATGGATGGATGGATGGATGGATGGATGGATGGATGGATGGATGAATGGATAGGAAGGATGGTTTGGTCACTTTTCCTGGACTGAAACTATATTGGGTTGTAGAGAAGTGCTAAGGACTCAAGAAGTCAACTTCTATTTGTTTCATTTGCTTCTTCTCAAAGTCTGTTTTTTTTTTTTTTTTTGGTGGTACTGGGGATTGAACCCAGGGGCACTTAACCACTGAGCCATATCCCAGCCCTTTTTATTTTTCATTTAGAACAGAGTCTTGCTAAGTTACTTAGGGCCTCACTAAGTTGCTGAGGCTGGCTTTGAACTTATAATCCTCCTGCATCAGTCTCCAGAGTTGCTGGCATGACAGATGTGTACCACCATACCTGGAAAAAATATTGCTTATTTGATCTCCTACCAGGTGTCACTGGTAAATCCATTGGTAATTTAAAAAAATCATGTTGAAGTTCAATATAATTTTTTTTAAAAATATGTATTGCTTAAATGTCATTTTTGTATTTTCATTTTTATTATTCTAAATGCAGTCTGGGAGCTCAGGCTCTTTAAGATAAATTGATTATTTATTTCAAAGTTCAAAATATAGCCCTTGTTCTTTCATTTTAAATTAAATAATAATACCTTTCTAGGAAAAATATCTTCTAGAAATTCCATTTCCATGTATTCACAAATTTGGTATGGTTTGTAAGAAATAAATATATCATAAAAATAAACAGAATTTATGCAAAGTAATACATGTTGTTTTAAGATGGCTGAGTCATAAAACATGTGTTTATTTTACCATATAATTCCAGAGTTGCCACTTTAACATTTACAAACAGCTCTTTTGCCTTAAGTTGTTTTTATTGGACATAAAAAACTGCAAACAATTTACAAACTTTTTTTTCTTCATTGTCCAAGGGACCATATTTAAGCTATGTTATTCTTCTTCCCAAGACTTTCAGAATTTTTGGTAAAACTCAGATGGACCAATGTAAGCCTATCTTAGGCATGACACAGCTCTCAAACCACTACACAGAGTACTGACATCTGTGAACTCCACAGAGGGAAAAGGAAGAACTGACTTGGCTTTTTATCTTTTCAGGGGACTTTGGTTTTTCACAAGCAACAGTTCAAAACAAACTTTAAAAATAAGTTTTAATTTCAAGATGCGTGTTTTTTCCTGTCATTTGATAGCTTTTGTTACTTTCATGTCAAAATTTTCCTCCATTACTTTATCTATCTAGGAATTAGATTTATGCATGTAAGGGCTGTATATAGTTATTCATGTATATATTAACAAGTTATAGACCCTGAATCCCAATTATTATTTTTAATTGATTAATCTTTTAATTGGTGCATTATAGTTACACATAAAGTGGAATTCACTGTGATGCTCATACCTGCCCATGACATCAAATGGTAAATTCTATTCTGTGGTTTCTCTCCTTTCCTGCCTCCTCTCCAGTGCCCCCTTGTTCTCCCTTCTATTCTGAACCCCAATCATGATTGATTGAAAGCCATTTGTTTTTATTCAGTAGATTAAAGTTTGCCCCTCTCTGCCAATGTGGTTTTGGTATCAGTCTGTGTTCCCCAGATGTAAGTAAGCAGGACTTTTATAATTGCTTGCCATGTGCTTAGCTTCAAGTAAACTGTGGATCTTTCTTACCTTTGAGACGGTCACCACACATGCACACCCAGTGAGCTTTCTGTGATACTACCGGGAGTCAGCAGACGTGAGGGCTGCAAGGACATCTGTTGAACGCCATCTTCTTCTGAGGTCTCACAAGAAGCTTCTCAGAATGGATGAAGTAGGCAAGGCCCACGGGGTGGCCTGCCTCATGCCTGGGATCCAGTGCCCCTTTCCCCAGGTCCTTCTCCCTAGCATCAGTCTGGCTCCAAGTTTATTATTTAAGCCAACTTTCAAATAGCATTTCTATTTAAAACAGAATTCTGCTACAGAAGAAAAGGTCAAATACTGTAAATAAATTAATAAAAACAAAACACTGATATTCACCAACTTTCTCCCCCTTTGCAGATTTTTAAACATAAAGCAGGAGGTAGGTCCAGTTCCCCTCACTCCTGATCCAGCCTTACATTTAAACGTTCTAAAACAAACACAGCAGGCTGTTGGGGTAGCTAGTCTTCCCACACTTATCTCAGCATCCCCAGACCATGTGGTCATGGCTGGAAGGCTGGCGATGCTGGAAGGAAACGTCAATGCTAAAACCATTGGATGGGCCCTTTTTCTCCCTGGGCCAAACCACAAAAGTCCCTGCCAAGAACATCTTGCAGGTGAGCAAATTTCCCTCTCAGAAATACCAATCATCACATCCTTTCTAGGACAGAAGGCCCAGCCAATTTTGAGCCTTTCTGTTAAACAGATAAGAGTGCTATGTCCAGGAGAAAGCTCAAGAGCAGGTCTGCTCGGTATAGATAGGCCCCTGGAGGCCCAAGGACTCATTTTAGGAAATTTGTTGCCTAGGGGGACAATATCTTCTCAGTGCTCTTCTTCTCAATTTTCTGGTTGCTTCTCATCCTAAAGGCTTTCTCCGGATCCTTAACATTGTGTTCTGCCTACAGGCTCTGAAGCTGCATTTCCCTTTCCTGTCAGATGCTCCTTATAAAGGACCAAAAGAGAGTGAAGTTTATCTGTTAGGGTCAGAGCAACAAGTTGCAGGGTCCTGGACACTTAAGTAGATGTCTCCCTGACAGGTGCACCTAACTTCACAAGTGTGTGTATATGTTTACACATACACACACACACGCGCGCGCATGAAACACACATACCTGCACATGCACAAACCTGAACACAAAGCTTCTTGTATAGAACCACAAGTCCTACATGCTTTTACTGGTACCACAAGTGATTCTGAAAATGTTTAGAATCCTTTTTACAGAAACATTATTTTTAAAAGTGAATTTCTGGGGTCAAGGTCATTCAGAAGAAAACATCATTAAGCTCTTTGAAATTCCATGGGACTGTCGAGATTTAAGACTCTAGGGGTGTTAAATATAAATTTGCCAAACTTTTAAATAAACTAAAAAATTCACAACAGTTGAATTCCTCCCAAGGCTCTTATGAAACACTTATAGATTGCTGAGATATGGTTAGCGGCCATGGAAGGCTCTGTGTGGATAGCACAACACCTCCCCTTTGGACGGCCCTTGGCACAGGAGGCTCCCTGTGGACCTTCCCCTGGCCAGCAAATCCTACATGCCAGTTGGTAGACCCGGCCAGTTCCTTACACAGGCTTCAGCTTTCAGGTGTGAAATGAGAGGGACTGAGGAGCCAGAGTGTGTGGTCCCACGGCTAAATGTATTCAGTCCAAGGCTGTCGTCCTTTTGAGAAATTTAGGCTTAGTTTTTCTGTCCTTCTCTTTGTTGTTAAAAAATTAATTTCTTTTAGAAAATAAGAGTAATATTAGGCAGCAAATATATTTTTATTTTATTTAATGGACTTTCTTTTAAGGATGGGAATTTTGGATTCATTTTGGAACTGAGTTTAGCCCTGCATGAAATTTGAGGTCCATCTGGAGAATGTTGTTAGAAGACAGGACCAAAATTCTAGACCTGGGAGGCAATAGCTCCCTGAATGGATGCCTACCATCAGTGAAATTCTCCAGAGAATTTAGTTTTTTTTGTTGCTTGTTTGTTTGGAGGAAAATTTATTCTCTTTCAGAAAGAAAGCATAGCAAATAAGGTGATGAAGGATCCATCCCCCTAGATTCTTATCCTGATATCCACAGAAGTCTAATTGGTCTGCATATAAAGTCATCCTGAAATGTGAAATGAATAATGGGTCAAGTTAAAAAAAAATTGCTATCCCCAGACATCACAAACAAGCATGCTTCTGTTGTTGATCTGTTCTCATACTATATGCTCGAAGGATCATCAAGTGTGACACTGTGTCACAGAGTCCCTAAGGTGTTTGCTTTTTCCTGACAAATACTATAGATTTTCTCCTTGTATCGAGCCAACATTGTTTATGCAGCTGTGATTTTTTCAATGAACTCTGACTTTTGGGTCCTGCATACCTTTGTTTCCCAGACACTTAGGAGAGCTCTCTTTCAGCGCCAGGGGAGAACTTTTCAAGTAAAACTGCCTAATTAGGAACAATTGATGTGCATTAGATCCACTGAAAAGAAAAAAAAAAATTTTTTTTTTTTTTGGTTTGGCTTGGTTAAGTGTTTCCATCTTGGGTTACGAGCTTCATCAGAGTCGGCTTCTCGCTTGGCCTGATGGCCTTTCCCGCGGAGGCGGAAGGTAAGATTGAATGCTGGCTGGCCCAACAGAGATCTAGAACAAACTCTCAGGAAATCTCAGCCCCTCAAGCAGTTGAATTCACACTCCTCTGAGACCAGCTGAGATTATTTTCTTACTTCATTTAACTGGTCAGATGATAGGTTGACTGATGGGGTCATTATGTCCAGTGTAAAGTAATTTTAGAATGAAAATTATGCAATAGGTTAGACCACAGCTCGGTTTTTATCACCCCAAGTGCATACAGTGTTCCTAATGTGATTACCTTTGGGCAAGGACTGAAAGAAATGCTCAGTCCCAAGATGCCTATATTTTCTGGAATAGATGGAGTGAAACCTCTCTCTCACTCTCTTTGACCTAAATACATTAAAATGAATTTCTTAGGTTTTACTTTCTCAATATCTGGTACAAGGTAGAAACTGCAGTGATTAATATCTCCAGTGGGGCTGGTGGTTGGTGAGGAAAAGTCACAAAGCTTTATCTGACTGTCCATCAAGTGGCTGTTATCATTTTCATGCTTAGGTCAGCTGAGTAGGTAGATGAGCTCCCTGACATGTGGAATTGACTGAGAACCTGGGAACTGATCCCATTTAAAAACATCCTCAACACAGTGATTTTGCTGAAATGCCTTCTAATTTAAAATATACCCCAGGACGCCATTGTAATTTCTCTTTGCAGCTTTTTATTTCCTTTTTTATTCCTACTGACTTTTCTAATTTTCTTTATTTCTTCTCTCTCTTTCCTTCCTTCCTTCCTTCCATTTTTCTTTTGAAATGAAGAGAGAATTTTAAAACTCATGGTTTTATAGGAAAGCTCTGTTTGCAAAAACATCAGCAATTTCTAATTTGAGTACATCACATTATACCCAAATTGACTCTTAGATGCAATTTATAAATTAGTCTTCTTTTTTACCCCTATCTACCCCAAACTGACTCCTCTTTTTGGAGTTCTGATCTTCTTTATTGGCGCTTCTACCTACTCAATAACAGAAATACAGGAGACATCGGGTGGCCAGGGTCTTCCTTTCATCCACACATTCATCCAATCACTCTGCACGTGTCTCCTGAGCACCTGTTGTGGACTGAAGGCGAGTCCTGTACAAGGCAGATAAGGAACTCTGTTCTCACAGCAATCATGTTCAAGTACATTTCTTCCAAAAGTACTCTCTCATTTCAGGTACTTCCAACATCACAGAAATGTATATAGTTGAGTCAATAAATGCATATTGAAATAAAACAAAGCACAGAACGGATGTCCCCACACACAGTCACCTAGTTTTTTCCAACTGCCTCAAGTACACCTTGGATGGATGTGGACATGCTGAACTCCATATTGATTGATGATGCTGTGGTTCCCTCAGGATAGGGTAGATGCTTGGAAACTGCTCTGTTCAGATTCAGATGAGCAACTTGTGCCCAAATGTCTCCATTTCCATCTCATGGGTTTGCCTTGGTGCACAAATGAAAAATGGCCGACTGGTATGAAGGGCTGAGCTGTGTTTCTTTATTTCTGATAAAGGTAAAGCTGCATTTGGTGTTGCTCATTTCTTCATGATCTTCTGAGTTCCCAATAAGTCTACAAAGCTAAAAAATTCACAGTGTGATGCCTAATGGAATGGACCTCACCCACTCCCCCTTGAATTGAAAGTGTTCTCCGGGAGGTCAGCGGTCACCTTCACATTGCCATGACCCCGTCTCAGCCATCATCCCCCCTGGCCTTTGCACACATGATCCCTTCTCTTAGAAAGAAAGTCCTTTCTTCCTGGCTTTATCTCCTTTGGAAATGAACTCCCAATGACCTCCTTAGACTAGGCTGGGGGGGTGGTTTCTCTCTACCTCTCACTACTCCCCCCAAACTGGAGAACAATCAGAAGCAGAGTGACTGAAGTTGGCGATGCCCAGAGAGACTTTGTGAGCTGGAGATGAAAGATCCCTGTGGCTCCTTCTTTCTTCTCTTCACTTCAGACTTTCAAGGTTCCTGAAATGTCCATAAAAGAATTCCTATAATTCCCTTTCCTTTTTCTTTTTTTTAAGGCAAATCTGACTTCAGGATTTCCCAATGAAAAACTCCATTGTCCTTGAAAATGATAATACCCATGTATTTTTTTAACTCAATAGTCAAAAAGGAAATTTATGTCTGAAAAAAGAATTTTTAGGTAGTGGTACCTGGGTTCTGATGCTCAGAAGAACAGGAAAAGGCATGGAAATGTCGAATTCTATTGCATGCCTTTTCCTTCCTTCCTTCCTTCCTTCCTTCCTTCCTTCCTTCCTTCTTCCCTCCCTCCCTCTCTCTTTCTCTTTCTTTTCTTCTTCTCCTATGCACTTCTTCCTTCTTCTCCTTCTCCCTTCTGATTTGTTTATTTTTGGCAACCATCATTAGTAGATAAATGGCATACATGAAATCCAGAAAGAGAATGAAGCAAGAGTCCAAGAAGTAGCTGAAATCTTATTAAAGAAACTAGTATAAAATCATTTTATATCTCTAACATTTTGGCTCATATTTTAAAGTGCATTGAAATCTATTAATGATTACAAAATTACAAGTTAGATAAAATTTATTTAAAAATTGACATTTTTAAGATGCCAGCCTAAACTACGAATGGATCCTCACATACATCTTAACAACATTAGCACTTTGGTAGCTTGCAGCAGCAGGCTATTCTTAATCAGCAGAAAAGCCAACAGCAGAGAAACAGGCATGAAGTACTATAAAGTGTAATTACAGCAGGAATTTTGCTTCATCTTAAAAATTACATTTGTAGGTAATGTGTAATTAAACTTTGCAAAGATATTGGGACCCTATGGCTTGGGGTAAATATACAATAAAGATTAACAATTTTGGTTTAATTTTCAAATAAGCTCAATATATAACTAAACAAGACTTACTTGGAGAATTTGAGGGTGAAATTGGGAGTGCTTAAAAGATTTTTTTCATCTATTTAAAAATATTTACAACAGATCTTTATTTACAGTTACTGGAGAAGTTTCAAGTGCTAAATATTACTTTGCACTGTCTACTTTAATTGAGTCAGAATTTAGGTCAATGGAAACTACAAAGCAAATTTTACTAAGGCTTCTAAAAAATTGTGTTTATGTTCTCCATTGAGAGAACAAATTATACTTAAGAAGAATTGTGAGTGTCCTAAAATCATTAAATTAAAGAGAAAAGATCTACATATATTTAGGATGAAGATATTAGTATGCTAGGATGTCTCTCAAATGGTGAAAACAAAACCCACCAAAGAATTGAACAAAAAACCAGCTTCTTGGGATATTATCTGATAACTTCTAATTTTCACATGCAGAGAAAGTATTTTCTCACTTGCATCTCAGAAAAACACCCAATGCAATAAAAACAGTAATGCATAATGGCGGGAATGGTGGTGATGGTGGTGGTGGTGAGAATGAGAGAGAGAGAGAGAGAGAGAGAGAGAGACTGATTTAGACAATCGGGGAAGGTCAAACAGGGACATAGGAAGCTCCAGAGCAGGGATGCCCTTGGATAGGAGCTCAGAAAAAGTCATAAGTGCACAGTTCCAAGTGACATAAACGAAATGTAAACTCAGCTTTTTACAATAGGGGCCAGCATTATTTTTCCCTTAGGTAGCCAGATGGTAAATATTTTAAGCTTTGTAAGCCACATACTGTCTGCCACAAGAATTCAGCAATGCTGTTAGTACTAAAGCAATCATTATGATAAAGAAAGGGGCATGCTATGTTTCAATAAAACTTTACTTATAAAAACAAGTCAGGAGGCTGTAGCTTGCTGACCTTGTTCTATAGCAAGAAAGACATTAGCTTGAATGAGAGTGTCCCTGGACCCCAAACTTGTGAGTTTTCCAGAAAGAGAAGGTGAAATAAAACTGAATGAGAAGTCATAGGAAAAAAAAAAGAGAGAGAGAGAGATACTTGAAGCAGCACTATTGGTATGTTAGTGAGGAGCACAGAGACTTTGCTTTGTGAATGGCCCAAAGTTTCTGATAAAAATAAATGAATAAATAAAGGTGAAAATAACCAACTTCTAAACCCAACATAAGAAAAACCCCCACCAGCTGGAACATGACATATACTTTCTCACAGAAGCCTTTTAGAAAGAGCTAATTTCAGGAAAAACTTATTCCATTGTGAATGATCAAAAGGAATCAGTCAGGATCTAACAAAAATATTAATAGATGGGAGGAAAGAAAGAAGAAAACCAAGACAGCAACCAAGAATTATTCACTAGAAAAGTGCCCCATGAGGCAGATGAAAATTGTGACCAAATGTCCTTGATGAAAACGAGTGAAGTCACCTATCAGCAATTTTATAGGAAACAACCTAAACAATAGAGTTAAATTGGGCATGTGCCAGTAGTATTAAGGGAAGATATGAAAAAAGACAAAAACCAACAAATATCTCAGGAACAAAGGTCAAATTGGCAAATTCACACATGCAGGAGATGCTGAAAAAACAGGAAGGGATATGGAAGAGGACTGGGGAAATGCTAGTAAAAAGAATCAATAAACACACAGGAAGTTTAAAAGGATTATATGATTGGCAGGTAGTGCAAACAGCATAAATCAAATATACACGTAACTGGTGTTTCCAAAGAAGGAAACTCAAATAATAGGACATGAGTAGAAATATTGCACAAAAATGGTGAACACGAAACCCTATTAAACAAACTGGATGAAAAATTGTAACTCCTAGACTAGCACTGTCCAACAGAGATACAGTGCAAGACACATTTGTATTCTAAATTTTCTAATACTGTAATTAGGCTATGTAACAAATGGGTGAAATAAATTTTAATAATGTGTTTAGCTTGAAAAATCCAAAGTATTTCAACAAGTAACACAAAATATTGTAAGTGAAATATCTTCATTCTTTATTTTGTGTATACTAAGAAATCTGTTGTGTGTTTTATGCTTACTGGATAACTCCACTTGTACTGGCCATATTTTGAATGCTCAAAGAGCCATATGTGGCTAACATATTTGACACACTTTAACGGGCTAATTTTCTTAATATAGAATATTCTAATATAGACAGAGTTCTTATAAATAAAAAAGTCTAACAATCTAATAAAAGAAAACAAAGCAATATTAAATCACTAAAAATAAGAGAATTTCAAGTTAAACTATAAGAAATTACCATTTCATCTCAGATTGGCAAAGATCAGTACTTTTTTTTTTTTGATAAACTGAGTCCATGAGGAAAGCAAGAGCCAGCCATTTATACTGACGGTTGGAATATAAATTGATATAATATCAGAATTTGGCAAAATTTTTTAAAATGAACAATGTATCTACCTCTAACTTGACAATTTCAATTCCAGGAATTTTTCCTACAGATATATTTGCAAATGTGTGAAGTGATTATGAACCAGTGAATTATTAAGATCTTACTTATAAATGTAAAAACTTTGAAACTGCCTAGATGTTTTCAGGAGAACACAGATTAAATAAATTTAGAACACAACACAATGAAATGCCATATAATACAACTAAAAAGTCAATATTTTATGTAATGATATGGAAGTTTATTTAAGGTATATTGTCATGTGGAAAGAAAGACAAGACATAAAGTCTAAATAATCTGGCATCAAAATTGCATTACACACACATACACACACATCAACTGTGTTTGGAAGGATTTACATGTCATTAAGTAAATGGCTGCCAACTCGGCAGGGAGCTGGTTGTCCCTGGGACAGGGATAAGAGAGTTACTTTTTATTTGGTGCCTTTTAAGTTTAGTAATGAATATGTATTACCTATTCAAAAATTAAATAAAAGTATATTTTAAAGGGCATTGAAGCAACAAATATATCTATCTTTTCACTCCATTTTGGTATCGGTGGCAAACACACATTTTAAAATTTCTGCTTAAAATTCATCACTGCATAGTTGTTGACATAGGCAAATGCAGACATCAACATCAAGAAACAGGTTTGCTAGCTGAGAGTTTTGTTTTGGGCTCCAGTTTTCTGGATACCAAGGGACATCTGTTGAGTTATTTGGCTCAGCCCTTTCTGACCTACTCTGCTTAGTGGGATCAGATGGCAGGTGCTTCCTCCCCCAACTGCTCTCTTCACCTACCATGCACTCCTGGGTGGAGGCCTGTCAGGCTTCCATCACAAGCAACAAGTAGCCAGATTCCAGATGGGCTGCTCTGAACTGAAATGCAGAGGCCAGGTCCTGTATTTTTTTTTCTGTAGGCAGAGGTGTCCTTGTTGACTTTGCCTTGCACCTCTCTAGAAAACTCTTGTCTGGTTCCAAATTCTGACTACCCCCAGGGAGAGAAACACACCCGGCATTGGTGGCTGTGTGAGCCAGCTATTCGTCACTGTGACCAAAATACCTAACAAGAACAATTTAGAGAGAAGAAGATTATTTTGGCTCACAGTTTCAGAGGTTCAGTTCGTGGTCAGCCAATTCCATTGCTTTGGGCCCAGTGAGGTAGCACATCAAGGCAGAAGGGCATGGCGGAGGAAAACTGCTCAGGACAGCCAGGAAGAGGGGAGAGAAGTCACAGGAACAAGATATAATCCTCAAGTGCACTGCCCTGATGACCTACTTCCTCTAGCCACACTCTGCCTTCCTGTAGTTACCACCCAGTACAAATTATTAATCCATCAAATGGATTAATCCACTGGTAAGGCTACAGCTCTCATAATTGAATCATTTTTAGCTCTGAACATTTACACAGTAGCCTTTGGAGGATACCTTATATCCAAACCATAACATGGCACTCATTCAAGCAGGCCACCTTTGCCCACTTTTCTGAGGCCCACCAAGGTATTAGCAATATGGCACCTGGCCCAAGCTGAGAATGTAGATGAGGTTATCATGGCAACTGAAAATGGGGTTACAATGACCACAATCGGAGTTTGAGGCATTTAAAAGGTGATAATAAATCAGTTGGCAAATGAGTATCCCTTAGTAACACTACTAAGGAAACGGAGTGACCTTAATTTCTCAGACCCCTATGAATTCCACCTTGAACTCCCAAATCTGTTGTAGGCAAAATGCTGCTATATGATCTTGGTGGTTTGTGGTAATAAAAGAGGACACAGAGGCACACCAATATTGTAGTCTCAGAGCCTACTGTTGGATCAGAGTTTTCCAGAATATAAATATGTACCCCCTAGAAGGTAGATTAATAATCATTTTAAATTTCAAGCAATAGAGCCACGCTAGCATCCCCATTTCAAGTGCCCAGGGCTCCCTGCGGCCCTGTGAGAATGGCCACAGTTTGGAAAGAGGGACTAGGTATTTCCATGTCAACCAGTGGAGGTCAGTGTTGAGTCGCTGATCTCTTGGTTTAACCAGAGGTATGAAGTTACCAGGGTAGACAGGTCCATGGCCATAAAACAGTAAAAGGACACTCCAAGACGAAAAATATGAAGCTTGTGATATACTTCACAGTGTAAACGACAGGCCAATGCTGCGGAAGAATGATTGCCTGGAGTGGCAGATGCCATCTGCAGCAGCCTCAGGAAGGGGAGCTGCACCGCACCGTGAGAAAGAGATTGCCTGTGGGGGTGACCGTGCCATGGAGAGAGCAGCTTTGCCCTCTGAACATATTACTTTCTCAAGTTCCTCGCTGCTGAGACATCGGGGATCCAAAATGAGTGTGCAGGTCTCCTCATTAGCAATGTGAGTTTTTAAAAGCAGGAGTGAAGGTGATTTCTTGTGGTCAATCTCTTTCTCAGGGTCATAATCCTCATTTCTGTGGAGTTTAGATAGCCTCTTGAAACATTCATTGCAATTTGAGAATCGTCCCTCTTGCTGGCTTTCTAGCGATCATTCTCTGGGAGAGGTGCTTCTCACTAATATCTAGACCCTGCACAAGTGGGGAAATTTAAATATGGCAAAACTAACCACTAGAACACCAGGAGACCATCAGGAGACAGAAATGTCCAAGAGGCCACTGATAGCTCTCTTCTCTCCTCCTTAGGGGACACAAGCTTTCATTCTTCATAATTTGAGGATTTGGAGGTAGAAAGAACTAAGTGGAGTTAAGTGTTTGTTTGTCCAAATCAAATACTTAAGCTCTTGGCATTTCATTATTTTGGAGGCACTACTGTTTGGGCTTTTATTTACTAAGGTGATTTAGCCAGGAGGTCAGAAAGGACAGGAGTTCTAATGCGCAAGGAACCCCTGGGGATGGTCTAAGCATCCTTCTTGATGGTGGTTCTATTTTTAGAGGCTTGTGTTCTTCATCAATAGGCAGTTGAGGGGAATGAATGGCACCTCTCTTAGTTGAGTGCCAGGGGGTGTGGGTAGCAATTAGTAACTTAAAATGACACTTAATGAGGCGGGGTCTTTATTCTTCAGAGTCTGTGATTCTTATTCAAAGGTCTGATAAATAAAGGATGTTTTGAAATTGAAGGGGAGAGAGGGCTCTCTTGGTTTCTGAGTTTGGTAGTCTTTTTTACATTTCCATCCATATATTTGAAGGCTTTCTGGTGTGTATTTTTTTTTCTTTATACTCAGAAAACCAGGCTGAGCATTTGCCATAGATATGCCTCTACAAGTGTCATGTGTTTCAACTGCAGATGTCACCTCTGTTCTTCTCATATCATGAGCATTTGGGCTCCGTGGCCTCTATCACATTCCTTTTCTTGTGCTCACGACAATCTGCCACTCTCAGGACAAGTGCCAAGGTACGCCCCCATATAATGAAATTCTATTTGTTCTTTAAACCTAGTGCAAATGGCACCTCCTGTGTGAGAGCTTCAATGCCCCTTGAAAATGTGTTTATTCCCCAAGCAAAATTAATCATTCCCTTCTCTCTTCTCAGAGCTCTGTAGGGGTTTGAGAGTGTATACACAGGTATGGGTGACATCCAGCAAGCAAAACTTCAACAATAGAGGAGACAGATCATCTAAAACCTCTGTTGTTGTCGCTGGGAGAATGATGCAATACAGGCAGTAATCACAGAGCAAGAGACTGCCAAGCAAATAGAGCAGAGAAGAGTAGGCTTTTCTAAAGAGTATCTAAACAGAAAATCATTCAGTGGTTGCCCCCCAATCAGAGGTGCCTATATATAATATCACCCCCTTTCATAGTGCAGGAAGGGAAAGATGATTTGTAGGAGTCATTTTATAAAATGTATTTTAGAGGAGACTCAAGCCTCCTCAAACTTCTGCATTTGCCCAGATCTGTGCTGTGGCAATTAGGAATGGAGATAGCTAGGGCCATAATAATGCAGTTGTAAAAGAATGTAGAGTGTAGATTCTAAATTATAATATCAGAACTTGCTTTTCAGTTGCTGAGACAGAATTCTCTGTAGTTGATAAAAATCACTCTGATAGAAGGTAGTCATTAATCTGATCGATCTGCTGAGGAGAAACTGGAGATGGATCAAAGAGAACAGGACAAGCATATAACACAAACCAGTGAGACCACATGCAGGAATCCAGAAGGGAATCTTCCAAAACCAAAACCCAGGAAAAAGCAAGGAAGATTAACAGCAAAGAGTCCCGCTTTCAGAAGAAAGACAAAGTTTCTTTAGATTGGAGAAACAAGGAGCACTTGCTTCATGGGCCTCTCCTGCATGTGGAGGGAAGAGGGAGGGCCACCTACTGTGTGGCATCCAAGGGTTTGGAGGACACAGGATCCCGGGAGAAGACAAGACTCCAGAGAGCAATGGGTGGAGGACACCAGTGCCTTGAGGGTTCAGTGCAGTTTCTGGCACTGAGGTGTAGGGAGTGACCAGCACGATTGTCCTGTTCTGACGTCCCTACACGGCCTGGAAGTTGAGATGGGACCTGCACAGCCTCAGAGAGTTTCTCACCCTTTGGTGTAGGTAGGGAGCAGCCAGCTATTTCTCATGAGCTCAGGAGAAGTACAGAAACAGCACCAAGTCCCCAGCTGGACAGAGATCTGTGGGTGTGTGCACACGCATGTGTGCATGGGGAAATTGTGCACTGAGAACCACACAGGACAGGACCTTCTCAGTGGAAGCCAACATCATCAAGTGATGATGTGGACATTCAGTGGGAGCTCTGACACCCCCTTGGGTCTCTTACCCTTCCCCCATGCAACCTTGAACTTGAATAGAGTATACACTCTCAAACCTCTTACTTGAAATCCCACATTGATTGCCTTGGTTGTTTTCAGGTTATGCTCGGCTCCCAGAGAGAACTGAATTTATAGATTCACTGGAGTAACCACGAATGCTAATAGTTTAATTTTTGCACAGTTAAGTTTGCAGTCAGGTTTGTGACTGCCGTCACTCACTGGGTTACACACACCTATGAGGTGCTTATTTTGAACGAGTTATAAACACATATTAAATTTCATAGCGGAGCACAACAGACACTAGGATGGCAATTTGTAAATCAATGGATGTGAAACTGATGTGATTCTGCTATCTGTGTATGGGGTGAGGGGGGGAGTTCATAACCCACTTGAATCAAAGTGTGGAATATGATATGTCAAGAAATTTGTAATGTTTTGAACAACCCACAATAAAAAAAATTAAAAAAAAAAATAAAAAATAAAAAAAAAAAAATAAAAAAAATAAAAAAAAAAAAAAATTTCATGCGGGTTAGGTCATTTTCAATGGTTTCCTTTGTTACCATTCTATTAATATTAGTGAGAGGTTCCAGATCCAGATGGGCTCAGCAAACATTTATGTTGTCAAAATGTAGGTGCCTGAGATGGTATAGCACCTGCAGGGCGATATGCAAGCCAAGCCTGTTTGTGGTGCCACCTATCATAATGGCACTCTGAAATGGGCTGTTTTGTGTGTTTCTTACTTGTTCATCTGCCTATCTGTTAGACTGTGAACTCCTATTCAATGTTGTTTCCCCTAGCTAAAAAAGGGTTCCCCTGAAGAGTGGCTTAGTAGACATTCGGTAAATGCATTGAAGGAGGCTCCTAATGGAAGGGGGCAGTGATGTATTCTTACAATTCTTTTCTTCCCCTGTCAGATTCTGCCAGATTTGGGGGTACAGAAGCAGGACTCAATATTTTCTTGATTGAATGAGTAAATGATGATTTTACAAAAGTGAGATTAAAAAAAAAAAAGTGACCCAAGGGATGCTCAGTGTGCTCAGAACTTTCCAAAAGAAAGTGAATCTGCACCTCTATTTCTCTTAGTTATAAGTCTCAAGATCTAAGTGTAAAACTCCCCTTCGACGTTTCTTGTCTTTTTCTGTCCTGAGAGGAAACAATTACCATTGAACTCAAGACCTAACAAAACACAAACATGCTCTTTTTAAAATATTACCAAGGAGAAACTAATGTCGACTATTTCTCCGTTTTCCATTCCCACTTCAAAAGTTTTCTGATTTTTTTTTTAAATGTAAGAACTTAGCAAAGAAAAACCACTTCTGTGAGCGTTACTCAGTGATTGAAGTCTTAAAGTGAGAGACCAGGCCCCCATGCCTGGAACCCTTCTTAGGTTAGTATGTTCCAGAAAAGGATTAGGTTTCTCTTCAGATTGACTTTGGCTGAGTTTCCTCCCTGAAGTTCCCCGTCCCCCGTGATTGAGCTTCCTGCCTTGGACTCCAGGCTGGGATTCTTACCAGGGAGCCCCAGTTTCCTGGACTATGAATCCCAGCACCCTTTTCATGCTAACTGCTTCCCTTGGGCTGAATCCAAGTTCTAGACCTACTCTCTGAACTCACATCCCTGCCCTGTTTGTCCCAGAATGACCAACTCCATCCAATATGGTCCACATTCAGACCTTACGTCCTCTCCAACCTGCTCACGTATCAAGTCTGCTTCAAAACCTGTGATGGGTCTCCATTTTCAATTGCAGAATTTACCTTCTACCTGTCTGTAGCACATTTTGTTCCATATATTAGTCCAGGTGTGTTGACTGCTTTAACAATCATCACTGAATTTGGAACAGCTTAACATAAAAAAATTTGACATCTTGCTCACAACACAGACCAAAACAGATGGGCCTGCAACTGAGAATTTGCTCCGTGTGGTCCCCCAGACCCATTTTCCTTCGGTTTGACATCTCCGCCCCAATCCTGTCCAAGTCTCACAATTCAACAAGAGGATGGTGAAAGAACAAAGATTGGATGAAAGAGGTTTTCATGAACAGAAGTGGTACATTTCCTTTCCTATTCCATTGATCAGAATCCAGTTACATGGCTGAGAGAGAACAGAGTCATCTGCCACTCCCCTCTGAGTATGTAACCTGGTGGCATGCTGGGAAAAAAGGGAACTCAGATGCTGGCCAAGAGTAGTCAACTGAGTCATAACTGTATAACCTTCACTACTAAAGGTACATGGTTTTAAAAACATTTAGGCCAAAATGTCCACTGATACATAAGAGAAATTATACCCTAAGTAGCTCTGTCCTTGGGGAGCTACCTAACTTATTTGCAGTCACATTTTTTTTTAATTATGAGGATAGAAAAATGAGTAAATAGAATTCACTAATAATAATCATACTAATCATCTCAATTTCCAGTTTGTATGCCTAACTTCAATTCTATAGTTTCCTTTAAAAATAATCTCAAAGTGAATTAACAGTTTAGATCACCCATGAAAGAATACATAAATGGCACTTGCTGTTTATTGATGAGTTTAATAAAAGACAAATATGTGTGACATATATAGATAATTAAGGGTGTCAAATTGGAAATTTCAAATATTTTAACTCTCTGAAGTAGAGTTTGGGTTGAGAAATATTGAACAGGATAAATGTTGCATTCTCAGAGCAGCACCCAATGCAACGTCTTTACCAATCTAATCTTAGCCTACCTCCTGCACACACACTACCATGCTCCTTCAACAGAGCTGGCCAGGACGACTAGGAGAACAAGGAGAAGGATTACATTTCCTTTATCTCCCCTTCCTGTCTAGCTACATTTGTTGACTAAGTGAATAGTCAAGGTACTGGACTGAGTGGGGGACTCTGATGGTATGGACATGAGTTCAAGGTCAGTCTCCTGTGGTGATTCATGCCTGTAATCCCAGTGACTTGGGAGGGTGAGACCAGAGGATCATAAGTCAGAGACCAGCCTCAGCAATTTAGCAAAGCCTTAAGCAGCTTAACAAGACCTGGTAAAGTGCCTCTGGGTTCACTTCCCAGTCAGTAACCAACTTCCCCACTTCCTTGCTCCACTAAAAACCTCAGAAGACCTGATCAGAAGCTAGTTTTCCAAGGCTGGCCCCCTTCTCTAGGATAGCACTTAGGGATTTCCAACGGAGCCATAAGCTAATATACCTCCAACTTTGGGTAAATTATGATAATTCCCCAAACAAGCAAAGAGCTTCATACCTTGAGGCCATCTCCTAGGGTTCTTAAAGCCAGCCCCATGGATGACAGAATGCTTAATTCTTAACTAGATGAAGATCACATGTCACATTAGCCCTCTCCAAATAATTTATTGTTAACTATGTGTCATTTTATATATAAGCATAATCTTTTTTTTGCATTTTTATTGTGTGTGATATCCATGTACTTAATTTCCAACCCAACCAGTCAGCTTCCAACTGTGGGACTTCAATCTCATTGGAGTCTGTGAATGGGAGTCTGTGAATTTGGGATTTGAATTCTGAATCTGTCATTTGTTATAATCTTCCATAAGCAGATAGTGTTGAGCCTCAGTTACATGGAGCTACTCAACAATGCCCACACTCAGGGTTGTTGTGAAGTTGAATAAGAACCTATAAAGAATATTCACTCTCTTTTTTTTTAAAAGCACAAATGCTAATATTTCGCAACTCAAAGTATAAGTACAAGTAGCAAGTCAGACATTGGCCTCCCATAAAAAGAAGTAAATATTCTTACCAGATGCCAGTGACAGTCTGGCAACCTGATATAGAATATGGAGCACAATAAAAAGGTTCAGAGCCCTGGATTAGAAACCCAATTTGGATCCAATTCAACTGTGTGGCTTTGAAAAAGTCACCCTTCAGCTTCTTCATTTGTAAAATGGAGAATATAATCCTGCTCCAGGGACCTCCTAGGATTTATATAACTCTCAAACATCATAAGGCTCAGACTTCCATCATTATTATGATCAATCGTTCCATGCTGAGCAGGGTCTTCTGTACAAAACTTTCTAAAAAAGCTCAAACTCTCATGACAAGGGCCTGGGGTGTGACACATTCATTCACCAACCATCTCCCTGACCTGTGCTGCGCTAGGCATCACTGAGGAACTGGGATACAGGGGGAACTCCAAGAGCAGGTAGAAGTGCAGGTAGTACAAGTCACCTTATAAAATTCTAGAATGACCTAAAGGCATTTGTGTGGGCAGCATTCACAAATTCTAGCTAAATTTCATAGACTAAATTTCGTTCTTAAGTAGGGAAGTCGCGTGGGATAGAAAGGACGAAGTCGGCCAAAGAAAAGAAGGCCATCAGTTAAGGTCTTTTCCAGGCTGTTTCTTCCCAATCCATTATCTTCTCTCTGCATTGAGTGGTATTGAAATGGCTGTGGACATTTGGGGGGTAGCTGCAGGGAAGTAGCCCAGGGAATCGATTTTGCTTGGGTTTAATAAGATACACTCACGTGACTCTATGGATTTATGTGGCATTTCTCTGTGTAGTTATTCAGATATAGAAATATCTACTATGTATATGATAGAAATAACTATCATAGTAGGTATATATATATATATATATATATATATATATATGTAAAATAGGATTTTTAACTGAAAAAATGAGTAGATTCTGAGATTATTTGATAATTCAATTAATGAGGAGGAGAGTCCCTCACACGAGCTCATGAAGAGATGTTTTGTTGATCCAACACAAAATATTGACATTGATGGAAAAACTCATGCTCACTATTAAGATATATGATACACTAATGTTATCGATATTTAGAATATCTGAGTGCTATCAATGCTTTAGAATATTTAGGATGAGCAAATATGCTAGAACACTTGAAATACCCTTAAATCGTTCAGTTCCTATGTGAAAGAAACTTGATAGAATTTTCCCCAAATTTGATTACAGTCTTGAAAAAAACTGTAAAACATTGCCAAATGGGTTTCAGAATTGTAAACATACAGTTTGAAAACAAGGACTGGAACTGAGTTGTCTTTCCCTGTGTAGGAAATGCTATTATAATATTGTTATCATAGGAAAAGGTGATCAAATGGCAGCCAGGAAAATGTGCAAAACATTTATAGGTGTGAGGCTGGTAATTAATAAAAATATGTTTCTGGATTTTGTGATGTTTTGGGTATTTATCAGATCTTTAAAATTGTCACTTGTTGTGGTTTCACTTCTTATTTAAAAATAAATATTTATTTTCACACCAATTTGCATTCATAATTTCATCCATGTATGTATTTATATATATATATGAATGAAATTATATATATATATATATATATATATATATTCCTTCTAGAAAGTTCTCCTACCATGTAATTTTTAGGCTCCACAAAACTTGGCTTCACTCTTGCTGCTGCTCCTTAAGGGGACGAGGAGAAATTTGGAGGTTTCCAGAGTGTTGTTTCTCATGACATTCCCCAGTGAAGGTAGATTCTGGATGTTCCTGAAGTGTACAAGAGCAAGAATGCAGGGTCCCCAGTATACTCATAAGTCCCGCCTACTCTCCATG
Source organism: Marmota marmota marmota (assembly GCF_001458135.2). Classification (NCBI taxonomy): domain Eukaryota; kingdom Metazoa; phylum Chordata; class Mammalia; order Rodentia; family Sciuridae; genus Marmota; species Marmota marmota. Next base: position 36,388,509 of record NW_025999932.1, read on the forward strand.
TGGTCCCTGAAGTTACTTCTCTCACCTGCCTGGAGCTTCTAGGTGTCCAAGTCTTGGGGATTCCCTGAACCCCTTGCAGTCACTTCTGTAGTGGGCATGGGGTTGAGCAGGGAGCACCCAGTAGGTGCTGGGTGTGTAACTAAGAGAGAGGGTAGGTAAACTTGGGTGTGTTGAACCCTCCTTTGCCCTGCACACCACTCAGTGAAGAGCCCACCCAAGCCCAGCAGATATACCTGTGCGGACACAGCCTGCATCCTGATGGCTCTCTGACTGACTTCGTAAGTATGATTCATGGAACCACATGTTGAATACACGGGTGGCAAATTTAGCATTGGAACCCCAGAACCAGAGTGCTTCCAATTCTTCATGTTTTCACTTTCACCACCCGCTACTCCATCTTCCGTTCACAAGCCTCTGTCCTGAGTCACTTCATTCAGCTGAGAAGAAGGAAGCCACACCCCCATCCCTCTCACTGTCCTGCTTTCCTTGGATAGAGCCTGAACAAACTTGTTGATAATTCAATTAATGATATCCTAAATAACTTCTTTTCATTTGAGGAGGGGACACTATTTTTTGAATGGACACAAGGCTAAGTACTGAGGGTTCCTCTTCAGGAATGCTGGGGAACCTAGACACAGCACCCATGGCTACTGGTCTCAGCTTCTGTCCTCCCACCTGTAAAGCAGCACTGAAGATGGTATAGACCTTGTTGAACAGCCTGACAGAGCCCTCTTCCTACTCCAACCAGCAAGTCTCCAACCCTGACCTCAGCCTAACCACCACAGCTTGGCTGTCTACACTTCCTACCATTCCTGATTCCCCCGAAACATGCTCCCCACGAGAGCAAGAGAGAGACCAAGGATTTCTCAGAGCTGTTTCTGAACAAGGCTGGCTGTCAGACTCCATGAAAAATGCTTCAAAGATAACAAAAACAGCAGCAGGGGTCTTCTGAAATGGGAATGTTCTTTTGGTTCACATGAGATCCTTGTGGACCTAAGAGGACACCTCAAAGTCCACATTGTGTCATGAAAAGAATATGAGAGAGAAAAGAAGAAAAACAAACGTCTCTCCCACATAACTCCTACTCCTTCCCCCTTCAGATCTTTTTTTATTTTTTAACAAAAGGAAGAGATATTAATGGTGACAGATACACAAATAATTGTGCAAGTAGATAGCTCTGGGAAACCCAGTTTTTGTAGAAATACTTGGTATTTAGTTCTGAGATGTTTCAATTTAGGGGTCAGCACTCTAACATTATGAAGAGCTCTATACAGGCAATATATTTTGAAATATTAGAAATAGACATTAATTTACTTCACTGGGGTTTAGTTTCCCAGCTGCAATGTGAAGAGTTAGAATAAAATGATTTCCAAGGTCCTCTTTAGGGATAACAATCTATGACTATAATAATGGTGTGTTCTGTTTAGTTAACATGCTGTTGTTCTCTAGTTTAAAAATGCCTTGCAATCAAGTCAAAACAGGAATTATTGATTAAGCACTAACAGGGCATGGGACTCAGAAAATGTTCCTGAAAAATGTACTTAAAACTCAGTATCTCTCTCCTTCCCTCTCATTCATATATATATATATATATATATATATATATATATATATATATATACACACACACACATATATATATATACATATATATTCTCTCCTGTGAAATATTCATAATCACATATTATATATAAATTATATATATATATAAATTCAAAATCTAATTTATATATGAGATTTTCCACTTTCAAGAATCCTATAATGAAGATTTTTGCAGAGCTTATTTATCTAGTATTCCAAGTTCAAATTTTTGAAGAAAAGGGGTACATGAATACTGAATGCCTGCACTGTCCCTTTCCAGAGAATGGCATTGAGGTGCTGAGAGGTTAAATGGTGGTTGTGGGAAGTCGAAGCAGCGACAGAACTAAGCCAAGAACCTGGAAACATAGAGCCACACTCTGATGCCAATTTCCTCCACATCCTTGCCTGGTTCCAACCTGAAGATGCCTTACAGTGCCTGGGTGATGTGCATGCACTAAGCACGTGGAGACAAGCAGCACAGGCCAACACATTTCACGAGAAAGACAGGCAGCCTTCTGGATGCTGTTGTCGTATTATGATGAGGCTCTGTTTTGCAGTACAACGATGCTCCAGATGTATGTTTTCCAATTGAAACCATTTATTTACAGACATACAAGGAAAATAAACTTTGCTCTCCTGCAGACTTCTCAGGAGGCTACTCTCTCCTGTGACATAGCCCAGGCCCCTCTCTCTGGCCTGGAGTAGGGCCCAGTTGGTGGAGTGGCTGCCCCTACAGCCCTGGGGAAGGGGGGGGTGGGTGGAAGGTGTCCATGAGGACAGAGGTTCTCCCGGTGCTTCAGCCCTCAGTGAGGAACCTAGTAAGCAAGTTGGAGCAAATCATATCACCTTTCCTCAGTCACTTCTACTAAGAGCATTGTTAGAAGTCTTAAGCCAACATCGTTTATTATCATTGTATGGTGGGATTTTCCTGTACATGGTTTCCACGTCTGAAAATCCCAGGTCTTGGGCTAGGGTCTTGGCTGCTATTTTCCTCTCAGGAAATATTTCTTCCCTTATATTTTCACTTCTTGAAAAGTGACATAGTTTCACTTTGCTTTTCATAGGAAACAGAACAGCATGGTCATTGTATGGGCTGTGTGAGGCATTGAACTTAAGTGGTACAAAGCCAACTGATGAAGCCTAAATGCTTAGTGGACTTGACACTGAGATTCCTTCTACTAAATGCTAGAAATCACTTTTTCTCATCCTGGTCCTTTTTCTTTCACATTCTCAGTTTATTTTCCAAGCTTTTAGCTATCATACACACAGAAGGAGGGACTGGGGGCTATGTGGAAAGATGACACAAGCCAGCCTGGTATACACATTTCTACCCACATTCCAAGGGAAGGTGGAGGAATGTATCTAGCCAGATGCCCTGCGATATGGCAAGATGTTTATGTTTACTAATAGGCAGGCTCCGTCTCAGCAAAAGTCTTGGAGGAAGGCTGGAGACCTGAGCATGAGCATTTTCATTTCTAATGACAGTGCCTGGGTCAGGCCTGGAGGCTGGGAACCATGAGATTCAGCGAAACTCAGCCCTGCCCTCTGAGGGCTCACAGTCTTGAGGAAGATCAGCTCCTTAACTGCACAGCTTGCAGTGGGATGGATATTGCCATGGGAGGCAAGAAGAGTTGAGAGGATGGAGAGGAGGGATGTGCTTGGGGCTTAGGGAAACTTTTACAGCAGAAATTATTTTAGAGTGATGCGTTAGCTTTATGTCATGGTAACAAATACCTGAGTGGGTCACCTTATAAAGAGGAAAGGTTAATTTTGGCTCCCAGTTATAGAGGTGTCAGTCCACAATCAGTTGGTCCTGCTTCTTTTAGTCCTGTAGAGAGGCAGCACATAGTAGGAGCACATGGCAGAGTAAAACTGTTTTCCTCATGGTTGGGAAGCAAAAAAAGGGAGAAGTTACTTGGGTCCATAATCCTTTTTAAAAGCAGGCTCCCCAAGATCCCCAAACTTCCCCCACTTAGCCTCACCTCTTAGAGTCTCCACAAATTCTCAACATTTCCAAGCTGGGACCCAAGCCTCTAACATGCGGGCTTCAGGGAACACTCAAGTTCCAAATCATAGCAATAATTTGAAAGTATGAACCGTGAATGAGGAGGAGGCAGCAGATCACACAGAGTCAGAGGAGGAAACTGTGTTGAGAATAGTGGGTGGGGCGTCTTGGATGTTGCTGTGGGGAACAGGTAATTGCGCAGGTTTGAGTTCTGGGTGATGCCAGATGGGGTTGGTGTTATTGGCAGCAGGCATAGGTAGCTGAATGGAGGACAAAGGGCAGGTAGGAGGAATAGCAGGGAATAGGGAGCTCAGTGAGGAACCTGCACCAACACCAGAGAGGCAAGAGTGAGGACCACGAAGAAGAGCTGATTCCAGAGACTTCTGGGAGGATTTGAGGGTCAGCTGCATGTGGCTGGTGAGGGGTTGAACACTTTGTTTCTTTCCCTCTTCTCTGATCCCTCCCCCAACACACTTTAATGCTCCATTTTGCTCCAAGTTACATAAAACCACACAATGATTGATTGATTGACTGACTGATTTTGGTACCAGGTATTGAATCCAGGGGCACTTAACCACTCAGCCACATCCTTGGGGTTTCTGGTGTTTTGTTTATAGACAAGGTCTCATTGAGTTTTTTAGTGTCTCACTAAGTTGCTGAAGCTGGCTTTGAATTTGAACTCTTCCTGCCTCAGTCTTCTGAGTCACTGGGATTTACAGGTGTGCATCATCACACCCAGCAGAATGCTAATTTTAATGCATAATGCTAATTATGCTAATGCTAATTTTAGCATAATGCTAATTTTAACGCTGGTATTACAACAGAAAATGTTATTCACTTCTCTTCTGATTTAATGGTGAGAAGTCTCTCCTGATTGGAGCGTTAAAGGCAATGCTAATAATGGTTCTGGAGTTTCCTTTAAATCCCTTCTGTGCCATTATTAAATAGACTTATCAACTGGGGAAAGCCATAGAAGAACTGGAGTAGCATTTAGTAAGCAAATAAGGTGTTGTTTTAAGGAGTTCAAAAGTATTAACCCATTTAATCCTCATGATAGCTCAATAAGGTGTGTGTGGTCAGAAAAATTATTCAAACTGGGAATGAAAGCAATATCATAAAGGACAAAAAGGCCACCCAACAGTTTTCCTGACAAGGTCTTTGGTTCACTTCATTGCTTAATTTTGACTAAATTCCTCAGACTTAGGGAAAGTTAGTTGGAAGATGTTAGCCTAGCAGATTTACAAACAGTTTCTCATCAGTGAAACAGATAACCCCAGCAATCTGTGGCATTTTAGATATCACCTGAATTATATCTAATTTAGCAATCTTTTCTTAATATTTATTTATTAAAATGTCTATAAGTATCCTAACTTCTCATCTGTTCTGTCAGAAAATCTTATTAGTTCTTTTCATTAACTAGAGAGTTAAAAAAAACAACTAATTTGATATTTTCAGAGAATTACATTGTGAAAATTATTGTCTGCATTGTATAGATGAGTCAACTGAGGCACAGAGAAGTTATGGGACTGGCCCAGAGTCAGAAATCTAAGTGGAAGAGCTGGGATTTGAACTCAGGACATCTGGTTCCAGAAAACTCTCCATATTCATTTACCCAGTATTTATTGAACACTTTTCTCCATTCTTGACTTTTCTGGATTTCTTCTCTAATTGAATCCAAGGGTTATCTTATTTAACAAATATTTAGTAAGATACTACTATGTGACAGGTTCTGGGTTAATCTACACAATGGATTGTATTAGTGTTTCATAGTACTAGCTTTAAAATAAACACTGGTCCATGTAAAACTGGACAAGACTAATGACATCATACAAAAATCCTCTCCTACTGAATGGCTGCCTTCCATACTCTCCTTCAAAGTGACGTCTGCCTTCAGTTCCTCTACCTAATTCCCACTTTAATGCTGGTACTTGATGTCAGAATCTGTCTAAGCAATTATAGTTACAATGGGCAATTTTTCCATCTATTTCAGCTGGCAGTATGTTCTGTAGCTTTAGCTGCCTCTCTGTCTTTAGATATGAGAACACAGAAGAAAGGGACTAAAATATCTGTGGCCACATTCAGCCAGGGTTGCTGATCAGTGCCCAGCTCTTGGAGAAACAGGCCCTTCCCACTATACTGTGAGGGGTCTGTCTTCATTTCATGGATGGAAACTTCGACTCCCAAAGTCAGGAAACTCGTCTGCAGTCCCAGCAGGAAGGAAGTGATTCTGCGGAAGTGAGGTCCACTCCACCTGGACAATGGCAAGAACCATGCTTAATTTGCCATTTAGCGCTGTGGCCTGGCAAATCACCTGGCAGCTGGCCAAGCAGCCATAGGTGACCCTTTCTATATAGCTAGAGGCAAGTCTGTAAGGAATATTCGGCAATCTCATTTCCAGATTCCAATTTCCAATTTCCAGTGAGTAATGTTGACTCCAGGTTCAGTTACCGTATTTGGCTTCTAATACAGCAAAACTCTGGAAGAAATCATTTTTATCCTCCCCAAGTCTCCTTCAAAAATAAAATTTAAGAAAATATCACTTTAGCCACGACTCTGATTTAAGCTAAAATTCCTCTACATTGCTTAACTGAGCATCTGGCTTATTTGATTCCTGGTGTTGTTTGTTACCCAAAGTACCCATTGAATTTGGGTTTTCTCCCTGTGATTTGTTGTCATGGCTGTGAGTTACTCATCTGCTGGGGTCAGCAGGAGGAATGCTCATCCAAGTCACCTAGTAGATGGATGACCTTTTGGCAGATCATAACTGCAGAGAATCCGTTGGTGGTCTAGTGACAAGGAAAGAGTCACAGCACTTCAGGAATATCCTATTAACTGGCCCAAGTAGGATCCCAATTACACATTAACTTTGGAGAAGAACCCGGAGATCCCAGATTCTTCTCCATTAGGGGAGAACTAACTTGACTATCTGAAGACTTCCAGCTTCAGGCTGGTAACTGACACTCTAGGGAGAAAAATGTGACCTAGAGCTGCAGGACAGGTTCAAACACACTTTGATAAAGCACTTATCTGTTAGCACAGATCCAGGGAAGAAAGTAGAAAGTCAATCAGATCCTGCTGATCAGAGAAAAGACACTGAGACGTTCAAGCAGCTTGTCTGAGGTCACTACTAGGGAGAAGTGGCAGATCAGGAATGGGGCCCAGGCTCTCTAACACGGTGGCCATTCCAGCTCTTTGCAAGTGTTTCCAGGAGGAGGTTGTTGTTTGAACTTGTAGGAAAATTCATTTGAACACATGGCTCCTGAGTGTGCCATGCCCTGTGGGAAGAAATATCTGTCACCTAGCTGGGCACAAACATCTTTCTTGAAGAGTATTATGCTTCAAGAGTCTCATTGCTCCTTCTTGCTGATGCACACAAGTAGACTAGCAGAGAAGCAGGTAGTGAATGCTAGGTTAAGGGAGGTATGCAAATGGAATTCCAGTAGGTTTGGATTTCATGTGAGATGCCCGGCTGCCTTTTTCCATCCCTCATATTTATGGGCCTCTAAGGAGCTGTGAAAAGCACCTGGTCTTTAGGGACCAATATTCTGAAGCAAGCTGCTAGGAAAAATCCTTCTTTAATAGGTCTCAAAATGAATTCATGACAGCACATATCTTCACTCAAAATGAACACATCAATAAACCAAAAAGCAGAGGTGCTCCCAAAGCACTTCGAGTGGGTATTTGATTAACATCTCATAGTCTATGGCAGCTCCAAAGCACAGCTGGAAATTCTCTGCATCCAGGTGGCACAGAAATCCATGTGTCTGGAAAAACTCAAGGGTGAAGCTAGAGCTAATGGCTTTGAAAGGAGACTTTGTAGCTGGGGTTGGCAACCTCTTAAAACAGGCAGTGGTAAAGTGGTGGCCTTATCCTGGCAGGAGCAGTTACATCAGAGGCCTGGTGGGTCAGATGATGTCTCCATATGGTGTGTTAGGGGCCAGCCTTGGGAAGGCTCATGCTAGAGACCAGGGAGGGGGTCAAAGGGAATGGGACACTACAAAAATACCCTGTTCCTGGAGTAAATGCCAGAGAACTCACCTCATCCCCCCATCACATCTCGATCATCTTGTGTTGAATTTGGTGACTATCTATTTTCTTTCTTTTTGACCTTCTTGCTGTCTATTTGTGGCAGACACCATTGGTTGCTAATCCATTCGCTGTGCCTTCTACTTTCATTTGTTCAAAGAGCCCCAATGCTGTAGCCATGGGTTAAGCTGGGTCCTTTACCACATTAAGTAAAGAGCTACATTGGCTTAAGCCAATCACAGTGTTCTCACTCTCTCCCTGTGAGAACAAACCTGCAGGATGATGATGACCTGGAGTAAGGTGGTCTGTGGATCATCAAGACTCCCATGTAAGCCTGGGGATGGACTCTGTATAAGGAATATGTGTGAGACAGCAGAGCCTGGAAACACAGGTTAAAATCAACTTATGGGGTGCTTGGAATAATAGGCTAAGAATTTTGGATTTTGTTCAGTGACATTGTTTGGGTTCAGAGAGTTTATTTGGGAAGCAATATCAGGGGACACAAAGGAAGAAGTAGGGAAATTGAGATAGGAGGGTGGAGAAAAACAAATAGGATATTTGTTAAGTAAGTGACTTATTGCATGAACAAAGAGACCTCAATTCTGCTGGGCTCCTGAGACCCTGAGGAACATGCTTTAGAAAACACCTCCTAGAAATGAGATTCAGATTAAGATATTTAGCTAGTGACTTCCAGTCCCCCCCCCCCCCCCCC
>NW_025999932.1:36396848-36434565 GCF_001458135.2 Marmota marmota marmota
CCCCCCATCGGTTGAGGTTGTCCTCAGGGGTATTGGCTTTTCTCAACTTCTGGGTTATTGCTCCTGTAGGAAAACTCCCTTGACGTTGGGGAAAACTTTCAGAAAGAAAAAAAAAGTGATGCAAGCTTTTGAGATGGAAAATTGACCAGGTGGACTCAGGAACTGAGGGGATGTGGACCTGGGCATCAGCAATGCAGAAATGAAAACAGAAATTTTCTGAATAGGTAGAGGATGTGATTAGAGGTTGCTCTGAAAAAAAAAAATTTTGAGATGGTGTAAATAGTGGGGGGAAGATTGCATTTTCATTCAAAAGACAATTTTTTGACTCCTGCACAGTAAGCCAGGAAATAGGTGAAGAATACAATTTTTGCCCTTAAGAAGCTCACTGTGTAGAAACTGGGGCTGTGTCTGCCAGAAAATGAGGAAGCTAGGCGAATGGTCAAGTGGGAGATAATAAGGAAACAGAGTGGTGGCAGGGGAGGGCAGAAAGGAGAAAAATGGATGTAAGAGATATGACAGAGATAAAATAAGAGCTCTAAGTAGCTGGTTGGACAAGGGGGCGGAGGGTGAGGGAAGATTTATAGATGACTGAAGTTCGCACAATGGCTGTGTGAGAACACCGCACTGCCAACAGCAGAATCTCGGGGTAGGGAGAAGGGCTGTATTGGAGGAGGCTGAATTGGGAAATAGACCATCCTAGTGAGACAGCATACATTCACATCTGAGTTCCACTAGTCATTTATCAGCCAACATTTTTGGAGCATCTACCATGTCTCAGGAATCATGCCAGTCACTGTACTCAAGTCTAGTAATAAAGACAAGTGAAAATGGCTTATATCCTCAAGGGGCTTACGTACTCTTTGTGATGGCACAGAAATCCATCTGTATCTGTGAGGAGCTCATGGCAGGACCATGGAAGAAGAGGGAGGAGTGCTGAGGAAACCTGGAAATCATTTAGCTTCTGGAAGACTCCAATGTAAAAGAACAGAAGTGAAAAAGAAAATCCCTTTTTAGTAGTATTTATAGTTTTGACCTCCCAGACCACGAAGAAGATCTTGAGGGCCCCCAGGGTGCTCAGACACTTTGAAAATGGCTGCTCTAGAGCATCAGCAAATAGTCTCTCTGCTTTCATCCAACACTTCCCACTTCACTGATCTTCTAAATCATGTGTCTGATGGTGACACTCCCCTACCTAGAGCTCTTTTCATGGCTCCTTATTATCTGTAGGACACCTTTGAACCTAAGCATGGCCTACAACCACCATCACGATCTGTTCAGACTTATCTTTGGTGTGTGATGATACCATCTCTCTAGTGTCTATTTGGTAAATACCTGAGACTGGGTGATTCATAAAGGAAAAGGATGAATTTAGCTCATGGGTTTGGAGGCTGGGAAGTCCAAGGCTGGGCAGTTGCTGCTAGTGAGGGCCTTACGTTGCTCTCACCATGATGAAAAGCAAAAGGGCAAACGAGAATATGAGCGAGAGATAGAACATGAGAGGTGGACTTGCTGCATATCATCCTGCTCTTGTAAAAACGAATCCAGTCCTACAAGGAAGACAACTCACTTTTGTAAGGAAAGCATTAATCAAACCATGAGGGCTCCATCCCCACCACCCAAACACCTACTACTAGGCCCCACCTCCCGATATGGCTGAACTGAGAATTAAACTTCAACATAAGTTTTGGTGGGGACAAACCATATTTAAGCCAAAATGGCAACATAGGCTTGTTTATTCTTGTGTTTTAAACATTCCTTTTTAACTTGTAGTCAATTTCTAAAGTGGTCTGCATTCAATATGGGAAATATGGATTGGTCACAGTACTCATAAACAAAAGCTTTTTAAGAATCTCAATCATTATTAAGAGTGTATCAGGGTCCAAGAACTAATAATCTTGATAACTACTGCTTTATGTATATTTACTGATTAGATTTGGGAAGTAGCCATTTAAGGAATGAGGGCAGAAATACTCTGCATTAGTTAGCTATTTATCACTATAACAAATACCAGAGATAATTCAACTTACAAAAAGACAAGGTTTATTTTGGTTCGCACTTTTAGAGATTCCAGGCCACAATCAACTGACTCTGTGAGTTTGGGGCTGCAGCAAAGCAGCACATCATGGTGGGAACACATGGCAGAGCAGAGCAAAACTGTTATGGTTAGGGAGAAAAATAGAATAATAAAGACATTGGGGTCTCATGATCTTCTCCAAGGACATAGTCCTTATATTAGTCAGCTATTTTGCTGCTGTGACTAAAAGACCCAACCAGAACAATTGTAGAGAAAGTTTATAAAGGGCTCACAGGTTCAGAGGCCTCAGTTCATAGAAGACCAGCTCCATTCCTCAGGGCTCAAGGTAAGGCAGAACATCATGGCAGCCCAGTGTGGCAGAGGGAAGAAGCTCACATGGTGATAGGGAAATAAAAAGAGAGAGAGAATGAGAGAGACTCCACTTTCCAAATAAAAAGAGATATCCCATAGCCATGCCCCCAATGAACCACTTCCTCTAGCTACACCCCACCACTTAAGTTACCACTCAGTTAACCCCTATCAGGGGATTAATTCACTGATTGGGTTAAGACTCTCACAACCCCATCATTTCTCCTAGGAAACTTCTTGCATTGTCTCACAACATGAGTTTTTGGGAGACACCTCACATCCAAACCATAACACCCCCAATGATCTGAAGACCACCTATCAGGGCCTACCTCTCAAAGGTTCTACTGCCTTCAAATGGCACCACCTTAAGGATTTAACCTTGAACATGTGAGCCTGTGGTAGATATTTAAGATCCAAAATATAGCGTGCTCCAATTATTGGAGTGAGCAAACTCAGGAAGAATATATCACCTTGCTGGAATAATTCAGAACACCCAAGGGTAAATGAACAGAAAAATAGATTGGAAACTCATTGGAAGAAATCCAGTTTTTGAGTGCTGGCTCTGGCTGGACAGAATGGAGACCCATTCTGCTGAAAAGTTACAATTGGGGCGGAAAAAGAAAAGCAAGATATTTCACCTATTGACCCCCTGCCCATCCTCTACCTGGTCACAGAGCTCCATTGCTCTTTCTGCATCCTCAGAGATTCCATCTCTAAGAGATCAGCCAAAGTGTGCACCCCTACTTATGTTTTAACTCATTTCTGTGGGAATCCTTTTGGGCAAGGACCAGGGCTGACTCTACTTTTCTAGACTGAGTTTATTTCATGTCAGCAGCCATGTAGCATCAAGATAGCATTCTTCCCCCAACCCCAACCCCATATAAAGTCTATTACAACATCCTCACAGAGGCAAAGAACACATATATTTCTCTAGAAATGTAATAAATGTTAAAGCTTGTTTTACAAGGAAATTCTTAGCTATAATCTGATTCCCACATGATAATGTGTTGCAAATTACGAGTAAATGCTCTTTTTTAGTAATCTGCAAACTGATGTTTGCTTTCAACAAGTGAGTCATAAGTAGAAAAGAAAATGACCTTTCACATTCAGGAATGCTGATAATCTCAGATTTTAAATCAAAAGCCCTTGATGAAATACACTCGGTGGGCTCAGTTTGCTAATCTGCACTGAGCAGTGATCTATGGTTTGCAGAAACTGCTTCCTAGGAATAATGCAGACACAGTTGTTCTTTACCCCTAGGCAGACAACTAGGCTATGTCGTCTAAGGTAGCCCATATCTGCTCAGGGCTCCCACCATAGTTGTACACACCAGTTGCCATCTTAAAGACCCTGATCCCTTATCCCTTCTGCTGGCTGTCCTTCAAAATTTACCAAGGCTTTTGAATTCAAATCAGTATGCTATAATGATAAATGCACATCCATGTTTATAGCAGCATAATTCAGAATAGCCAAATTATGAAATCAGCCCAGGTACCCATAACAGACAAATGGATAAAGAAAATATGGTATATGCAATGGAGTGTTACTCAGACATAAAGAAGAACAAAATTATGGCATTTGATGGTAAATGGGTGGAACTGGATAACATCATGCTAAACGAGATAAAGCCAGATTCAGAAAGTCAAGGGGTCGAATGTTTTCTGTCATGTAGAAATAAAGGTAGGGGTGAGGGGATGAAAATCCCAAGAAAACAGAAGGGAGGTCAGTGGAGCAAAGGAAGGGAATTGATGGGAAGGGAGGAGGAATGGGAAAGAAGAGGATGGTTAGAATGAAATTGACAAACTTATGCCATGTTCTTATATGAATACACCATAATGAATTTCACCTTTATGTATATCTGTAAAGCACTAATGAGAAAAACTGTAAATAATAGCAGGAAGATCCATAGAGTAGAGGAAGGGGAACAGGAAGAGGAGGAAGGGAGGAAAAGGGAAGTGCTAGGGACTGAAGTCCCCCTGCTTGTATGATTCTGTCAAATTATATCCTATGCTTATATGATCATGTCAAAATGACTCCAATATTATGTATAACCATAATGCACAGATAAAAACATAAAGAATTTACCAAGGCCTTATGCTTTTGCAGGATGGAACTTATTAATGCTGACCCACAGCTGCTGAATTAACAGTTTCACGTGGTGTTTCCTAAATCAGCTTCCATAGAACACATTCATTCAGGGAAGTTAGGGGAAAAGTGTGTCCTGATTAAAATAATGTTTAAAAACTCACTTTGGAAATTCAGAATAATTTCAGCATTCTAAAAGCTTGGAAATGGTCCTTCAATAAACACCCTGTTTAATTAAACTAATCTGATCAGGTGAAGATATTATATGCATGTCTCCATTTTCCAAACATTGACATTTACCCACAATTCAATTCCCTAGGGAGTGGGATTCAGGCACAAGACCTAGTTGGGCTAAGTCAGTGAGACTTGGAGGAGGAAGTTGGGACACTGTGGGGGACTGCATGTCTGGATAAGCATAGTTCCTGCAGGTGTCTGTGTTCCATGGGTGGCCCTGCTGGATTGGCGGGTGTCCACTCTCAAGGGCCATGGTTGCTAAGTGGCACGTGATAGCAGCAGCAGCAGTGTCTTTTTGGAAGCTGGGCCGCAGTGTGTGGCTGGACACTATTTTCTGCCTGTTGTTGGCCATGGCTGCACTGTTTCTCGCAAATCTGGCCTCCCGGGGAATAATATATAATAAATTTGTAATAATTATTACTCCTTTGCTACTTAAACTAGTTGGAGTCAAGATCACAACTAAACCTTGACTGCTCTTACTTGGAAACTACTTATTTAATACTTAAGCATAGCCCACACAACTAGTGGTTCTTAGGATAGACATTTGGAAATGCTATTCTTTAAACGTAGGGCTTGGCTGGGTGTGGTGGCACATGCCTATAATCCCAGCAGCTTGGGAGGCTGAGGCAGGAGGATCAAGAATTCAAAGCCAGCCTCAGCCACTTAGAGAGGCTCTAAGCAACTTGGCGAGTTCCTGTCTCTAAATACTATATTTAAAAAGGGCTGGGGATGTGGCTTAGTGATTAAGCACCCCTGGGTTCAATCCCCAGTACCAAAAAAAAAGAAGAAAAGAAAAAGAAAAAAAGCAAGGCTTGGGGGAGATTCTCAATCTTGATCCAATAGAATACAGGCCCAGAATAGAAATTTCAGGTACTGTGCCAGGTAACATGAGTCATGAGGATGAGGGATAGTGGCTCTACATGTGTCCTGTTATTTGCCATCTCTGGACTAAATGCTCTTCAAGCACTTTCTAGGTCTACAATTCCTTGAAAACATTAGTCGGACTGAGCATCTGTTCTTTATCGCACACCCTGCTAGGGCTTTATGAGGAAATAACAATGAGTGAATGGTTTGATCACCCAGTGGCACTAACAAGAGGCTGGAGATTTATATATGAAATCATTAGGGAATGCAAAAGGATATAAAATTAAGTGCTACATTTTGAGGTTTCATATATCTAACTTATTAAATGCATAAATCAAAAACAGTTCTTCCCATTATCTAAGATTTCTTTCTTGAAATTAGTGGGGCATGCTTTGTCCATAGCTCATGTTTTATTTGACCACACAGGGTGTGTTTAAAGGGAATGAGTTGACAACATTTGCAAACCTAGGAGATTTTGCCTTAGCAGTGGAGAATTGGCACAATGGGCAGAGATAATTATGATTCTTCTCTGACATAAAGATTTGGTTTTTTAAAAAATTGTAATCTCTAAACTCATTCTTCACAAGGGACAATGGCTCTCTGGTGTTAGTTGTTCAGATATTTTCAGTTCTCCAAATGTAATTGTGCCCTTAAAAGAAGATCACTGGATTAATAAAAAAGGACCCACCTGATGTCTCGTGCCACCTGAAGGAAGGAAGAGAGGGGAGCAGCAGCAGATAGATGACATCAGAAATGGGCACTGACGTCACTTGGTCTCTCTGGAAGCAATGCATATAGCTATAAAAGGCAGGTCTGGCAATGAAACACAGGTCTTCTGATGCCCTACTGCGTGTCTGCATCCTTTATCATGTCCCCTTTAATCTAAGCAAACAACATATTGTTTAGTACATGGAAGGAAGAGGCAGAGGAGGGAGGCTGGTCTATGGAAGGATGAAGCTGGCATAGACTGAAGCTCTCTCTTATCTGAGGCTTTGTGACATCTCAGGACAGCTTCAGTCAGAACTTCTAGTTATGTCAGGCGACAAGACAAAGATATACTTTCAAGAGCTAAATATGAAAGGCTTCCTAAAAGAAATGATTTGCTAGATTGCCACATGTTAAAATCTGGTAGAGTCCTATGAGCCCCAGGGGTTGCAATTTTAATGTTTTTAGTAGCAAGGACAGTAAAACAGGACTGTGTTAAGTCTGCAGGGTTCTGTGGTGACTGTGGCAAGCTCTGGAGCTGTTATCCCATCTCAGAGAGGGAAGCCACCACTTAGCTTCTGCTTATGATTGCCACATGGCACTGTGGTCCAATATTGCCCAAGATTCATATTTTTCAAGAGAAAATAGAAATGTAGATTTTTTGCATGAAAATTCTGGATCAAAAAAAAAAAAATCTGTGCACCACCAATTTTGCAGTCTTTGTACAAAACCCTCACTTGGTTATGATACTAAAAAACAAACTTCTATGTTCCTCTACGTGGCAAAAAATGAGAACAGAAACCCTTCTTTAACAAAACATCCAGTAATGGTAGATAAAATGTTTAAAATAATGTTTTAAATGTGTAGCTAAGCTCTCTAAAGATTGAGATGAATCCCCAGGGCAGTGAGCATATGAGCTGATGGTATGTCTGTTCTGAATTTGGGGGTGAAGGAACTTTCCTGTCTTAGTAACTTAGAGGCTCAGGTTTTAGAAATAGGAATTAAGATCTCAGACCCACAGAGGCTCAAAACCACCTACAGAACCAGGACTTCCAAATAGTTAATTCCTTATTAAAAGAAAGAAATATAAATAAATCTGTCCATCAACCTAAGAATATAGCAAGGACATTGGCAATTTTAGCCTACACTTTAGTTGGAAACATGTTCACTAAGGTGCAGGAACCCTGAAGCTAAGAAATTAGTTAAAAGTGTACCCAGGCATGGAGAGTACTGAGCTATCTATCAATTTAATGCAAAACCTCTCTGGAGGGTTATAATCTTCACCAAAGAATCACTGATCATTTCCACAAATAAAACTCAGCTGTGGATAAACTAAAAATGTGGAGCTGGGTTAAACTTTCAAGCACACAATGATACAAACCACCATGGGTAGAAGTCAATTGGCGGAATAAGTAACTTGATTTGACACCCCCCCAGGATATGCAGGTAACAGTTCCCAGATAGAGGTTGTAAAATAAGTATTGTCAAAATGGCTAGGGGCTCAAAAAGAAATTAAAAACACAAGAAAAGAATAAGACCTTTGGGAGGGGGAAAAGGCGGATGGAAAAGGAATGCCTAGAAATGAAAAACACAGTCATTGAAACCAAACTGACAGATTAAATATTCACTGAAACAAACTTAGAAATGTAATGCATGGAAAAATATATGTTATGAAATTATCCAGAACAGAACAGAGAGAAAGCAGACACAAATTTTAAAGCCGAAATGGCAGAAAGGAATGTTTGGAAACTTTCTTACCAATAACTATTGTAAATTCTGGGAACAAACAAACAACTGGCAAAAATTGCTGTGGATTTGACCCTTACTGAGTAAGATCCACATTTGTATGACCTTTTCCCTCTAAAGGTACTTCTCAATCCTCCAGCATGTGGTACATCGTGTTGCATCAGAAAGTGGCAGTTTTATGAAACTGAGGAATTGAAAGATGAAGTATGGAACTGTCAAAGAGACCTGAAATTGAGAGAGATTCTAGAAAAAGAGGGAATCTCATAGGGTAGCCCCCAGATTTGTGTAAATATGCCCCTGGAATCATTAACTGACCCCTAGTTTACACATGCCATGGGATGAAACCCTAAGAAGCCTGAATTAATCCATTTTCTGTTGCTATAACAGAATACCTGAGTCTGGATAACTTATAAAGAAAACAGTTTTATTTTGGCTCATAGTTCTGCAGGGCTGGAAAGTCTAAGATTAAAGCACCAGCATCTGCTTGGTTTCTGGTGAGGGCCTCATGCTGTTCTGTGCATCCTAGAAAAGCAGGAGGGTAAGTGGGCTCCTACAAAGACAGAAAAGGGGGCAACTACCACACAGCTAATGCATTCGCCAGAGAACAGCAATAATCCCTTCACAAAGGCTCCAACCTCACCATGCAAACACCTCCCACCAGGCCCCAAGTTCCAACACTGCTGCGCCTCCGAAAACCAAGTTTCAACATTAGTTCTGATGAGAACTAATATTCAAACAATAGCTAGAAAGCTGGAATTGCTGAGCAGATATTTCAACAGCTGCCCAGCATAGGGATGCAGAGTGCGGAGTTCTAGTCCTGCCAAATGAGACAGACTTAATCAAGGTCTCAAGCTTTTAAAATTAAAACACAGATGCTATGCCTTAGGACTCAGGACTAAGGAGTTCATCCTATACTGGTTGCAAAACTGAAATAGATTCACCCTAAAAATCAATCCTTCATAAATCAAGGTCAGCTAATCTGTCACTTAACTAATTCCTGAGACAAATATCAACACTTTTAATAGGAAGATAACAGAATCCAGAGTCTCTATAAAAGTGCTACCTATAATACCTAGTATAAAATAAAAAATTTACTAAACTTGTAAAGATACAAGAGGAAAGAGGCCCATAGACCAACTAGATGAAAAAAATTGACAAGAATTTTACACAGGGGCTGGGGATGTGGCTCAAGTGGTAGAGTGCTTGCCTAGCATGCATGAGGAACTGGGTTCAATTCTCAGCACCACATAAAAATAAAATAAAGATATTGTGACCACCTAAAACTAAAAAAAATAAATAAATATTTTTTAAAAAGAATTTTACATAATTATGACAAATACATTAATGAAGCCATACGATAGCATACATATAATATATGGAAAGATAGGGAATTGATAGGAGTGATATGTACATTGTAAAAAGAATCAAATAGTAGGGCATCAAGGTGCACACCTATAATCCCACTGACTTGGGAAGCTGAAGCAGGAGGATTGAAAGTTCTAAGCCAGCATCAGCAACTTAGTGAGGCCCTAGGTCACTTAGAGAGATCCTATCCCAAAATAAAAAGAGTTGGTGATGTGACTCAGTGGTTAAGTACCCCTGGGTTCAACTCCTGGTATAAAAAAAGAAAAAAAAATCAACTGAAAATCTTAGCACTGAAAAACACCTAACAACACAACAACAACAAAAACCAAAACCATTTTTTGGAATTTGCAGCTTAGTGAGAAAACAACAACAACAACAAAAGGAATAGTAACCATGAAGATGGCACATTATGAACCATCTAAAATGAAGGGCAGAGAAGAAATTTTTAAAAATCAACAGAGCCTTGGTAAGTTCTGGTTCTAATTCAAGAAGTTTAAGAAATGAGAGGGGATAGAAAATGGTACAGGAAAAATAAAAAAAATAAATGGAGCCATACTGATGGGAAATTTTATTTATTTGATCCAAAGCAGCAACTCATATATTCATGAAGCTCAACAACCTCTGTATTAGTGAACTTTTTGTAAGGATGATGAAAAGACCTGAGTAGACCTACTTAGAAGAGGAAAAATTTATTTTGGCTCACAGTTTTCAAAGGCTCAGTCCATAGTCACCCAATTCCATAGCTCTAGACCCTCAGCCAGGAAGAACATCAGGGCAGAAGGGCAGGGGCCAGGAAAGCTGCTCAGTTAGAGAGAGAGAGAGAGAGAGAGAGAGAGAGAGAGAGAGAGAGAGGGAGAGAGAGAGAGAAGAGGGAGAGAAAGGGAGGTAGGTGCCAGAGACAAAATATACACCCCAAAGGCAAACCTCCAATGAACTACTACTTCCTCTGGTCACATCCAATCTGCCTATAGTTACCACCTGGTTAATCCATTCAAGTGGATTTCAAGTGGATTAACCCACTCATTATGTTACAGCTCTCATAAATCGAATCTAATCATAATCTGAACATTCTTGGACTGACTCACATGTGAACTTTCAGGGAACACCTCTTATCCAAATCATAACAAGCCCCAAGCAAAAAATTTAGAGTCCAAATGCAAATAAAAGCATATATAACCATATCATGGTCAAACTTCTGAAAAACAAATAACAAAAGCCAACTTGAAAACACCAAAAAATGGGGTGAGGGGACAGGCAAACTGTGTAAGGAGGAATTAGACCAAGACTGATAGCTAACTTCTCATAAGTTGGGGCTAGAAGACTAAAAGAATTATTTTTAAAGATATGAAAGAAAAAAAAACAGTCAACTTGATATATTATGTGTCTCTCTCCACAAAATACAAGTAAAATGAAGACTTTTTAGATAAATAAAAGCTGAGAGCATTTGTTGCCCCAGACAGACCCCACACTACAAGAAATTCTCACAGATGTCCTTTAGGTTGAAGGAAAAACAACACCAGATGGGAATTTGAAGCTATGGGAAGAAAAGATGAATATTTAAAAATAAAAGATGAATATTTAAAAATATTTTAAAAATTTGAAAAAATATAAAGGACATATTGGACCTGGTAAAAATGGACATCTGTCTTTCAAAATACTGCTATGGAGATAAAAGCAAGTCAGAATGGCAGAATGTATTTGTCCCTGGGAACCTACTGCCACTCTTCTGGAGGGATTGGGCTGGGGATGGGTATGCAGAACAGCAAGAAGAAAAGACAATGGAGTCTCTAAGCTCAGGAACTCCCTTTCCTACCCTAAAGCTGAGCTTAAAGGGTATCTCCTGGACCTCTCTGTCCATGACCTGGTTCCCGTTTCCAGGTTTCAGGCTGCCTTTTATCAGGGCTGAGGATTACCGGAGGAAGAGTGGGACACTCACCAGCTATTCAGAGGTTCTTTGAATTCCTCCCCCCCCCCAATCTACTGCTGCTGGGAATCTTCCAGTCGCTGGTCTGCATATTAGAGCTGCATCAAATCAAGTAAGAGAGACAGGGTGCAGCGTACTTCTCCTCCTTCTTATCCAGAGCCAGATCCCCTGGATTAGCTTTTGAGATGCTGAGCCAGAGGTATTCACGGGACATCCAGATGGAAACGTGTCCCATCCAACATTCCACATGTTGGAATGTGAGTTTGGGGTAGAAATGAGCAACTCAGCCTTCAATGTCTAGAAGTTTCCATTCATAAGACGGGATAAGAGCAATCAGGTATAGTATAAGAGGAGGGGACCAAGAATTGAACCCTGGGATTATCAACATTTGGTTAATGGGCAAGGGAAGAGGAGGCACTAAAGAGGGGAGGTAAAAACTCAGGACACACCAGTGTCAGATCTCCATTCCAGCTCTCATCTGAAATGTGCACAGCTCAGCACATCTGGCCAGCGTTTGCCAATGTTTTGTCTATACATCACCTGTAGCAGGACTGCCTGGGGTGGGCCCCATGTTAAGCATGTTCTTAAGGCACACTCCAACTCCAAACTGACTCAATTAGAATCATAAGTGACAGGGTCTGCCTGGAATTTAAGCTCCTTTTCCATGGATTTCTCATGAACCAGGTGGAGAACCACAGCCTAGGCCTAGGGAGAATAGAAACTACCTGATCTGTCACCAGCATAAAGGAAAGATGATGAGCAAAGTGGAAAGAGAAGGGGGTCAAGAGAGAGAGAGAGAGAGGTGGGGGAAGAAAGATTGATTCCTCTAGCCATAGTATGGTACCAGAAGCAGGAAGACAGACCCTTTGTTCTCCTTATTCCAGGTCTGAGGTGGACATTCTTGGTTTCATCTTGGGCGCTTCACCTTTGCAGACCCCTGAGGCTGCAGGGCTGCAGGCTGACTGAGGGGGCAATAAGGAAGGATGGCATGCAGCTGCTGCATCCATGCCTAGAGAAGGAGGATGGCTGTGATGGAGAAGGAGCCTTGGGGCTGACACACTCCTCGTTTAAACAGCATCCAGTGATAAGTCAGCCCTGTGGCTTCTACACGACGTCATCACCACAGGTTAATTGGTGCATGTATGCCAAATCCAGTAGTCATGTTTTATGCTGCTGCTCTAGCCAAACAACATCTGTTTGGATGGGCAATGAAACTTGCTGCGATGCAAAGTTACACACGCTCTCCCCACCCCCGCCACTCTCCTGCTAAGCAGTAAATTTCTGAAGTTTCTTGAAACAATCCAAAAGCTAATGTCAAGTAGAAACCATATTATTTGACTTGGGAATTCATCACCGAAAGGACTCAGAGGAAAAGAACTTGACCCCTTTTGAGCCTATTCACCATCAGTGTGATGCATGTGTTTTTGGACTTCACATAATTTCTTCCCAACCTTGATTCTTTCCTGTGTTTGCCTCAAGAGCAGTGGCCAAGTCTCCTTCTCCTCCATATTCCTGGCTTCCAGAAAAGTGTCTGGCACACACTAGGGGCTCAATACTTATATTAAACTGAGCTTAACTTTAACATCAAATTTATGTGTATTTCTTCTTAGTGTCTCATGTTTTGTTTTTTTTTTTTTCCTCCTTCAGATTTCTTCTATTTTTCTCCCTTTCTAACTCCTTTCTCTTTTTCCTTCTTCTCCATTTCTGTCTTGTTTTCTCTCCTCCAGTGCCTGTTAGTGCCAGAAGAGGACAGAGTTGGGAACCGGAATGTAAAGAGAGCAAATTCCTCCCCTATCTTCCAATCTCCCTTTTCTCTCTTCTCTTTCCTCTCCCTCCTCTACCTTCCCTGCATCTCCTTCCATCTCCTCTTTTCCTTTTCTTCTCTGAACCGTTTGAGATTTTCTTTCAAAAGACCCCTCAGGTGGAAACATATTAATGTGATGGATGTAGCACTACTGATATCATTGAAATAAAAGCTATTTCTCAATTCCTATGAATCCCCTTACTTAGTCATTCTTAGTTTTCAATGAAATGCTCCTCCACATTACAAAATTCAGCTTCATGAGGTGATGCCTACCTCTTCAGAATTCTTAATTAGTGAATGCACTCATTTAGGAAGAATTATTCTATCTCCATTAGCATTTGATAGACTGTACTATTTGATATCTTGAGGATTCAAAGGATATGATGCAAATCTTCTCCACAGTCTAAAAGAGAGTATTGTACTATGCCCCCTCCATCTCCAAGACAATCCTCTGAGTTAATTTGCAGATCTTATGTGAGCAATGACAAAAGGCTTCTGAATAACAAATGTGCCAGAAATTACTGAGGTTGTGGGATTATAGATATGTGTTTGAAGCAACAGATAAAGACACTTCACTTATTTGATCCATTTTGACTTTGACTCATTTATCAACAGTTCATGAGTTTCTGAATTATCCAGGCCCTTGGGCCATCTAGCTGACTACCCAGCTTTAATGGAAGGTATATGTATTGGGGGAAGTGGAGAAGTGGGAAAGAGGGAAGGGGAGAGGAATAAGTTGATTCTTATCTAAAAGTACCTTTGCAAGTTGTTAGAGTTCCCCTCAAAATAATAAATTTCCAAAGAAATTAAGATATTCTTATGGCATAAAATTATTGCATGTGCCTCAGCAGACTAGTTCAAGACATCCTCTATCATGGATTACATGTTATAATATTTGGAAATAAGGGCTGTGATGAGCAGCCCCTGAGATGGTCTCCTATTATCCTGCCCTCTTGTGCTATCCCCTCCCCTGAGTGTAGGGCTGAAATCAGTGAGCACTTCCAGAGAATGGAAAACAACAGAAGTAATGGAGTGTGGCTTCTGAGGTTTTTGGTCCCAGCTTCCTGAACACAGGGCACCTACATATTTGTTACTCGATTTAAATTTTTATAAGTATCCTATAGACGGGATGCCAGGACATAGTGGGCTAAGTTATAAAAGATGGTGGCTTTTGTTTTGAGTGTTGTGTTTGTCTCTGTCTTCTTTCTCTTTCTCCCTGTCACCCAGCTGGAGGAGCCACTGTGTTTAGTCAGCCCTATTGAGGTCTATATGGCAAGGAACCGAGGGAGGCCTTCAGCCAATAGCCAAAGGTCAAAAGCCAATAGGAAACACAGGCCCTTAGTCGAACTTCCCAAGAGGAACTGAGGCCTGACCAAAACCAGGTGAGTGGGCTCTGAGCTGGATCCTCTCCAGTGGAGCCTTCAAATGACATCACAGCCCCATCGGCTGCTTCACTTCAGCCTCATAGAAGCCCTGGAATCAGAGGTACCCTACTAAGTGACCCACAGAAACGGTGACATAATGAGCATCTGTTGTTTTAAACTGTTGAACCTGGGGCGATTTTTTTTTTTTTTTTTTTACGCAGCAGTAGATAGCTAATACAAGAGTGAGACGAGGACAAGAGAAATCTTACTTAGCTGATTATTTTCTCACTTTGATCAATGGATATCACAGTCCTGAAGGCACGTTTTGGAATGTTTTTCAGCGCTATTCGTGATAAACTCCCAAACCACAAGGTTTCAAAATGATCTCTTTCCTCCTTAAATTCATTGACTGCTTCCACTTACAGTTAAAAATATGTCTTGGTAATGAAGAAAAACTCTCAAACTCTTGGGGACCAACTTTGCCATAAAATATCTCAGACTTATCTATATTTGGATGCAAGACCTAGAATCCTCTGGAAGCCTGGGTGGGGTTGGTATTTGTAGGTGTTAATCGCCGTCTGAGTGAGAGCTCCTCTCTTCTCCCTGGACGCCCCTCCCCAACAGCTGGTCAGCCCTGGGGGGTGCTCAAGGAGCCCCTGTACATTTGCAGACACTTATTGCTTATTCACAGGGCTAGAGATATGCCAGCAAAAGGCAGACCGATTCCTATTTTATAATCACATTTAGAAAGAGAAATATTTTCATGTTTCTCCTATCCACCTGCCCAGCCTGTGATCAAGCTCAGCCTACAAGAGGGAGCTTTAGAGGCAAAGATAAGTTGTGGGCAGTAATGAGAATGGCAGGTGGCATGCCAGTAGAAAGTGACCTGGCCTACGAGCATAAACTCTTGAGGTCACAAAGTCAAGATTTGGGGCATTTCCTAGCGGGGCAAACCCCCAAATGCCATGTAGCAAAAATAAAATTGTAGTATCTCAGAAGCTATGGGCATTGTGGATGTCTATCCATAAACCCAGGGTGGCAGCTTAGGGGAGAATTAAGTCAAGAAGGACTGTGATCAGGGAAGATCGACTGAATTCAAGGGTCCTGGGACTGAAGAACAGTTTGTTTTTACCTGGTAGCTGGGGTAGAAGCCCAACTTGTTCCTCTGCCCCCATTTGTTTTTGAGGTTAATTCCTTTTATTAAAAACATATAGGTTCACCTGCCTGAGGAAATGGCCTCGTGAAACATGTGATCAGTATTTTGAGGCATTCACCACATATCGCCTCTCTTCTCTCTGATTCTGTCTTCCATTCTTCTGCCTGTCCCCACCCTTAGCCCCTTTCCCTCTCCTTTCTGATTTCCTCTTCAGAAACATCTGCCAGCCCCTCTCACTGCCTCCTTCTGTGATGGGGAAGCAAGCACTCTCTCGAAAAGGTGGCTATGGGAACCTCAGGCAGGACTGTCCCAGGAGGACACCCCACACTCTTGTCAATCTTTCCATCTTTAGCTGCCTGAAAAAGACACACACATTTGTACTATTTTTAAAAATCAAAAGTCTCATTTCTTAAACACAGGCTTCAAAATTTAATTTCCCCTCTAGTAATGTCCAGCCAGTAGACTTGTGTCCTTCTTCATCAAGGAAGAGAACGTGTATATTTTTCAAAAGTATAACTTTACCAACGACCCAGGGTGGCTTTAAAGTATAGAGATACAACCGGGGGACTCTGTCCTGTGAATGGAACAGTCAGGACTCGTATCCTGGCCAGCTGTGGAACCTGTGATTGATTTCTGGAAAACCTGTACCAAAAGAAAAAAAAGAATGAAAGAAAGTCAGAAAAGACAGAGAAAGAAGAAGGACAGGGAGACAAAGAAAGAAGTTTAAAAGACTACGAAATGAAAGAAATTGAACACACATGTGCAACCATTATTCATATGAGCATTCTCTGTATTACTTCATAACACAGCTGTATACACACAAAAAACAGTTCCCTTTGCTTCTTCCCATTGGAGTCTTATTAATTTCTGTTTAATGAAACACAAATGTTTGTGAGCTTGATTTTGAGGAGCACCATCTATTCGAGTGTTTGTTGAGCAGTCGCTGGCACGTTATGCCCGCCTAACACAAACGTCTATAAGTCTTTCAAAGGCCCTGACAGGGCATCTTTTGAGCATGCCAGTTGCCATGGTCACCAGTGTGCCCATTTGCAAGGAAAATTGGAAGGCATGCTCATTACGTCAAAAACTACATTGGGGGATAAAGAGAGCATGTTTGCTTCAAGGGTTGGCAAGTGGCTATTTGTTAGGCTCCCCGCCCACACACTTCCATCAGACAATGTCTCATTCAAGCACAGAAGTCAAAGTTTACAACCCCCATCTTTCCAGCTGGATCAGCAGGGGAGCAGGGAGCAGAGCGTGAATGCAAAATCATCCTCACAGAATCACAGAACAGGTCTTGCAAAGGGCCTGTTCTGGTGACTTTGCAAGGACAATAGAGGAGGGTCAGATGGATGATGGAGTGGGAAGTGATGACAATTTGGGTTCTGTGACTGTCTGGCACCAATTAGATATTTGCCCTGGGCTGTGAAATGTTGAGTTTCTCCAGCTGAAAAATGAGATGGGTAAGAGAGATCATCTGTAGGGTCCCTCTCGTCTTCCAAATTCTGTGATTCCAAAATACAGTCCTTGTGATGATTCATTCATGTTATGTGCCCAAACATGCGTGCATAGACACACACACACACACACACACACACACACACACAGCTTTGCTTTGCTTTTTAAAATATTAATTGATTTAAGAATGATATACCCCACATTTTTACATGACATGTGTACACAGAATCAACCTGTTTCCCCATAGACTTGCCCAACCTGCAAACAGATTGCATAGCTGCCCTAGTTTGAGAACTGACCTCAGATAGCATGGATTTAATCATCTGTGATTATGTTTCTTCACAACAGCAATTGTAACCCATCCTGAAACAATCAAAATGCTACGTGTTGTGCATTCTGAGTCTTCTTATCGTCTCCTTTTGGTCATGTTCCATAAAAAGTCTGTGGGTGGGTAATTTTATAACTCATTTTCCACAATGTTATGTTAATTATGTATTATAATATATATATGTATGTGTATGTACATATACATATATATATATATAATACACACATCTCCTCTGCGGTGATGCTTTCACTCACCAACTCTATGAAGTAGGTATAGTCATTACTGTTTGTAATGAGACCAAAGCCATGGTTAGGAACAGCTAGGTAACTCACCCAAAGTCTCAAAGCTGAATAACAGTGCCTGGATTTGAATACAGATCTTTAAATATCAAAATGCACTACTATGCTATCTACTAGGCTGCCTTTCTTCATCTTTCTGTCATCTTCACTTAAAAGGACCTGGAAATCAGTGAGGAACAGAAAAGTTTGTTGCAGAATTTCACTGATGAAAGGAATATGTGTATGTGAAGAATACTATGTGTCAGGTGTGGGAGCACACACCTGTAATCCCAATGGTTTGGGAGGCTGAGGCAAGAGGATCACAAGTTCAAAGAAGCGTTAGCAACTTAGTGAGGCCCTCAGCAACTTAATGAGACCCTGTCTCTCAATAAAACATAAAAATGGCTGGGGGTGTGGCTCAGTGGTTAAGCGCCACACTGTTCAATCCCTGATTAAAAAAAAATTTTAAATACTGAAAAATGACCAATGTGCAGAAGGGAAGGTGTTAATCCAAAAAGTCCAAAAAAATTCATAGCTTTTGTTGTCTTTTTATTGATTAAGATAATTCCATGAAAATTGCTGAATTTTAAAATTCTATGAATTGTATGAGAAAATGAAATTATTCATTGACTCTTGTGATACAGAATAAGGCCACAGTGGAGCTGCTTGGAAGTAAATGAAAGTAAGGCTTCAACTGAATGGTGTTCTTTTTCTTTCTTCCTTTAAAAAAATTATTAAAACTATTTCCCTTTCACTGTTGGATTGTTTAATAATCAAAAGAGTTAATGGATATGAAACTGGGTTGTAAAATGCAATACCCAACTAGCATGGATTACTATTGAAAAAAATATTTGTTTGTTTAAACAAACACTCTCATGAAGCTTATAGCATACCAGGGGCTTCTCTAAGAACTTGGTTCTTCTAGGACCTGAAGGGGTATTTACTGCTATTTTCTCCATTGTACAAAAAGGAAAAGGAAGCCCACAGATCAGTACTAATTTGACGGAGAACAGCTCTCTCTGACCTGCTGTAGGAGAGAGTTAGTAGACATTACCAGTCTCTAGACATGTGTTGGAGTTGGCTTCATCATGTTTTCCAAAACATTGATCAAATTGCTTTGGTTTTATTCTACCTATACAATTTGCTTCACCATGATCACAGTTGAAGTTGTGATTTCCTTTCCCTCATTCAAATTTGAATCATCTTCAAACATGTACTCTCTTTCCTGTGTCTGGTGGAGCCAGGAAATCCTCTGCCATTCGGAGAGCACCAACCAGATGCATAAATGTCCATCCCAAAGAGAATTTTTAAAAGCAGCAGGAAGATAAATGTCTCTTCACTCTGTCACGGGGCTGCATTTAGGAATGCCTAGACTTCTTCTAGCATTCTTAACATAAGGCCTGGTGTTTGACAAGATGATGAATCCATGTGAATAAGGGCATTTTAGCAAGGACAACCACTAATGGGTATGTGTTTTTCTCTTTCTTTTTGTGGTAAGATACACACAACATAAAAATTTTCATTTGAACCATTTTTAAGTGTAGGGTTTGGTGGCACTACGTACGTTCACCTTGTTATGAAACAGTTGCCATTATTCATCTCTAGAACTACTTTTTACCTTCCAGAATTGAAACCCTATACCATTTAAACATGAATTCTCCCTTCCCACACCCCACTGCTGGTTCCTGGCAATCTGCTTTCTCTCTCTATGAATTTGACTTCTGTAAGTACCTCATATAAGTGGAATCATATAGTACTTTCTTTTTGTGACTCTTTTTTTCCCTCAATTGGTGTAATGTCCACAAGGTTTGTCCATGTTGTAGCATGGGTCAGAATTCCCTTCCTTTTTAAGGCTGAATAATATTCCATTGAATGGATATACCACAGTTTGTTTATTCATTCATCTGTTGATGGATATTTCCCCTTTTGGCTATTGCAACTAACACTGTTGTGAACATTAACATATAAATATTTGCATGAGACCCTGCTTTCAGTTCTTCTGGATATAAACCCATGAGTGGAATTATTCTTTCATATGGCAATTCCATTTTCACCGTTTTTAAATGAACCACTAAACTCTTTTACATTGGCTGCACCAATTTACCTTCCCACCAGCAACGGACAAGAGTTCTAGTTTCTCCGAATCCTCTCCAACACTTGTTACTTCCTGGTTTTGCATAATAACCCTCTTAACAGATATGAAATAGTCCAAGAATGTTCTGTATTTACTGAATGATTAGTTATGTTCAGCATCTTTTTATATTTTTCAGCCTTTTATGTATCTTCTTTAGAGAAATCTCTATACAAGTACCTCATTTTTTTAGATGCTTAGTTTAATAATTTATTATTTAGGAAGGAATTTTATTTCAACTAAAAAGAAGTTACATAATTACTTATATTTATATCTGGTGGAGGAGAGAGAATTAAATATTCGAGAATATTTTTATTTATTTATTTATTACGTGACAATAGTGGAATGCATGACACTCATTATTACCCATTTACAGCACAATTTTTTGTAACTCTGTAATAAAGTATGTTCACATCAAATTATGCCATTATACATGTACTGTCTCTTTTTTTGCATTACAATTCTTAATACACATATATACCACAATTTATCGTATCTCTGTATATAAGGTATGTTGACACCAAATTCAAATCTTCATACATGTATTTTGTATAATGATGACCATCACCTTCCACCATCCTTGCTACCCCTTCCTGCTCCCTTTCCCTCCCACCCCCAAAAAACAAATGCTGCATGTTTTCTCTGATATAAGGGGGATGACTCAAAGTGGGGTAGGGAGGGAGAACATGGGAAGAAGATTATTTCTTCACCTGTTTTTTAATTGGGCGTTTGTTTTGGTTATTGTCACTCAGAAGTTCTTTTTATATTTGGGGTATTAATCTTATATCAGATAAATGGTTTGCAAATATATTCTCTCATCCTGTGACTTTTTTTTTCATTCTGATTTTGTCTGTAAACTGGCTTTTAATTTTCCCAGTATTGTATTTTACAAAGATTTCTTTCCTTGTCTGAGGCTTTCCACTCACAAAAATATTGTTTTCTGAGTCTATTCCCTGGGACACAGAATTGGTGTCACTGCTAATAGACTTTCATGGGTTAATCTTTAATCACATCCACAGTCAGCATCCAGCCAGAAGATAGAAACTCTACACTAATAACTTTAACAGAGCAGTTTTAATATATGGAACCATTAAGCAGGTGTTGGAGAACTGCAAAAAAAGAAAAATGGGGAAACTTAGCTAACATAGATATGCATCTGCAGAAAGTAGCTACCACCTCTAAGGCTGTTGGGATTATTAAAATTTAGAATGTAGGAAGAGGAAGTTGTGAAGTGGACTCAGACCTCTGCTGGTATCTCAGCGGGCAGCGATGAGGCTTAGTCTAGGAATGTTTACTGCAAATGAATGGCTGTTGCCAGAATGAAGAAGCCGTGGTGGTGGAGATGCTGACGTTTTACTAAGCAAACGGGAACAAGAGCACGTACTCCTTCTCCTCCCTCCAGCCAACCAGTCTCTCACTAGTCTACCCACTGGCAGACCGTAA
Organism: Marmota marmota marmota; assembly: GCF_001458135.2. NCBI lineage: Eukaryota > Metazoa > Chordata > Mammalia > Rodentia > Sciuridae > Marmota > Marmota marmota. The sequence continues at coordinate 36,418,117 of NW_025999932.1, forward strand.
TAGGAAGCAGCTGGCAAAGGAGAATGGTGGTTTTCTGGGTGTCACCCCCAGCATCACCAAGCAGAGTAAGAAAGGATGTGTTTGCAACCCCAAGACAATAGCTTAAAAGTAATGCAGCCACCAGAATCCCCCAACTTCCCATCCTCAGACTCAAGGAAAGGCTGCCCTCTTTCATAACCCCAGCAACTAGTGCAGTGTCAGGAATACTGTTGGCGTTTGAAAATAATCAATGGAACTTGAGAAACAGATGCTAGAAAGGAAATAATCGCTTGAGTGTGCATGAGTTTGCTGCTCTGTTTTTTCCTTTCCAAAGACATTAATCATATTTTAATTTTTGGTTGTTGTCAATATAAATTTTCTGTTCAGAATTGCTTTTATGACAGTAGTTTCCATCTACTGGGTATTTAAACACTCATCATACCCTTTATCCCTCTTAGACATACTGCAAGGTACAGAGTATCCTTATTCACATTTTACAGATGACAAAATCAAGGCCCAGAGGTTAAACAATAGGCCAGTATTTGAATCTTCACTCGGATTGCTTCCAGAACCTGCACTCTTAACCTCTAACCTTGGGTGCTCACAGTCCTTCACATGACATTGACCACCTTTGGTAAAGAGCCTCACTGGGCCACTCTTTAATCTTTGTCTTTGTCTTGACTGCCCTGGAAGCAAACCCTCTCTGGTCCCACAGGCCTGTGAAGACAAGGCTTGTACACCAGAATCTAGCTATATCCTTAGATAATCTAGTCTCCCTTCCATTCCTTTCCCTTTCCTTCCCTTCCCTTCTCTTCCTCTCTTCCTTCTAACTCTTTTTCTCTTTGCTTGCACAGATTCCATTAGTAATTTTGCCACAGCAATACTTACAAGGAAGACAGAATTATTCTTTCTTCCTATGAAAAGCAACTGAACTGATCACCCTGTAGCTCTTGAGAAATTTATTTTGCTACCCTTTACAAAGTGATTCGAATCTGCAGGGGTGCATCCTGTGTACCCTGGACTTCCCCAAACAGGTTTCCTCAGGGCTGGAATTCCTGCTCACTTAGAGGGTTTCCTCAGCCACGCTTGCAGGTTGGAAGCTTCAGCCAGGGGCCATCTGTCATGGTAAGTGTTATAAGTTGTTTTCTTGGGACACAGCCTCACTCACCCTTTCGTGTATTCTCTGTGGCTGTTTTCATACACCTGAGTTGACCAGTTGCAACAGGGACTGTCCAATCCACAAAACCCAACATATTCCTGTCTGACCCTTTACAGATAACTTACTGGCCCCCAATCTATACAGACTAAGGACCCAATCAATCTCCCAACCACCTCTTCAGTGTTTGCAACTGCTTCATCTCTGTGCTTTGGGTTAGAAGGTTTCTCCTCAGTCATCACCTATGTAAAGAAAATAGGGCTACAAACCACACTAAACACAAACCATAAACCTGAAGCCTACATGTGGCTTCCTGTGTGAGCCTTTAAATGGTGTTCCTCTCTCCAAGAAACATACTCCTTGAGCAAGTGGGAAGGTGTTGCCTGATCATGAAAGGACCCAAGTGGATCACTTAAGTCATTTTAAAGTTTCTTTAAACAAAAAAGAAAAAAGAAAAAAAAAAAACAATGGCTAAGTCTTTGCTTTCACACAGGAGGACAGTGAACTTTTGACCACATGCTCTTAAAAAAAATAATAATAATAATTTCTATTATGATTTCTATTATGATGCTCTTTCATCAGTTCATTTGATTGCATTATTCCCCCAGAGGGAAAACAAATGCAAAAACCTAATTGTATACTATTACTCTAATTCAAAAACCTTGAAAATTCCTTGTGCCTAAACTCCCTGACAATCCTACAAAGAGAAGCAGTTTTAAATAATATTAAGAAAAATTCTTTGAGTATCTTAGGATCAATATTGCTTAAATTCACTTAACTAAGTAAATGCACTCATGGAATTGTGTGGAAAATAAACATTACATGTGAGATCATGTTTTCCAATGTTAGAAAAAATAACTTTGGCTCTAGTGCATAATAAAGTCACAGTAAATGCACCAAAGAGGAAGATTTGCATGTACTGTGCATTTGGCCATCTCATGCAAACACTAGAAGAAAGTCAATAAAATGGACAAAGCCCGATGGGTTAATATATTATTGCATTCTTGAATAATTTATACATAATTTAAATATCTGATTAATACACCCTTAATTGATTTCTCATGGTCTCAAATGAGATGATACTATTTCTTTTATGCTATTAATTGACAAAGCATTACTCAAATATAAAATCGTTAAAAATGTAAGGAAAGCGTAGCTATGGGAAATTCTTAAAAATACGAAATCCAGTCTTTGCTCTTAGGCAGCTTTTAATCTTGCTGGGAAACAGCAGTAAAATAGGGAAAGCATAAATATTGATGTAGCAGGATTTTCTGAGTCTTTGTGTAGGATAATTTGATGAGTTGCACATTCCTGAAGCCCATCATAAGAGATTCTGATTTTTAGTCCTGGGTAGAGCTTAATTATCTACATATTTTCCAGATACCCATAGCTAGCTGATGTAGATGGGTTCACAAGCTCTAACTTTAAAATAAATATTCCAAGTGCGTTTTTTTTTAAACATAGATGCAGAGCAAAAATGTATCAAAAAGGTGGTATTTGAGGAAGAAGATTTGCCATACATCTTCAGGGAATAATTTAGGGGAACTAAGAAGAACCCCCTTTGCTGCTTCTCCCAAATAACTTTCTAACCCTGCAAATAAGAAGATAGCAATTTTCTCCAATTAGAAATTCTTTCCTTTAGTTTGAAGTATTGTCCATAATAAAGTACAAATATACTGATAGGAGATCATTTGGATAATCTCAGCTCTGCCTCAGTCTGGCTGACTTTATTCAGTCTTCCTTGAGAGGGTTTGATGAAGGATCAAGGAATTGGAAGCACACAATTGCTCAGAGTATAGAGAGGGGAGGAACCTAAAGGGAAGAAGGCTATTGCAAGTGTGTCCAGGACTGTAGAAGAAATGAGGATGTGAAGAAGATAATGGAAAGGAAAAATATGGTGACTAGAGGGATTTCCACTTACATGTAGGTAAGGTTCAAAAAAATTGGGAATGTCCATTTATTCACGAATGAAAGTAGAGGAATTCTTTAAGGATTCTTACAGAATTGGTACATTTTTGCTCTGGCTCATTTGTTTATATGTATTAAAGTTTATAACTGATGGGCTTCTGTACTGGGGGCTATTGCTTTGCATAGTTATGGATTCCAGAGATTAGCTATAAGAAGCCTTAGGGACCTCCTTGTTCCAGTACAGCAAACAGATTTGAACTCAAGTGCAATCTTCAATTGATTGGTAGTGACTTCCAGTATCCTATGCTGCAAAAGTTTCTGTGAGTGATTAGCAATGTCTGTGCCATCCTGGAGTAGGCAGAACCCTCTTGATCTATTTTCCTAATTTTACACACACCAGGAAATTGAAATTCATTTTTAGTCACAGAGAAACCCCAGAAAAAAATTGAGAGAAATGTCTATGGCGTGCAATTATTCTTTGTGTGGACATGAATTTAAAGTAATTTGATTTCTTTTATTAGGAAAGTTGCCCTCGGGACCCTGGATGCCAAAGAAAACATTTACTATTATACTACTCTGGTTTGGGGTGGTAGTACAGACTGTTTCAGCTTCTTTGCTTTTCTTATTTGCCTAGCATTAGGGTAGAACATACCAAAGGATCAAGAAATGAAAGCCTAAATGGTGCAGGGAAACTGGGCAAGCACCTTTTTGGAATTTTCTCACTTTGAGGAACATTTCATTTACTGAGTCCCTATCAGGACTAAGGTAATGAAACAGAAAGCAGTGAGCTAGTATGTGGCATCAGTTACAGGAGTTCACCTCTCTACACATCTCTGCCTCCACACCACCCCTTTAACCAGTTGCTGGTTTTATAGAAGTTCTAGGCCTCTAGGGAGGCTTCACATGTCCTGAGCAGTAAGTCTAGGGTCACTATATACGGAAGCATCTGGCCAAAGGAGACTAGGTAGGACTGGACTATGCTAATGAGAAAGTGAACATTCCCAGTGACCGTGTCCCCATTTTGGTTGCATTGGGGTTCTGGAATGTAGTGAAAAGGGAACATTCCCTAGAAACTATTATCACTGATGAGAATTTTTGCAGACTCTTCTGAGTTCCTCTAAAATTTTGCTTCTTAGAAAACATAATTCATTTCTGGTCTGTACCAGGACAATACAAGAGTCTTTTGAGAGACGATTTTTAAAATTTCATTAAAAAAAAAAATTAAGGGTGGGAAGGGAAGGGAAGGGGACATGGGGTTAGAAATGATGGTGGAATGTGATGGACATTATTATCCAAAATAAATGTATGAAGATACGAATTGGTGTGAATACACTTTGAATACAACCAGAGATATGAAAAATTGTGGTCTATCTGTGTAATAAGAATTCTAATGCATTCTGCTGTCATATATAAATTTTAAAAAACTCAATCTCGGGAAATACCCAACACTATGTCTTTTCACTTCTTGTCATTCTTCCCCTCGCTGGGCTTGGGACCAAGGTTTCTTCTTTCTCTGCACGGTGTTCCCTGCCATCTCCATTCCATCCCTGGGCATTAAGTTCCTGCCCTCCGCTCATTCACGGTTCCATTTATCACCTCTTTCAGCTCTATTTACTCAACAGATATTTACTGAATGCCTACTGGGTTATTGCCGGAAACAAGTCAAAGGTAGTTCCAGATCACATATTATCCAAACCACATCTGAGGTTACACAAGAAATGGCAAAGTAACAATTGTGTCCTGTGTTTCAAAGAAGGAAGAAGAGGAGGCCACGCAGCCTGAAAAGTCAGAGAAGAGCATCCTGAGAAAGCTACCTTTGAGTTGAGCTCCTAAAAATGAGTAGAATTGGATGAGGTGAAGTGGGGGATGAGACCACGGAAGGAAATAGGGAAGAGCATTTCAGGAAGAAGGCAGTGCCTAGATAAAGCCACAAGGCAGGAAGGAACATAATGAAGACAGAAGGCAGGCCAGAGTGTGTGAGTGTGTGTGTGTGTGTGTGTGTGTGTGTGTGTGTGTATGTGTTGTTTGGGGACAGGTGCTCACGGAGAGCATATGTGTCTCTTCCAAAACACATGTTGAAATTTAATTGCCACAGCAGCAGTATTAAGAGGTGGAACCTTTCAAAGGTGGTTAGGTCAGGAGGGCTCTGCCTTCATGAATGAGTTAATGGTTTCATCACTGGAGGGGCTGGGACCATAGGTCATGACAGAGCGCTTGCCTAGCACATGTGAGGCACTGGGTCCGATCCTTAGCACTGCATAAAAAATAAATAAATAAGGGCATGTTGTCCATCTACAACTACAACTAAACATGTTATTTTAAATATCTATAATAATCATCTTGTATCAAAAACATATTAGTATGGATCTGTCTCCACTCTACTATGATCTCCTTGTAGCGAAGAATTATGTCTTTTTCATCTTTGTATAATTTCCATCACAGCTAGCAGGATAGTGTGCAAAGAGTATTTGCATTGGAATTGGGCAGATCTGGCTTTGATTCTTGTCACTGTGCTTTTCCAATTCCATGACACTAACCAAGTACCAAGCAAGTGTGGTAGGAGGGCCCACCCTGGGTGCAGGCAATAAGGGTGTGCATTGTGATTAAGAATTCAAAAACAATGATAAATTTGACTGAAAGCTGATCTGCTTTTTATTATCACCATATGTTGGAAATTCTAAACAATGTCAGTGATAAAAATGCTCCTCCCCCAAAGAATCTTTGTGGGTCTAGGTTCTAAACAATTGAGTGGTTGCTTTTGAGATTTTTCTGACATTTTTAAACGAAAAATTTCAGACATATAGAAAAGTTGAGATAATCTTACACTGAAAACTCACCATCTAGATTCTACCATTAATGTGCTATATCACTTCAGTTAAATCTCTATGCATCTATCAATCCTTTTATCTATCTCTCAATCAATTTCTGAGATACTCTCTGAAGTAATATGCATTCCTGGGTAAAAGTGCAGTTATTACATATTTATAAGCATTCGATGCTTGTTAAAGCTATTTTTTTCTTTTGCATTATGTGAAACGCATAAATTGTAAGGGCACCATTTTATGAGTTTTGACAAGTGCAGACAACTGTGTGACCCAAACCAAGTCACAAAAAATGACTCTGATCCCAACAAGTTCTCCATGCCCCTTCCCTGCTTCTCTCCAGGGGAAACCATTGTTCTCATTTTTGTCACCACAGAATAATTTGCCTATCCCAGAACTTTATATAAATGGACTCATATAATGTGAACTCTTTTGTGTAGGGCTTCTTTCTCTCACATAAATTATTTAAAATTCAAGAACATCATTGCTTTTATGAATAGTTTTTCTTTCCTAGATTTTTGGTAGCATTCTTTTGGGTGAAGAGCCTACAGTATGTTTATCCATGCTCCTGTTGATGGATGCCTAGGTGGTTTGCTGGGTTTGGCTGTTATGAATAAAGTTGCAATTAATTCTCCCATACAGGATATTTTGTGAATTTATATTTTATTTCTCTTGGGAAAATGTCTATACGTAGAATTGCTGGGTTGTGGTACAGGTGTACGTTTTGGTTTGTTAGATCCCACAAGACCTTTTAGAGTGGTCCTTTTATACTCTCTCAACAAAATATGAGAATACTGACTGTGCCATCTTTCATCAACATTTTTGCTGTCTTTACTCTTTTTAAAAAATTAGTCATTTTAATGAATTTGTAGTGCTATTGTGAATTTGAATCTTCTTAGTGACTAATGGGGCGTCACCCACTTTTTCATGATCTTACTGGCCTGACATTTATCTTCCTATATGTGGTGTCTGGATCCTTTTTTGTTGTTGTTGTTGTGTTTGGTTTGTTTGCTTTTTCATTATCATTTGTTGGAAGTAGAGCTGTATCCTGGATATTAGTTCTTTGTCAAATACTCATGTGAAAACATTTTCAGCCAGTTTGTGGTTTGCCTAGTCATTTTTCAAATGGTGTCTTTTGATGAACATAAGCTTTAATTTTGATGAAATCTGGTTGGTCAATTTTTTTGCTGAATGGTTCTTGCTTTGCTTACAGTATTTGAAAAACCTTTGCCTACCTTACAAGTATATTCTCCTGTGTGTTTTTTTTTTCAAAAAGCTTGCATGTTTAGTTTTGATGTTTAAGGTTAAGACTACCTCAAATTAACTTCTGTATATAATATGAGGTAGGAATGGAGACCCATCTTCAGGATTTCTAGTTGTTCCAGCACCATTTATCCCTCCATTGATGCTTTGTCTTTTTATTTATTTATTTATTTATTTTGGTGTTAGGGAATTGAACTCACGGTCTTGTGCATGAGAAGCAAGCAGTCTACCAGCTGAGCTATATCAGCCCTGCTTTGTCATCTATATTGAAAGGAAAATGGCCACAAAATGTCTCAATTTTGTTCAAGTGGTGTATTTTTTTCATCCTTATGTCAGTCTTAACAGTAATTTTTGGTAATTTTGAAGTCAGGTAGTATAAGTCCTTTAACTTTATTCTTCTTTTTAAAGATTGTTCAGGACATTCTAGGTACTTTTTATTTCCATATAAATTTTGAAATAAGCTTAGCATTTTCTATGATAAATGGTGCTAGAATTATGATTGGGATGGCATTGAATCTATAGATAAATTGGAAAGAATTAGAAGTTAATATTAATTTAACCAATAAATTAACATGACATTTTTCCATTTATTTAGACCTTATTAATTCCTCCTAGAAATATTTATATTCAGTGTATGGTCTTTTTTTTTTTTTTAATTTTTTATTGTGGGTTGTTCAAAACGTTACAAATTTCTTGGCATATCATATTTGACACTTTGATTCAAGTGGGTTATGAACTCCCACCTTCACCCCATACACAGATTGCAGAATCACATCAGTTACACATCCATTGATTTACAAATTGCCATACTAGTGTCTGTTGTGCTCCGCTGCCTTTCCCATCCTCCCCCCTCCCCCCTCCCCACCTCTCCCCTCCCCTCCCCTCCTCTCTCTCTACCCCCTCCACTGTATAACCCTGAGGGTCTCCTTCCATTACCATGCAATTTCCCTTCTCTCTCCCTTTCCCTCCCACCTCTCATCCCTGTTAAATGTTAATCTTCTTCTCCTGCTCTTCGTCCCTACTCTGTTCTTAGTTACTCTCCTTATATCAAAGAAGACATTTGGCATTTGTTTTTTAGGGATTGGCTAGCTTCACTTAGCATAATCTGCTCTAATGCCATCCATTTCCCTGTAAATTCTATGATTTTGTCATTTTTTAATGCAGAGTAATACTCCATTGTGTATAAATGCCACATTTTTTTTATCCATTCGTCTATTGAAGGGCATCTAGGTTGGTTCCACAGTCTTGCTATTGTGAATTGTGCTGCTATGAACATCGATGTAGCAGTGTCCCTGTAGCATGCTCTTTTTAGGTCTTTAGGGAATAGACCAAGAAGGGGAATAGCTGGGTCAAATGGTGGCTCCATTCCCAGCTTTCCAAGAAATCTCCATACTGCTTTCCAAATTGGCTGCACCAATTTGCAGTCCCACCAGCAATGTACAAGTGTACCCTTTTCCCCACATCCTCGCCAGCACTTGTTGTTGTTTGACTTCATAATGGCTGCCAATCTTACTGGAGTGAGATGGTATCTTAGGGTGGTTTTGATTTGCATTTCTCTGACAGCTAGAGATGGTGAGCATTTTTTCATGTACTTGTTGATTGACTGTATGTCCTCCTCTGAGAAGTGTCTGTTCAGGTCCTTGGCCCATTTGTTGATTGGGTTGTTTGTTCTCTTATTGTCTAATTTTTTGAGTTCTTTGTATACTCTGGATATTAGGGCTCTATCTGAAGTGTGAGGAGTAAAGATTTGTTCCCAGGGTGTAGGCTCCCTATTTACCTCTCTTATTGTTTCTTTTGCTGAGAAAAAACTTTTTAGTTTGAGTAAGTCCCATTTGTTGATTCTAGTTATTAACTTTTGTGCTATGGGTGTCCTATTGAGGAATTTGGAGCCCGACCCCACAGTATGTAGATCGTAGCCAACTTTTTCTTCTATCAGACGGCGTGTCTCTGATTTGATATCAAGCTCCTTGATCCATTTTGAATTAACTTTTGTGCATGGCGAGAGAAAGGGATTCAGTTTCATTTTGTTGCATATGGATTTCCAGTTTTCCCAGCACCATTTGTTGAAGATGCTATCCTTCCTCCATTGCATGCTTTTAGCCCCTTTATCAAATATAAGATAGTTGTAGTTTTGTGGATTGGTTTCTGTGTCCTCTATTCTGTACCATTGGTCCACCCGCCTGTTTTGGTACCAGTACCATGCTGTTTTTGTTACTATTGCTCTGTAGTATAGTTTGAAGTCTGGTATCGCTATACCGCCTGATTCACACTTCCTGCTTAGCATTGTTTTTGCTATTCTGGGTCTTTTATTTTTCCATATGAATTTCATGATTGCTTTCTCTATTTCTACAAGAAATGCCGTTGGGATTTTGATTGGCATTGCATTAAACCTATAGAGAACTTTTGGTAATATCGCCATTTTGATGATGTTAGTTCTGCCTATCCATGAACAGGGTATATTTTTCCATCTTCTAAGATCTTCTTCTATTTCTCTCTTTAGGGTTCTGTAGTTTTCATTGTATAAGTCTTTCACCTCTTTTGTTAGGTTGATTCCCAAGTATTTTATTTTTTTTGAAGATATTGTGAATGGAGTGGTTGTCCTCATTTCCATTTCAGAGGATTTGTCGCTGATATACAGGAATGCCTTTGATTTATGCGTGTTGATTTTATATCCTGCCACTTTGCTGAATTCATTTATTAGCTCTAATAGTTTCTTTGTAGAGCCTTTTGGGTCTGCTAGGTATAGAATCATATCATCTGCAAATAGTGATAATTTAAGTTCTTCTTTTCCTATTTTGATGCCTTTAATTTCTTTCGTCTGTCTAATTGCTCTGGCCAGTGTTTCGAGAACTATGTTGAACAGAAGTGGAGAGAGAGGGCATCCCTGTCTTGTTCCAGATTTTAGAGGGAATGCCTTCAGTTTTTCTCCATTCAGAATGATGCTAGCCTGAGGCTTAGCATAGATTGCTTTTACAATATTGAGGTATGTTCCTGTTATCCCTAGTTTTTCTAGAGTTTTGAACATAAAGGGATGCTGTACTTTGTCGAATGCTTTTTCCGCATCTATCGAGATGATCATATGGTTCTTATTTTTAAGTCTATTGATGTGGTGAATAACATTTATTGATTTCCGTATATTGAACCAGCCTTGCATCCCAGGGATGAATCCTACTTGATCATGGTGTACAATTTTTTTGATATGTTTTTGTATCCGATTCGCCAGAATTTTATTGAGGATTTTTGCATCTAGGTTCATTAGAGATATTGGTCTGTAGTTTTCTTTCTTTGAAGTGTCTTTGTCTGGTTTAGGTATCAGGGTGATGTTGGCCTCGTAGAATGAATTTGGAAGTTCTCCCTCTTTTTCTATTTCCTGAAGTAGCTTGAAAAGTATTGGTATTAGTTCCTCTTTAAAGGTTTTGTAAAACTCTGCTGTATACCCATCCGGTCCTGGGCTTTTCTTAGTTGGTAGTCTTTTGATGGTTTCTTCTATTTCCTCAATTGATATTGGTCTGTTTAGGTTGTCTATATCCTCCTGACTCAATCTGGGCAGATCATATGACTTAAGAAATTTATCTATGCCTTCACTATCTTCTAATTTATTGGAGTATAAGGATTCAAAATAGTTTTTGATTATCTTCTGTATTTCTGAAGTGTCTGTTGTGATATTGCCTTTTTCATCCCGTATGCTAGTAATTTGAGTTCTCTCTCTTCTTCTCTTCGCTAGCATCGCTAAGGGTCTGTCGATTTTGTTTATTTTTTCAAAGAACCAACTTTTAGTTTTGTCAATTTTTTCAATTGTTTCTTTTGTTTCGATTTCATTAATTTCAGCTCTGATTTTAATTATTTCTTGCCTTCTACTTCTTTTGCTGTTGTTTTGCTCTTCTTTTTCAAGGATTTTGAGATGAAGTATGAGATCATTTATTTGTTGGTTTTTTCTTTTTTTAAGGAATGAACTCCAAGCAATGAATTTTCCTCTTAGAACTGCTTTCAATGTGTCCCATAGATTCCGATATGTTGTGTCTGTGTTTTCATTTATCTCTAAGAATTTTTTAATTTCCTCCTTGATGTCTTCTATAACCCATTGATCATTCAGTAACCTATTGTTCATTCTCCAAGTGATGTATGCTTTTTCCTTCCTTCTTTTATCGTTGATTTTCAGTTTCATTCCATTATGATCAGATAAGATGCATGGTATTATCTCTACTCCTTTATATTGTCTAAGAGTTGCCCTGTGACATAATATATGATCTATTTTTGAGAAGGATCCATGTGCTGCTGAGAAAAAAGTGTAACTGCTTGATGTTGGGTGGTATACTCTATATATGTCAATTAGGTCTAGGTTATTAATAGTGTTATTGAGTTCTATAGTTTCCTTATTCAACTTTTGTTTGGAAGATCTGTCCAGTGGCGAGAGAGGTGTGTTGAAGTCTCCCATGATTATGGTATGGTGGTCTATTAGACTCTTGAACTTGAGAAGAGTTTGTTTGACGAACATAGCTGCACCATTGTTTGGGGCATAAATATTTATGATTGTTATGTCTTGTTGGTGTATGGTTCCCTTAAGCAGTATGTAGTGTCCCTCTTTATCCCTTTTGATTAACTTTGGCTTGAAATCTATTTTATTTGATATGAGTATGGACACTCCTGCTTGTTTCCGAAGTCCATATGAGTGATATGATTTTTCCCAACCTTTCACCTTCAGCCTATGTATGTCTTTTCCTATCAAATGCGTCTCCTGTAGGCAGCATATTGTTGGGTCTTGTTTTGTGATCCATTCTACTAGCCTGTGTCTCTTAATTGGTGAGTTTAAGCCATTAACATTTAGGGTTATTATTGAGATATGGGTTGTTCTTCCAGCCATATTTGTTTATTTCTGTTACTAAACATGGTTTGTTTTCCTCTTTGATTATTTCCCCCCCCTTTACTGTCCTACCTCCCACTGTTGGTTTTCATTGTTATTTTCCATTTCCTCTTCCTGTAATGCTTTGGCGAGGATGTTTTGAAGAGATGGTTTTCTAGCTGCGAATTCTTTAAACTTTTGTTTATCGTGGAAGGTTTTAATTTCATCTTCCATCCTGAAGCTTAATTTCGCTGGATACACAATTCTTGGTTGGAACCCATTTTCTTTCAGTGTTTGAAATATGTTATTCCAGGATCTTCTAGCTTTCAGAGTCTGTGTTGAAAGATCAGCTGTTATCCTGATTGGCTTACCCCTAAATGTAATCTGCTTCCTTTCTCTTGTAGCTTTTAAAATTCTCTCCTTATTCTGTATGTTGGGCATCTTCATTATAATGTGTCTAGGTGTGGATCTCTTATGATTTTGCACATTCGGCGTCCTGTAGGCTTCTAGGATTTGGGATTCTGTCTCATTCTTCAAGTCTGGGAAGTTTTCTCGTATTATTTCATTGAATAGACTGCTCATTCCTTTGGTTTGGAGCTCTGTACCTTCCTGTATCCCAATGACTCTTAAGTTTGGTCTCTTAATGTTATCCCATATTTCTTGGATGTTCTGCTCATGGTTTCTTAACAGTCTTGCTGAGCTGTCTATGTTCTTTTCCAGTTGAAATACTTTGTCTTCATTGTCTGATGTTCTATCTTCTAAGTGTTCTACTCTGCTGGTAGTATTCTCCATTGAGTTTTTAAGTTGGTTTATTGCTTCCTGCATTTCTAGGATTTCTGATTGTTTGTTTTTTATAACCTCTATCTCCCTGTATAGTTGATCCTTTGCTTCCTGGATTTGTTTGCGTAATTCATTGTCGAAGTGATCTTTCATTGTCTGATTTTGCTGTTTAATGTCTTCCTTGATACTCCAGATCATCTGAAGCATGTATATCCTGAATTCTTTATCTGACATTCCATCTGCTGCAGCTGTTACCTCTTCTAAAGTTGCGTTGACCTGCATTGCTTGTGGTCCTTTCTTTCCTTGTCTTTTCATACTGCTTGCGTATCTTTCCTGCAGGTGCGGGCGGCGGCTCTGCTCTCTCCTTATTCCAATTGGGGTGTCGTGGCTACCACGCCGGCAGGTCACTGTGCCTGTTCTGGGAGCTGGCGGCGGCTCTGTTCTGCCCCTACTCCAATTGGGGTGACGAGTGTACCACGCCGGCTGGCCACCGGGCCTGATCCGCCAGTCGGTTGCAGGTTTGCCTACCCTGCAGACGCGGGCGGCGGTTCTACTCTGCCCCTACTCCAAATGGGGTGTCGTGACTACCCCGCCTGCAGGACGCTGGGCCTGTTCCTGGCACGGGCGGTGACTCTGCTCCGCCACTACTCCAATTAGGGTGGTGTTTGTACCATGCCGGCAGGCTCCTGGGCCTGATCCACCGGTCTGTTGTAGGTCTGCCTACTTTGGAGGCGCGGGCGGCGGATCTGCCCTGCCCCTCCTACCACGCCTGCAGACCCCTGGGTCTGATCTGCAGTTTGATCACTGGTCTGCTCACCCTGCGGGCGCGAGTGGAGGTTCCGCTCTGCCCCCACTCCGCCCCCACTCCAATTAGGGTCACGTGACCACCACACTGGCAGGGCCTGATCCGGGCGTGGGAGAAGGATCTGCTCTGCCCCTATTCCAGTTGGGGTGACATGTGTAGCGCACTGGCAGGCCACTGGGCCTGACCTGCCCGGCTGTCACAGGTCTGTTTACCTTGCAAGCGCGAACGGCGGCTCTGCCCTGCCCCTCCTACCACGCCCATGTACCACTGGGTCGCGGGTCTGCCCACCTTGCGGGTGCGAGTGGTGGCTCCGCTCCGCCTCCTCTCCAATTGGGGCCACACGGTCACCACGCTGGCGAGCCGCTGGGCCTGCTCCGGGCGCTGGCAGCGGCCCGGCTTCTCCCCTCTGGCTCAACGACAAATTGAGGAGACTCGGGTGTCTGTGCCTCACCCCCCCTACCAGGAGACCAACTGCTTATGTCACCGCTGGTATTGATGAAGTTCTCTCCTCCGCCGCTTTCTGCTGACATCAGATCTCTGCCATGTTGGTATCCTATGCGAATGGCAGCATTTCGTTCCCCTTGCCGGGCAACCAAAGCAACGGGTGAGTCCTGACCGGCCGTCAGCAGGACCCGTACCGAGAAGCAGTTTCCGCGGGCTCCTAGCCCCGGTCTAGGGAAGTTCCGGGAGCCGGAACTCGGCCGCTCCGTGCTCGGTGTAAGCTCCTATAAGTGTAAGCTCCAAGAAGCAGTCCCCGCGGGCTCAGTTCCGGGAGCCGGAATTCGGCTGCTTAGTGCTTGTTGTATGCTCTGATAGGCGCAGGGTCCAAGAAGCAGCCTCCCCAGGCTCCGCGGGACAGTTCCGGGAGCCGGAACTCGGCCGCCCCGCGCTCGGTGTTCACTCCGATAAGCTCAGGTTCTAAGAAGCACCCAGGCGCTGAACCCTAGCAATCTGTCTGCAAGCCGCAGGCGAATTGCAGCCTGAAATTACCTGATCTATGGTTGAATGAGCTGCGGTCAGTCGAAAACAGGGAAGGTGACGTCAGTTTACCATCATGGTGGCTGCTGGCCTCCTCTGTGGTCTGACCGGTGTGGAGAACCGAGATGGACTGCTTCCTTTCCCCCGTCTCGAACCCAGAATTCAACCCAGTGTATGGTCTTATAGCTATTTTGTCAAATTTATTCCCAACTATTTTTGGAAAATAATTTTTTATTTCATTTTCCAAAGATTTGCTGCTATTTTTGAAAAATACAATTCATGTTTCTACTTCAGTCTTTTATCCTGAAACCTTGCTAAATTAATTTAGATTCCTTAGGCTTTTCTTTATAAACAACCATGTTATCTGCAAATCTAGACAATTTTACTATTGCCTTTCCAATTTCCATTTTTAGTTTTCTTGCCTTAGTCAAGTGGCTAGGACCTCTAGCACAATGTTAAATGGAAGTATAGGAGGGCTTTCTTTCCTTATCCTTAATGACAAAAAAATTTACTGTTATATCATTAAGGATTTGTTAGCTATGGATTTTGCAGAGAGATACTTTATTAGGTTTCCATTATTTCTAGTTTGATGAGATTTTTTTTTAAATCATGGATGGGTGTTGAATTTTGTGAAATGTTTTTCTGAATCTATTGAATTGATCGTATATATTTTTTTCCTCTTCACAGTTAGCATGGTGAATTACACTGGTTAAATTTCAAATGTTAAACCAACTTTGAATTCCTAGGATGATCCCCCTTAGGTCACAATTTATTACCTTTTCAATACTTTAATGATTTTAGCTTGTTAATATTTTGTTAAATACTTTTTCTTTTGTATGCATGAGAGATATTTGTCTAGCAGGGTTTTCTTGTTGTTTTTTGTTTTGCATTTTTTATGGTGTTTAGGAACAGAACCCAGGGCGTTGTGTATACTAGAGAAGTGCTGTGCCACTGAGCTGTATCTGCATCTCTTTCTTTCTTATGTCTTTGTTAGTCAGCCAAACAACAAAGAACAAAGCCAAAAATTAGAAAATGCTACTGTTATGAAACCAACTTATAAGAAGGAAAGATTTATTGTGGCTTATGGTTTTAGAGATTTCAGTCCATGGTCACTTGGTTCAGTGCTTTTGGGTCTGTGGTGAGGCAGAACATGATGGAAGGGATCATGTTGCTAAAGAGCTGTTTACCTTACATGGCAGGAAAGGTGGGGGAGGAGCTGGGATCCAGACATCCCCTTTAAGGGCGTATCCCCAGTGACCTAACTTCCTCACTTCCTTCCACTAGGTCCACTATTTAAAGACTTTACTACCTTCCAATAGTGCCACTATGGGACCAGGACCTTAACACATGGGCCTTTGGGTGACATTTAAGATACAAACTATAGCAATACCTTTGACAGATTTTTGTATTAAGGTTTTAATGGCTTCACAAAACAAATTAGGAAGTAATCTTTCTTCCTCTAATTTCTGAAATTTGCCTCTTCCCACCCCTTTTATTTTGCATAGATTTTTTTCCTGTGAAACCATCTGGGATGGGCGTAAAGTTATTTTATGAAAATATTTTAAATAGCAAGTTCAATTTTAAACAGGATATTCATATTCATATTTCAGTCTATCCTTGTGTCAGATTTGGTGAGGTGTATTTTTGAAGGAATTTGTCCAAGTCACCTAAGTTGCTACAATTTGGGCATATGTTTGTTCTTTTTTTTTTTTTTAATTTTTTATTGTTGGTTGTTCAAAACATTACATAGTTCTTGATATATCATATTTCACACTTTGATTCAAGTGGGTTATGAGCTCCCATTTTTACCCCATAAACAGATTGCAGAATCACATCAGTTACACATCCATTGATTTACATATTGCCATACTAGTGTCTGTTGTGTTCTGCTGCCTTTCCTATCCTCTACTATCCCCCC